>NW_027362118.1:920000-1575290 GCF_039654945.1 Dendrobates tinctorius
TACAGAGGTGTCTGTGACCGAAGCTGGGGGTGTACTGGTGTATACAGTGTACACAGAGGAGTCTGTGACCGAAACTGGGGGTATACGGGTGTATACAGCGTACACAGGGGGCTGTTACCGAAGCTGGGGGTATATGGGTGTAAACAGCATACACAGGGGGCTGCGACCGAAGCTGGGGGGTATACGGGTGTATACAGCTTACACAGGAGTCTGCGACCAAAGCTGGGGATATACGAGTGTGTACAGCCTACACACAGGGGTCTGTGACCAAAGCTGGTGTGATTACAGGTGTATACAGCGTACAGCGAGGTGTCTGACTGAAGCTGGGGGTATACTGGTTCATACAGTGCACACTGAGGGGCCTGTGACCGAAGCTGGGGGCATACGGGTGTATACAGGGGTCTGCGAACGAAGCTGGGGGTAAACATGTGTATACATTGTACACAGGGGTCTGTGACTGAAGCTGGGGGAATACAGGTGTATATAGTGTATACAGGTTTCTGTTCCGTAGACCTCGTACACACACGGCTCCGCTCCGTACACCTAGCCAGGGCTGTGGAGTCGGTAAGCCAAACCTGCAACTCCGACTCCTCAATTTCCCTTACACCGGCTCCGACTCCATGACTCCGACACATATTGCTTATATTTAAGTGAAAAATTTATTGTAGTACAATGTGAACATCAGACATTTAATCATTTCTATGATCCAATAATCAAGATATTTAGATAGAACATATCTATTTATAGGAATACAACTTTAGAACACAAAAAACTGTAATAAATTGTAAATATGTAATACGCTGTATAATATCGATTACATGTATACAGTACAGTCATGGCCAAAAGTTTTGAGAATGACACAAATATATTTTCACATGATCTGCTGCCCTCTGGTTTTTATGTGTGTTTGTCAGATGTTTTTATCACATACAGAAATATAATTGCAACAATATTATGAGTAACAAAAGGTTATATTGACAGTTAGAATGAGTTAATGCAGCAAGTCAATATTTGCAGTGTTGACCCTTCTTCTTCAGGACCTCAGAAATTCTCCCTGGCATGCTCTCAATCACCTTCTGGATCAAATCCTGACTGATCGCAGTCCATTCTTGCAAAATCAATGCTTTTATTTTGTCTGAATTTGAAGGTTTTTGTTTGTCCACCCGTCTCTTGATGATTGACCACAAGTTCTCAATGGGATTAAGATCTGGGGAGTTTCCAGGCCATGGTCCCAAAATCTCTATGTTTTGTTCCCTGAGCCATTTAGTTATCACCTTTGCTTTATGGCAAGGTGCTCCATCATGCTGAAAAAGGCATTGTTGATCACCAAACTGCTCTTGGACGGTTGGGAGAAGTTGCTCTTGGAGGACATTCTGGTACCATTCTTTATTCATGGCTGTGTTTTTAGGCAAGACTGAGAGAGAGCCCATTCCCTTGGCTGAGAAGCAACCCCACACATGAATGGTTTCAGGATGCTTGACAGTTGGCATGAGACAAGACTGGTGGTAGCGCTCACCTGGTCTTCTCCGAATAAGCCGTTTTCCAGATGTCCCAAACAATCGAAAAGGGGATTCATCAGAGAAAATGACTTTACCCCAGTCCTCAGCAGTCCACTCCCTGTACCTCTTGCAGAATATAAGTCTGTCCGTGATGTTTTTTCTGGAGAGAAGTGGCTTCTTTGCTGCCCTCCTTGAGACCAGGCCTTGCTCCAAGAGTCTCCGCCTCACAGTGCGTGCAGATGCACTCACACCTGCCTGCTGCCATTCCTGAGCAAGCTCTGCACTGCTGGTAGTCCGATCCCACAGCTGAAGCACTTTTAAGAGACGGTCCTGGCGCTTGCTGGTCTTTCTTGGGCGCCCTGGAGCCTTTTTGGCAACAAGGGAACCTCTCTCCTTCAAGTTCTTGATGATGCGATAGATTGTTGACTGAGGTGCATTCTTTCTAGCTGCGATACTCTTCCCTGTTAGGCCATTTTTGTGCAGTGCAATGATGACTGCACGTGTTTCTTTAGAGATAACCATGGTTAACTGAAGAGAAACAATGATGCCAAGCACCAGCCTCCTTTTAAAGTGTCCAGTGGTGTCATTCTTACTTAACCATGACAGATTGATCTCCAGCCCTGTCCTCATCAACACCCACACCTGTGTTAATGGAGGAATCACTGAAATGATGTTAGCTGGTCCTTTTAAGGCAGGGCTGCAATGATGTTGAAATGTGTTTTGGGGGATAAAGTTCATTTTCTAGGCAAATATCGACTTTGCAAGTAATTGCTGTTAAGCTGATCACTCTTTATAACATTCTGGAGTATATGCAAATTGCCATTAGAAAAAATGAAGCAGTAGACTTTGTAAAAATTAATATTTGTGTCATTCTCAAAATTTTTAGCCATGGCTGTACAGACCAAAGTTTGGACACACCTTCTCATTCAAAGAGTTTGCTTTATTTTCATGACTATGAAAATTGTAGATTCACTCTGAAGGCATCAAAGCTATGAATTAACACATGTGGAATTATATAATTAACAAAAAAGTGTGAAACAACTGAAAATGTGTCTTATATTCTAGGTTCTTCAAAGTAGCCACCTTTTGCTTTGATTACTGCTTTGCACACTCTTGGCATTCTATTGATGAGCTTCAAGAGGTAGTCAATGGAAATGGTCTTCCAACAGTCTTGAAGGAGTTCCTAGAGATGCTTAGCACTTGTTGGCCCTTTGGCCTTCACTCTGTGGTCCAGCTCACCCCAAACCATCTCGATTGGGTTCAGGTCTGGTGACTGTGGAGGCCAGGTCATCTGGCGTAGCACCCCATCACTCTCCTTCTTGGTCAAATAGCCCTTACACAGCCTGGAGGTGTGTTTGAGGTCATTGTCCTGTTGAAAAATAAATGATGGTCCAGCTAAACACAAACCGGATGGAATAGCATGCCACTGCAAGATGCTGTGGTGGCCATGCTGGTTCAGTATGCCTTCAATTTTGAATAAATCCCCAACAGTGTCACCAGCAAAGCACCCCCACACCATCACACCTCCTCATCCATGCTTCACGGTGGGAACCAGGCATGTAGAATCCTTCCGTTCACCTTTTCTGCGTCGCACAAAGACACGGTGGTTAGAACCAAAGATCTCAAATTTGGACTCATCAGACCAAAGCACAGATTTCCACTGGTCTAATGTCCATTCCTTGAGTTCTTTAGCCCAAACAAGTCTCTTCTGCTTGTTGCCTGTCCTTAGCAGTGGTTTCCTAGCAGCTATTTTACCATGAAGGCCTGCTGCACAAAGTCTCCTCTTAACAGTTGTTGTAGAGATGTGTCTGCTGCTAGAACTCTGTGTGGCATTGACCTGGTCTCTAATCTGAGCTGCTGTTAACCTGCGATTTATTTCTGAGGCTGGTGACTCGGATGAACTTATCCTCCGCAGCAGAGGTGACTCTTGGTGTTCCTTTCCTGGGGCGGTCCTCATGTGAGCCAGTTTCTTTGTAGCACTTGATGGTTTTTGCCACTGCACGTGGGGACACTTTCAAAGTTTTCCCAATTTTTCGGACTGACTGACCTTCATTTCTTAAACTAATGATGGCCACTCATTTTTCTTTACTCAGCTGCTTTTTTCTTGCCATAATACAAATTCTAACAGTCTATTCAGTAGGACTATCAGCTGTGTATCCACCAGACTTATGCACAACTGATGGTCCCAACCCCATTTATAAGGCAAGAAATCCCACTTATTAAACCATAGTCATGAAAATAAAGAAAACGCTTTGATTGAGGCGTGTCCAAACCTTTGGTCTGTACTGTGTGTGTGTGTATATATATATATATATATATATATATATATATATATATATATATATATATATATACACACACACACATACACACACATACTGTGACTTATCTCGGCTAAGACAAAGCCTAGATCCTCAGGCTACATCCACATCATGGGCGTAGCCAGGATCAAACCTGGGGGGGGCAGAACCTCATACTGCACACCCCTACACTTGAAAATAAAGCCTGCACCTTAAGAAGATGTGGTGGTGAATGCAGTCTATTTATTCCAACTATCAGTTGATGTTACTGAAGACGAGCAATGCCTGTCCTGGGCGTCCTTTTGGGCAGCTATGAGGTGGACCTGACTGGTGCTAAAAAAAAAAAAGGAGTGTTAGTCTGTGTGCTATCCGGCTTTCATTCTTTTTGGTACAGATATGATATGGATAGACAGATATATAAATAAAAGCAGATTAGAAATCTGCTCTGATATTGAAAACATTATCTATGAGCTCAAAAACCTTTCAGGTGATGCAGTTTTTAAAAAGCTGATCGGCTTTTGCAACTGAAAAACGTATCCTCAAAAAACGCAGCAAAAACGCTGTGTGTGAATGTAGCCTTAGATCAGGAATAGAACAGCCATTTATAGGACATTTCATAACTTTCCCAAATTCCTATGAAAAAATATTCAGCACATTCTGCATTGAACTACTGTACCCAATTTATTATATATTTTAGGAGTCGGAATCGGTCCATTTTACACCAACTTCGACTCCACAGCCCTACATACTAAGGTTATGTTTTATCTCCCGTCCACCACACTCCAGCTCCGGCTCCGCCCCCCATGCTCAGCCTCTGCTCCCCCCCCATGCTCAGCCTCTGCTCCCCCCCCCCATGCTCAGCCTCTGCTCCCCCCCCCCATGCTCAGCCTCTGCTCCCCCCCCCATGCTCAGCCTCTGCTCCCCCCCCCCATGCTCAGCCTCTGCTCCCCCCCCCCCATGCTCAGCCTCTGCTCCCCCCCCCATGCTCAGCCTCTGCTCCCCCCCCCATGCTCAGCCTCTGCTCCCCCCCCATGCTCAGCCTCTGCTCCCCCCCCCCATGCTCAGCCTCTGCTCCCCCCCCCCATGCTCAGCCTCTGCTCCCCCCCCCCATGCTCAGCCTCTGCTCCCCCCCCCCATGCTCAGCCTCTGCTCCCCCCCCCCATGCTCAGCCTCTGCTCCCCCGCCCCCATGCTCAGCCTCTGCTCCCACCCCCCCATGCTCAGCCTCTGCTCCCACCCCCCCATGCTCAGCCTCTGCTCCCCCCCCCCCCATGCTCAGCCTCTGCTCCCCCCCCCCCATGCTCAGCCTCTGCTCCCCCCCCCCATGCTCAGCCTCTGCTCCCCCCCCCCATGCTCAGCCTCTGCTCCCACCCCCCCATGCTCAGCCTCTGCTCCCCCCCCCCATGCTCAGCCTCTGCTCCCACCCCCCCCATGCTCAGCCTCTGCTCCCACCCCCCCATGCCCAGCCTCTGCTCCCCCCCCATGCTCAGCCTCTGCCCCCCCACACACCGTCTCCCTTCTGTCCTCTGCGGGGTGTCGCCGCTCCCTCCTCCGGGCTTCTCGGTGTGTTGTGTCGCGCTCTTCCCCGCTGACAGCTCCGCTCCTCTGCTGCGCGCTCTGCACACTTCTCTCCTATGGTGAATGCTGGACAGTGTGGGCGGGGCCACAGCTTCCTCCCGTCTGTTCTATGGAGGAGGAGGCGCCGCCCCTTCTGGTCACATGGCCATGACCTCCCCACAGATCCTGTGTGCACAGAGCCGTCATATATGTGGCAGACAGTGAGGCCCCTGATCATGTGACCCCCTGACTCCTCCCCTCCTGTGACCTCATCACAGGTCCTGTGTGCATAGAGCAGCCATATATGTGGCAGACACTGAGGCCCCTGATCATGTGACCCCTGACTCCTCCCCTCCTGTGACCTCATCACAGGTCCTGTGCACAGAGCAGTCATATATGTGTCGGACCCTCCTGCACCTTCTGCTTTCTGGGCCGGTTCCTCCTGTGAGTCCTATTAACCCTTTCGCTCCCTGTGTTCTCCTTTCTGACAGGACAATCTCTGAATTCGGACAGTGTGACAGGAATTTCAGCAATGTGGAAGGAAGAAATGACAATTGTACTTTATTTCCTCACAGAAATGTGACTTTCCCCCAATGTATCATTGTCCCAAAGGTGACAGGAGCGCTGAGGCCGCACAGTGCGCCGTGTCTCCTGAGTGCCGATACCCCACAGGCTCAGGAGGGAAGGGGCGCCATTGTGACTGGGATAGACGGCGGACGCCGTGTGACGTGTGAAGAGCTCTGACACCAGAACAGCAGAGACCCCACAAGTGGCCCCATGTTACCCCCTCCACCTCTGGGGGCTCATCTAGGGGGCAGGGAGGATTATTAACCCTCAGGGGAGTCGCTTGTGTAATACACGACTGCTCCGTTTGGGGGTCACCCAGACAATTTTGTGTTTTCCATGAAAACTCCGACTTTTATTCATCTATTGAGTTGCCAAATGAATTTAACCCCTTAAAGGGAGTCTGTCACCCCATTTTAGCACTATAAGCTGGGGCCGCCGCCATCAGGGGCTTATCTCCAGCATTCTGTAATGCATTCTGTAATGCTGTAGATAAGCCCCGATGTAACCTAAAGATAAGAAAAACACGTTAGATTATACTCACCCCGGCGTCCCGTCCGGCGCCTCCCATCTTCATACGATGATGTCCTCCTCCTAACTTCTCCCTCGGCTCCTGTGCAGGCGTGCTTTATTGGCCCTGTTGAGGGCAGAGCAGAGTACTGCAGTGCGAGGGGCCGGGAAGGTCACAGAGGTCCCGCGCATGCGCACTGCAGTACTCTGCGCTGCCTTCTACAGGGCAGATAAAGCACGCCTGCGCAGGAGCCGAGGGATAGGAGGAGGACGTCATCGTATGAAGATGGGAGGCCCTGGACCGGACTGCAACACCCACCGCCCCCCGGTGAGTATAATCTCACGTGTTTTTCTTACCTTTCAGGTTACATCGGGGGCTTATCTACAGCATTACAGAATGCATTACAGAATGCTGTGGATAAGCCCCTGATGGCGGTGGCCGCAGCTGATAGGGCTAAAATGGGGTGACAGATTCCCTTTAATGAATGGAGCTTTTTACATTTTTCGCTTCCCTTATTTCCAGAGCCATAACTTTTTTATTTCTCCGTCAGTATGGGCGTGTGAGGGTTATTTTTTGCGGGATGAGTTGTGCTTTTGAACGACACCATTGCTTCTACCATGTCTTGTACTCAAAACCGGGAAAAAAATTCCAAGTGCGGTGAAATTGCAAAAAAAGTGCCATCCCACACTTGTTTCTTGCTTGGCCTTTTTGCTCGGTTCACTAAATGATAAAACTGCCCTGCCATCATGATTCTCCAGGTCATTACGAGTTCATAGACACCAAACATGTCTAGGTTCTCTTTTATCTAAGTGGTGAAAAAAAATACAAAATTTGCTAAAAAATAAGCACAATTTTCCAAGCCCCGTAACGTCTCCATTTTTCGTGATCTTGTGCTTGGTGAGGGCTTATTTTTTGCGTACCGGGCTGATGGTTTTAATGATGCCACGTTTTTGCAGATACATTCTTTTGATCACCCGTTATTGCATTTTAATGCAATGTCACGGCGACCAAAAAAAACGTAATTCTGTCATTTGATTTTTTTTCTCACTACGCCGTTTAGCAGTCGGGTTCATCCTTTTTTTATTGATAGAGCGGGCGATTCTGAATGCGGTAATACCTAATATCTGTAGGTTTGATTTTTTTTATTGTTTTATTTTGATTGGGGCGAAAGAGGGGTGATTTGAATTTTTATGTTTTTTATTTTCTTTAATTTTTAAACACTTATTTTTGGCATGCTTCAATAGCCTCCATGGGAGAGTAGAAGCATGCCATACTTGATCGGCTCTGCTACATATGGGAGATGAGCAGATCACCCATATGTAGCAGTAATACAGCAATTGGCGCTCATAGCAATCTGACGGCAACAACCATAGAGGTCTCTATGAGACCTCTGATTGTCATGGCAACGCTGACACCCGATCACGTGACGGGGGTTGGTGATACGCTCATTTCTGGCTGGACGCCGGAAGTACTAGTTTAATGCCCGCTGTCAGTGTTTGACAGTGAGATTTAACTAGTTAATAGGCGCGGGCAGATCTTGATTCCACCCGCGCCTATTGCCGGCACATGTCACCTGTTTATAACAGCTGACATGTCGAGGTTTTGAAGTGGGCTCACCGCCGAAGCCCACATCAAAGCAGAGGATACTGAGCGCTGATGTACTATCCCGTCAGCGGTCTGTAAGGGGTTAAAATCTCGTCCAGACATTGACAAGGTTCGAAAAAAAGATTTTTATTTGAAATAATAATTTTCTCCTTTAAACTTTGCTTTCGTCAAAGAATGCCCCCTTGGCAGCAATTTCAGCATTGCAGACCTTTGGCATGTGTACCATACGGTCAAGCTGCTCCCACAACTGCTCAATGGGGTTGAGATCTGGTGACTGCGCTGGCCGCTCCATTACAGACAGAATACCAGCTGCCGGTTTCTTCCCTAAATAGTTCTTGCATAATTTGGAGGTGTGCTTTGGGTCATTGTCCTGTTGTAGGATGAAATTGGCTACAATCAAGCGCTGTCCACAGGGTATGGCATTGCAAAATGGAGTGATAGCCTTCCTTATTCAAAATCCCTTTTACCTTGTGCAAATCTCCCACTTTACCAGCACCAAAGCAACCCCAGACATCACATTACCTCCACCATGCTTGACAGATGGCGTCAGGCACTCTTCCAGCATCTTTTCAGTTGTTCTGTGTCTCACAAATGTTCTTCTGTGTGATACAAACACCTCAAACTTGGATTCGTCTGTCCATAACACTTTTTTCCAATCTTGTTCTGTCCAATGTCTGTGTTCTTTTGCCCATATTAATGTTTTCTTTCTATTAGCCAGTCTCAGATATGGCTTTTTCTTTGCCACTGTGCCCTGAAGGCCAGCATCCCGGAGTCGCCTCTTCACTGTAGACGTTGACTCTGGCGTTTTGCGTGTACTATTTATTGAAGCTGCCAGTTGAGGACCTGTGAGGCATCGATTTCTCAAACTACAGACTTTAATGTACTTGTTACTCAGTTGTGCAGCGGGGCCTCCTACTTTTCTTTCTACTATGGTTAAAGCCTGTTTTTGCTCTAGGAGTAGTACACACCGTTGTAGGAAATCTTCAGTTTCTTGGCAATTTCTTATATAGAATTAATTTCTAAGAACGAGAATAGACTGTTTTTTTCTGGCCATTTTGAGAGTTTAATGGAACCAACAAATGTAATGCTCCAGATTCTCAACTAGCTCAAAGGAAGGTCAGGTTTATATCTTCTCTAATCAGCCAAACTGTTTTCAGCTGTGCTAACATACTTACTTACATACTTTTCAAGGATATTCTAACCATCCATTAGCTTCTTACACAGTTATCAAACACAAAGTACCATAAGAACACTGGAGTGATGGTTGTTGGAAATGGGCCTCTATACACCTATGAAGATATTGCATTACAAACCAGATGTTTGCAGCTAGAATAGTCATTTACCACATTAACAATGTATAGGGTGTATTTCTGAATCATTTAATGTTAGCTTCATTAGAGAAAACTATTTTCTTTCAAAAATAAGGAAATTTCTAAGTGACCGTAAACTTTTACATGGTAGTGTGCTTTAATATTAGCCGTATTTCCTGTTGGCAGGTATACCTTTTCTTTTAGGATTTGATTAAAAACTTCCACCAGTGGAGAAGAAACCTCTTCTACTAATGTTTTATAGAACTCCCCTGGCAGCCCATCTGATCCGGGGGCCTCGCTATTTTTCAGGGAGTTAATAGTGTCTAGTATCTCTTCCTTTCTTATTGTAGAGTTGAATCTTTCTCACCTTCTGAGACTGTTGGGAGGGATAGTCTGTCTAGGAATGTCTTCCCCTCTTCTCCATCTACTGGTTCTTGTTCATACACTGTGTTATAGTATTTATGCCAGCTGTCATTTATGATTTTTGGGTCTGTTTGTGGTGAACCTTTGTGATCATTCAGGCTACCTATAAATATCATAGGTGTTCGACCTTTTGCCAAGCGAGCCAATAATGAACCAGCCTTATTACCGTATCTAAAAATTCAGACGTTTTTTGGTTCCCCCTTATTCTTTCTAGTCTGTCCAGCTAAAGGTCAAATTCTGCTTTAGCTTTGATCCATTTATGCCTATTTTCTAAATTGGGTCAGTTAACCCCTTAACCCCCAAGGGTGGTTTGCACGTTCATGACCAGGCCAATTTTTACAATTTTGACCACTGTCACTTTATGAGGTAATAACTCTGAAACACTTCCATGGATCCCGGTGATTCTGACATTGTTTTCTCGTGACATATTGTACTTCATGTTAGTGGTAAAATTTAATTCAATTAACTTGCGTTTATTTGTGAAAAAAACGGAAATTTGGCGAAAATTTTTAAAATTTCGCAATTTTCCAACTTTGAATTTTTATGCCCTTAAATCACAGAGATACGGCACACAAAAAACTTAATAAGTAACATTTCCCACATGTTTACTTTACATCAGCACAATTTTGGAACCAAAACTTTTTTTTTTTAGGAAGTTATAAGGGTTAAAAGTTGACCAGCGATTTCTCATTTTTGCAACACCATTTTATTTTTACGGACCACATCACATTTGAAGCCACTTTGAGGGGTCTATGTGATAGAAAATACCCAAAAGTGACACCACTCTAAAAACTGCACCCCTTAAGGTGCTCAAAACCACATTCAAGGAGTTTATTAACCCTTCAGGTGCATCACAGGAATTTTTTGAATATTTAAAAAAATGAATATTTAACTTTTTTTCACAAAAAAATACTTCAGATTCAATTTTTTTTTATTTTACCAAGGGTAACAGGAGAAATTGGACGCAAAAGGTATTGTGCAGTTTGTACTGAGTACGCTGATACCTAATATGTGGGGGGAATCACTGTTTCGGCGCATGACAGAGCTCAGAAGGGAAGGAGCGCCGTTTGACTTTTTCAATGCAAAATTGGCTGGAATTCAGATCGGATGCCATGTCACGTTTGGAGAGACCCTGAATTACCTAAACAGTGGAAACCCCCCACAAGTGACCCATTTTGGAAACTAGACCCCCCAAGGAACTTGTCTAGATATGTGGTGAGAACTTTGAACCCACAAGGGCTTCACAGAAGTTTATAACGTACAGCGGAACAATAAAAAAATCATATTTTTTCCACAAAAATAATCTTTTCACCCCCAATTTTTATTTTCCTAAGGGTAACAAGACCCTAAAAGTTATTGTGCAATTTGTCCTGAGTACGCTGATACCCCATATGTGGGTGTAAACGACTATTTCGGCGCATGGCAGAGCTCAGAAGGTAAGCAGCGCCATTTGACTTTTTTGGCTGGAATTGAGATCGGACACCATGTCGCGATTGGAAAACCCCTGATGTACCAAAATAGTGGAAACCCCCCACAAATGACCCCATTTTGGAAACTAGACCCCCTAAGGAACTTATCTAGATGTGTGGTGAGCACTTTTAAACCCCCAGTGCTTCACAGAAGTTTATAATGACCGGGCATGAAAATAAAAAAATCGTATTTTTTCCACAAACATGATCTTTTAGTCCCCATTTTTTTTATTTTCCCAAGGGTACAAGGAGAAATTGGACCCTAAAAGTTGTTGTCCAATTTGTCCTGAGTGCGCTGATACCCCATATGTGGGAGAAAACTACTGTATGGGCACACGTCGGGGCTCGGAAGGGAAGTAGTGACGTTTTGGAATGCAGACATTGATGGAATGCTCTGCAGGTGTCATGTTGCATTTGGAGAGCCCCTAATGTACCTAAACAGTGGAAACCCCCCCACAAATGACCCCATTTTGGAAACTAGACCCCTAAGGAACTTATCTAGATGTGTGGTGAGCACTTTGAACCCCCAAGGGCTTCACAGAAGTTTATAACGCCCGGGCGAGAAAATGAAAAAAATCATAATTTTTCCACAAACCTGATCACTTAGTCACCATTTTTTTATTTTCCCAAGGGTAGCAGGAGAAATTGGACCCCAAAAGTTGTTGTCCAATTTGTTCTGAGTACGCTGATACCTCATATGTGGGAGTAAACTACTGTATGGGCACACGTCGGGGCTCAGGAGGGAAGTAGTGACGTTTTGGAATGCAGACTTTGATGGACTGGTCTGCGGGTGTCGTGCGTTTGGAGAGCCCCTGATGTACCTAAACTATTGAAACTCCCCACAAGTGACCCCATTTTGGAAACTAGACCCCCCACGGAACTTATCTAGATGTGTGGTGAGCACTTTGAACCCCCAAGTGCTTCACAGAAGTTTATAACGCCCGGGCGTGAAAATAAAAAAATCATTTTTTTGCACAAAAATGATATTTTTGCCCCCAATTTTTTATTTTCCTAAGGGTAACAGGAGAAATTGGACCCCAAAAGTTGTTTTGCAATTTGTCCTGAGTAGGCTGATACCCTATATGTGGGGGTAAAACACTGTTTGGGTGCATGGCAGAGCTTGGAAGGGAAGGAGCGCCGTTTGACTTTTTCAGCGCAGAATTGGCTGGAATTGAGATCAGACGCCATGTTGCGTTTGGAGAGCCCCTGATGTGCCCAAACAGTGGAAACCCCCAATTCCTAACTCCAACCCGAACCCCAACACACCCCTAACCCTAATCTCAGCCCTAACCCTAGCTCTAACCCTAATGGGAAAATGGAAATAAATACATTTTCTTTTAATTTTATTGTTTTTCCCTAACTAAGGGGGTGATAACGGGGGGTTTGATTTACTATTTATGGCGGTTTTTATATTTGGCAGCTGTCGCACGCTAAAAGACGCGTTTTATTATAAAAAGTTTTTGCATCACCACATATTGAGAGCTATAATTTTTCCGTATTTTGACCCACCGAGTCATGTGAGGTCTTATTTTTTGCGGGACGAGTTGACGTTTTTATTGATACCATTTTCGGGAACGTGACATCTTTTGATCGCTTTTTATTCCGATTTTTGTGACGCAGAATGAACAAAAACCAGCGTTTCATGAATTTCTTTTGGGGGGGTGCGTTTACACCTTTCCGCCTGCGGTAAAATTGATAAAGCCCTTTTATTCTTCGGGTCAGTACGGTTACAGCGATACCTCATTTATGTCATTTTTTATGTTTTGGCGCTTTTATGCAATGAAAACAATTTTATATAAAAAATAATTATTTTTGCATTGCTTTATTCTGCGAGCTATAACTTTTTTATTTTTTCGCTGATGATGCTGTGTGGCGGCTCGTTTTTTGCGGGACAAGATGACGTTTTCAGCGGTACCATGGATATTTATATGCGTCTTTTTGATCGCGCGTTATTGCACTTTTTGTTTGGCGGTATGATAATAAATCATTATTTTTTGCTTAGTTTTTTATTTTTATTTTTTAAGGGGTTCGCTAAAGGGGTTAACTAATGGGACAGTTTTATAGGGCGGGTCGTTATGGACGCGGCGATACCAAATATGTGTACTTTTAATGTTTTTGTTTTTTTTATTTCCAAAAAATGAATTTATTAGGGAATATATATATATATTTTTTTAATTTATTTAGCGATATACAGTCATGGCCAAAAGAATTGACACCCCTGCAATTCTGTCAGATAATATTCAGTTTCTTCCTGAAAATGATTGCAAACACAAATTCTTTGGTATTATTATCTTCATTTAATTTGTCTTAAATGAAAAAACACAAAAGAGAATGAAGCAAAAAGCAAAACATTGATCATTTCACACAAAACTTCAAAAATGGGCCGGACAAAAGTATTGGCACCCTCAGCCTAATACTTGGTTGCACAAGCTTTAGCCAAAATAACTGCGACCAACTGCTTCCGGTAACCATCAATGAGTTTCTTACAATGCTCTGCTGGAATTTTAGACCATTCTTCTTTGGCAAACTGCTCCAGGTCCCTGATATTTGAAGGGTGCCTTCTCCAAACTGCCATTTTTAGATCTCTCCACAGGTGTTCTATGGGATTCAGGTCTGGACTCATTGCTGGCCACCTTAGAAGTCTCCAGTGCTTTCTCTCAAACCATTTTCTAGTGCTTTTTGAAGTGTGTTTTGGGTTATTGTCCTGCTGGAAGACCCATGACCTCTGAGTTAGACCCAGCTTTCTCACACTGGGCCCTATATTATGCTGCAAAATTTGTTGGTAGTCTTCTGACTTCATAATGCCAAGCACACGGTCAAGCAGTCCAGTGCCAGAGGCAGCAAAGCAACCCCAAAACATCAGGGAACCTCCGCCATGTTTGACTGTAGGGACCGTGTACTTTTCTTTGAATGCCTCTTTTTTTCTCCTGTAAACTCTATGTTGATGCTTTTGCCCTAAAAGCTCTACTTTTGTCTCATCTGACCAGAGAACATTCTTCCAAAATGTTTTAGGCTTTTTCAGGTAAGTTTTGGCAAACTCCAGCCTGGCTTTTTTATGTCTCGGGGTAAGAAGTGGAGTCTTCCTGGGTCTCCTACCATACAGTCCCTTTTCATTCAGATGCCGACGGATAGTACGGGTTGACACCGTTGTACCCTTGGACTGCAGGGCAGCTTGAACTTGTTTGGATGTTAGTGGAGGTTCTTTATCCAACATCCGCACAATCTTGCATTGAAATCTCTTGTCAATTTTTCTTTTCCGGCCACATCTAGAGAGGTTAGCCACAGTGCCATGGGCTTTACACTTCTTGATGACACTGCGCATGGTAGACACAGGAACATTCAGGTCTTTGGAGATGGACTTGTAGCCTTGATATTGCTCATGCTTCCTCACAATTTGGTTTCTCAAGTCCTCAGACAGTTCTTTGGTCTTCTTTCTTTTCTCCATGCTCAATGTGGTACACCCAAGGACACAGGACAGAGGTTGAGTCAACTTTAATCCATGTCAACTGGCTGCAAGTGTGATTTAGTTATTGCCAACACCTGTTAGGTGCCACAGGTAAGTTATAGGTGCTGTTAATTACACAAATTAGAGAAGCATCACATGATTTTTCGAACAGTGCCAATACTTTTGTCCACCCTCTTTGTTATGTTTGGTGTGGAATTATATCCAATTTGGCTTTAGGACAATTCTTTTTGTGTTTTTTCATTTAAGACAAATTAAATGAAGATAATAATACCAAAGAATTTGAGTTTGCAATCATTTTCAGGAAGAAACTGAGTATTATCTGACAGAATTGCAGGGGTGTCAATACTTTTGGCCATGACTGTATTTTAAAATTATTTTTACACCTTTTTTTTTTTTAACTTTATTTCATTGTCCCAGGGGGGACATCACTGTCCTGTGACAGATCGCTGATCTGTCACATCACAGATCACTGTGACAGATCAGCGATCTGTCACAGGCATTGAAGCAGACTTCCTCATGTCTGCGCTTTGCAGGCACTGAGGAAGCCAGCTCCCTGCAGGCCCCCGAAGGTCCCCGTCGCCATCTTGGATTCGGGGACCTGCAGGGAAGGAGCCCCCCGCAGCAGCGCTGCATATTGCGCTGCTCTGGGGGGCTCAGGGAAGCACGGAGGGAGCCCCCTCCCTGCCGATGCTTCCCTTTAACCCCTTTCTGCCATCCGACGTACTATCCCGTCCACGGTACCCGGGCCCGTATGACCGTGGACGGGATAGTACGTCGGGCCCTTTAATGCGATACCGTGACTAAAGTCGCGGTGATCGCATTAAAATTCCGACGCCATCTCACCTTAGAAAAGATGGCGTCGGCATCCCGGGCTGCGATCCCGCCCCCCCGGCATCCAGAGCGCTGTGATTGGCTGTTCAATTCTGAACAGCCAATCGCAGCGTTTCTCATTGTTTCAGCCAATCAGCTTGGCTGAAACAATGATGTCCTAGGCTGGGATCGAGTACCGATGTACTCGATCCTAGAGCCGGTGCCTGGCAATGCCAGGCACCGGCAAAAAGCACCCGGATTGGCGCGATCGCCGATCTGATCGATCGCGCCAATCGCAGTGCACAGCGGCGCTATATCGCCGCTGTGCCCTGCCAGTACCGGCCAGGATTGGTGCTATATTAGCACCGATCGTGCTGGAGCCTGATGCAGGCCCAGCAGGGCCTGCAGGAGTTGGCTGGCGCGATCGATTAGATCGGCGATCGCGCCAACCACAGGGCACAGCTGCGGTCACCATGTGACCGCTCTGTGCCCTGCTGGTGACCTGGGCATGACCTGCCTAGTAATCGGAGCTGTGAGCTCCGATTCTAGGCAGTTGCCATGGTCACCAGGCAGATCAGGGATTGGTGGGATCGATGTAATCATTCGATCCCACCAATGACAGGTCACAGCAGCGATGTGACCGCTCTGTGACCTGCCCCCTGACCTGCCTCTGACCTGTCTGACCTGTCTGCAGGGGTCCTCACTCTAGCTGAGGATTCCTGCAGAGAGGTCGGACGCAGCAAGAGCTCCTGTGCTGGGTATTGTGGTGCCACAGCTTGTAGCATCACAATCCCTGCAGAAGAAAGAAGAAGAAGAAAGAAAACTACAATTGTAAGTGTTAATTGATCCCTGATCCCCTGCCCAATCTATCTTCACCCCCCCAATCTATCTTCATCCCCCCATCCCCCCTCCACCCCTCCTCTTACCCCCCTTCACCCCCCTCCACCCCCCTTTTACCCCCCTCCACCCCACTTTTGCGCCACCTCCGTGCGCAGCCGGCGAGCGTTGATCGGTGACGCAGTTCACCGATCAACACTCGAGCTCGCTTTTTTTTCCTTAGCCCCCTTTGCGCCACTTCCGTTCACACATTCCGCAGCCGCAAAAGTTGGATAGGTGACACACGTCACTTATCCAAGTTTGTGCCTGCTGTTTTTCATTTTTTTCACCCCCCTTTGTGCCACCTAACTACAACCCTAACTGTTGATCCCTGCCCAATCTCTCTTCATCCACCCCAATCCCCCCTTCCCCCTATTTTTACCCCCCTCCACCCCACTTTTGCGCCACCTCCGTGCGCAGCCGCCGAGCGTTGATTGGTGACGCAGTTCACCGATCAACACTTGAGCTCACTTTTTTTTTCCTTAGCCCCTCCGTACACACATCCCGCAGCTGCGAAACTTGGATAAGTGACACAGTTCACTTATCAGAGTTTGCCGTTTTCCTTTTTTTTTTTTTTTTCCACCCCCCCTTGCGCCACCCCTTGCGCACATCCAGCAGCCTAGTTTTGATAAGTGACACTTATCAGCTAGGGCCTGCTGTTTTAGACTTTTTTCCACAGCTTTTTCTTTACAGAAATTTTACACCAATCACTCCCCCCCCCCCCCCTCACGTACACATACAGTTTTCAATAAAGTGTACACCCAAGCACCATATTTACACAAAAATGTCATCAAATTCATCCCAACAGCGCTATTCAGTGGAGGAGGCATATGCTTTACTTGCCTCCGAAAATGATAGCGATTTGGATGACGATCCGACTTTTCTTTATTTTTCGGATTCTTCATCCTCTTCTTCTTCCTCTTCCCCCTCCTCATCTTCCTCCTCGGGTCCTGCGGAACCGCCACGCAGACGCTCCAGGACAGAAGATGAGGCAGCGCCCACCATGCCCGCAGCTGACCCAGTGCTCCCCGTATGGACCTCGCCCCCCGAAAATTACGAGCCACTGATTCCTGATTTTGTGGCAGAATCAGGAATCAAGTTTGACACCACCGGCCTCACAGAAATTGACTTTTTCAAAGTCTTTTTCTCTGAGGATTTTGTTAACCTCATGGTGGAGCAAACTAATTTTTACGCTCTTCAATTTTTGGAGCAAAACCCGCGTTCAACATTTTCAAACTGGTCTCCTGTAGACGCAGTTGAAATGACGCAGTTTTGGGGCCTGGTCCTTCATATGGGGATACTGAAGAAGCCGGAAATTCGGCAATATTGGAGTGTTGATATTTTATACAACACTCCAGTGTTCCGAATGGTCATGGCCCGGACGCGTTTTGAGGCCATCCACAAGTTTCTGCATTATACTGATAATGCAGAGTGTCCCGCACAAGATGACCCCAACTTTGACCGTCTGTTCAAAGTTCGGCCGGTCATCGAACACTTCAACAAAAAGTTTGCTGAAGTGTACGTGCCCCAAAGGAACATCTGCGTGGATGAGTCCTTGGTTCACTTCAAGGGAAGGCTGCGATTCCGTCAATACCTGCCCAGTAAGAGGGCCAGGTACGGAATCAAACTCTATAATTCGTGTGAGAGTACCTCAGGGTACACCCACAAGTTTAGAGTTTACGAAGGGAAGGACACCCGGATTGAACCCCCTGAGTGTCCTCCTTTCCTGGGAGTGAGTGGGAAAATTGTGTGGGATTTGGTGCAACCACTGCTGGATAAAGGTTATCACCTCTACACTGATAACATTTATACCAGCATCCCACTCTACAAATCCCTCTCTGAGCGACGTACCGCAGCCTGCGGTACTGTCCGCAAAAATCAGAGAGGCCTCCCGAAGATGCTACTTGGGCAGATGCTCCGAAAAGGTGAGAGCAGAGCCCAATGTAGCGACCACCTGCTGGTGGTCAAGTACAAGGACAAGAGAGATGTCCATCTCTTGACCACCATACACGGTGATGGCAGTACCCTCTGCACTGTACGGGGTACCTCTACACAGGTCCTCAAACCGACATGTGTAGTGGGGTACAACAAAAAAATGGGGGGAGTTGATCTCTCCGATCAACTCCTCCAACCGTACAATGCATTGAGGAAGGCCAAGGTGTGGTACAAAAAGCTGGCCGTGCACATCGTCCAAATGGCAATGCTCAACGCATTCCTGCTGTCACAATGTGCATGCCCCAGCGATACGTCGTACCTTCATTTCCAGGAGGTAGTGGTTAAGGCCATGATGTTTGGCGCTCAGGAAGGAGCGGGCCCCAGTACTTCAGGAACTGAAGGTGCTCGTATTGTCCCAGGTCAGCATTTTCCGGGGGTGGTCCCGCCAACCCCAAGAAAAGGTAAGCCGCAAAAAAGGTGTCGAGTGTGTTACAAAAAAGGAATACGCAGGGACACCATTTACCAGTGCGACACCTGCCCCGAAAAACCTGGCCTGTGCATGAAGGATTGCTTCAAATTGTACCACACCTCCATGCACTACTAATTTACATTAGATTAGTTGGGGGCACATCTAGATTTGTTCATTGGGGGTCTAGTATCCAAAATGATGTCATATGTGGGTTTTTTCCTGTTTAGGCACATCAGGGACTCTGCAAATGGAACATGACGCCAGCAGACCATCAAAGTCTGCATTCCAAAACAACACTACTTCCCTTTCGAGCCCCAACGTGTGCCTAAACAGTTTTTTCCCACATGTGGGGTACCAGAGTACCCAGGACAAATTGGACAACGACTTTTGGGGTCCAATTTCTCCTGTTACTCTTGGGAAAATTAAAAATTGGGGACTAAATGATCATTTATGTGGGAACAAAACAGGATTTTATACTTTCACGCCTGGGCATTATAATCTTTAGTGAAACACTTGGGGGTTCAAAGTGCTCACCACACATCTAGATAAGTTCCTTAGGGGGTCTAGTTTCCAAAATGGGGTCACTTATGGGGGGTTTCTACTGTTTAGGAACATCAAGGGCTCTGCAAATAGAACATGACGCCCGCAGACCATTCCATCAAAGTCTGCTTTCCAAAACGTCATTACTTCCCTTTCGAGCCCTGACGTGTGCCCAAACAGTAGTTTTCTCCCACATGTGGGGTATCAGGGTACTCAGGACAAATTGGACAACAACTTTTGGGGTCCAATTTCTCCTGTTACTCTTGGGAAAATTAAAAATTTGGGACTAAATGATCATTTATGTGGGAACAAAACAGGATTTTATATTTTCACGCCTGGGCATTATAATCTTTAATGAAACACTTGGGGGCTCAAAGTGCTCACCACACATCTAGATAAGTTCCTTAGGGGGTCTAGTTTCCAAAATGGGGTCACTTGTGGGGGGTTTCCACTGTTTAGGCACATCAGACGCTCGTCAAACGTGACATGGCGTCCGATCTCAATTCCAGCCAATTTTAGGTTGAAAAAGTCAAACGGGGCTCCTTCCCTTCTGAGCCCTGCCATGTGCCTAAACAGTGGTTCCCTCCCACATATTGGGTATCAGCGTACTCAGGACAAATTTGACAACAACCTTTGGGGTCCAATTTCTCCTGTTACCCTTGGGAAAACAAAATATTGGGGACTAAATGATCATGTTTGTGGAAAAAATATGATTTTTTTATTTTCACGCCCGGGTGTTATAAACTTCTGTGAAGCCCTTGGGGGTTCAAAGTGGTCACCACACATCTAGATAAGTTCCTTAGGGGGTCTAGTTTCCAAAATGGGGTCACTTGTGGGGGGTTTCCACTGTTTAGGCACATCAGACGCTCGTCAAACGCGACATGGCGTCCGATCTCAATTCCAGCCAATTTTAGGTTGAAAAAGTCAAACGGGGCTCCTTCCCTTCTGAGCCCTGCCATGTGCCCAAACAGTGGTTCCCCCCCACATATTGGGTATCAGCGTACTCAGGACAAATTTGACAAGAACCTTTGGGGTCCAATTTCTCCTGTTACCCTTGGGAAAACAAAATATTGGGGACTAAATTATCATGTTTGTGGAAAAAATATGATTTTTTATTTTCATGCCCGGGTGTTATAAACTTCTGTGAAGCCCTTGGGGGTTCAAAGTGGTCACCACACATCTAGATAAGTTCCTTAGGGGGTCTAGTTTCCAAAATGGGGTCACTTGTGGGGGGTTTCCACTGTTTAGGCACATCAGACGCTCGTCAAACTTGACATGGCGCCCGATCTCAATTCCAGCCAATTTTAGGTTGAAAAAGTCAAACGGGGCTCCTTCCCTTCTGAGCCCTGCCATGTGCCTAAACAGTGGTTCCCCCCCACATATTGGGTATCAGCGTACTCAGGACAAGTTTGACAACAACCATTGGGGTCCAATTTCTCCTATTACCCTTGGGAAAACAAAATATTGGGTACTAAATGATCATGTTTGTGGAAAAAATATGATTTTTTATTTTCACGCCCGGGTGTTATAAACTTCTGTGAAGCCCTTGGGGGTTCAAAGTGGTCACCACACATCTAGATAAGTTCCTTAGGGGGTCTAGTTTCCAAAATGGGGTCACTTGTGGGGGGTTTCCACTGTTTAGGCACATCAGACACTCGTCAAACGCGACATGGCGTCCGATCTCAATTCCAGCCAATTTTAGGTTGAAAAAGTCAAACGGGGCTCCTTCCCTTTTGAACCCTGCCTTGTGCCCAAACAGTGGTTCCCCCCCATATATTGGGTATCAGCGTACTCAGGACAAATTTGACAACAACTTTTGGGGTCCAATTTCTTCTGTTACCCTTGGGAAAATAAAAAAATTGTTGCTAAAATATTTTTGTGACAAAAAAGTTAAATGTTCATTTTTTCCTTCCACGTTGCTTCTGCTCCTGTGAAGCACCTGAAGGGTTAATAATCTTCTTGAATGTAGTTTTGAGTAGCTTCAGGGGTGCAGTTTTTAGAATGGTGTCACTTTTGGGTATTTTCTGCCATATAGACCCCTCAAAGTGACTTCAAATGTGAGGTGGTCCCTAAAAAAAATGGTTTTGTAAGTTTTGTTGTAAAAATTAGAAATCGCTTGTCAAATTTTAACCCTTATAACTTCCTAACAAAAAAAAATGTTGTTTCCCAAATTGTGCTGATGTAAAGTAGACATGTGGGAAATGTTATTTAGTAACTATTTTGTGTCACATATTTCTCTGTTTTAAGGGCATACAAATTCAAAGTTTGAAAATTGCAAAATTTTCAAAATTTTTGCTATATTTCTGTTTTTTTCATAAATAAACGCAAGTTATAGCGAAAAATGTTTACCACTAAAGTGAAGTACAATATGTCACGAGAAAACAGACTAAGAAACGCCTAGATCCGTTGAAGCGTTCCAGAGTTATAACCTCATAAAGGGACAGTGGTCAGAATTGTAAAAATTGGCCTGGTCATGAACGTGCAAACCACCCTTGGGGGTGAAGGGGTTAACTCCCGGTACACCGCGATCGTGTTTGATCACGGTGTGCAAGGGGTTAACGTGTCGGGGGCGGTCCGTGACCGCCCCTGACACATTGTGCCGGGTGTCAGCTGTGATAATCAGCTGACACCCGGCCGCGATCAGCGGCGCTCACCACGTGGGCGCCGCTGATCGCTGTGACGTACTATCCCGTCCCTGGGAATGAAGTCCCAGGGCACATGGACGGGATAGTACGTCACATGGCAGAAAGGGGTTAAACACGGAGGTATGAATAAGGCCTTATTCAGGGACTGGCAGTAATAGAATAGTAAAATCCATCCAGTGATCCTCCAATGTCTGCTGGACATGGGATGGGGAGAGTTTCTAGTTCTGTTAGAACATAGACACCAGACTTCTTGCTGTTAACCAGTTAATGCTTTCTTGTCCACCACACTGCAGTGTCCAAAGAGGAAGACGGTGAGACAGGCAGCGACATCGCATCAGAGAGCTCGTGACCTCAGAAGATCCCCAGATCCTGGTATTGTGACATAATATTAAGAGCAATATTCATTCATTGATATTACTCTATAGAAGGGAACCTGTTGCCTCGTTTTGCTGCTGTAAGATGCGGCCACCGCCTTTAGGGGCTTATCTACAGCATTCTATAACGCTGCAGATAAACCCCCGATCTAACCTGAAAGATGAGAAAAAGAAGTTTTCTTACACTCACCCGGGGGCGGTCCGGTCCGATGGATGCCGCAGCGATTTTTGCCGGCAGTTTTTCCGCCTCTGCCCCGTAACGGATCACTTATGGCCACACTGCGTTCGGCCTCATTCATTCCCTGTGGGAATTATGAACATCTGCTGCACTTGCGGTTTTGAACTTGCAGTGAAACAAAAAAATCACAGCTCGCAGCGTTGTTTTCCGTTGCTGCAAGTACAGCATTTGCCGGATCTGCCGCGAATGGCAAAAATGGCTGATGTGACAGTAGCCTAAGTCCCTGACGACAGTGTCTGCATTAGTCATACTCATCAATGGGGGGGCAGCACTAAAAGTGCCCAGGGCAGCACAAACTCTAAATACGGCCCTGAGCGGAGGCTCCTGTTTTGGATAATAAGCCAACATGATCACATCTGCTCCAAATGAAAAGAAAATTAGTTTATTACAATGAGAGTTCGTTCACATAAGTATATGATATGGTCGAGAACTATCCGATGTCTTATCAGATGGCGCTAGACCCAATATTATACCATGGGGCAGAGCAGAGCTGTACTCTGTATCTCATACTAATTCAGCATGAGAAAAAAAATCACAGCCACTGGCCACCTCCTGATGGGCACCATGAAGAATGTGACGTGACCAGATAAAGTCCATCATCACCCTGCACCTTGGTTCAGCCGGACGTGGCTCTTCTCTAGCACATGATGCTCACAAAGGAGTCACAAAAGCATTTTTTTACCAGGCAGATATTCTATATCCTGTTCAAATTGTTTTTATTGAAAATGTCCTAATTATTATACAATCCAGGTAATGACGGTCACAGAGGAGCGCCAGCCGTGCCTTCTCTGGGGAGATCAATGCAGCTCCTGCCGGGTGCCTCCAAAGAGGAAGGAGGTTGCGATGCTGGATGAACCCGGTCAGACGGAGCGCAAAGAGAGGGGAATGTAGATTTAAAATCTTCTTATATTAATCACATTGGACTACATTAATAAAAGAAGATTTTAAATCTACATTCCCCTCTCTTTGCGCTCCGTCCGACCGGGTTCATCCAGCATCGCTAATTATTATACAAGATAGAGTTAAACAAAATAAAGGAAAAAAAGGGGAAACAAGGGAAAATAAAGGAAAATGGGAGAAGGAACTATCGCAAAGCAACAACAGTTATTCTATCTCTGATACATGTACCAAGAGATACTAAGATCAAGGGTAAGACAATGGAGTTATCATTTCTTTCACATTATCTCACCATTGTGATAATGAAACTATCACATATTATGGAAGCTATGTTCCTGATCAGGGCTGCCAAAAGGAATTTCAGGGCCCCATACTGGCAAAATTTTTGGGCTCCCATGAGACTCCGTCCAGGCTCCACCCCAGTTCTGCCTCCACTCAAGCCCCGCCTACACCCCTCAAACTTTCCACAGTCCCACCACCCACTCTTGGAAAAACTCTTCTGCCCCATCCTCACCAATCACACACTAACTGTTCCCATGGAACCGTATCACATACATAACCATCAGCTTTTGTTTTGACCAACGGATTTTTTAAGCCTGCCACCACGACAAGGTAGACTCTTTTGGCAGGGCCCTACTCTACTCTAACCTATTAAACGTTTCTTAAAATATCCAATAATCTTATTAGCAATATTTTCTATTTATTTTTCTTTAAGGGAATGTGTCACATACATTTTTTAAAGTAATTGAGATCCTATTGTTATAATCTTTTGTATAATCTGTATTTCTGATTGCAGATTATTGTATGCTGTTTCCTGAACATTTATGGAAGCTGCTCTCTTGCCTGTTTGGAGATATGGATATTGGACATATACATGTGTATGTATATCATAAGACATTATAGGGGACTCTATTTCCTTGGGAGAGTTTTCTATTCATGTTCTCATGTTTAGTTTCATGCAGATGTCATTGTGCAGGAAGGGGGAAGAGGAGAGCTGTGACATTACCTACTGGGAATGGTGGATTCTGTTATCTCTCATTGTAATCCTGCTTGTTATGATAATGAGGTGACTGCTAATAAGGGATCTCTTCTGGAAGTCCCAGTCTATTAGAAAAGTTGTTTCTGTTTATTATTTTATGATATAAGGGGTTACATACTTTAAACTCAATTCTTGCAAAACTTTTTTAACTATGATTAAAAGGATTGGCCATGTTCTGTTTATTGGTCACGAATGTGTTTGAGATGATAGGGCTCTTACTAATATGGCCTTTCTTGAATTACAGCAACAAATATGAAATATGGGAAATAGAAATATAGGCTATGCTGAATTTCTGCACTAAATGCCTTTTAATCATCTCATATAATTGTAGATCGTGAGCCCTCGCGGGCAGGGTCCTCGCTCCTCCTGTGCCAGTCGTGACTTGTATTGTTTAAGATTATTCTACTTGTTTTTATTATGTATACCCCTCCTCACATGTAAAGTGCCATGGAATAAATGGTGCTATAATAATAGTAATAATAATATACTCATTGGTTAATAATAATAACTACCGTAGAGAGTGGACAATGCCCAAAACATAAAAGCTTCATAACACATTCCCACTAAATATTTTGCTAACTAAATCTATTTTCATAAGAGTCATTTAGTTAAATCCTTTGGTCAATTACATAAAGTGCAAAATTACAGTGCCAATAACAAAAGAGAAAACAGACAAAACAAAAACAACACATATAACAATAACATATAACACAATAAAAATAAGGTCATTTTGTGAGACCAGAGAAACATAATATAAAAACAACAAAGAGTATTGCACACAATCTAAGGAACTGAAGCAGGTCCGACCCCCCTCTTTGCTTCTGCTCACCGGGCACCATACACTAGTACGGGCAGTAATGCCCTGATGGCGGCCCTGTCCCTGCCTACATGAAGTATGTAGCTAGTCTACATAGATCATGGGATGTCAGACATCCATTCCTGGCTACCTACAGTTGCCATTTCATCTAAGTACTCAGTCAATCTATATTAAAAGGAAACTGTCACCCCCCCCAAGGTCATATATGACCTATTAATATGGGCACACAGGTAATAGGTACTAGTCCTACCTGTATACCTCTTATTAACGGTCTTGTTGTGGAGAAATGTTATATTCTGTCTTTACGTTAATGATTTCTTCCATGCTCCGGGGCATTCTCTGCCTGGAAGAAATCCCTGCCCTCTCTCCTCATTACAATACTGCCCTCCTCCCATCAGCGCCAGTAATAGCCCCAGAATCCTGCGCCTGAGCCATGCACCTTGTCGGCGCGCACACCAGAGATTACTGGAGCGGAAGGCGCCGGCACCTCTGCAGAAGATCCCTGAGTGCAGTACCCATAGAAGGGAGGATGAGATATGTATTTCTGGGGGAGTGCAGGGCGCAGGCATGGGATTCCAGGGCCAAAACTGCCGTGCATGAGAGGGGGTTAGTATTACAATGAAGAGAGAAGGCAGGGATTTCTTCCAGGCAATGCAAGCCCCAGTGCCTGGAAGAACTCATAAACTTAAAAAAAGAATATAACATTTCTCAATAACAAGACCATTACTATGAGGCATACAGGTAGGTCTAGCGTAACATTTCTATTACCTGTATGCCCAAATTAATAGGTCATATACATCTCGGGGGGTGACAGATTACCGTTAAAGCATAAACACACATAGATAAGAATTAATATATATAATATGATGACGACAGCCGTCCAGACCTGCATCCCACCACAAGAAACAGTCCAGAGTAATCCCTGGAGAATGCTATCATCCTCAATGACACAGTGAGGGGCTATGCGCCCCCTTCTGATCTCAGGCTATTTACTCATCTAGGAGTGTCTGCTCAAACTGTTGGGGTGCAGCTGTGGGACCCTATTTTCAGAGATGATGTCCTCCACTCAAGTCTCAAAAAGCTGAAAGGGTCTTCAGGAGAGGTGGGTAGTCGAGCTAGGCTATCAGACGGTCACCTCTGTAGCTGTAGTCATCCTTCCTATGGTACTATTCAGGGGTGGACATGTTATTAGTGCAAATTGTGAAATTGCACACGGGCCAAGAGGTAAGGGGACCCATTTCCACCTCCAAAGCAGATACAATTGTGCATTATGATGAGTTATTGGGCTGATCTTTCGCATAAAGACATAATATATCCACAAGACCATTAATATGAGTCATACAGGTAGGTCTAACGTAACATTCCTATTACCTGTATGCCCATATTAATAGGTCATATACGTCTCAGGGGGTGACAGATTACTTTTAAAGCATAAACACACATATATTAATTCTTATCTATCTAATAGGATGACGACAGCTGTCCAGACCTGCATCCCACCACAAGAAACAGTCCAGAGTAATCCCTGGAGAATGCTATCATCCTCAGTGACACAGTGAGGGGCTATGCGCCCCCTTCTGATCTCAGGCTATTTACTCATTTAGGAGTGTCTGCTCAAACTGTTGGGGTGCAGCTGTGGGACCCTATTTTCAGAGATGATGTCCTCCACCCAAGTCTCAAAAAGCTGAAAGGGTCTTCAGGAGAGGTGGGAAGTCGAGCTAGGCTATCAGACGGTCACCTCTGTAGCTGTGGTTCCATTCAGGGGTGGACAGGGTGGACATGTTATTGGTGCAAATTGTGCAACTGCCCACGGGCCAAGAGGTAAGGGGACCCATTTCCACCTCCAAAGCAGATAAAATTGTGGATTATGATGAGTTATTGGGCTGATCTTTAGCATAAAGACATAATATATCCACAAGACCATTAATATGAGGCATACAGGTAGGTCTAGCATAACATTTCTATTACCTGTATGCCCATATTAATAGGTCATATACGTCTCGGGGGGGAGGGGTGACAGATTACCTTTAAAGCATAAACACACATATATTAATTCTTATCTATCTAATAGGATGACGACAGCATTCCAAACCTGCATCCCACCACAAGAAACAGTCCAGAGTAATCCCTGGAGAATGCTATCATCCTCAGTGACACAGTGAGGGGCTATGCGCCCCCTTCTGATCTCAGGCTATTTACTCATTTAGGAGTGTCTGCTCAAACTGTTGGGGTGCAGCTGTGGGACCCTATTTTCAGAGATGATGTCCTCCACCCAAGTCTCAAAAAGCTGAAAGGGTCTTCAGGAGAGGTGGGTAGTTGAGCTAGGCTATCAGACGGTCACCTCTGTAGCTGTGGTTCCATTCAGGGGTGGACAGTGTTGGACATGTTATTGGTGCAAATTGTGCAACTGCCCACGAGCCAAGAGGTAAGGGGACCCATTTCCACCTCCAAAGCAGATGAAATTGGGCATTATGATGAGTTATTGGGCTGCAAAGGATCCATATATTGTTCATGCACAGTGTCCCTCTTCCGCCTGTGTCTTCCAGTGGCTCCAATATATAATTAATTTCCTGCAGTGAGAATCACATCACATTAATAATTTCCCGGCAATCAAGCTCAACATCATCAATCCTATCACTACCAATACTGTGTGGGCTTTTGAAAAGTTGAGAGTAAATTATGTAACCCAACTCTGATAGACCCCATCCAGAAAAAGGGATTCCATCCCTCCTTGGATATATCCCCAGCTTTTTGCTGCAGCTCCTTTACTTTATCCATTATTGAATCATGTGCATCTTCTAGGAGCAGCATTGCTCACCTATAACAGCGCAAGTGCCCCCTTCACCTGCTAACAGGCAGACAAGCGCCATTGTCTTCTGAAGGGCTACTATCCTCATTAGTGACATCACAAGTAGAAGCTAATGGAGGTGACGCCAACAACCAAAACATTTGGTAGTAGTAGTAGCTTATGGGGGCAAAACTAAGCACCAAAACATTCCGTGAAATGACAAATAAGAGCTAATGTGGGCGGAGCCAAGAACCTCACTTCCATTGAAGTGCATTGCCCAATATACTAGAGATCAAACGCTATGAATCCTCCAATGTGGGGGAAGATCTGACTAGCTTCACTGCATATGGAGCTAATATGTATATACATCGGTGTTGTACAAGGATTTCCCAATATTGGTTGGATTTATATTTTTGATCTGGACTGTATATTACTATATGTCTCAATAACATCCGACAATTACATAGTTATCTTCATGTTACACGTGTTCCCTTTACAGGATATAACTTTAATCTCCCAGATTTGGATGATTCTCTAACAATACATGGCCTAAAAATCGAGAAGTCGTCATGTTCCAGTTCTGGCTGAGGGGATCCTCTCAATTATAACTAATCTATGGAGCTGATGAGCAAGAAAGTCAGAAGCCAGAATCATGTGATGGATAATCGGTAAATCGCTGTCATTTCTGGGCTTGAAGATAAATCCCGTCACACCCTATACATCTCCCTTTACTATTGGTAGAAGAGCTGTAATGCTTGGACAGCTCCTAATCTGAGGGGTTCACTAATTATTTTGGACCTGCTTGTATTATATAGAATAAAGACTCCATAATGAATAAAAAATACATGAGAAATAGATGATAGAAGAGAATGAAGGACACAACAAGAGATGACATAGAGCCGACTTACCGCTCTCTCCACCGTCTGCAACTGTCAGACGGAATGTTGGCTCTGCAGCTCCATACACAATGTGTGTGATGTCATAAGGCAAGGGGGCGGAGTCAGAAACCTCAACATTCCGTGACATCAGCAGCAGGAGCAGCAGTTATTTACAGAGACCAGAGCAGGCCACACAACCCATTCATTACCATATAAATGAAATTGACTCTAATTATCCATCTTGACCTCTTAAAACTTTCAAAAAATGCCAAAATGTCATTATTACCATACATTGTAATTCCGGAGTAGTTTCCACTGATGTGAACAGTGATAAATCGACAATAATAACCCATATATCCCAGTATTACAGAAGATTAGATGATATGGATGGTTGGATGTGGAGGTGGACATGCTGCTGTAGGATAAATGGCCAGAAAATAGGGGAGGACACTATAGACAGTGTTACTATATACCAGGATTGGGCTATTAATTTTCCCAAGTGGCTATATGAGAGACCATAACATATTAATTACTATTATTATTTTATATTAATAATAATTGTATAACTTAATATTGAGTAGAATTAAATATGTTGACACCCCCTACATACCATATGAACCCATATACAGCCCCCTTTATACCTCTATATACTGTAAGAGCTCACACCTAGCTTCCTACATACAGTATGAGCCCTTACATAGCCCCTCCACATACATTGTAAGAACCCCCCTAGCCTCTCTATATATAGTATGAGCCCCCACATATCCTCTCTATATTCAATATCAGTCCTCACATAGTGCTTTGTATATAGTATGAGACCAACGCTAACCAAAAAAGGGTACACTAATGTCAATAATGATCCCAAATAGAGTGCAACACCTAGCCTATAAACTAATGAAGCCAAAAGACACGGAGAAAAAGAAAAGCCAAATAACCCGGTATACACCTCCGTATATAAAAAAGTGAGAAAACCTTTATTTCATCATGGACATGGTAACTTTAAAAACATTTAAAATACACAACAAACCAATAGCCCAAAAGTCCCCAAAAAGCCCATAAGCCTTAAATACAACCCATGTAATGGGTGAATGGCAGCCCCCAGCATATGCAGAAAGAAAATACATGTGTCATACGGTGATAATGATAAATGAACCTATAACTACAAATATAAACAGAATGGGTGATGGTACATGCAGGATGCGACTAATCAACATCATTTCCCATTGCACAGGTATAAACAGTCAGAAAATAGAGACTCCCACATATACCAAAGCATGTATGCAAAGAAGTCACCCTAAAATAGTTGTGACAATACAGATGACGTCAAAAAATGGGCATAACTGACTGAGAATGCTATAATGAAATAAAAGTATGATCACCCAAAATGAGAAAGCCAGACACTGACATGGGGGCGGCAAGAAGTCCCGAGGGGGACAAGAAGGGAGAGTGGGAAGAGGCCCCACGCGTATCGCCGCTTCGTCAGTCAGTTATGACTAAATCCAGAAACTGTTGACTACTGGTGACAGATACATAAGAAAAAAAGGAAGCGCATCACAGAAGAATATACAATTCAAGTCACCTTTATTCCATCCAGGTAAAAAATTAGAACATTCATGGTACAAGATTATTTTACGACTAAGGTCTTCAGCCAGAAACGCGTCAGAATGAACATGTTTTTAATCTTGCACCATGGATGTTCTAATATTTAATCTGGAAGGAATAACTACTTGAATTCACATTCTGCTCTGCCCTCCAGTTCTTTAGAAGGAACATGAAGCAATTTGACAGCCTTTTAGGCAGATAGGTCCAAGTTGCCATCTCCTAGTCTGTGGTTAGGCTAGCTCTGCCCCGTAGGCACCACTAGGGACTGCGGTGCCAAGAGATCTATTCTGTACAAGAACCGTCAGGGTCAGTTGCAGCTATTTAGTGTATAACCTATTTCCCAAGTGAGTTACCACACAGGCATAACACCCCGATTTGCCTGAGCTACTTGTGAAGGAACGCCTCGTGTGCGCACATTTCCACAAGACAGCTACAGCTGCCGCTGATCTAGCAGTGCTTCAGCAGCTCTTGCAAGTGCCAGTTCACACACTGGTGTGCGACGTGACCATACTCTGGAACCCCACATTACATATGTTGGCAAGTGTTTGTGAGCAGCAGAGGGCAGTAGTTGAATACGAGCTACAACATGCCGGTCAGTATTCCGATCAGTCTCCGCACATAACAACTGACAAGTTGGCATTACCAATTACCATCGATTACCAATATACAACACTACAGAGAGAGGTTGAGCTTTGTCCGGGGTAACTGTATCCCTGTAGAGACTTGTTATTAACACTATTATTTAGTCCTCTATCTCTTAAATCTGTGTAGTTATATCCTGTAAGTGAATGGTCACTGATACATTGTCTCTAAATCTGGATAATTGTGTCCCATTGGCCAGATAAATACCTTATATTCCAGGACCTGGGAAATTGTATCCCAGTAGTGATAGCTCTACTGCTTTATACATTATACCTATCCTGCTGGCTAATGGTCTGGCTAAATGTATCCCTCTACTGTCAGCAACTATTGTATTTCTAATTGCACTTTAATCTTATTATTATATAATTTTTCAATAAAGGTTATATTTTAGTAGACTTTAGTTAGGGTTTATTTGCTGTCTCAGATTTTTCCCTCTCCCCATATTGTATACACATACATCTCTTCCTTGCCCCCCAAGCTGTGTATTCAAATCTTCCCCAACCCCGTTACAATAAATCGTCAGTTTCTTCAGTTCCATTGGAGCACTTAGCACCGATGCTGTTTGCGCCTCTGAGGCGCCGTCGAATGACGTCAACAGGGTGATCACATGACTTGATCACGCTGCTGACATCGCCATATCCCGGTGGTCAGGACTTCAATTGTGCTCAGTCCGTCTAAAAAATGCAAGTACAATTGATCACTGGGATCCGGCGCACTTCATCTTCTCTGAGCTTGACATCCGTCTCAGAGAACAGCCGACTCCTAGTCTGCCTGGCCCATAATGCAACCTCCAGGAAATCTCCTCGGACCGCCGGATGAGGCGGCTCAACAGTGTTCCCTTGCCAGCTGAACCAGGGTAGATACCCCTCCTGCCCTCCCCTAGACATGCCTCTGGGTTAAGGCTAAATACCTGAAGCAGTTGCTGTTTTCTATAAAATTTATAAAAAGCAGTACATTATAGTAATACCTTGACTAACGAGTGCATCTACTTATGAATTTTGCGAGATGCGAGCCGTCGCTCTGTCAGCTTTATGATGTGAGCCGAGATCTGAGTTACAAGCGAGCGAGCTTACACCACTCACCTCGTGGTTACCCTGCCGTGCAAGCACCTCTGTCATTGCTTCATTGTTCGACTATGGTCCTAAAAATGTGAGTTGCCCTGTCAGTTCTTTTTACCTGTTCTTGTGATTCAGGACCTTACCATCTTTTGCTGCACACAGGTTTTTGGTATTACCAACGTTGCCATTTTCCTGGGGTGGACTCTATTTTTAGCACTGCATGCTGCATGTATTTGACATGGGGCTGTTCATAGGATAATGGTTATTTTTTGGTTCATTCTTCTGCTAATTTTGCTGTTAATGAATCTTTTTTAAAAACTCCTAATAAAATAATTGGTGTGGTTTTTGGGGGGCTGGAACGGATTAATTGCATTTCATTTCATTTTAATGGGGACATTTAATTTGATATACAAGCAAATTGAGTTAAGAGCTCGGCCACAGAACGAATTAAACTTGTAAGTCAATCACTGTATATGGTTTTTAGTGTTGAGCAAACATGCTCGGATAACGTCTGATCCAAGCATGCTCGGGTGTTATCCAATGCCTTCAGTGTCACCAACTCCCTGCCATTCCCTTGTCCGGTTCCAATACGGAAAGGTTCCAGGAAAGACATCTCAACTACTCCTGCCTCGGTCGTAGACCCCGGATCCTTCTTGAGACAGTCCTTAAGCTGGTGCCCACCTGCACGATCCTCAGCCTGGGACCCCTTCCTGCTGTAGCAGCTCTATCCCCACAGCCGGCAGACTGTCTCTTTCACTGCTCCTTGCACCTTGCCCTAGGCAAGGCTGCCCGGGCTCTGCTGCCTATCCAGGAAGTGTCCTGACTATATCCCTATGCTCTGCCCTGCTCAACTCTGACTCCTCCCTACTGACAAACCTCTATGCTAACTGTACCTAACTAACACTCCTAATCTATTTTATTCTATTCCTTTTCTCTATGATGACCCCATCTATTCTAATCCCCCTACGGTCCTATACTATCTAAGATCCTATCCTGGCCCTAAGCCTATACATCGTACATGACAGATATATCACATTACAGTACATAACAAGTATAATAACGTTAGTGAACAATGAGGTGCCATACGTAACCATGAGAACAGCGTCCAGGGAAGAGGAGGAATGTGAGGGTCCCCGCCACCTCCTTACACTCCTCCCTCCTAAAATATGGTCATCCCTGAACATGGCGGCACCTGTAGGCTTAAAACTGTTAGAATTTTGTTTAAAACATATACAGTTAGTACAGCCTATGTCCAATGCTGCTGAGGGTCAACCGTGACCCTGGCTCCACTTGGTTAGAGCCCCCCAACAAAAGAATTCAAGTTCCTTTAGTGTGGGTCCGACTGACCTCAGTCTCCTGGCTCCTGGGACCCATCTTAAAGGGAACCTGTCACCCCAGGGGCATTTTTCAGTTAAAGAGCCACCTTCAGCAGCACTAAGGCTGCATTCTGTGAAGGTGGCTCTTCTTTTTCTGATCCCCAGTAATGCCAAAATATTGACTTTTATAATTAGCTCCTCTTACCTGTAATGTGTCCCATAGGTATGATGTGTCCCCCATATCAGCCGCCTACCATCCGTCAATCATGCATGAGCGGCGCCTCGGCGCCACCCACCATCTGTCCATCATGATGCCCCATGCGTCGCTACCTCCTCTTGATTTGAATCCCGGCGCCTGTGCTGTGACAAGCATTCTCGGGCATGCGTAGTGCGCGCTGCCCTAGAACCGATATCAGGCTATTGCGCCTACACGTTGTGGAGGCCCCAGATCCCGCCCTGCAATGTGTTATGACATATTCACACTGCGGGGCTGGGGCCTCCACAACGCGCAGACGCAATAGTCTGATGTAGTTCTCGGGCAGCGCGCACTGCACTTGTCACAGCACAGGCGCCGGGATTCAAATCAAGAGGAGGCAGCGACACACGGGGCATCATGATGAACAGATGGTGGGCGGCGCCTCGGCGCCGCACAGGCATGGTTGACGGATGGTAGGCGGCTGATAGAGGGGGACACATCATACCTGTGGGACACATTACAGGTATGAGGAGCTAATTATAAAAGTCAATATTTTGGCATTACTGGGGATCAGAGAAAGAAGAGCCACCTTCACAGAATGCAGCCTTAGTGCTGCTGAAGGTGGCTCTTTAAGTGAAAAACGCCCTGGGGGGGTGACAGGTTCCCTTTAACAAACAACAGTACATATAGTCCTGACCGGACTTGCTCCTCGGGTCCTCCTGTTCAGATTTTCCACCCTTCCTCCTTTAGCAGAGTACGGACCCTTAACAAAACAAGTGGGCTGCTTTTATCAGAGGACAGTACAGGGTTAAAACAGGAAAAGTTCAGGGTTAAAACAGTCCAGTACATAAAGCAGCCACACACAGTCCATTACTGTTTCCAAGGGTGATTAACCCCTTCAGGTTTTAGTCCCATAATCCAGCAGGGGGTGAGGAAACGTGCACAAATAAACTTGGAAAAAGTGTAGAAGAAAAACAAACAACAGTCCTTCAACTGTGACCACACTGGCCACCACTGACACCCAGTCCTGGTCCCGTCCAGTGCTCACTACCCTTTCACATATACGGAACAGTCTCTCCTGCACTTCAATCCATGCAACTAGCACATCCAGTCCATTTTAGGGGCTGCCTTCACTCCTTGCTCTCCTTGCGACTGGAATAATGGGCCGCATTCTGGTCCTGAATTATTATAAACGTGTTGCCCGAAGACCCGCTGGAGGAGGACTCTCCACTCTTTCTCCTGCTCCTTTCCTTTGTCAGCGGCTGATTCATGGTACCTGGAGCTTCCTGCTCCCGTGACTTGATTGTGGCCACCGCTTCCTTTAAGGGCGCCTCTGACTTTCTGTAGGGACTACGATCATTGCAGACGGCTGCATGCAATACTGCGCTTCCTGTGCCTGTCTCTCTTTGATGCTGGAGACCATTTTCACCACCACAGCATACTGTCCACGGGGCCCTTGTTCTTTAATAAATGTCACTCGGTCCCATTCCTGAAAAGGACCGTCAAAACTAATGGACCCGGCATTCACATAGACCTTGTCCCCAGTCTCGACCTCATGGATGAATCATACAGCCCCCTTATATACTATGATGGTCCAACTGTCAGCACACTATATAGTGCGATTGTACCACAGAGCTCCCAAAAAAGAAAAAAGAATACCTATACTCACCTAATCGAGAATCCTCATCCTCCGCAGTGTCTGTCTCTTCTTCTATCCATTCTCGCAGTGGATTCTGATGGCACGATGCAGTGACATCTTGGCACCGCCAATGTTCCTTGCTTAGTGCCGGACTCCAGCAGGCCAAAGATAGAAGGGACGCCCACAGCTGGCTGGGGTAAGTGACGAAGCCAGTGACTTTGTGCTCCGTCACAACTGTTAAAAGTATGCGCATCTTGAGGAAGCCGATTCTGTTAGCAACATAGCAGATAAGGCAGCCCACAACCAGACAGACCCTTCTGCCATTTGCCAGAATTGCAAGATGGCCAATCCGGCCCAGCAAGGTCCTTAATCCTGCAAATCTTCTAGCGCCCTTTGGTTCCGCTTGATTTTGGCTGGCCAGCAGGTAGCAGTCTTTCCTCATTAATGGCACATATTGCACTAATTTTCCAGTGGTCTCATCACTTTGTTACTTTCTTCCCCATTTTTGCTCGCCAGTCCTTGGGTGAGTGAATTCTTTTGAGTTTGAGGTTTCCCCACAGGTAGGCCGATGTCAGCCAACAATTGCGTGCATTCCTGGGTCTTCTCGGATCAAACAAATTCATCCTGAGCATACTGGTTAGGGGTAATCCCGGCATTGGCTCGCTCAGTCCTGAGGAGCTCTTCCTGCAGAGGCGCATTTGGGGTACTTGGAGACTCAAGCACTGGGTGTGGTAAGTCGACTCTGTGTTTGTTTTGACCCTGTTAACCATTATTCTTCTTCCTCTAAGACTGCCCATTGTGGACCTCAGCCACTTCAGTTGGGGCCCCTGCCTGGTATGGTCTTCTGCTTCAGAAGAGCAGGGTCACAGCATATTCCTGTGCAACACCTGAGGTCTAACCTCATAGACTGGGTTTTTCAGGTGATTCTTCCTCACCACTCGGTAGAGTACCGCCTCCCAATGATGATGCAGCTTGTTTCCGGGTCGTTTGACCGGCATCAACACATGGTCCCCTAGCTGAAGTGGTCCATCTGACATCGAGGATCGACTTGAATGTTCCACTTCCTGAAGCTTCTGCTCAACCAGCTTCCTTACCGTCTGAAATCTGTGACTGTGTTCTCGGATCCTGGCACTAGGACTACTGCCCGAACAGGAATCCTCTGCCTCCAGCTCCAGTTCAGTGGTCTCTCCGCCAAACAGTAGCATGTAAGAGGTGTAACTAGCAGTCGCATGGAAACAATTATTGCAAACCCACAACAACTCAGAGGCAAATTCGAGCCACTTCATCTTCTTGTCCTCTTCCAGGGTCCGCAACATTTGCAACAGGGTTCGGTTGACGTGCTCACAAGCCCCATTCCCCTGTGGATGATATGGTGTGGTTCGGGATTTGTTGATTCCATGGATGCAGTACAGTTTGTTCGTTACTTGCCCCTGGAAGCAGGACCCTGGGTCATAGGGAATTCACTTTGGGCATCCATATATGCGAATGAAGTCCTGACAAATGGCTCTGGCTGTAGGTTCAGCTGTCTGATCCTGGGTGGGAGACACCACTGCAGGTTTGCCATTAGGAATTTCAGGGCCCCATATTGGCAAAGTTTTTGGAGCCCCCTTGAAACTCTGCCCAGGCTCCACCTCTCGGACCTTCCACGGTCCCACCAACCTCTCTTGGAAAAACTCCACTTCTGCACCATATCCTCACCAATTATACATCACCAGATCACATACATAGCCAGCAGCTTTTGTTTTGGCCAAAAGATTTTTTAATCCCCCTCCACGACAAAGTATTCTCTTCTGGCCAGGCTCTACTCTACTGTAACTTATTAAACAATTGTTAAAATATCCAATACAATTTTAGGTATATTTTTATTTATTTATCATTTTTTTAAAATGACCATTAACATCACATACAAGGGAAAAATACCACCGCACCATGACCAGATCACATATTACCACCACATAGTGACCAAATATTACCACATACAGGGAATAAATACCACCACAACATAACTAGACAACATATTACCACCACAGTGACCGAATAATAGCACATACAAGGAACAAATACCACCATATCATGACCAGATCACATATTACCACCACATAGTGATTGAATATTACAATACTGATCATTAATAAAATAAAAACACAGTATTAATGCCATTATACACAGGGGATCTGTACTTAGTATACAGTATCCGTGTACAGGTAATACAGTGATCACCTGTGACATTATACACAGGAGCTCTGTATATAGTGTCAGTGTACAGGTAATACTATGATCAATAGTGACATTATGCACAGGAGCTATGTATATAGTATACAGTATATAGTGTCAGTGTACAGGTAACACACTGACTCACCGGTGACATCTCTAGTTAAAGTCCTTCATCTTCGCTTCTCTTCTTCATCCAGTTCAGACCACGATCACTTCTTCCAGACAGGTCTCTGCATAAAATAACACAGTAATCTATAGTACATTCCCTGATTTTTGCCCAACTTCTATACTACGCCAGATGAAAAAAGCGACCATGTCGCCATGCATAGTGACAGGACCTCTCCTCCCCCACACTGAAAACAGTAACCTCAAAAATAATACCCTTTAATTAGCCCCTATAGTAATAATATCCCACATTCTGGACCCCACGTGTCCACGCATTCTGCCTCATGTCTCTGCATATTGGCCCATAGTCATCCCTAATTGTATAATGCATCCCATAGTCATATATAGCAGTATAATGCACCCCCATAGGGGTATAATATAACCCATAGGGGTATTATGCACCCCCATAATGCTCCCCCATAATATAATGCGATAGGTAGAGTTGAGCGAAACGGGTCGGTCAAGTTCATAAGTCGCTGACTTTCGCTAAAGTTGGTTTTCATGAAACGAAACCCGACCATAGCGTGAGGTCGGCGACTAGAGCGCCAAAGTCGCGTTTCAAATGATGCTTCCAGCGCCCTTTTTCACCCAATGATGGAGGATGCACACTGTGGGCAACGCGATGACATGGGCAGCGGTCACCACCATCTTTGAGAAGGGCATGCAAGTGATTGGCTGGCTTTTTGTGGCGTCACAGGGGCTATAAAAGGGCGTACACGCCGACCGCCATCTTACTTCTGCCGATCTTAGCATAGGGAGAGGTGCTGCTGCTCGTTCTGAATAAGGGAGAGCATTAGGCAGGGAAGAAGAACCCAAAAACAGCTTCTGCTGGTAGCGATTTCCACTTACAACACAACACTGTGTGCAGTGACAGGGGAGGCTCTATTTTTGTGCATCAGCTCTGTTGGTTATTAGGCTGCCTTATAAGGCTCCCTGATAGCTGCATTGCTGTTTGCACACTGCTGTGCAAACTGTTTTTTTAAAAGCAAAAATACTTTTCGTCCTCTTTTCTGCACAGTTACCAAGCGTTCATTTTTCCACAGTTTTGTGTGCAGCAGTCCTGCTTATTAGGCTGCCTGCCGCCATACTTGGACTGAAAGCATCATTGTCAGCCTCCTAACATCTCTAGGGAGATTCTCCCCAATACTATATACACCTTGTACTTTGTCATACACCAGCCAATTTCAGCCTGCTAAATTGAGGTGTAATCTATAGTGGGCCTGAGATAATAGTTCAGCCTCCTAAAATCTGTAGGGAGATTCAAATTCTCCCCAATACTAAATACACCTTGTACTTTGTCATACACCATCCAATTTCAGCCTGTTAAATTGAGGTGTAATCTATAGTGGGCCTGAGATAATAGTTCAGCCTCCTAAAATCTGTAGGGAGATTCAAATTCTCCCCAATACTATATACACCTTGTACTTTGTCATACACCATCCAATTTCAGCCTGTTAAATTGAGGTGTAATCTATAGTGGGCCTGAGATAATAGTTCAGCCTCCTAAAATCTCTAGGGAGATTCAAATTCTCCCCAATACTATATACACCTTGTACCTTGTTTTACAGTACCATATAGCTGGTGGTATTTTGGGTACATTTTCCCAAAAATGAGGAATTATGGTGGAAGAGGCCGTGAACGTGGGCGGGGGTTGCCAGCTGGTGGTGATGGTGGTTCTGCATCTGCAGGTAGTGGCAAAAGCACAATAGCACCTAAGGCAGGAGGTCTTGAGCCTGCGTCATCGTCTGGCTCCACAAGGCCTCGTAGGCTCCCTTTTCTGGGAGTAGGTAAACCGCTTTTAAAGCCGGAGCTTCAGGAACAAGTTTTGGCTTACATTGCTGACACAGCCTCCAGCTCTATCGCCTCCTCTTCTGAAGTTTCAAAAAATAAAAGCACTGAGTCATCAGTGGAGGCTTCTGGTCAGGAACAACACCTTTCCTTGTGTCCTTCACCCCTACCAAAAGTGAAGGATGCGGCAGGCCACACTACAGATTTCTCCATGGAGCGCTTTTCACATACCATGCCTGGGTTATCAAGTCAAATCGTGAATTCCCCAGTCCAAGATGAATCTGACATGGAGTGTACTGATGCACAGCTACTGCTAGATTTTTCTGCTGGTACATTCACTCAGAGCACTACATTGTCCTCGCAGTGTACTGAGCCAGAATCTGACCCTGATGAGACTCAGGTGCCCCTTCCCGCATACTATACCACCTTACACGGTTACACAGAGGAAGGTGCACATGAAATTGAAGAGGAGGTGATGGATGACCCAGTTGTTGACCCAGATTGGCATCCATAGGGGGAAGAGGGTGCCGCTGCCAATAGCTCAGAAGAGGAGGAGGAGGATCCGCAGCAGGCATCAACTTCGCAACAGCTGTTATCTGGCAGGCCCGTAGCAGTCCACAAACGGGTTACAAAAACCAAAAGAGTTGCAGGACAGCTTGGCCAGACGGTCAAAATAGCACAGCGTGCAAGGCTTCACAATGTCTTCCACAGTAGGAAGAGTGCAGTATGGCACTTTTTTGAACAAAATCCTATTGATCAGGCAAAGGTTATCTGTAAGAAGTGTGCAAAGACCTTTACCGAGGGAAAAATCTGAGAAATTTGAATACCAGTTGCATGCTTAGACACTTAACCACCATGCACTTGCAAGCGTGGACAAAATACCAAACCTCACGTACCACATGTGCACCTGCTCCAAATGAAGGTAGTTAGCAACGCTACATCGCTTCCCCCACTGTAAGCCCACCGGTTAGCACACCACCAGCAGCAATGTTGAGGTATCGTCGCAAGGCCAAAGCAGTCAGGGAATCACAATGTTATTGCTATGAAAGACTGAATCTAGGCCATCAGCAAGACCACCAACACCATCACCATCACCAACCCTCTCTGTCCGCCATGTCCACCACTAGTTCCACCATATGCAGCTCTCAAGTCCAGCTCACCCTACCAGAGACTCTGAGTAGGACAAGAAAGTACTCATCCTCTCATCCGCGTACACTGTGTTTGAACGCCCACATTGTCAAACTAATCTCGTTAGAGATGATGCCCTACCAGTTGGTTGAAAGTAAAGCTTTCCGCAAGCTCATGGCCTGCGCAGTACCACGCTATGACCTACCCAGTCAACATTTCTTTTCTTGAAAAGCCATCCCAGCCCTCCACCTGCATGTGAAAGACCGCATTGTCCATGCACTAAAGCAATCAGTGAGTGGAAAGGTGCACCTCACAACAAATGCATGGTCCAGTAGGCATGGCCAGGGCCATTACGTGTCCATCACTGCGCACTGGGTTAATGTGGTGGATGCAGGGTCCACAGGGGACAGCGGCGGTGGGACAGTGCTGCCTAGCCCACGGTATAGGAAACAGTTGGCTGTAGGCGTTCGACCCTCCTCCTCCTCCTCCAGAAGCGAAAGGTCATCCACAGAGCGCAGTCACACGATCACTCCATCCGCAGCTGCCAGTGTTGCACCCGAGGTGTCCCACTATCGAACAGCTAGTGGTAAGCGTCAGCAGGCTGTGTTGAAGATGATGTGTTTGGGCGACAACAGACACACCTCGGAGGTACTGGCCGACTACTTGCAGCGACAAACTTAGTCATGGCTGGGCAGTCTACATCTTGAGGCAGGCAAGGTAGTTAGCGATACGTCCGGAATTTTGTGGCAGCCATAGCCCTTTCAAAACTCAGACACATACCTTGCCTGGCTCACACCTTGAACCTGGTGGTGCTGTGCTTCCTCAATAATTTTCCGGAGTTAACAGCCCTGCTCCATAAGGTGCGAAGACTGTGCTCGCACATCCGCCGGTAGCCCATACACTCCAGTTGTATGCAGAAGCTGCAGCGATTGCTCCACCTTCCCAAGCACCGCTTAATTATCGACATTGCAACAAGGTGGAACTCCACCCTGCACATGGTTGAGAGGCTGTGCGAACAGAGGGAGGCTGTAATGCATTTGTGGGAGGATACACGGGCAGGCAGTTTGAGGGCAGACATGGAGTTGTCTGGTGTGCAGTGGTCGAAGCTGAAAGACCTCTGTAAAGTCCTTCAGTGTTTTGATAAATGCACACAGCTGGTAAGCGCAGACGACGCCATCATAAGCATGAGCATCCCACTTATGCGTCTGCTCATGCAAACTTTGACGCACATTAAGGAGCAGGCGTCTGCAGCCGAGGAGGAAGAGGAGGGAAGCCTTGATGACAGTCAGCCATTGTCTGCTCAGGGAACTCTCCTGGACGAGGTGGAGGAAGAAGAGGAAGAGAAGGAGGATGAGGATGATGGGGATGATTATTTAGGGGAGGAGGATGCTTCTCAGGGGGCAAGAGAAAATCTTGGCGTGGCAAGGTCAGGTACAGGGTTTATGCATGACTGGAGGGAAGTGGATTTGCCAGAAAGTGCTCCTCCACCCAGCACTCACAGTGCATCATTGACACCGGGAACATTGGCCCACATGTCAGATTATGCCTTACAGATCCTAAAAAGGGACCCCCGCATTGCCAAAATGATGAACGATGATGACTACTGGTTGTCCAGCATCCTGGATCCACGCTATAAAGGCAAATTCCAAAACATCATGCCACAGGAGAACCTAGAGCTAATATTGGCTAACAAACAAGCAACTCTGGTAAACCGTTTGTTTAAGGCATTCCCAGCACACAGCAGCGGTGATGGTTCTCACACGAGCCGTAGGGTGCAACATGGAAGAGGTGTTCGTGGTGCACACATCCGAAGTGGCGTTGGAGACAGATAGAATCCAATAGAATCGCTTACAGCCTGTGGCTTCTGTCTTTTGCACTCCAAAGTTACCTGACAGATCATGATAGGCAGTGAGGACCATGTCTGCATCTCTCCTTGTGATCAAAATTTGATGGAGATGAGTAACGGTGATGGGATCAACGGTACTGCGATACAGCAACACTTTCTTCACAAAGAACTGTTTTCGCTGTCTCCACACACAAAGTAATTGATGGTCAGCATCGCCTCTGAGAATTCTCCTGGGAGTTTTTCCCGTGATTAGTAATTCCTAAATTTCTGCAATCACTCGACTTTATGTCTGTACTTTTATCCATCTCATTTCCTCTTGCGGAGAGTCTGGACTGTCTTACTGAGACTGAGATATAAATGAAGATTTAAAAATACCCCAACAGTGTATACTGGTGTACGCTTCAAAAACATTTCCTTTTTGTTACATTTTAGATTGTTGTCTAATCCATACTGAGGCTGTGAGTGTCTTTGTCGTACTCCGGAAATAAACACAGAGATTTTAAATGTTTAAACTCTGCTATATATACCTGTTATCCGGAGATACTGTACCCTTTCTCAACTTTCTGCAATCTTGTCAAATCCATACTGTGCCTGAGACCGTCTGAGTCTGCCTCCTGATTACAGATGAGTGGTGTTTGAGTGGAACTGTTGGCCAAGTTCAAATTCTAGCTGTTTTGGGCGGTGTTAGATCCGTTCGTCGAACTACAACACTTTGATTAAAATTCAGCTGTTCGAGTTTCCGTTCGAGAACGTTTCGTTAAACAAAAGCGTATCTTTTTTTCACATTAATAATGGTTTTCAATGATAATAGACAGTTTTAGGGCATAGTAGCGGTGTCTGGTAGTCAGCGGTGTGCTACACCTGTGAAGGAGCTACACCGTGTGTGTTTCTAATAATTTTTTACCACATATTGTCCTAAAATCCCTTTGGGCCTAGTAACTGTGTCTGCTACTCAGAAGAGGAGCCCACCCGTGAACCAAGCTATGCCGCCTGTTTATGAAAGAACCAGTTTTTGACTGCATTTACACCACTTAATACTTTGGGCCTAGTAATTGTGTATGCTACTCAGCAGAGTTGGCCACCCGTGAACCAAGCTATGCCGCCTGTTTATGTAAGAACTGTGTGCTACTCAGCAGAGGAACCCAGCTGTTAAGCAAGCTACAGCACCTGTGGTTTGGGCACTTAATTTTTTCATTTTTTCTGGAATGCCGTTTAGGCCTAATTCCGGAATTATGGTTGACCTGCACTTACTGGGAAATGCTTGTTCATGGGGAAGAATTGTAATCCCAGATCCCCATCACTAGCAGGGTTCAGCGTGTTATCCGCACCTGTAATCGATACACGCTGGTCCTTTCATTGTAGCACGCGTGCAGCCCCGGACATGTAAGGGCATGACAGACCTGTTATTGGCCGATCTCGCATGCCAGAGCCTTGTGTGTCCCTCTAGTAAGCTGGACGCGGACCGCGGGGGCATGCCTGAGTCTCGTTCGTTAATGGAATTAAGCTTGCAATCTGTGCAGCTTTTCTGTGGCTGGATGGTTGAGGTTGCCCGTGTTGAGTCCAGTTAAGCCGCAGGCTCCACTCCTGGTGGTGCCCTTCTGGACATTCCTTTAAGGTTCAGCTTTGCAACCATACTGCCCCCGGAAACCAAACACTTTTCCTGACAGTGACATTCTGGTCAAAGAGCGCGATGACATCACGTCTGTACGCCCTCTGCCTAAACAGTCCAAGTGCAGTGAGATGGAAGATGGGGACGACGAGGAGTCCAGAGTACAGGGATTCCCTAGCGAGGAGACTTATTTAATTGTTTTAAAGGTTGGGAGCAATTTTTGGGGAGCACGATACTCTGGAGAATGATATCTGGGGACCACCATTCACTGGAGCATTCCAAAGGTGGACATCAGTCACTGGAGCAGCATTTACAGGGCCCATTATACACTGGAGCATTAGAAATGGGGCCCATTATGTATGGAGCATTATTTGGGCCCATAAGACAGTGGAGCTTCATCCATTGGGACCAACATATACTGTAGCATTATGTGGAGCTCATCATATACGGTTTAAAACATTATATGGGACCAATGATTCTGTATGGAGAAATATATGGGCCTCATTACTCTGTATAGCGCACTAAGCGCTGGCCATAATACTGTATGGAGTTATATACTGTCCGTTTTTGGAGGTATTGGAGAATTTAAAATGGATATCAGTCATGAGATGTAAGAAGTGAAGTATTTTTCATTGTACTATACTGCTATTTCTCTGCCGTATCGGAGCATCATGAGTTGTGGTATGTGTTAGGCCGGGGTCACACTGGCGAGGAATACGGGAGAGTGAGAGGCGCTAAAAGCACGCATTAGACACGGACCAATGATTCTCTATGGGGTCCCTCGCAATTTTTGGGGAGCACGATACTCTGGAGAATGATATCTGGGGCCCACCATTCACTGGAGCATTCCAAAGGTGGACATCAGTCACTGGAGCAGCATTTACAGGGCCCATTATACACTGGAGCATTAGAAATGGGGCCCATTATGTATGGAGCATTATTTGGGCCCATAAGACAGTGCAGCTTCATCCATGGGGAACAACATATACTGTAGCATTATGTGGAGCTCATCATATACTGTATGGAACATTATATGGGACCAATGATTCTGTATGGAGAAATATATGGGCCTCATTACTCTGTATAGTGCACTATGCGGTGGCCATAATACTGTATGGAGGAATATACTGTCTGTTTTTGGAGCTATTGGAGAATTTAAAATGGATATCAGTGATGTGATGTAAGAAGTGAAGTATTTTTCATTGTACTATACCGCTATTTCTCTGCCGTATCAAAGGATCATGAATTGTGGCATATGTTAAAGGAGCCCAGTGACACTCTTTGGCCCTGGGCCCACGAAAATCTGGAGCCAGCACTACCCCCCCACAACTTTAGCCAAATAACCCCCAGTTTTCAATGCCTAACTATTATTATAAAGTAAATTAAGGTTGACAAGCTTAAGGAATAAGAATTGATGTTTTTGGCATTGAAATGGGCACTGTAGGTGTGTTTCCTGTCCTCCACTCCCTGCCAACTTTTCTTCCCCATTGACTTACATTGGGTTTCGTGTTTCAGTCGGCCTTCAACTTTTCACAATAATCGGCTGATTTCATTCGACCCGACTTTTGCGAAAAAAGGCAAAGTCGCTCATCTCTACTTCTTACCCATGGTCTTTTGAGACATTATACCTTAGTTCATAATAAAGATTTTAATAAGTTACAAATTATTCCTATTGATCATATCCCTACTCATATTCCAAATAGGCTTCTGAAATTAAACAGGAAACAGGTATATTGGATCCATAAATTAAGAAGCCTCAAACCACAGGGTCTTCATGAGATCACAGAGGTTTTTATTTTATTTATTAATGGAGGTTGTTATATGTATTTATTTATATTTTTTTTATATTTATGGATGTCCTTTGATATTTATTTTTCTATGGGAGTTTATAAGGAATTTCACCATGAAATACCTGATGATTATTTAATTGTTATAAAAGATCTTATTCATGTTTTATAAGGGAAGTATTTTTAATGTGTTTTTAATATAATTATTTCCATCATACTCCTTTATGTCTAGTAAGCCCTTTAAATTTAGAGACTTATTAACTATAAGCGCTCCACAGTAATAGGATTAAACTGATGGTGCTGCGGTTAGAAAATTGGATGAGTAACGCCAAATAAGTGATTGTCCCCCTTGTTAGGTGTTCTTGGTCCTTCCTGATACATTTTACACCATAATTACATATAGAGCGTCACTCTCTCTTTTTCCCGCAGAGCGGGTAAGGGAAAGCCCTAAACACTGTTTTATCAATTTTTTCTACTCTATCTCCACTCAGAGAAATAGTAGTTCTACAGAGCATTAACCCTCTCCTCTTTCCGGACTGTCTGTGGACCCCAGTATAATTATAAAAATGATTTCTGGTATATATATATATTTTTCTAAGTTTGTTAATATTCCTCTCAGAAATCTTTATATAGAACCAATCATTCCTTTGTCCTAAAGAAATCATCCTCTGACATGATTTGCTATCCTCAGGAGGTGTTAATAACGCTGCTGAAGGAGTGATTTTTTAAACTTTGGGATGTGACTTACACCGGTCGCTGTATAATCTGACTCTGTGCGGGAGATGTAACAGCCATGTGGTATTGGGAGAAGCGCCGTGTGCTCCTCCTGCGGTGCGATCCTGAGCATGTGCGCACTATTGCAGGTGTGGAGCACATCGTCCTTCCCACTCTGCCACTGAGCTTTTACAGATGAGTGATTCCCTTTTTTTTTTATAATAAGCCAAACCTAAGATTTTAAAAAAATTTATATTATTTTTTTATTAATAAAACATTTATTTTTAATTGATTAAAATTTAGATCCTTACAATTTAATGTTTATTTAATGGTTTATTTCATCCTATGTCTCTTCCACATCGGATCCGCTTGCAGGAGCTTGTTAGTATAGCCGAGGGGTCTGATTGTCGGGCGGCAGAGCTAGAGGAAGCTGAGGCAGATCTCTAGGAGTTCGTGTCCGAGATTTGCTTTTCTTGCTCAGTATATATGTGTTTTTTAATTTTCCTTATTTTTTTCCTTTTGTTCAACAACCTGTGGAATTATAATAGACATGTGAATATAAGAACAGCTTCTAACTCTTACTATGAATATTTATACTGTCTGCTAACTATGAACTTCGACATCTGTCATCTGACTGGAGCTCATTTTTTTTAAATCTGTGTGTACTTAATGCACCACCTATGTATGCGTCATGTGGTATTTCCTGAAGAAGAGGTTCAATAAACCTTGAAACGCGTAGAATAAACCACTGTCAAACTTTATTACCCTTCTGGAAGTTCATCATTTGGGCAGCGCGGATGAAATCCACGTATTCCTTTGCAGAGTTATGGAAACTATTGAAGCAGGCCAAAAGTAAAAAAAATGTTTTTAAAAATATTAAAAAATCTAACAGTTCAAATCACCCCACCCCTTTCGCCCCATTCAAAATAAAACAAAAGAAAAACCAAACATACACAAGTTTGGTATCGCCGCGTTCAGAATCGCCCGATCTATCAATAAAAAAAGGAACAACCCGATCGCTAAACGGCCAAAATGCCAGAATTTAGGGTTTTTGGTTGCCACGACAGTGAATTAAAATGCAATAATGGATGATGAAAATATCAACTCTGCACCAAAATGGGATCAATAAAAACATCCACTCGGCCCTCACCCTAATAAGCCCTCACCCAACCCGAGATCATGAAAATGGAGCAATTTTTTTTTCCAACAAATTTTGGATTTTTTTCACCACTTAAATACAAAGAACTGAGACATGTTTGGTGTCTATGACCTTGTAATGACCTGGAGAATCATAATGGCAGGGCAGTCTTAGCATTTGGTGAATATGGTAGAAAGAAAATCCGAAAAAAGTTATGGAGTTGCACTTTTTTTGCAATTTCACCGCCCTGGGAATTTTTTTCCCATTTTTGAGTACACGATATGGTAAAACCAATGATGTCGTTCCAAAGCACAACTTGTCCCGCAATAAACAAGCCCTAACATGGCCATACTGACGGAAACATAAAAAGTTATGGCTGTGGGAAGAAGGGGAGAGAAAAACAGAAACGCAAAAAAGAAAAAGGGCAAGGTCTGTAAGGGGTTAACAAACCCTATTTTTCCTTCCCCAGTCTCCTCCTTAACCCTTTCTCCCCTTTATTCTGCCTCTCTCTTTCATGACTTTACATTTCTCTTTTGTGCTGTTGTTTGGTTCTTGTCTGTATTACTGGGTATTTATAATCTGTCTCCCCTTTTCCTTTTCCCCATTTATGTAAATAAATCCTTAATAAAAACTACTTTACCATAAAAGGCGCCCGCTGTGCGCCCGAGGACGCGGCTGATCTGTGCGGATTTGGGGCTTTTCTCTCTCTAATAAAATCGCAGGTAAAAAACTGCAGAAACTTTATTAAGTGCAGAATCAAAGCTTTTCTGTCCTCTAAAAAGCGCATTATAACCGCAGCTTCACCTCTGCACCAAGAACGCATCAAATAAGGGGGAGAAGATTGTTATTGTAGATGGTGCGGATCCTGCAGAAAACAAAAACACCCTATTTTTGCAGTGTGTGAACACGGCCTTACAGACACAAATAAGCCGGGTGTCGTATAGTGACGCTACATAAAGAGGAGAACGTTCTGGAGGCTCCGACTGTGAATGACGGCACAAAAAATAATCCCCAGGTCCCACGCACGCTGGACCAGAGACCCATGAATCCACCTGCTCATCTCCAGTCCCAACTGTCCCGGATACAGCGGACAGTCCCGGATTTGGGTCTACGCCCTGCAGTCTCAGGCGTCTGCTGAATTTCCCTCACTACCAGTGTCCCTCTGACAACTCCTCCTGCCGGGGGAGAAAGCAGTTGTAAATGGTCGTGGATTAGGGTGAGGCCAAAATTTGCTGCTATGCGCGCCGAATGATCTGTGCCTCTTTCTGTGAGGTGTGCACAGTTATTTGATGTAACATTGGTGGATGTGGACCCACTGCACCATTGGCCAGGCTTACTCTAGAGAGGTGTAACTAGTAGTGTTGAGCGACTTTTGTTTTTTTAGGGTCGAGTTTCGTTTCATGAAACCCAACTTTTCCAAAAGTCGGGTCGAGCAAAATCGGCCGACTATAGGGAAAAGTCGGGGTCGTCCCGAAACCCAATGTAAGTCAATGGAGAATTAAAGTCGGCAGTGAGAGGAGGACAGGAAACACACTTACAGTGCGCATTTGAATGCCAAAAGCATAAATTCTTGTTACTGAAGCTTGTCAACCTTAATTAACTTCATAATACTAGTTACGCACTGAAAAATGGGGGTTATTTGGCTACAGTTGTGGGGGGGGGATGGCTGGCTCCAGGTTTTCGTGGGCCCAGGGCCAAAGAGCTCCCCTTTAAGGCTGGAGTCACACTAACCTGCGCAAAATACGGTCAGTATTTTACAGGCGTAATACGGATGACAGACCCCTAAATAGTGCTCCGTATGTCATCCATAATCAAGGTGTGGTCGCGTATTTTGCGCATGTCAGCATCCGTATGTAATCCGTATGTAATCCGTATGCCGAGATTTTCTCGCAGGCTTGCAAAATGGACATGTAATGGAGCCCTATGACAGGATTTCTAACAGAAACCAAAGAAGAGATATAGAATGTATATATATACAGTGGGGAAAAAAAGTATTTAGTCAGTCAGCAATAGTGCAAGTTCCACTACTTAAAAAGATGAGAGGCGTCTGTAATTTACATCATATGTAGACCTCAACTATGGAAGACAAACTGAGAAAAAAAAATCCAGAAAATCACATTGTCTGTTTTTTTTCATTTTATTTGCATATTATGGTGGAAAATAAGTATTTGGTCAGAAACAAGCAATCAAGATTTCTGGCTCTCACAGACCTGTAACTTCTTCTTTTAGAGTCTCCTCTTTCCTCCACTCATTACCTGTAGTAATGGCACCTGTTTAAACTTGTTATCAGTATAAAAAGACACCTGTGCACACCCTCAAACAGTCTGACTCCAAACTCCACTATGGTGAAGACCAAAGAGCTGTCAAAGGACACCAGAAACAAAATTGTAGCCCTGCACCAGGCTGGGAAGACTGAATCTGCAATAGCCAACCAGCTTGGAGTGAAGAAATCAACTGTGGGAGCAATAATTAGAAAATGGAAGACATACAAGACCATTGATAATCTCCCTCGATCTGTTGCTCCACGCAAAATCCCACCCCGTGGGGTCAGAATAATCACAAGAACGGTGAGCAAAAATCCCAGAACCACGCGGGGGGACCTAGTGAATGAACTGCAGAGAGCTGGGACCAATGTAACAAGGCCTACCATAAGTAACACACTACGCCACCATGGACTCAGATCCTGCAGTGCCAGACGTGTCCCACTGCTTAAGCCTGTACATGTCCGGGCCCGTCTGAAGTTTGCTAGAGAGCATTTGGATGATCCAGAGGAGTTTTGGGAGAATGTCCTATGGTCTGATGAAACCAAACTGGAACTGTTTGGTAGAAACACAACTTGTCGTGTTTGGAGGAAAAAGAATACTGAGTTGCATCCATCAAACACCATACCTACTGTAAAGCATGGTGGTGGAAACATCATGCTTTGGGGCTGTTTCTCTGCAAAGGGGCCAGGACGACTGATCCGGGTACATGAAAGAATGAATGGGGCCATGTATCGTGAGATTTTGAGTGCAAACCTCCTTCCATCAGCAAGGGCATTGAAGATGAAACGAGGCTGGGTCTTTCAACAAGACAATGATCCAAAGCACACCGCCAGGGCAACGAAGGAGTGGCTTCGTAAGAAGCATTTCAAGGTCCTGGAGTGGCCTAGCCAGTCTCCAGATCTCAACCCTATCGAAAACCTTTGGAGGGAGTTGAAAGTCCGTGTTGCCAAGCGAAAAGCCAAAAACATCACTGCTCTAGAGGAGATCTGCATGGAGGAATGGGCCAACATACCAACAACAGTGTGTGGCAACCTTGTGAAGACTTACAGAAAACGTTTGACCTCTGTCATTGCCAACAAAGGATATATCACAAAGTATTGAGATGAAATTTTGTTTCTGACCAAATACTTATTTTCCACCATAATATGCAAATAAAATGAAAAAAAAACAGACAATGTGATTTTCTGGATTTTTTTTTCTCAGTTTGTCTCCCATAGTTGTGGTCTACCTATGATGTAAATGACAGACGCCTCTCATCTTTTTAAGTGGTGGAACTTGCACTATTGCTGACTGACTAAATACTTTTTTTCCCCACTGTATATATATATATATGTATTCTATGTGTCTATATCTATTCTTTCGTTTCTTTATTAAACCTGTCAGTGTGACTTTACTGTATAGCGCACTGAATTGCCGGCTTTACTAAAAGACACCTGGTGCGTATTTCTCGCAAGTCACATGTGTGGTCCGTGTGTAATCCGTATTTTTTGCGCACCTATAGACTTGCATTGGCATACTACGGGTGTAGTACGCTAACAATCGCAGCATGCTGCAATTGGCATGGACCGTAGAATACGGATGAGAAATATACGGCTGGTGCGAGGGACCCCATAGAGAATCATTGGTCCGTGTCTAATGCGTGCTTTTAGCGCCTCTCACTCTCCCGTATTCCTCGCCAGTGTGACCCCGGCCTAACACATACCACAACTCATGATGCTCCGATACGGCAGAGAAATAGCAGTATAGTACAATGAAAAATACTTCACTTCTTACATCTCATGACTGATATCCATTTTAAATTCTCCAATACCTCCAAAAACGGACAGTATATAACTCCATACAGTATTATGGCCAGCGCTTAGTGCGCTATACAGAGTAATGAGGCCCATATATTTCTCCATACAGAATCATTGGTCCCATATAATGTTTTAAACCGTATATGATGAGCTCCACATAATGCTACAGTATATGTTGGTCCCAATAGATGAAGCTCCACTGTCTTATGGGCCCAAATAATGCTCCATATAAAATGGGCCCCATTTCTACTGCTCTAGTGTATAATGGGCCCTGTAAATGCTGCTCCAGTGTCTGATGCCCACCTTTGGAATGCTCCAGTGTATGGTGGGCCCCATATATCATTCTCCAGAGTATAGTGCTCCCCAAAAATTGCTGTCCCAACATTGAAAACAATTACATAAGTCTCCTTGCTAGGGAATACCTGCACTACTCTGAACTCCTTGTCGTCCCCATCTTCCATCTCACTGCACTTGGCTGTTTAGGCCCTCCCACCGGCAGAGACACTTTTGCGTACTATGCGGTGCCCTGTGCCAGTGCCATCGCCCATGAGTATGCCCCCCCACCTGCTCAAGGAACCTGCACTTTCATCTGCACCTTCCTCTTTGTCACCGTGTAAGGTGGTATAGTATGCGGGAAGGGGAACCTGAGTTTCCTCTGGGTCAGATTCTGGCTGTGTAGCGTGCGAGGGGAATGTAGTGGTCTGGGTCAATGTACCAGCAGCATCATCCAGCAGTGGCTGGGCCTCAGTGCACTTGTGGCGTCCCCAAGAGTACGGTCACCACTGTGGCATTACCTTCCTCCTAGGGAGTGTGTTGTCAAGCTTGGGAGTAACGAAGGATCTCTCTAGCAGTGAAACCAACACACAACACATTTCCCACTCCAGGCCAGAAGGGAGACCTCTGAACCTGACTGCTGAGGAGCTGCTCTCTGTGGTCGGGAGGAGGTAAGTTAGGGCACTCTGTGCAGGGAAGGGGAAGTGTGTGGACGTGAGAAGGGGAGTTGGAGGATGAGCAGAGTTAAGGCTCACTCCTAGCTGGTGCGCATGGTCCGGATTCCGGTCTCCGAGTTTGTAGGGACACTGACGTTCCTGCAGCAGAAACCGGGGGAAGTAGCAGCTATAAATGCTCTGTACCCAACTAAGGCTCGGAGGCCCCAGCATCGACGTGTGCGAGGCAGAAGGAAAAGGCTACAGCTGTCTGCCATACAAGTAAAGTCTGAGGAACATCTGTTAGACAGGAGGCGTTTCAGTGAACCACGGTCCTGTGAGTGCTTCCCCCACAAGCGCTAGAAAGGAGATGTTCAGGAAGGTACATGTTGGCGGAGTGTTGGAAGGGAGCTTTTCATTCTGGTCCTGGAGGTTGGCAGAGGTCCTGACCCGAAGGACACAGCACGGAGGCAGGCATCTGTGTAACCTGCAGACTGTGAGTAAAGCTTTGGAACTGCACGCTCTGGTGTCCTAGTTATTCCAGCACCGCTACATCTGGGTACCAGCACCTACACCGCCTGTGCCTTTCCCCCATCACTACATCTACACTTCCCTGGGACTCCAGCTCCACCTGTGGGGAACTTCACCATCTTTGCTGCACAACACCATCAGTCCCAGAGGATCTGAATGCAGCGTCGGCCTAACATCTATGTTGCCGAACACCACAGGTGGCGTCAAACTATCTATATAAACTCTTTACCATTATACCACGCCATTTACATGGGCGCCCAGGGCCACCGTCCGGGTCACCGCCGCTGTGACACATCCCACTGACACTGGCCCGGTACCGAGTACCCCACAGCCCTTGGAGGGCGACCCATATGCCGACTGCTGATCGGGCGGCGTTATTCACACGAACCTCCAAACAGCGTCCCTGAAGGCAAAGTTTTTGGTTTCCGGGGGCAGTATGATTGCAAAGCTGAACCTTAAAGGAATGTCCAAAAGGGCACCACCAGGAGTGGAGCCTGTGGCTTAATTGGACTGCACCCGGGAAACCACTACCATACAAGCTACAGAAAAGATGGACAGATTGCAAGCTTTGTCGATTCTGTGTGTGGTGTGGTATGTCCGTTTGTAGTTGTGCTAGTGATTTCTCAGCTTTATTCCGTTAACGACCGAGACTCCGGCATGGCCCCGCGGTACGCGTCAAGCTTACTAGAGGGATACGCGAGGCTGTGGCACGTGAGATCGAGCAATAACAGGTCTAGCATTCCAGTACATGTCTGGGGCTGCATGCACGCTACACTGAAAGGACCAGCTTTTGTCGCTTACAGGTGCAGATAACCTGCTGAACTCCGTTAGTGATGGGGATCTGGGATTCAGATTATTCCCCGCGAACGATGATTTCCCAGTAAGTTCAGGTCAACCGCAATTCCGGAGTTAGACCTAACCGTCATTCCTGAAAAAATTACGTGTCCAAACCACAGGTGCTGTAGCTTGCTTAACAGCTCGGCAGCCGTTCTCAGGCCCAGTATGGATTCAACAACATTGTAGAAAGTTGATAAAGGGTACAGTTTCACCGGATAACACGTATATATGTAGCCTAGTTTACACATTAAAAATATATGTCTATAGATCAGGAGGCAGACTCAGATGTTCTCAGGCTCAGTATGGATTTGACCAGATTGTACAAAGTTGAGAAAGGGTACTTTATCACTGGATAGCAGGTATATATAGCATAGTTTAAACATGTAAAATCTCCGTGTTCTCAGTATGGATTACACAGCAATCTAAAACGTGGAAAAAAGGAAATGCATTTGAGGCGTACACAACTATATACTTTTGGTGTTATTTTTAAATCTTCATATATATTTCTGTCTCAGTAATACAGTCCAGCCTCTCCGCAATAGGAAATGAGATGCATACAATTAGTGACATAAAGGCTATTGATTGCAGAAAGCTAGGAATTATTATTCATGGGAAAAACTTCCGTCACAATTCTCATAGGCGATGCTGACCCTCAATTAATTTGTGTGTTGAGAGAGTGAAAACATTTTTTTGTGAATAAAGTCTTGCTGTATCGCACTTCCGTTGATTCCATCACTGTTACTCATCTCAATCCAATTTTTATCACAGGGAGCGATGTAAACATGGTGCTCACTGGCTATCATGATCTGTCACGTAACTTTGGAGTGCAAAAGACAGAAGCCACAGGTTGTAGGCGATTCTATTTGACTGGCATGAGAGGGCACATTTTGAAATGTGCGCCGGAATGTCACACGTTTGTGAGTAGGAAAACTGTGAAAGCTGATGATAAACCACCACTGCATGTAATTGTGAGTCGACGTCCATAAGAAATGGAAGCCACTGATCATCTGGAGCTAGAGCCCGGCCAGCAGGACAGGGCATAGCTACATCTTAACCATCATCTTTCAGTTCAATCAATTTGTAGTGGCAGTCCCAGTGAAGGATTTGACAGCCCAGACTACACAGCGGAGGAGCAGGGAGAGGTAAACATTGCAAATGCTGGGGCCCTGCCCAAGCAAGGGGGGCACACTCATGGGCGTCGGTACTGGCACTGGGCCCCTCATAGTACGGCGGTGTGTCTGACGGCGGGTGTGCACCACCACTGTCAGAGACACTTGATTGCACTATGAGGGACCCTATGCCAGTGCCCGCGCCCAAGAGTCGGCCTACCCACCTGTCCAGGGCAACGGCACTCGCATGGTTTTGTGCGCTAGGTTTTGACCCTGGCCATGGGGGGGGCCGCCCACTTAGGGAGGTTTACAAAGTGGCATATGTAGATGTGGGTCATTCAGCTGCTGCAAAAGGGGAAATAGGTCAAGTTCGCGGAATAGGAGGAGGACCAAAGCAAGCCATTTTTCTGGCAACATATGTGTCATCAAGGGAAGGTGGGACAAAATCCTTGGAAACCCATGCATGGTTCATTTTAATGAAGGTTAGATCATCTACATTTTGGGTTGACAGACGGGTCCTTTTTTCTGTCAGGATTGATCCAGCTGCACTGAAGACTCTTTCCGATAGCACACTTGCAGCTGGGCAAGCGAGCTCCTGTAAGGCATATTGTGCCAATTCAGGCCAGGTGTCCAGTTTAGCGGCCCAATAGTCAAAGGGGAATGACCTGTGAGGGAGAACATCGATATGGGAGGAAAAGTAGTTGTTAACCATAGTTGACAACTGCTGTCTCCTGTCACTTTCCATCGATGCAGTATTACCAGTTGTGTGAGCGGTCGGTGAAAAATCAGTTCACAACATTGTCATGAAACCCCTGTCTCCAACGCCACTTCTGCTGTGTGCACCACGAACACCTCTGCCAAGCTGCCCCCGGCACGTACGGCTCGTGTGAGAACCATCACCGCTGCTGTGTGCTGGGAATGCCTCAACCAACCGGTTAACCAGAGTTGCTTGTTTAGTAGCCAATATTAGGTCAAGGTTCTCCTGCGGCATGATGTTTTGTAATTTGCCTTTATAGCATGGATCCAGGATGCTGGCCAACCAGTAGTCGCGTGGGTCCCTTTTTAGGATCTGCAAGGCATAATCTGACATGTGGGCCAATGTTCCCGGTGTCAATGATGCACTGCGAGTGCTGGATGGAGGAGCACTTTCTGGCAAATCCACATCCCTCCAGTCACGCACAAACCCTGTACCAGACCTTGCCACGCCAACATTTTCACTTGCCCCACGAGATGCATCCTCCTAAGTAATTATCCCCATCATCATCCTCCTCTTCCTCCACCTTGTCCAGGAGAGGTCCCTGAGCAGACAATGGCTGAATGCCATCAAGGATTCCCTCCACCTCTTCCTCCTCGTCAACATTGGCTGCAGACGCCTGCTCCTTAAGGTGTGTCAAACTTTGCATGAGCAGACGCATAAGTGGGATGCTCATGCTTAGGATGGCGTCGTCTGCGCTTACCAGCCGTGTGCATTCCTCAAAACACGGAAGGACTTTACAGAGGTCTTTCAGCTTCGACCACTGCACACCTGTCAACTCCATGTCTGCTCTCAAAGTGCCTGGCCGTGTATCCTCCCACAAATGCATTATGGCCTGTCTCTGCTCGCACAACCATGTGCAGGGTGGAGTTCCACCTTGTTGCAATGTCGATAATGAGGCAGTGGTTGGGAAGGTGGAGCAATCGCTGCAGCTTCTGCATACGAATGGAGTGTACAGGCGACCGGCGGATGTGCGCGCACAGTCTTCGCACCTTCTGGAGAAGGGCTGTTAGCTCCGGATAATTATTGAGGAAGCACTGCACCACCAGGTTCAAGGTGTGAGCCAAGCAAGGTATGTGGCTGAGTTTTGATAGGGCTATGGCTGCCACAAAATTACGTCCGTTATCACTAACTACCTTGCCTGCCTCAAGATGTACACTGCCCAGCCATGACTCAGTTTGTCGCTGAAAGTACTCGGCCAGCACCTCGGCAGTGTGTCTGTCGCCCAAACACATCATCTGCAACACAGCCTGCTGACGCTTTCCACTAGCTGCTCAATAGGGGGACATCTCGTGTGGAACAGTGGCAGCTGCAGATGGAGTGCTCGTACGACTGCGCTCTGTGGACGAGCTTTCGCTTCTGGAGGAGGAGGAGGGTCGAACGCCTACAGCCAACTGTTTCCTATACCGTGGGCTAGGCAGCACTGTCCCACCACCGCTGTCCCCTGTGGACCCTGCATCCACCACATTAACCCAGTGCGCAGTGATGGACACGTAATGGCCCTGGCCATGCCGACTGGACCATGCATCAGTTGTGAGGTGCACCTTTCCACTCACTGACTGCTTGAGTGGATGGACAATGCGGTCTTTCACATGATGGTGGAAGGCTGGGATGGCTTTGCGAGAGAAGTGGCGACTGGGTAGGTCATAGCGTGGTACTGCATAGGCCATGAGTTCGCGGAAAGCTGCACTTTCCACCAACCGATAGGGCATCATCTTTAACGAGATTAGTTTGGCAATGTGGGCGTTCAAACCCAGTGTACGCGGATAAGAGACTGAGTACTTTCTTGACCTACTCATAGTGTCTGGGAGGGTGAGCTGGACTTGAGAGCTGCATATGGTGGAAGTAGCGGTGGACAGGGCGGACTGAGAGAGGGTTGATGATGGTGATGGAGTTGGTGTTCTTTCTGATGGCCTAGATTCAGTCTTTCGTTGATATAACAGTGGGATTCCCTGACTGCTGTGGCCTTGCAACGACACCTCAACATTTGCTGCTGTGCTAACCGGTGGGCTTACAGTGGGGGAAACAATGTAGCATTGCTGACTACCTTCTTTGTGATCAGTTGCACATGTGGTACTTGAGGTTTGGTGTTGTGTCCACGCTTGCAAGTGCATGCTGGTTAAATGTCTAAGCATGCAACTGGTATTCAAATTTTTCAGATTTTTCCCTCGGCTAAAGGTCTTTGCGCACTTCTTACAGATAACCTTGGCCTGATCATGAGGATTTTGTTCAAAAAAGTGCCACACTGCACTCTTCCTACTTTGGCAGACATTTTGCGGCCTAGCACGCTGTGATATTTTGACCCTCTGGACAAGCTGTCCAGCAACTCTTTTGATTTTTGGAACCTGTCTTTGGAGTGCTCCGGGCCTGCCAGATAACAGCTGTTGCGATGTCGATGTCTGCTGTGGATGCTCCTCCTCCTCATCTGAGCTATTGGAAGCAGCACCCTCTTCCCCCAATGGATGCCAATCTGGGTCAACAACTGGGTCATCCATCACCTCCTCTTCAATGTCATGTGCACCTTCCTCTGTGTCACCGTGTATGGTGGTATAGTGTGAGGGAAGGGGCACCTGAGTCTCATCAGGGTCAGAATCTGGCTCTGTACACTGCGAGGACAATGTAGTGCTCTGAGTGCATGTACCAGCAGAATCATCTATCAGTGGCTGTGCATCAGTGCACTCCATTTCAGATTCATCTTGGCCTGGGTAACTCACCATTTCACTTGATAATCCAGGCATGGTATGTGAAAACAGCTCCATGGAGTAATCAGTAGTATGGCCTGCGTCATCCTTCAATCTTGGTTGGGGTGAAGGACACAAGGAAAGGTGTGGTTCATGAACATGAGCCTCCAATGACGACTCAGTGCTTTTATTTTTTACAACTTCAGAAGAGGAGGCGATAGAGCTGGAGGCTGAGTCAGCAATGTAAGACAAAACTTTTTCCTGAAGCTCTGGCTTTAAAAGCGGTTTGCCAACTCCTAGAAAACTAAGCCTTCGAGGCCTTGTGGAGCCAGACGATGACGCAGGCTCAACACCTCCTGCATTCGGTCCTATTTTGCTTTTGCCACTACCATCAGATCCACCACAAACACCATTATTACCAGCTGCCGACCCCCGCCCAATTCCACGGCCTCTTCCACCAGCCTTCCTCATTTTTGGTAGAAATGTAGATAAAATCCAACAAACTATATAGTAATGTAAAACAAGGTACAAGGTGTCTATAGGACAGGGGAGATTTTGAATTTCTGCACACACTTGTGGACACTGGACACTTTTGGATTGTGTGAGGCCCACTGAATATCACAGCGCTATGTCACAGGCTCGATGTCGCAGGTGTGAAAAATGTCAGTAGAGGATAACGGAGATTTTGAATTTCTGCACACACTTGTGGACACTGGACACTTTTGGATTGTGTGAGGCCCACTGAATATCACAGCGCTATGTCACAGGCTCGATGTCGCAGGTGTGAAAAATGTCACTAGAGGATAACAGAGATTTTGAATTTCTGCACACACTTGTGGACACTGGACACTTTTGGATTGTGTGAGGCCCACTGAATATCACAGCGCTATGTCACAGGCTCGATGTCGCAGGTGTGAAAAATGTCACTAGAGGATAACAGAGATTTTGAATTTCTGCACACACTTGTGGACACTGGACACTTTTGGATTGTGTGAGGACCACTGAATATCACAGCGCTATGTCACAGGCTCGATGTCGCAGGTGTGAAAAATGTCACTAGAGGATAACGGAGATTTTTAATTTCTGCACACACTTGTGGACACTGGACACTTTTGGATTGTGTGAGGCCCACTGAATATCACAGCGCTATGTCACAGGCAGAAATTGGCTAGTGTATGACAAACTACAAGGTATATATAGAATTGGGCAGAATAGGAATCTCCCTAGAGTGTAGGTCTGTAAGAACGGAACAAGTCCTCGACTTATCCTTACAGAGCGACACATAGATAGCTTCACTGTGGCCGTGATAACAGCCGTTACACGGTACTGAGAGAGGAGCGTGCACGTACATGGCTGTCCGGTGTATGTAAAATTGTCAAGCTCCGTGTTTTTTAAGTATACGGACTGACACACGCTGTCTCTCTATAGCTTTGAATGTGATCAGACAGCAAATATATTTAACTGTTTGAAAACTAGACAAAACTAGAAGGTGCAGGTCTGTAAGAATGGAACATGTCCTCGACTTATCCTTACAGAGCGACACACAGATAGCTTCACTGTGGCCGTGATAACAGCTGTTACACGGTACTGAGAGAGGAGCGTGCACGTACACGGCTGTCTGGTGTACGTAAAATTGTCAAGCTCCGTGTTTTTTAAGTATACGGACTGACACACGCTGTCTCTCTATAGTTTTGAATGTGATCAAACAGCAAATATATTTAACTGTTTGAAAGCTAGACAAAACTAGAAGGTGCAGGTCTGTAAGAACGGAATATGTCCTCGACTTACTGTTACAGAGTGACACACAGCTTCACTGTGGCTGTGATAACAGCCATTACACGGTACTGTGTGAGGAGTGTGCACCGCTGTATGGTGTGAAAAAATGCATGCTCCGTACCTCACCAGGACAAAAAAAAAATTGGGATTGCTTTTAAAAAAGCAGTTTGCAGAGCAGAGGAAAACAGCAATGTAGCCGTCAGGAAGCCTTAGAAGGCAGCCTAACAACCAACACCGCTGATCCAGCAAAATATAGCCTCCACTTGCACTGCACACACAGTGACTGGTGTGTTGTAAAGGCAAAATCGCTAGCAGCAGAAGCAGTTTTTGGTGTCTTCTTCCCTGCCTAACGCTCTCCCTACAAAATCATCATCAGCAGCAGCTCTCCCTATTCTGAGATCAGCATGAGTAACATGGCGGTCGGCGTGCACGCCCTTTTATACCCCCTGTGACGCCCACCAAAGCAAGCCAATCACTTGCATCCCCTTCTGAAAGATGGTGGTGACCCCTGCCTATGTCATCACGTTGCCCACAGTGTCCGTGGCCCCTGATTGGCTGAAAAAGAGCGCGAAACAAACTTTTCATGAAACCCGACTTTGCCAAAAGTCGGTGACTTTTGAAATTTTTAGACCCGTTTCGCTCAACTCTAGTCGTTTATTTTCTGTTGATATTTGGTTTATCCTATAAAACTCCCATATAATCTCACCTTGAATTTATCATATAAAATTCCCATATAATATTCTCACCTTGAATTTATCCTATAAAACTCCCATATAATATTCTCACCTTGAATTTATCCTATAAAACTCCCATATAATATTCCATTCTTGAACGCATGCCGCGTGCATCATGTTTTTGTACAATCTGTGAATAATATATATAGGTTCTCCTCGTCTGAGTTATTTTTGAAGGTCAACAAAATTCGATTTTCCTGTAATTCATTTCTCGCACTCTAGGTATAATAATGACTTTTCCCTGTCTGGGATTTATGATAAAAAGGTTGACAACTAGTTGGACAACCCCTTCTCATTACTCATGTTTGGTCCTGTTAAAATAAAAACACTTGTACAAACCTCCCATACTGGCACCGTCTCAGTGGTGTCGGCACTTGTGTTCTTGGGGCTCTTTTGAGGTTGTTACGTCATGTGAGCCCTGTGCCCAATCAGCGCTGACGTCACTGTCCTCACTTTCAGACAAATCAAGCATCATGAGGCCGTCAGAGAACAGCCGCAGCCCTGGCTGCCTGTTGATGTTCATTACGTCCGAAGGAAGGAACAGTGAAGCTGCCGCTGATTGGGTGCAGGGCTCGTGTGATGTGAGAACCTCACATAAGCCCCGGGACAGTGAGTCTCAACACCGCTGAAGTGGAGCCGGCACGCCAGTGGAGTGTGAATGGTTTTATTTTAATAAGGCCAAACATGAGGAATGAGTTCACTGAGAAAATTTATATATAGGAAGAAGCCGAGCGGTGAAACACGTGTCGGGGTGTCAGGAAGAGTGTCACAACTCTGCATCAGGTGAATCGCTCTCCCTTTACTACTTATAACTTTTATTATTGACATTTGGGATTATTTAGCGTTCAGTCAGCTGATTATAGTATGCATACTGTTTAGAATTAGTGACATTTTGGTCTATTACCTTACATGGCATGGTATAATCAGTGAATTAGATGCACTGCTTTCCCTTTACTATTCACACCTCTTGCTATTGACTGTTGGGATTACTTAGCAGTCATCTATTCAGCTGTTCATTGTATTGAATACTGTCTATGCTAAGTGGCTGTTTGGTCTTTTGACCTTATATGATGTGGCACAATCAATGGAAAATAATGCCTTAATTTCGTTTTAGTCGAAGAATTATATATTTTTTCATATATCTGGCACTGTGCACTTTATGATAAATAATTATTTGCATATTTTTTGGCATTAAATTTTGGATATATGAGCATTCATTACCTTTGTATTTTCCACTGATTTTTGCACGAGTTGTTCCGTCCTGATTTTTGAGGCATTCTGCTTTATTTTACATAAATTATTGTTTTTATTATTTGAAGTAAAAATGTTATTTTTATGGATCTCTTCTTTTGCCCTTACGTTATCATAAGGAAGGATTGGAGTTAAATATTTATGTTGAAGTGCCATATATCTTTATTGTCTCTTCTGGACATTTACTTAATGGTATATATATATTAGGGTAACTTAGAAATTTCCATATTTTTGAAAGAAAAGCAGCTTTTTACAATGACGCTAACATTAAATGATTCAGAGATACACTATACATTGTTAATGTGATAAATGACTTTTCTAGTTGCAAACGTTTGGTTTGTAATGCAATATCTTCATAGGTGTAGGGAGGCCCATTTCCAACAACCATCACTCCAGTGTTCTTATGGTACTTTGTGTTTGCTAACTGTGTAAGAAGGCTGATGGATGGTTAGAATACCCTTGAAAACTCTTGTGCAAGTATGTTAGCACAGCTGAAAACAGTTTGGCTGATTAGAGAAGCTATAAACCTGACCTTCCTTTGAGCTAGTTGAGAATCTGGAGCATTACATTTGTTGGTTCCATTAAACTCTCAAAATGGCCAGAAAAAAAGAACTTTCATGTGAAACTCTACAGTCTATTCTTGTTCTTAGAAACAAAGACTATTCCATGTGAGAAATTGACAAGAAACTGAAGATTTCCTACAACGGTGTGTACTACTCCCTTCAGAGGAGAGCACAAACAGGCTCTAACCAGAGTAGAAAGAGAAGTGGGAGGCCCCGCTGCACAACTGAGCAACAAGACAAGTACATTAGAGTCTGTAGTTTGAGAAATTGTCTCCTCACAGGTCCTCAACTGGCAGCTTCATTAAATAGTACACGCGAAACGCCAGTGTCAATGTCTACAGTGAAGAGGCGACTCCGGGATGCTGGCCTTCAGGGCGGAGTGGCAAAGAAAAAGCCATATCTGAGACTGGCTAATAAAAGGAAAAGATTAATATGGGCAAAAGAACACAGACATTGGACAGAGCAAGATGGGAAAAAAGTGTTATGAACAGACGAATCCAAGTTTGAGGTGTTTAGATCACACAGAAGAACATTTGTGAGGTGCAGAACAACTGAAAAGATGCTGGAAGAGTGCCTGACGCCATCTGTCAAGCATGGTGGAGGTAATGTGATGTCTGGGGTTGCTTTCTTGCTGGTAAAGTGGGAGATTTGTACAATGTAAAAGGGATTTTGAATAAGGAAGGCTATCACTCCATTTTGCAACGCCATGCCATACCCTGTGGACAGCGCGTGATTGGAGCCAATTTCATCCTACAACAGGACAATGACCCAAATTATGAAAGAACTATTTAGGGAAGAAGCCGGCAGCTGGTATTCTATCTGTAATGGAGTGGGCAGTGCAGACACCACATCTCAACCCCACTGAGCTGTTGTGGGAGCAGCTTGACCGTATGGTACACATGCCAAAGGTCTGCAATGCTGGACTTGCTGCAAAGGGAGCATTCTGTGATGGAAGCAAAGTCTGAAGGAGAAAATTATTATTTCAAATAAAAATCTTTTTTTCAAACCTTGTCAATGTCTGGACGAGATTTTAAATTAATTTGGCAACTCATTTGATTAATAAAAGTATGAGTTTTCATGGAAAACACAGTTGTCTGGGTGACCCCAAACTTTTGAACGGTAGTGTATATACATATATATATATACACACACATACACGTAATTATCCCTTGATTAGAAGATTCACAGACAAAATGATAAAACTAAACTTTATTAATTCCAAATGTAAAACTATAACCATAATTCACTCCCTGAAGGTTAGTCAGAAGGTGACTAATAGAAAAAACATGTACCCCACAGTTCAGTAGATAGAGTGAGTGTGTATACGTCACCTCACCCTAAGCCTCACATTTCTACGGGTTTCATCGTCCTCACCAAAGACGACTCATCAGGAGACTATTTAATATTGAACTATATTCAAGTGAGACTAGACAAAAAAAACTCTAAAATCATGTATCATGTTATCCGAAACAGTCAGAAAACTAGCCACATATTGGCAGATCCCAGACCTCAAACCATATACTGTGTAAGTTTATAAGCCCCTCCAGAGTCAGGAATAGATAGTATGTGAAAATACCGTATATACCGCTCAGGGAACACTTACCTTTCAGAGATAATTTCCATATTCATACTAAATAATGGCACAGATCTCCCAGACATTATGATTGCACATATCCCTAGTCTCTATACCGATATTGCACTCATTCCCTGACAGACCGCAGCATGGCCATTAGTTAGAAGCTGCTAATGATCTTTGGAGCAGGTAAGTTTTCCCTGAGTGGTACATATTGGGCCGTCTGAAGACTGAGTTTAGTCTAGGACAATTTGTCTGCACTACTAATTAACAGCAGTTACATTACCAAACTAGGGCAGTCCCTATAGGAGAAAAAACACAAGAATTATACTGTATTGTCACATACTATCTATTCCTGAAACTGGAGGGGCTTATAAACTTAAGGCCCCGTCACACTAAGCGATCTCGGTAGCGAGATCGCTGCTGAGTCACAACTTTTGTGACGTAACAGCGATCTCACCAGCGAGATCGCTGTGTGTGACAGCGATCAGCGAGCGGCCCCCCTGCCGGTATCGCTGATCGCTGGAAGAAACCTCTGGACATTTCTTTGGTCGCTGGTCTCCCGCTGGCCAGCACGCATCGTGTGTGTGACAGGCGGGAGACCAGCGATCAGGTGTAAAAAATAATAAAAAAAATAAAAAATATACGTAGTTATTCTCACCTTCCGACGTCCCGTTCAGCCATCCTTCCTCTCTCCACGCTCCGGTCCCAGTGATCCTTTGCACGAATGACCGCGAGACTTTGTTATCCCTCGAGACCGTGACATCTCGCGGTCATTCACGCAAAGGATCACTGGGACCGGAGCGTGGAGAGAGGCAGGATGGCTGAACGGAACGTCGGAAAGTGAGAATAACTATATTTTTTATTTTGATTCTATTTTTTACAGGGATGGCCAGCGATGACGGGCGCTCGGCATCGCTGTGCTGATCGCTGGTGAAGCTGTCTGTGTGACAGCTCACCAGCGATCACATAGCAACTTACTAGCGATCCTGACACCTTGATATCGGTGTCGGGATCGCTGGTAAGTCGCTTAGTGTGACGGGGCCTTAACACAGTATATAGTTTGAAGTTTGGGATCTGCCAATATGGGGCTAGTTCTCTGACTGTTTCGGATAACATGATACATGATTTTAGGTTTATTTGTCTAGTCTCGCTTGAACATAGGTCAATATTAAAGTCTCCTGATGAGTCGCCTTGGGTGAGGACGATGAAACCCGTAGAAATGAGAGGCTTGGAAATTTGGGATACATGTTTTTTCTATTAAGCTATGTGCACATGGTGCGTATTCTGCTTTGGAATTTTCCACGCAAAATTCACTACATCCGCAGGTCAAATGACCTGCATTTTTCCTGCAGATTTAGTGCATTTTTTGTGCAATTTTACTGCATATTGTGTGCAGTTTTCTCCTGCGGTTTTCCACCTGCAGATTTCTAGAATGGAGCAGGTGGAAAACTGCAGCAAACCCGCACAAAAGTAGTGACATGCTGCATTTTTCATTCCACACCAAATCTGCATGGAAAAAAACGCAGCATGTGCACTGCGGATTTTGTTTTACATACAGTCATATGTTAAAGTTTGGGCACCCCTATTAATGTTAACCTTTTTTCTTTATAACAATTTTGGTTTTTGCAACAGCTATTTCAGTTTCATATATCGAATAACTGATGGACTCAGTTATATTTCTGGATTCAAATGAGGTTTATTGTGCTAACAGAAAATGTGCAATCTGCATTTTAACAAAATTTGACCAGTGCAAAAGTATGGGCACTCATCATTTTCTTGATTTGAACACTCCTAACTACTTTTTACTGACTTCCTGAAGCACTAAATTGGTTTTGTAACCTCATTGAGCTTTGAACTTCATAGCCAGGTGTATCAAATCATGAGAAACACCAAGGTTACTTACCGGTAGCCGGTTTTTCCGGAGCCCATGACGGCACACATGAGAGAGGGGATCCGCCCAGCCAGGACAGGAACCCTACTGAAAAGGGGCGGTACCTCTCCCTCGCTTCAGTTGGTTTACAGAGCATGAGAGGACCCCGGGTTAGTACACATTGTAAAACTATCACCACATTATATCTTACTAAAAAAGCACCCAAACAATAGTGCACACCAAAGGAGTGATAAGGGGGGGGGGATATACAGGTGCCGTCATGGGCTCCGGAAAAACCGGCTACCGGTAAGTAACCTTGGTGTTTTCCCGTCTCCCATGACGGCACACGAGAGACTTTTGTAGAATAAGACACCCTAGGGAGGGACCACCGCTTGCAGCGCCCTTCTACCAAAGGTTAGGTCAGTAGAGGAAGATAGATCAAGTCGGTAGTGCTTAAGTAAAGGTCGAAGGTGAGGACCAAGTAGCGGCTTTACAAATCTGCTCAATCGATACCTCAGCCTTCTCTGCCCAGGAGGCAGCCACGGCTCTGGTGGAGCGAGCCTTGATGCCTTCTGGAACCGGAGCGCCACTTGCAGAGTAGGATAACATAATGGCCTCCCTGATCCATCTGGCAATGTTACTCTTTGCTACCCCGTACCCTTTTCTACTACCCAGAAAAGCTACAAACAGGGACTGATCTTTCCTCCACTGACTAGTTATTGACATTTATTGTAATATGGCTCTCTTTACGTCCAATGTATGGAACTTTTGCTCCCCAGGGTTTTTAGGATTATTACAGAAAAATGGCAAGGAGATCTCTTGAGTCCTATGAAAGTTTTTGGCCACCTTGGGGAGATAGGCCGGGTCTGGTCTTAGAACCACTCTGTCATCCAAGATCTGCGTATATGGAGGGCATATAGATAGAGCATGTAGGTCACTCACTCTACGGGCCAATGTTAAGACTACCAATAAAACAGTTTTAAATGTGAGTAGTTTTGGTGACAGTTCATGTAATGGTTCAAAGGGATCTTTGGTTAAAGCCTCTAAGACTAGATTCAGGTCCCACGGAGTTATCTTTGGGATAATGACCGACCTCGATCTGCCACAGGGCTTTATAAACCGGGACACCCACCTATTGGCCGGTAGGCCGCAGCCATACAGGGCCCCCAGAGCTGAGACCTGGACCCTGAGGGTGCCAGTGGCCAACCCGAGTTGCAGCCCCGACTGAAAGAACTCTAGGATAGGTCCCACTGGAGCTACATCCCCCAAAGACTCCCCCAGGAAGCCTAGGAACTTTTTCCACGTTCTACCGTAGATTTGGGATGTTAAAGGTTTCCTACTTTTCAACAGGGTTGAGACTAACCCTGGTGAGAATCCCTGGCGACTCAGTAGCGCCCTCTCAAAATCCAGGCTGCCCGATGGAAGCCCCCACCTAAGAGTGGACCACCAGTCCCTGGGAGAGTAGGTCTGGAACCTCTGGTAAGATCCATGGATCTGTCACTGACATGAGTCCCAGAAGGGAGAACCAAGGTCTCCCTGGCCAAAACGGAGCTATAAGAATTATTCTTGCGCGATCCTCCCTGATTTTCCGGACTACTACGGGGATCTTTGTTATCAGGGGGGAACTTATAGGCCAGGGAGAACTTCTAAGTTATTTGTAGGGCATCTACTGCGAAGGGATTTTCTTTTGAATTCAGTGAGCAGAACTTCCTGACCTCGCTGTTGCGTGAGGTGGCGAACAGGTCTATTTCTGGTTTGCCCCAAGCCTGAACTATTTGCTGGAAAATTTGGGGGTTTAGGGACCATTCCCCCTGTCTTAGGTGTCTGCGACTCAGGAATTCTGCTTGAGTGTTTTCGACACCCCTTATATGCAGTGCCGTGATGGACAACAGATGTTGTCCAGCTAACTGGAAAAGTAGATTTGGTATTTTCATGAGGCCCCGAGATCTCTTTCCCCTCCCCCGATGGTTGATATAAGTTACCACTGCACGATTGCCCGTCATGACTCGGGTGTGGCGGCCCCGAAGCAAGGGGAGAAAAAGTTTCACGGCTTTCTCTACTGCCCACAGTTCTTTTACATTTGAACCGTGATCCTTTTCTAGCGAGGACCAGGTTCCCTGTATCGAGTGGGATCTCAGGTGTGCTCCCAACCCTGTGGCACTTGCGTCGGTTGTAATGAGGTCCTCGATTGGTTTCTGCCACCGGACACCGGCTGTTAGATGCTCTTCTATAGTCCACCAGAGTAGGGCGTTTCTTACCTCCATGGAGGGACATAGTTCACCCTCTATACGCCCTTTCAATTGTTTCTGCGCTGACAGAACTTCCCACTGCAGTTGTCTTAAGTGGTACTGTGCCCATGCTACCGCGGGTATGCATGATGTCAACGAGCCTCAAAGGGACATTGCGTTCCTCAGTGTTATAGCTGGCCTTTGTATTGCTGTGCGAGCTAGGCCCCTTATTCTGGTCACATTGTTTCCTGGTAGGAGGCAGTGCTGTCGCTCGGAGTCCAGTATTAGCCCTAGGAAGGATTGCACCTTTACTGGTGTTAGTCTCGACTTGGGGATGTTTACTATCCATCCTAGCCTTAGTAAAGTTAATATCACTTCCTTCACTTGGTGTGTGCAATGGGTCTCCGACCTCCCTATGACAAGAAAATCGTCCAGGTATGGGACGATCACCATGTCCCGGGAACGAAGAAATGACATTACCTCAGCCATCACCTTGGTGAAGACTCTGGGGGCTGTAGACAGGTTGAACAGAAGAGCTGCGTATTGGTAGTGTTTGACCTGACCTTGGACATAGAGCACTACTCTCAAGTACTTTTTATACCCCCGGTGGATTGGGATATGATAGTAGGCATCTTTTAAGTCTATCACTGCCATGAGGCAGTGCTGGAACAGGATTTTTGTGGCCGTATTGATTGACTCCATTTTGAAAGAGCAATTGTCTACCCAATAATTGAGCCTCCTCAGATTAAGTATGGTCCTCCAAGAGCCATCTGGTTTTTGTATTAAAAAGAGGGGGGAGTAGAAGCCCCTTTCCTTCTTCTTGAACTGGGACCCCCTGTAGGACTCGTTTTTGCACTAGTCCCAAGACTTCCGTCTCCAGGGTCAGTTGTTGCTCTTGGGCTTTCCTTTGGGGTGTCATTATAAAGGTTCACCTGGGCGGACGGGTGAATTTTATTTATTTTTTTAAACCGTCCTTGATTATGCTCAGGACCCATGTACTGGGGGAGATATTTTGCCCAGGCGGGAAGGAAGAGAAAAAGTCCTCCCCCTACCTCCGACCTGATGTCATTGTGGAGATTTTTTGGAGGAAGTAGAGGGCCCTTTAAACATATAGCCCAATCCTCTCCTTTTAAAGTTCAAATTTTTCCTATCTCCCGTGGGATGACCCCTGCCACATGCTCCCAAAATTTCCTCTAGTTTTTTCCTGAAGAGGAACTGGCCGTCACATGGAATGGAACACAGTCTATGCTTTGATGGCAAATCCCCCGGACACCCTTTAAGCCACAGGGTTTGCCTTGTTGCATTTGATAAGCTTGCCGCTCTAGCTGTCAACCTCGCGGCATCTGCTGAGGTATCTGCTAGGAAAGCCACTGCTCCATGTACCAGTGTCAGACTAGACAGTATTTCGTCCCTAGGAATTTTATCCCTGATCTGGTCCTCTATTTGTTGTAGCCAGGCCATGAGGGCACGAGCGGTACAAGTACCAGCTATTGCCGGTTTTAATCCACCTGCCGATGCTTCCTGGATATGCTTCAGGAACCCATCTGCTTTTTTATCAAGCGGGTCTTTCAGCGCGCCAGAGTCCTCTAATGGTAGAAATACCTTTTTTGAGGATTTAGCTACGGCACCATCAATCTTTGGGATTTTTTTCCAGGTTTCTGAGTCTTTTTAAATGGGTACCACCTTTTTGATGTAGAAGATAAGGCACCCGACCTCTCAGGGTTTTGCCCATTCCCTGTCAATTAAGGCCTTTATCTTATTGACAGGGAAGGTGCGTTTTTTTTTTTTCTTTCCTTTTCCTCCAGTCCTCCCTTAAGGCCCATTGTAGACCTGACAGTTTTGACCAGCTTTTCCACGTCCTCTGTTTTGGAAACACGGACGGCCCCCTATATCTCTGTCTGAGGAGGCTTCGGAGGACTGAGTAGAGGAAGAGGAGGTGGAGGGGGGCAGGGATTTTTCACGGCCTTTTTGCACTAGCGAGGCCTCTGAGTCCCTTGTACGGCTTCTTTTATTCGCCCTTTTAAGGGCTGCCTTTAGGGAGCCTTTCACCTCCTCTTGTATTATAGCCCTAAGGCTAGTCACCAAATCAGGGATTTCATGCCGTATGGCTTTGTTTATACAGTCAGCGCAGAGATCTTTCTGCCACTGACCTGCCAGCGGGTGTCTGCATAGGGTGCATGCTCTATTTTTGCCGCTAGCAACCTCTAGTGATCAAACAGAAAAATTGGAACCCCGTTACCATAAGGGTGACATTCACATAGATCACTCACCACCGCTGTCAATCAAGGGTACCGATCTCGGAGGCTCCTCAGATGCACTTGTGACGCTTTTTCTGGACGTCTCAGAGTCATGCCGGTCGTGTTTACAACTGCCGCTCCCACCACTTGAGCGGCTACTTCTGGTATGCTGGCGGCTCAGCACTGCATCTGGTGAGAGCTCTTGCTGCTGCTCTCTTGCCCCACTTCCCTTGTGAAGTTTTCTGGGCATGAGTGCGCCTTGTGGTCATCCCTCTATCCGAGAGGGATCCACTGCACTCTCAAGCCTCCTCCGGTGCCCATTCACAGCCCCTCACCCCTCCTGCCATGCCGCCGGGATGATCTTTTGCCGGCCAGCGTTTTCCCCATGGGCGCCACCATCTTGGATCCCGGCGCCGCCCCCTACGTCACACGGGCACGCCCATTCCCAGCGTGCCTTGCGCGCGACGTCAGAGGGGCGCGACCCAGGGGCGGCCGCCCCTCCTGGAGCTCCTGGACATCAGCAGAGGGGGGAGGGCGGCGCGGCAGCCACGGGGGAGGGCGGCGCGGCAGCCACGGAAGAGCCCCTGGACCCCTGACTGTGCTGCGCTGACGCCCGCTCGGATGCTGAGCCCCCGGGGGACCCGCGGACGGCACTTCCATCCCCGACGCCCAGCACACAGGCTCTGCCTGATCTTCCACGCTGGCACGGGGGTGGGCAGGTACAGACATCTTGACACGCCGTCTTCAGCACACGGGTCCCTGTCAGGACAGGAAACCCAACTGAAGCGAGGGAGAGGTACCGCCCCTTTTATCTTCAGTAGGGTTCCTGTCCTGGCTGGGCGCATCCCCTCTCTCATGTGTGCCGTCATGGGAGACGGGAAAAAGGTATTTAAGGTGGCCACTTGCAAGTAGTTCTCCTATTTGATTCTCCTATGAAGAGTGGCATCATGGACTCCTCAAAACAACTCTCAAATGATCTGAAAACAAAGATTATTCAACACAGCTTTTCAGGGGAAGGATACAAAAAGTTGTCTCAGAGATTTAACCTGTCAGTTTCCACTGTGAGGAACATAGTAAGGAAATGGAAGAACACAGGTACAGTTCTTGTTAAGCCCAGAAGTGGCAGGCCAAGAAAAATATCAGAAAGGCAGCGAAGAATGGTGAGAACAGTCAAGGACAATCCACAGACCACCTCCAAAGACCTGCAGCATCATCTTGCTGCAGATAGTGTCACTGTGCATCGGTCAACAATACACCACACTTTGCACAAGGAGAAGCTGTATGGGAAAGTGATGCAAAATAAGCAGTTTCTGAAAGCACGCCACAAACAGAGTCGCCTGAGGTATGCAAATGCACATTTGGACAAGCCAGTCACATTTTGGAAGAAGGTCCTGTGGACTGATGAAACAAAGATTGAGTTGTTTGGTCATACAAAAAGGCGTTATGCATGGAGGCTTAAAAACACAGCATTCCAAGAAAAACATTTGCTACCCACAGTAAAATTTGGTGGAGGGTCCATCATGCTTTGGGGCTGTGTGGCGAATGCCGGCACCGGGAATCTTGTTAAAGTTGAGGGTCGCATGGATTCAACTCAGTATCAGCAGATTCTTGACAATAATGTGCAAGAATCAGTGACGAAGTTGAAGTTACGCAAGGGATGGATATTTCAGCAAGACAATGATCCAAAACACCGCTCCAAATCTACTCAGGCATTCATGCAGAGGAACAATTACAATGTTACGGAATGGCCATCCCAGTCCCCAGACCAGAATATCATTGAACATCTGTGGGATGATTTGAAGTGGGCTGTCCATGCTCGGCAACCATCAAACTTAACTGAACTGGAATTGTTTTGTAAACAGGAATGGTCACAAATACCTTCATCCAGGATTCAGGAACTCATTAATAGCTACAGGAAGCGACTAGAGGCTGTTATTTTTGCAAAAGGAGGATCTACGAAATATTAATGTCACTTTTATGTTGAGGTGCCCATACTTTTGCACCGGTCAAATTTTGTTAAAATGCAGATTGCACATTTTCTGTTAGTACAATAAACCTCATTTGAATCCAGAAATATAACTGAGTCCATCAGTTATTAGATATATGAAACTGAAATAGCTGTTGCAAAAACCAAAACTGTTATAAAGAAAAAAGGTTAACATTAATAGGGGTGCCCAAACTTTAACATATGACTGTAGCCTTAAATGCTACTGTACATCACATGCAGTTCTGCGGCGAATCCGCAGGGCAAAATCCGCTGCGGATCTGCAGCAGAATTCGCACCATGTGCACATAGCCTCAGTCACCTTCTGACTAACCTTCAGGGGGTGAATTATTTGTATAATTTTACATTTGAAATTAATAAAGTTTAGTTTTATCCTTTTGTCAGCAAACATGAGGAATGACAAGAGACAACCCATTTAAGAAGATTCAATTTTGGTTAAAACTATTCCAAGACTATGAACATAAAAAAGGCTTCTCCCCTATGTGACATCTCTGATGTTTATTAACAGTTGATTTCCAAGTAAAATATTTCCTACATTAAGAAAATGAAAAAGGTTTCTCCCCTGTGTGACTGCTCTGATGCTTAACAAAATATGATTTGTCACTAAAACATTTCCCACATTCTGGACAAGAAAAAGGCTTCTCCCCTGTGTGGGTTCTCTGGTGAGTAACAAAATTTGATTTGTGCGCAAAATATTTCCCACATTCTGAACATGAAAAAGGTTTCACTCCTGTGTGAGTTCTATGGTGATTAACCAAATCTAATTTCTTGTTAAAATATTTCCCACATTCTGAACAGGAAAAAGGCTTCTCCCCTGTGTGAGTTCTTTGATGGCGATTAAGACGCGCTTTCCATTTAAAACATTTCCCACATTCTGAACATGAATATGGCTTCTCTCCTGTGTGAGTTCTTTGATGGCGATTAAGACGCGCTTTCCATTTAAAACATTTCCCACATTCTGAACATGAATATGGCTTCTCTCCTGTGTGAGTTCTTTGGTGCTTAACAAGATTCCCTTTCAGGTTAAAACATATCCCACATTCTGAACATGAAAAAGGCTTCTCCCCTGCATGAGTTTTTTGGTGTTGAACAAGATTCCCTTTCTGGTTAAAACATTTTCCACATTCTGAACAGGAAAAAGGCTTCTCCCCTGTGTGCGTTCTCTGGTGAGTAACAAAATTTGATTTGTGCGCAAAATATTTCCCACATTCTGAACATGAAAAAGGTTTCACTCCTGTGTGAGTTCTATGGTGATTAACCAAATCTAATTTCTTGTTAAAACATTTCCCACATTCTGAACAGGAAAAAGGCTTCTCCCCTGTGTGGGTTTGTTGATGGCGATTAAGACGCGCTTTCCATTGAAAACATTTCCCGCATTCTGAACATGAAAAAGGCTTTTCCCCTGTGTGTGTTCTATGGTGAGAAACAAGCAGTGATTTATGTGCAAAGCATTTCCCACATTCTGAACATGAATATGGCTTCTCTCCTGTGTGAGTTCTTTGGTGTTGAACAAGATTCCCTTTCAGGTTAAAACATATCCCACATTCTGAACATGAAAAAGGCTTCTCCCCTGCATGAGTTTTTTGGTGTTGAACAAGATTCCCTTTCTGGTTAAAACATTTCCCACATTCTGAACAGGAAAAAGGCTTCTCCCCTGTGTGCGTTCTCTGGTGTGTAACACAATGTGATTTCCATGTAAAATATTTCCCACATTCTGAACATGAGAATGGCTTCTTTGCTTTCGGAGCAGTTTGTTTTTTATTGCCTCTTTTGTGACTTTGATTTCCCTTGGTAGACAGTAATGAATCAGAAGATGGGACCTGTTTCACAAGATCAGATGACAGATCTTTGCTGTGAATGGATGATGGTATATCTGGAGTAACAGCAATTACTTCAGTTGTATCTTGTAGGATCTTAAGATCATCAGATTTAAAAATTGAAGATGTCAGCTGTCCCTCTGATCTCCTGGTACAGTCATCTGCTACGATAAAAAACAATTTTTTTAATAAAATATCCTTGAGTTTTATATTTTTGAACATTTCTACTTAAACTGTCCATAAAAATGGCAAGCTATGTAAAAAACTTTAATTATTTACCAAGACAATGACTGTTCACAGTCTAATAGAAAACCTTGTTGGATGAGCCAGTAGTGTGTGGTGTTCAACTATTTGTTCATTCTGCCTCCCAAATATCAAATAAAAAGAAACCAATCAATATTATGTAGGCGAAAATAATACCAATTCTCATCTCACAAAAAACAAGTCCCCACTCAGGTCCATCTTCAGTCAATGGAAAAACAGATAAGGCAGATTACAGTTAATGCTATAGTTAGGGTTCGTGTTGGGGCTATAGTCAGGGTTACTGTTCGGCTAAAGTTAGGGTTAGGGTTTATTCTAAAGAATTTCACTTTTCTCAATTATCTCCCCAATAATTTCATCACGTCAGAGTTTTTTGCTTCCGTAAAAAAAAATAAAAACGAATAAAATGGCCCGTCAGTATTATAGTGCCGAGGAGGCTTATGCACTTTTATGTTCTGACAGTGAAGAAAGTGCAGTGTCAGGGGGGGCGTGGCCTGAGGGAGATGTGAGTGGACGCGTGCTGAAGGAGCTCCCGCTCGATATAGGACAGTTTGATAGATTGCAGCCACTATTTAGCTGTCAAATTCACATTTCTTGGAGAGGGTGCTGACCCTGACCGCAGGCTCTGTAAATCAGGAGTGCACAAACAAATGGCAGAGAAGAAAGGAGGCAGAAGACCGGCTGGGGAGTCGGAGAAGAAAGCATAAGATGGCGCCGGTGGGGAGAACATAATGATGGCGGGCCCGGAGGATGGGGGAATCCCCAAGAAGTCAGATGCCGCATCTAAGCTGCGGAGGTTCGCCAGGCTGGAGGAAGACACGCAGAGTCCGGCACATGCAGGTGGAGGTCAGCCTGCGGAGGAGCCAGAGGAATCTGGTGTGGAGGAGGGTAAGGACAGTGACTGCGGGAGCCGGGAGGAAGAGCAAGGAACCATGAGGTGGGAGAGTGGAGGTGAGCTGGAGAAATGTAAGCGGCAAATGGGGGGGATGGTGATCCCAGAGGAGCCCACATTAAAAGACTTGTTCAGGCTGGCACTGCACTCTCACACTACTATTACTGATGTGGCAACACAGCTGGGGGTCCTGCAGGCCAGTATGTCTAAGTTACAACACTCTATACATGTCACTAAGGAGAGTATGGGGGAAGCTGAGAAACGTATTAGCACTGTGGAAGATACTATCGCAAAATCTGACAAGCAGCATCAGCGTATGGCCACTGCAATATCAGCTGTGCAGGCAAAGACTGATGACCTAGAGAACAGGTCAAGACGCAACAATGTGCGGATCATTGGGGTGCCGGAAAAAACTGAAGGCTCTGCGCCCACCGAGTTCTTTGAACAGTGGCTGTTTAACACTATTGGCCAGAATAACCTGTCCCGTTTATACGCTGTGGAAAAAGCTCACCGCGTTCCCGCATTTCCCCTCCCCCCTGGTCGTCCCCCAAGACAGGTGCTTGTCAAGGTTCTGCATTATCGGGACAGGGATGCTATTCTTCGCTTTTCCAAGAATCATCTGGACCTGAAAATCAACAGCGCCAGGATTTCCATTTACCCGGACTTCTCTATGGAGGTTCAAAAGCAAAGGACCAAATTCGTTGACATTAAGAAGAGGTTGAGAGCTCTGGGTGTGCCGTACGCAATGCTATATCCGGTTAAACTAAGAGTGGTAGATGAGGACACTGTCCATTTCTTCCCGGATGCAAAGGAGGCCCTCAACTGGCTGGACATCAATGAGACGCGTCTCCGCAAGGAGAATTCTAAGGACTCCGCTGGCTGACTGAGTTGACTTGTCCTTTAATCAGGACGGGACTTGTCCTTTAATCGGGACGGGATCCTACATATATCCGCTCTTTCTTCCTGTATACCTTTTTCTCAGGAGGAGGACCCTCCCTCTCATTTTGGGAAATAATCTTGCTGTGCTTTGGAGGGGGAGGGAGAAATTTTACTACCTCTTTCTATTTTTCTAGTTCACATGTTCTAGACATGTTTAAGGTATTTAACAGAAAGTTAATGTGAATGTTTTATGGTTAACTGTTGAGAATTGTTTGGCTGCAATCACTAGTCATATGCTACTCCCAGAGGTTGGGGAGTAAAGCAGGCTTGCTTCGGTCAAGTGGATACTCTGAATCGGATAAAGTACGCCCTCTCCTCCGTGACACCTGGAGGAGATGGAAAGCTTGAGTTGGGTGAAGTTTGGGTATGGTGGGGGTGGGGAGGGAGGGGGGAATGTTAAATTATTGTCTATGTCACACAGGTTTGAGTGGAGACAGCCTTACTAATTCACAATTGTGGAAATGGATGGCACGGTATTTGGGGCTGCAGGGTAATGGCGGATAAAATAAAGATAATAAGTTGGAACGTTAGGGGGTTGGCATTCGGAGTAAAAAGACAGGCAATGTTTACGTTCTTGCTCGATGCCAAACCTGCAGTCATATGCTTGCAAGAAACCCACTTAATAGAGAGTAGAACGCATCTTCTCAAAAAAGGGTGGCTGCAGGCAGGGTAACATGCAACATATTCCTCATACTCATGGGGGGTCAGTGTTCTTGTTCACACAGGTATGCCTTTTGAACAGTGTAAAGTGATTATAGATCCGCTGGGACGGTTCGTATGCTTGCTATGTAAATTGTCTGGTATACTGATGTTACTGATCTCGATATATATCCCTCCGCCGTATTGTGGGAAATTGCTGCACAAGGTCATGGAGGTAGTGGGTGATTTCCCGGGGATTCCCTTTCTGATAATTGGCGACTTCAACAATGTTCCAGATGCCCATTGGGACAGGGGTGGTCGGGAGGCGCGGAGACTGGGAGGTAAATGCACCCCCTTTGGGGCGGTTCTGAAGGAGACTGCACTAATAGACATATGGAGAATCCATCACCCCGGAACCTATAAGTACTCCTGCTTTTCATCTGCCTCTGCCTCGCTGTCCAGGATTGATCTGGCTCTGGGGAATGGTCCGATGTTAAGTCTAGAGGGTGAGGTAACTTATTTGGCTAGAACTCTGTCGGATCACTCGCCTATGTGTGTGGTGCTTCAGGGGCAGGGCTCCGAATTTTCCAGGAGACCCCTGTGGAGGCTACATCCGTTCTGGCTCCAGCTGATTGATCTGGACGGCCATGTGGGGGCTGACCTGACGGAGTTCTTTAAAATTAATATGGGCTCGGCCTCGGTATTAATGGTATGGGAAACCATGAAGGCCTTCTTTAGAGGGCTGTGCATTAAAGACATATCGCTAGTTAAGACCGAGTCGGGCAGGAGAGACCTGGAATTGATTAGGTCATTAGAGGGAGCAGAGGCGGCACTAATTGAGGAGCAAACCCCTGAGGCCCGGGACCGTTTGAGATCAGCGCAGAGAGAGGTTTGCAATATGACTATGAAAACTGCCGAGAGGAAAAGGCTGTTCTGCACAATGAAGTTTTTCGAGGAGGGAGAGAGAGCGGGTCACCTTCTGTCCAGGGTGGTGGCGGCCCAAAGGGAATCGGCGTATATTGCTAAATTAAAGGGGAAAGACGGATGTGAGCATACAGGCAGTAGGGCCATACTGGAGGTGATGATGGCATTTTACTCCAATCTGTACCAGTCACACGTGCAGCTGTCGGAGGAGGAAATTGATAACTTTTTAGTGGGGGTGCAGCTTCCACGGCTCTCACTAGTGGAGCAGAGGCTTCTTGAGGAGCCCTTTGATATGGAGGAACTTGAGGCAGCTCTGGCCTCTGTACCTAGTGACAGGGCCCCGAGGGGGGGACGGTTTCCCAGGGGAAGTCTACAAAAAATACAAGGAGGTGCTGCTTCCCAAGTTGGAGGTTTACTCTACGGGTTTGGCGGGGGGGCGAGCTGCCCCGTTCCATGCGAGAGGCGATAATTGTTGTCCTACCAAAGCAGGGAAAAGATTTGATGGACCCAGCTTCATATCGTCCGATCTCTTTGTTGACCACTGACATTAAGTTATTGGCCAAAATGCTGGCGAACCGACTTAACAAGGTCATCAAATCCCTAATTCACCAAGACCAGTCAGGGTTTATGCCCAATAAATCCACAGCTATAAATCTCCGGCGATTATACTTAAACATGCAGGCGAGGGCGGATAATATGGGACAGAGGGTAATAGTTTCCCTAGATGCCGCTAAGGCGTTCAACAGTGTGGAGTGGAGGTATTTGTGGGCGGTAATGAGAACCATGGGATTTGGTGATCAGTTTGTGAGTTGGGTGCGTTTGCTATATACATCCCCTAGTGCTAAAATACGGGTTAATGGTTTGCTGTCTGAGAGTTTCTCCCTATATAGGGGAACGAGGCAGGGGTGTCCCCTGTTCCCCCTGCTGTTTGCGATTGCGGTAGAGCCGTTAGCGGCAAAGAATCGGGGTACTACGGATATCCGGGAATTCCAATATGGCTGCCACGTAGAGAAAGTTGCTTTATATGCGGATGATGTGCTGCTGTTTCTGGCTGATCCGAGTGACTCCCTGAGTTCGGCTATGGCAGTTATTGGTAAATTGGGCTCTATTTCTGGACTGACTATCAACTGGGATAAATCCGTGTTGCTTCCCATGGACTTGGCTGCTCCCCTGGCGCTAGACCCTGGGACCCCTTTTAGGGTGGTTAGGTAGTTTAAATATTTGGGCATTGTGGTATCGGCTAAATTGGAGGAATATGAACGGCTTAATCTTACCTCTCTTATCAATAAGTTTCAACAAAAAATTGGAGCATGGAAGAAACTATTCCTGTCTGTGGCAGGTAGAGCAAATTTATTAAAAATGATCCTCATGCCCCAGCTCCTATATATACTTCATAATACGCCTGTTTGGTTGGCGCAAAGTAAATTCTACCGGATTGATTCTCTTTTCCAGGACTTGATCTGGAAGGGTAGTAGGGCACGCATTAAACTTGAACATCTACAGAGGTCAAAAGAGGAGGGGGGCCTGGCAATCCCAAACCCGTGGGTTTATTATGTGTCATCCCAATGTCAGCATATGGTGGGGTGGGGGGAGCCAACTCAATCTACATTGGCCAGGAAGGTCCTTGAGTTTATAGTGGGCAGAGGTCCACTGCTGGCCAGTCTAGAGGCTGGTAGGTTCTGGGTGAACCCTAAAAGGCTCCCGACGATCGCTGTGGTGGACAAGATTTGGCAAAGAGTTAGACAATGGAGGGGCATTACGGAGTTCACGCGCTTTTCGTCGGTTTGGTTTGATCCGAGACTGGGGGAGTTAATATGTTTGAGGGGATTTGCTCAATGGAGAAGGGTCGGGATATGGCTTGTGTCACAGCTGTTGGTTGACGGCATGCTTAAGACTTTTGAAGAGATCAGGAGGGAGTTCCCTGTTAGTCAATCTCTCTTCTTTCAATATCTGCAGCATGCAGTCGATCGACAGAGAAAAACATAAAGAATAGTGGTTCAATCAGATGTGATGGTGAATCTTATAGGGTCACTGAGGGGCACTAGGGGTTTCATCTCCCTCGTATATAGGGTTTTTTTGGATTCATTCCTAGTAAGGCACCCGGCTAAGTCCAGAGAAAAATGGGAGGAGGATGTGGGACCAATCTCGGATTCTCAGTGGGAGAGCGTATTACAATTCATCCCCAAGGTCTCTATGAGCGAAGCCAGGAGAGTCTCACAACTCTACCTAATACATAGGGTTTACAGGACCCCGGTCTGGATGAAGAGGGCAGGCCAGAGGGGAGATTCTTGCTGCCCGCGTTGCTCTGAGGATGGGGCAGATCTCCTACATATGATGTGGTCCTGCCCTGCCCTACAGAACTTTTGGGTACAAACACTTAATTTGACTCAGGAGGCAATGGGAGTGGATCTTATAAGGAACCCGCTGACGTGTGTACTGGGATGCATGGAGGATATTGCAGTTGATGAGTGGGGGAAGCTGACCATAGCCAGATTCCTATATGCTGCCAGAAAGCTCACTGCGGCCCACTAGTTAGATGACAAACCGCCAGTTAGACAGGAACTGATTAATAAGGTTAACTTCATTATTTTGATGAAACAGAACATATATGCGAAAAGAGGTCAACACATGCAGTTTGAGAATGTGTGGCGTGGCTGGATGGAGCGCCCAGGCCTGGCTTCAGAGGCTCTTATGAGAGAAAGAATGCGTCTACCTACGCGCCCTTGACCCTCTGTGTTGGTACTTTAAACAGGGATCTTAAGTGGCTGTCTCGAAAAAAGATTCAAAATGTGACATGGTGTGTGATAAGTGCAATGATTTAAAGGGATGGGGTTAGGGTGGATGGGGGGAAGGTAGGGGATTTAGGATGTAAGTACAGTTATATCGCCTGTCAGGTTGAACATGGTTTATATTATATGGTAAAGTTAAATGTATTGTCAAAGTTTCATGCTGACAACTTTTAAATAAAAATCATCTGATTTAAAAAAAAAGTGCAGTGTCAGATGGCAATGTGGATTTCGAGGGCTTTAGAAGCAGCGACAGTGATAGCTTATAAATGAGCAGTGATTCTGGTCCATCCTCACACACAAGGACCAGTACAACAAGAAGGACAAATAGCACTTCTGGAGAAATGTCTCCAACTCAGGGAACAATGCCCAGTACTAGCGCTGTCCCTAGTGCTCCTGAATTGGTGCACACCAATGTCCAAGGGGCTTTGCCTCTTGATGTAGCATTTCCCAGATGGGAGGCTTCAGATTTGGCTACTCCATTCATCTCTAATTTTAATGCCATTCCTGGTATAAATGTGGAGGTGGAAAATTTTGGACCAATTACTTTTTTAATTTGTTTATTGACAGATATTTATATCACTCCTCACCCAACTGCCTCCAAGACTTCGCCGAATATCCCCATCCTCTGGAATTCTTTGCCCCAACATGTCCGACTATCAACCACATTCAGATCCTTCAGATGGAACCTGAAAACTCACCTCTACAAGAAAGCTTACAGCCTGCAATGACCCTGCTACCTCCTCAACACTACCGGAGATATCGCCTCAACCAACCCCGGAACTGCTGCAACCCACCAACCTACTGTCTCCTTCCCCACCATCTTGTAGTATGTAAGCCTGAAAGGGCAGGGTCCTCTGCCCTCTGTATCACCCTGTCATTGTTAGTTTGTTTACTGTAAGTGATATCTGTAATTTGTATGTAACCCCTTCTCATGTACAGCAACATGGAATCAATGGTGCTATATAAATAAATAGTAATAATAATATGCGTCCCAATTCATCAGCCAGAATCCACGATCCTATTATGTTAGGTCAAATTTACAGTATGGAACCAACTAATGTCCTAGAATGGAAAACATTTTTAGGACTTACATTCGCTATGGGGCTTGTTAAAAAAATGAGCATTAGGTCCTATTGGTCCAACCGCCCTGTTCAAGCCACCCCTATTTCTGCCGTTCTTCCTAGCACCTGTAATGAGATGCTCATAAGATTTTGGCATTTTAACGACAATAGTCAATGCCTGCCCAGAGATGCCCCAGAACACGACAGACTATTCAAAATCAGACCCATCATCAAAGACTTGACAGAAAAGTTCTTAAAGCTTTACACCCCAACAGAAAACATTTCCATTGATGAGTCCCTTGTAAAATTCAAAGGAAGACTGCACCTCAAGCCATTTATTCCTTTTAAGAGGGCAAGATTAGGAATAACGCTCTATAAAATGTTTGAGAGTTCAACCGGATACACATCAGCTTTTCACATTTATGAGGGGGAAGACAGCCAACTAAACCCACCAGGATGCCCTACTTATCTGGGGACATCTGGAAAAATCGTTTGGGAGCTGATAACTCCATTTTTACAAAAAGGCTACAATCTGTATGTTGACAACTACTACACCAGCATACCCCTATTTAAAAGTGTGGTTGTACATAACATAGGGGCTTGTGGGACCATTCACAAAAACTGTCAGGGGTTTCCACAATCATTGGTCAGCAAAAAGTTCCGAAAGGGGCAGTCAGGGGCTTTACACAATAGAGAGCTGCTTGTCCTTAAGTATAAGGATCCCACCAAGGACAACATCTGCAAGGAGTTTGTATGTTCTCCCCGTGTTTGCGTGGGTTTCCTCCGGGCACTCCGGTTTCCTCCCACACTCCAAAGACATACTGACTAGGGAATATATAGATTGTGAGCCCCATCGGGGACAGTGATGAAAATGTGTGCAAACTGTAAAGCGCTGCGGAATATGTTAGCTCTATATAAAAATAAAGATTATTATTATAAGGATAAAAAACATATTTTATCCTGCGCTCGATCCACACAGATGCCACAAGGGCCACTGCAGAGCAACAGGGATCCACAACTCCAAAACCTGTGTCTGTCACTGACTACAAAAAATATATGGGGGTGTGGACCTTGCAGATCAGGTTCTACAGCCATACCAGGTATCAAGAAAATCATATATCTGGTATAAAAAGTTAGTCATTTATTGGTTTCAGGTGGCCACATATAATTCTTTTGTGTTATACAAAAAAGCTGGAAATGCAGATACTTTCCTTGATGTCGTGTATGTTCCACGAGAGAAATGAGGCATGATACCGCTATTATTACCCACAATGCCCATCATTGCCAGCCTTATGCCTCCATGACGGCTTTACAATCTTCCACACAGAACCACGTTTTTGAACTGTTTTGACATTCAAGCATTTGGTTTATTTAGTGACAGACACATTTGAGTAGAGCTGACTTAACAATTTCCGGGGGTAGGTGGGGGGAGGTCTCCAGAGACACAAGCAGGGCACAATATATTGGGCACTACAATGATACTTTTGCAATTTTTGCTCTAAAACTTCCACTACGTGTTTCTGGAAATCATTCATGTAGAGAAAATGGTCACTATATCCGTAGATGAATTCCCAGAGGGGTGTCATTTCCAAAAAAGGGTCACGTCAAGGGGGATTTTGTTACTCTGGCACTTATCGGCTCTCCAAAGTGTCATAACAGCAGAATCCCCCCTGAAGTGACCCCATTTTGGAAATGACACCCCTCTGGTTTAGTGGTAAAAATGTAATTATTTTCTCTTCACTGCCCAATGGTATAATTTTCTATGGAACAGCTGTGGTGTCAGTATGCTCACTGCACAACTAGAAGAATTCATTCAGGGAAGTATTTGGTAAAATGCAGACACTTTTGGGGGCTTATGCTTTTCTGGGACCTCAGGGGCTCTGACAATGATGTCACCCACAAACAATTCCAGCAAAATCTGCTCTCCAATATGGCGCTCCTTCCCTTCCGAGCTCTGCCATGCGCCCAAACAGTAGTATTCTCCCACATATGGGGTATCGGCGTGCTCAGGAGAAATTGCACAACACATTGTATGGAGCAATTTCTCCCGTTACCCTTATGAAAATGCAAAATATGGAGCTAAAAAAATTTGGGAAAAATGTTATTTATTTCCATGGCTCTACATTATAAACTTCTGTGAGGCACTTGGGGGTTCAAGGTGCTCAATACACATCTGGATAAGTTCCCTAGGGGGTCTAGTTTCCAAAATGGTGTCACCTGTTGGTGGTTTCCACTGTTTAGGCACATCAGTGACCTAAATAAAGTCAAATGGCGCGCCTTCCCTTGGGAGCCCTGTCGTGTGCCCGAACAGTAGATTTCCCCCACATATGGGGTATCGGCATGCTCAGGAGAAATTGCAAAACAAAATCTATAGTCCATTTTCTCCTGTTACCCTTGCAAAAGTAAAAAAAATAGGTGTAAAGGAAAATTTTTGTGAAAAAAGTAAATGTTTATTTTTCCTTCCATATTCCATTCATTCCTGTGAAGCACCTGAAGGGTTAATAAACTTCTTGAATGTGGTTTTGAGCATCTTGATGGGTGCAGTATTTAGAATGGAATCTCTTTTGGTTATTTTCTGTCGTACTGACCCCCCAAACTCACTTTAAATGTGAGGTGGTCCCTAAAAAAAACACCAAGGTTACTTACCGGTAGCCGGTTTTTCCAGAGCCCATGACGGCACACATGAGAGGGGATCCGCCCAGTCAGGACAGGAACCCTACTGAAGATAAAAGGGCGGTATCTCTCCCTCGCTTCAGTTGGTTTACAGAGCATGAGAGGCCCCCCGGGTTAGTACACATGGTAAAACTATCACCACATTATATCTAACTAAAAAAACACCCAAACTATAGTGCACACCAAAGGAGTGAAAAGGGGGGGAATATACAGGCGCCGTCATGGGCTCCGGAAAAAACGGCTACCGGTAAGTAACCTTGGTGTTTTCCCGTCTCCCATGACGGCACACATGAGAGACTTTTGTAGAATAAGACACCTTAGGGAGGGACCACCGCTTGCAGCACCCTTCTACCAAAGGTTAGGTCAGTAAAGGAAGATAGATCAAGTCGGTAGTGCTTAAAAAAGGTCGAAGGTGAGGACCAAGTAGCGGCTTTACAAATTTGTTCAATTGATACCTCAGCCTTCTCTGCCCAGGAGGTAGCCACGGCTCTGGTGGAGTGAGCCTTGATGCCTTCTGGAACCGGAGCGCCACTTGCGGAGTAGGATAACATAATGGCCTCCCTGATCCATCTGGCAATGGTACTCTTAGCTACCCCGTGCCCTTTTCTACTACCCTGAAAGGCTACAAAAAGGGACTGATCTTTCCTCCACTGACTAGTTACTGACATATATTGTAATATGGCTCTTCTTACATCTAATGTATGGAACTTTTGCTCCCCAGGGTTTCTAGGATTGTTACAGAACGATGGCAAGGAGATCTCCTGAGTCCTGTGAAACTTTTGGCCTACCTTGGGGAGATAGGCCGGGTCTGGTCTTAGAACCACTCGGTCCTCCAATATCTGTGTATATGGAGAACATATAGACAGAGCTTGAAGGTCGCTGACTCTTCGGGCTGATGTTAAGGCTACCAGTAAGACAGTTTTAAGTGTAAGTAGCTTTGGTGACAGCTCTAGTAGTGGTTCAAAGGGGTCTTTGGTTAAGGCCTCTAAGACTAGGTTGAGGTCCCAGGGTGGTATCTTTGGGATAATGACCGGCCTTGACCTGCCACAGGACTTTATGAATCGGGACACCCACCTATTGGCTGCTAAGTTGCAGTTATATAGGGCCCCCAAAGCTGAGACTTGAACTTTGAGTGTATTTGTGGCTAACCCCAGTTGTAGCCCCGACTGTAAGAACTCTAGGATAGGTCCCACTGGCGCTACATCCCCCAAGGGTTCCCCCAGGAAGTCTAGGAACTTTTTCCACGTTCTACCGTAGATTTGGGATGTTATAGGTTTCCTACTTTTCAACAGGGTGGAGACTAACCCTGGAGAGAATCCCTGGCGACTCAGTAGCGCCCTCTCAAATTCCAGGCTGCTAGATGGAAGCCCTTCACCTGAGAGTGGACCACTGGTCCCTGGGAAAGCAGGTCTGGAATCTCCGGTAGTATCCATGGATCTGTCAATGACATGAGCCTCAGAAGGGAGAACCAAGGCCTTCTCGGCCCAAATGGAGCTATAAGAATTATTCTCGCTCGATCCTCCCTGATTTTCCTGACCACTACTGGGATCATTGTTATCGGTGGAAATGCATAGGCCAGGATGAACTTCCAGGGTATTTGTAGGGCATCTACTGCGAAGGGGTTTTCCCTTGGGTTTAGTGAGCAAAACTTCCTGACCTTCCGGTTCTGTGCGGTAGCGAACAGGTCTATTTCTGGTTTGCCCCAGGCCTGAACTATTTGTTGGAAGACTTGGGGGTTTAGGGTCCATTCCCCTTGTTTTAGGTGCCTGCGACTCAGGAAGTCTGCCTGTATATTTTCTGCCCCCTTTATGTGCAGTGCTGTGATGGATAACAGATGTTGTTCTGCTAGCTGGAAGAGTAGATCTGATATTTTCATGAGGCCCCGAGATCTCGTTCCCCCCTGGTGATTGATGTAGGCTACTACTGCTTGATTGTCCGTCATGACCCGGGTGTGGCGGCCCCGAAGAAAGGGAAGGAAATGTTTCACGGCTTTTTCCACTGCCCATAGTTCTTTTACATTTGAACCGTGATCCCTTTCTAGCGAGGACCAGGTCCCCTGTATTGAGTGGGATCTCAGGTGTGCTCCCCATCCTGTGGCACTCGCGTCTGTTGTAATGATGTCCTCGACTGGTTTTTGCCACGGGACACCGGCTGTTAGATTCTTTTCTACAGTCCACCAGAACAGGGAATCTCTTACAGCCACTGAGAGACATAGTTTGCCTTCTAAATGCCCTTTTAATTGTTTCTGTGCTGACAAAACTTCCCACTGTAGTTGCCTTACGTGGTACTGCGCCCATGCATGATGTCAGTGAGCCTAAAAGGGACATTGCGTTCCTCAGTGTCATATTTGGTCTTTGTATTGCTGTGTGAGCTAGGCCTCTTATCTTGGTCACTTTGCTCTCTGGTAGGAGGCAGCGTTGTTGCTCGGAGTCCAATATCAACCCTAGGAAGGATTGCTCTTTTGCTGGGGTTATCCTTGATTTGGGGATGTTTACTATCCATCCTAGTCCTACTAGAATTCCTATCACTTCCTTCACTTGATGTGTGCAGTGGGAATCCGACCTCCCTATTACCAGAAAGTCGTCTAGGTATGGGACGATCACTATGTCCCTGGAACGCAGAAAAGACATTACTTCGGCCATCACTTTGGTGAATACTCTGGGGGCTGTAGACAGGCCAAACGGAAGGGCTGTGTATTGGTAGTGTTTCACCTGCCCCTGGACATGGAGCGCTACTCTCAAATATTTTTGATATTCCCGATGAATTGGGATATGATAGTAGGCATCTTTTAAGTCTATCACTGCCATGAGGCAATGCTGGAACAGAATCTTTGCGGCCGTGTTGATTGACTCCATTTTGAAGGACCAATTGTCTACCCACTGATTGAGTCTCCTCAGGTTGACAATGGTTCTCCAAGAGCCGTCTGGTTTTTGTATTAAGAAGAGGGGGGCGTAGAACCCCCTTCTTTGTTCTTGCACTGGGACTTCCTGTAGGACTTGTTTTTTCACTAGTCCCAAGACTTCCGTCTCCAGGGCCAGTTGTTACTCTTGGGCTTTCCTTCTGGGTGTTATTATGAAGGTATGCCTGGGCGGACGGATGAATTTTATTTTTAAGCCGTCCTTGATTATATTTAGGACCCATGTACTGGGGGAGATATTTGCCCAGGCGGAATGGAAGACAGAAAGCCTTCCCCCTACCTCCGGCCCAACGTCATTGGGGAGATTTTTTGGAGGAAGTGGAGGGCCCTTTAAACATATAGCCTGATGCTCTTCTTTCTTTAAAGTCCCAGCTTTTTCTATCTCCCGGGGGACGACCCCTGTTAAATCTCCTCCTCCGAAAGGCCTGCTTTTTGGGTTCTCCCGGAAATCGGGGAAAGCTCTTCTTCCTATCTCCCGCATGTTCCAAAATCTCTTCTAGTTTTTTCCCGACGAGGAATTGGCCATCGCATGGAATGGAACATAACCTATGCTTCGATGGTAAATCTCCGGGACACCCTTTAAGCCACAGGGCTCGTCTTGCCGCATTTGACAGACTTGCTGCTCTAGCTGTCAACCTTGCAGAGTCTGCAGAGGAATCCGCTAGGAAAGCCGCTGCTCCGTGCACCAGTGTCAAATTAGACAAAATTTCATCCTTAGGAACTCTATCCTTGATCTGGTCCTCTATTTGTTGCAGCCAGACCATAAGGGCACGAGCGGTACAGGTACCAGCTATCGCTGGCTTCAATCCACCTGCTGAAGCTTCCCAGATGTGTTTTAGGAAACCGTCTGCTTTTTTATCAAGCGGGTCTTTCAACACGCCGTAATCCTCTAATGGTAGGGATACCTTTTTTGAGGATCTGGCTATGGCCCCATCAATTTTAGGGACTTTCTCCCAGGTTTCTGAATCCTTCTGCTCAAAAGGGTACCTCCTCTTTGATGTGGAAGGTAAGCCCCCTGACCTCTCCGGTTTTTTCCATTCCCTGTCAATTAGTGCTTTTATTTTATCATTTACAGGGAAGGTACGTTTTTGTTTTTCCTCCAGTCCTCCAAACATTACATCCTCTAATGATTTGGGAGCTTTTTCCTCTTTAAGGCCCATTGTAGCCCTAATTGCTTTGACCAGCTTTTCCACGTCCTCCGCTGGAAAACATGGACGGCCGCCTATATCGCTGTCCGAGGAGGATTTTGAGGACTGGGTAGAGGAGGTGGAGGGGGACAAGGGTCTATCCCGCCCCTTCTGCCTTGGCGAGGCCTCTGAATCGGAGCTCCTTCTACGGTTTCTTTTCTCTTTCTTTTTAAGGGCTGCCTTTAGGGAGCCTTTCACCTCCTGTTGTATTAACTCTTTAAGGCTAGCCACCAAATCAGGGGTCTCCTCCTGTATAGTTTTGTTTATACAGTCAGCGCAGAGGTCTTTCTGCCACTGATCTGCCAGCGGGTTTTTACATAGGGCGCATTCTCTATTTTTGGTTTTGCTGCTGGCCTTCCTCGACCCCTATTGATCAATCAGAGAAAAAGGAACCCCGTTACTATAAGGGTGACATTCACGAAGATCACTCACCACCGCTGTCAATCAGGGGTACCGATCTCGGAGGCTTCTCAGATGCACTCGTGATGTTCCTCCTGGACGCCTCAGAGTCATGCCGGTCGCGTTTACGACTGCCGCTCCCACCACTCGAGCGACTGCTCCTGGTATGCTGGCGGCTCGGCCTGGCATCTGGCGAGAGCTCTTGTTGCTGCTGACGCTGTTGTCGCTGCTGCTTACGCTGCTGCTGCTGCTCGTCTTGCCCCACTTCCATCCTGAAGCCTTGGGCATGAGTGCGTCTTCTGTGGTCATCCCCCTTATGTAAGGGGGAGCCACTGCACTCTCCGCCTCCTCTGGTTACCCCACAGCCCCTCCCCCCCGTCATGCCGCCGGGATCTCCTTTCGCCAGCCGGCGTTGTTCTCTATGGGCGCCGCCATCTTGGATCGTCGGCGCCGCCTCCCAACGTCACGCGGGCACGCCCCTTCCCAGCGTGCCCTACGCGTGACGTCAGAGGGGGGCGACCCGGAAGCGGCTGCCTCCTGACGCTCCTGCGCCGCTTCTGGGCCTGGCAGAGGGGGAGAGGGCGGCGCGGCAGCCACAGCAGAGCCCCAGGACCCCAGCCGTGCTGCTTCTGCGCCCGCTCGGACGCTGAGCCCCCTGGGGACCCGCCGACGGCGCTTCCCCCTCCCGACGCGCAGCGCTCAGAAAAACCAGCCTGATCTTCGACGCCGGAACGGGAGAGGGGCAGGTACGTGTGACCGCTGTCTTCAGCACACGGGTCCCTGTCAGGACAGGAAACCCAACTGAAGCGAGGGAGAGGTACCGCCCTTTTATCTTCAGTAGGGTTCCTGTCCTGACTGGGCGGATCCCCTCTCATGTGTGCCGTCATGGGAGACGGGAAAAAAACGGTTTTGTAAATTTTGTTGTAAAAATGAGAAATTGCTGGTCAACTTTTAACCCTTATAATTTCCTAACTAAAAAAATTTTTTTCAAAATTGTGCTGATGTGAAGTAGACATGTGGGAAATGTTATTTATTAACTATATTGTGCAATACGACTCTTTGATAAGGGCATAAAAATTAACATTTTAAAAATTGCAAAATTTTAAATTTTTTTGCCAAATTTCCATTTTTTAACAAATAAATGAAATTCATATCAAATAAATGTTACCACTATCATAAAGTACAATATGTCACAAGAAAACAGAATCACCAGGATTCGTTGAAGCGTTTTAGAGTTATGACCTCATAAAGAGACAGTGGTCAGAGTTAAAAAAAAATTGGCCCGATCACGAAGGCAAAATCTGACTTCTGGCGTAAAAGGGTTAATATTTTGTTGAACAACCTTTTGAGGCAATCACTGAAATCAAACGATTTCGGTAACTGTCAATGAGACTTCTGCACCTCATTTTGGCCCACTTCTCAAGAGCAAACTACTCCAGTTGTCTCGTGTTTGAAGGTTGCCTTTTCCAGACGACATGTTTCAGCTCTTTCCAAAGAAACACAAAAGGATTTAGGTCAGGGCTCATAGAAGGCCACTTCAGAATAGTCCAATGTCTTCCTCTTAGACATTCTTGGGTGTTTTTAGCTGTGTATTTGGGTCATTATCTTGTTGTAAGACCCATGACCTGCAACTGAGACCAAGCTTTCTGACACTGGGCAGCACATTTCTCTCTAGAATCCCTTGATAGTCTTGAGATTTCATTGTACCCTGCACAGATTCTAGACACCCTGTGCCAGATGCAGCAAAGCAGCCCCAGAACATAACAGAGCCTCCTCCATGTTTCACAGTAGGGACAGTGTCCTTTTCTTGATAAGCTTCGTTTTTCCATCTGTGAACATAGAGCTGATGTGCCTTGCCAAAAAGTTCCCTTTTTGTCTCATCTGTCCACAGGACATTCTCCCAGAAGCTTTGTGGCTTGTCAACATGTTGTTTGGCAAATTAAAGTCTGACTTTTTTATAATTTTTTTTCAACAATGGTGTCCTCCTTGGTCGCCTCCCATGAAGTCCACTTTGGCTCATACGACGAATGGTGCGATCTGACACTGATGTTCCTTGAGCTTGAAGTTCACCTTTAATCTGTTTAGAAGTTTTTCTGGGCTCTCTTGTTACCATTCGTATTATCCGTCTGTTTGATTTGCCATAAATTCTCCACAAGTCCCATGGATCTTACATTTCTGAATAATATGTGCAACTGTAGTCACAGGAACATCAAGCTGCTTGGAGATGGTCTTATAACCTTTACCTATAATTTTCTTTCTAATCTCCTGAGACAACTCTTTCCTTCGCTTTCTCTGGTCCATGTTCAGTGTGATATACACCAAGTCACCAAACAGCACAGTGAGTATCTGTAGCCTCTATACAGGCCACTAATTGATTCAAAGACTGTAGACACCTGTGATGATAATTAGTGGACACACCACGATTTAACATGTCCCTTTCGTCACATTTTCAAGGGTACCATCATTTCTGTACAGGCCTATTTCATGTGTTTTATTTTTTAAAACCTTCTGTGGAAGCATAGCGGAAAAGCAATGTCTGACCTTCATTTGTTCATTTTCATATATTTTTTTTTAATTATTATTGCCTCTGTCAGATTCAAGTTATTTCTGTGACCATTGTGGGTTTTCTGTCATTAAACGAGGGGTACCAACAATTTTGACCACGTGTGTATAGATTATAACCCTCTGTGAATTAATTTATAAAATGGAATCACTTTATGGGGATTTCGACTGTTCTGGTTTTCTGTCATTTAGTTATATTAGGGCTTCTGCATATGGTGTGTCCAATCTCATCTGGGATCTGTTCCTGCTGTCCAGCTGGAGTAATCTGCTCCCTACTTCAGCCAATTGGAAAGTACCACACCCTACTAAAGCGCAAAGCACATGGCCGGAATCTGCCAGATACAGCGCTGTTCTCCTCTGGTTCAGTCCTCTGTGCTCAGCTTGTGGCTTGTCTATTTTTTTCCTGCTGTGACCGTGGCCCGTTTACTGACTACTCTTGTGTCTTCTGATTCTGTATTCTGGTTCTGACCCAGCTACCTGACTATTCTTCTCGCCATCTAACACCACAGAATAGCAGGTAACACCATGGTCCAAGCCTAGGGGTCCCTGTGTAAGTCCAGATCCATGTGAGGGTGTTATAGGGCGATGAGCAAGGCAATCCTTGGGATATGGAAAGTAGAGAAGACAGAGCCAAGCATGATCATGGCGGACATCATTTGAGCTGCCAGGTGACCATGAACAGTGCTCCCAATACATTGTGTCTGCAAACTATTCCAGCTAGATCTGCATTCAAATAGCTAAATGGCGCTCCTTCCCTTCTGAACACTGCCATGTGCCCAGACAGTAGTGTACAACCGTATGTAGGGTATAGTGCGAAGCTGGAAAATAATTTGTAAGATCCATTTTTTTTCTATTATCCTTTGAGAAGAATTCCAAACTTACCACCACATAAAGTGACACACGTCAGATATTAATAATGGGGCCTGATTAGGAACTACTGAACTAGCCAGTTTCCTACTCCACACTGAAGAGGGGCAATACCCCGAAACAGCTGTCTGTGGATGGATACCATGTTTTGGCATAGTTGGTTTCCTTCATTGGAGACTGCCCTTACCGTGGTTGTTCCTTCCCGGGGAAAGACCTATCTAGTCATTGCTTGCGCTGAGAAACATGTGATGGTGTTTCCGCGGCTTGTGTTTTGTATATTTTTGCATATTTCCCATAAGGGATGGGGGCAGTGCTCTAGAATCACTGCATTGAGAAATGCGATGGTGTCTCCGCAGTGTTGGATGTTGATCTCCATGAGTTCATTCATCCTCATTTTTCACAGATATTAATAATGGGGCCTGATTAGGAAGACAAAACTGGCTGCAGGAAGAGGTTAAATCAGAGTATTTTGGGCACTACTGTAATCAAACACTGTGACTATAGACAATAACATCTACTGAAATGATCAAACTCCACAGTCTCCATCAGTAATAAATGAGCAGCTAGTGGTGAAACCTCTCTGGGGTGATTAGAGGATGGGGTCGGTGATGTCACAATCTAAACTATCGTAAGGGCCAATATTTTTTTTTCTGTCAGATGAGTTTCATGGAGAAATATTACACATTTATAGAAAACTGTGTATAATAGTGCAGAGCCGAGACGTTTTAACCCCTTTACCCCCCGAGGGTGGTTTGCACGTTAACTTCCGGGCCAATTTGTACAATTCTGACCACTGTCCCTTTATGAGGTAATAACTCTGAAACGCTTCCATGGATCCCGGTGATTCTGACACTGTTTTCTCGTGACATATTGTTCTTCATGTTAGTGGTAAAATTTCATTCATATAACTTGCGTTTATTTGTGAAAAAAACGGAAATTTGGCGAAAATTTCACAATTTTCCAACTTTGAATTTTTATGCCCTTAAATCACAGAGATACGGCACACAAAAAACTTAATAAGTAACATTTCACACATGTTTACTTTACATCAGCACAATTTTGGAACATTTTTTTTTGTTAGGAAGTTATAAGGGTTAAAATTTGACCAGTGATTTCTCATTTTTACAACACCTTTTTTTTTTTTAAGGACCACATCACATTTGAAGTCACTTTGAGGGGTCTATATGACAGAAAATACCCAAAAGTGACACCATTCTAAAAACTGCACCCCTCAAGGTGCTCAAAACCACATTCAAGAAGTTTATTAACCCTTCAGGTGCTACACAGGAATTTTTTGAATGTTTAAAAAAATGAACATTTAACTTTTTTTCACAAAAAAAATACTTCAGGTCCAATTTTTTTTATATTACCAAGAGTAACAGGAGAAATTGGACTGCAAAAGTTATTGTGCAGTTTGTCCTGAGTATGCTGATACCCCATATGTGGGGGGGGGACCACTGTTTCGGCGCATGGCAGAGCTCAGAATGGAAGGAGCGCCGTTTGACTTTTTCACTGCAAAAATTGGCTGGAATTGAGATCAGACGCCATATCACGTTTGGAGAGTCCCTGATGTGCCTAAACAGTGGAACCCCCCCATAAATTACCCCATTTTGGAAACTAGACCCCCAAAGGAACTTATCTAGATGTGTGGTGAGAACTCTGAACCCCCCCAAGGGCTTCACAGAAGTTTATAACGTACTGTACAGCCGTAAAATTAAAAAAACATTTTTTCCACAAAAATGATCTTTTTACCCCCAATTTTTATTTTCCCAAGGGTAACAGGACCTGAAAAGTTATTGTGCAATTTGTCCTGCGTACGCTGATACCCCATATGTGGGGGTAAACCACTGTTTGGGCGCATGGCTGAGCTCAGAAGGAAAGGAGCGCCGTTTGACTTTTTCAACGCAAAATTGTCTGGAATGGAGTCGGACGCCATGTTGCATTTGGAGAGCACCTGATGTGCCTAAACAGTGGAAAATCCCCAATTCTAACACCAACCCTAACCCCAACACACCCCTAACCCTAGCCATAACCCTAACCCTAATACTAACCCTAGCCCTAACCCTATCCCAAACCCTAATGGGAAAATGGAAATAAATACATTTTTTTTAATTTTATTTTTCCCTAACTAAGGGGGTGATAAAGGGGGTTTGATTTACTATTTATGGCGGGTTTTTATGTTTGTATGAGAGTTATAATTTTTCCATATTTGGACCCACTGAGTCATGTGAGGTCTTATTTTTTGCGGGACGAGTTGACGTTTTTATTGGTACCATTTTCGGGCATGTGACATTTTTTGATCACTTTTTAAACCAATTTTTGGGACGCAGAATGAACGAAAACCATCATTTCATGAATTTCTTTTGGGGGGGGCGTTGTTCCGCATGTGGTAAAATTGATAAAGCGGTTTTATTCTTCGGGTCAGTACGATTACAGCGATACCTCATTTATATCATTTTTTATGTTTTGGTGCTCTTATACATTAAAAACAATTTTACATAAAAAATAATTTTTGCATCGCTTTATTCTGCGAGCTATAGATTTTTTACTTTTTCGCTGATGACGCTGTATTGTTTATTTATATCCGTCTTTTTGATCACGCTTTATTGCACTTTTTGTTCGGTGATATGATGATAAAGCATTGTTTGCCTTGTTTTTGGTTTTGAAGGGGTTCACTAAAGGGGTTATTGAAGGGATTCAGTAAAAGGGTTAACTAGTGGGATAGTTTTATAAGACGGGTCGTTACGGACGCGGCGATCCTAAATATGGGTAGTTTTTTTTTTATTTACAAAAAAAAAAGAAGTAGGGAATTTTTTTGTTTATTTAGGAATTTTTTATAAATTATTTTTATACTTTTTTTTTTTACACTTTACTATAGTTTCCCGGGGGGGAACACTATAATAAAGTGTCAGATCGCTGATGTGACACTTTTCAGTGTACTGCAGCAGGATTTCTCAGCACCTGCTCTGAGCAGGCACTGAGGAGCCGCCACCCTGCAAGACCCTGAAGGCCCCCGCAGCGCTGCTCTCAGGGTCTTAGGGAAGTACGCAGGGAGCCCCCTCCCTGCGCGATTCTTCCATATGCCCCCCGGTACACTGCGATCATGTTTGATCACAGTGTGCCAGGGGTTAATGTGCCGGCTGTCTGCTGTGATAATCAACTGTCACCCGGCCGCAATCAGCGGCGACCGCCCCGCCCTGGGAGCGCCACTGATCGCTATGACGTACTATGCTGCCCTTGGGAATTAAGTCCCAGGGCACATGGACAAGATATGTCATACGTCATATGGAAGAAAGGGGTTAAAGGGAACCTGTCAGCAGGATTGTGCACAGTAACCTACAGACACTGTCAGGTCGGCGCCGTTATACTGATTACAATGATACCTGGTGATGAAATCCGTCCTGTGGTTGTTATTTAATCTGTATTTGTAGTTTTCAGTTAATGAGATTCTCGTGCTCTGGGGTGGGGCTTTGGGCGGGGCTGTGGGTGGGGCTTTATGTGCGGTGCCTGCGCAGTAGTATCTATAAATAAGTAAGAGATAGAGGCTACTGGACACGGGCCCCCGGTAACATTTTGCTGGATGTAATTTTTTTTCTAAGCCTCACAATAGCCACAATATTATAGGCATTATCAACAATAACATCAATGCTATTATATGCATTATGTAATAATGGGGGGCAGGTCAGTGAGGGATCAGCGACCTGTCATAAGTCAATACAGATGAATATGTAATCAGCGCAACACAAAGGCCCGCCCACAGCCCCGCCCACAGCCGCACCCCAGAGCACGAGAATCTCTAACTGAAAACTACAAATACAGATTAAACAACAGTAAACCAGAGTCGCCCTCATTTATGGTGGACCATTGGAGCTACTATGGATCCTGAGCAGAAGATTAGAGAAAATAATATTGCTCCCCATTTCAGGAGAGATTGTGCAGTAATCTGAATTTAAAAACAATGTAATGTATGACGTGGAGTGAATCCATGACACCAGGGCTGGAGCCAACACATCTCCTGCAGGCGGGAATAACTGTATATTCCAGCCATCAGCCACGCACAGCTTAGAGATCTATCAGGGCACAGGTGGAATGTTTGTCCTGGAGATTATCACAATCCTCCTGGAAGTTAGTTGGTTTTAATACAAATTGAAAAGTCAGGATAAAGGGAAACTCTGCTGTTATTGGACAGAAATTCACACTTGGCCTCACTGCACATTTACTGTTGTCGCTCATAAAAGGGAAGTTTGGCCAGAAAGACTGGACCTAGTCTTGTAGGGACCATGAGACATTCACCAGCACAGAAGGGAGAGAAGATTCATCCGATAAGATCTCAGGGATCTAGGAAGCCAACAGCATCATTACCCTCCGCTTTCTCTTACAGGCCCAGCATAAGATTTTTCTCCAAGTGATTTTCTATCTTGTCAGCACATTCTACGTACGCTGTCATTTGGCTTTATAGTTACAGATCTGGGCAGGTAACGGTCAGCGTCTTCTAATGTGAAGGAGAGAATGGCTAATTACTATCTCTTTGTCTTGAGAATAAACTTCAGTTGTGTGCAAGCCTTTACTGAGAAAAGAGTAGACATGTAAGGCCGGGATCACACTACTGTGTGTGATGCGAGAAACTCGCACGAGTCTCTCGCATCAACAGCCATGTATTTCTATGCAGCTGCAGCTCCGGTCCTGAGTACTGGCAGCAGAGCTGGATGTTGATTACGAGAGATTCGTGCGAGTTTCTTGCATCACACACGGTAGTGTGATTCCAGCCTAACTCTGTGTTCGGTGTGACTCTTTAAGCGCGCACTCAGCCTATATTGGGTCAGGTACAATCATATAGATCTCGCTTTAAAGGATCACCCTCACACTAATCCCAGGGGGTAGGTGGATCCTCCAGGTTGTAAGGTCTATAGAAAAGGACTTTCAATGCCCAAAGTCACTTGCACAGTTTTGGTGGAGGAGAATGTTGTGGTCTAGAGGCAAAATGGTGACCATGGTAATACGGCCGGACTACACCACCGATAAAGCAGCCACAGCCGGTGACAGAGGAATCTGTGACTTCTCTGCATTCAGTGGTTACTACTCACCTGGGTAGTCATATGTGGGAATCTCCTCTTTACACCACTCATCACCCATCACATATGTCTCTGTAGTGTTAATATGGGTCAGATCTTCACCCTGAAACAAATATTATAAAGGTCAAAGACAGATGGAGAAGTCCCATCTATGATCAGCTCTAATCCTGCCATCTCCACCGTTCTCATTACACAAGTATAAAACATATAATACTTGTGGATAAAACAAGACTGAGCACAAGACCTTCACAGCCGTCTACACATCATAGGGGAGATCTCCTGACACCTTCTCTCCATCTACCTGATGATCCTGAGGAGCACTGGGATCTTCTTGGTTACAGTCCTGTGGAAGAAGAGGACGGGGACATCTCTCTGGTGTTGTCCTCTTACTGGATAGATCTGGAGGAAACACATACAGGGACTGAATTCATTCTCTACGTACAGATAATTATAGGCCGTGTGTATTTAGTCCTGTCTATTACCTGGTGATGTGAGGGGCTGGGGAACCTCCATTATGACGTTCTTGTACAGATCTCTGTGTCCTTCTAAATACTCCCACTCCTCCATGGAGAAATAGACAGCAACATCCTGACACCTTATAGGAACCTGACACATACAATGATACCGTCATCCCCCCGATCCCTTCATAGTGTTACTATATAATGTCCCAGCATTCCCAGCAGTGTCACCTCTCTAGTCAGCAGCTCAATCATCTTGTAGATGAGTTCTAGGATCTTCTGGTCATTGATGTCCTCATGGATCAGGGAGTGAGGTGGAGGCCCCGTGATTGGGCTCAGGGGTCTTCCCCATCCCTCAGACACAGGGTCCTGACAGCGATCACTAGAGGTCTTCTTCACCACTGTGTAATCCTGGTTATGGAGAGACACATTAACATATCTCACTACAGACATTCCCAGAGTCCTCACCTCTCCAGTTCTGTCCATCTGTTATTCCCATAGATAAGAATGATGTAATGTGACGTCATCAGAATCTCTCACCTCTCCAGTGAGACGGAAGAGGATCTCTAGGGTGAGGTGTAACATCCTCTCCGCCATCTTGTCTCTGTCCATATCCATCTTTGATGGGAAAATCAGGAAAATTCTCTTCTGTAGAAGATCTTCACTGAGAGGATCCGATATTGTAGAGACCTGAATGAGAAGATGATCCGATGTAACATCATAAGAATCCTGTGTAATAATACAATTACTGGAGATAATAAGGGAAACATATGAGATTTATTATTTTACAGGGTTTAGTTTTCTTCCCTGACATCTACTAATAAAACCTATATATTTAGGCCACAGACAACAAACAGTTTCCTCCTCGGAGTCGGCAGCTGAACACGTTCCTCATAGACTCATCTTCCATAACGCTAATTCTCGTCTCATTACCGACACTGGAATCGGCATTAGCAATACTGCAGGAGATATTCATTACACGCGACATGAGAAATAACTCCTTCATGATGAGGACGACATCTTCATCTTCTACTGCGGCTCTAGAAACAGATATGGACAGAGTCGGTCACTGACTCCATCCCCACCGGCCGTCTATATGAAGGTTTCCCGTCTTCCCCGCACTGGAATCTTCTATCACGTTAGATCTCAGCTCTGAGTCACACACAGAAGTTTGAGGCTTTCAGAAAAGATTTCTAGTTTCCACAATCACAACGGACAGAAATGATCTGATCCCAAAGTCTCCATGTACAGTGATTTATGGGGATTATTTCTGGCCTTAGGCTTTCCTATATTACAAGAAAAACTCCAGAAAAAGCCAATATTAAAATGTTTCTAAAGAAAAATTGGCTCCAACAATTCTTGTTAGAAGAAAAAAACATGGAAAAAGCAGAAGACACATTTTATTACATTTCAACAAGTGAAACATTTTTTTTTTTACAAATAAACGCTTTTTGGCCCCATAACATAGATGTACACCGCAGGGACGGCACAGGAGCGGCTGCAACAAAAACCCTGGCAGTTGAAAGGGAAGATGCCATCAAAGCCGGATGTGGCGTTGCCATGCGTTCCACTTGCCGTTTGTGGCGTTGGCGTGCGTTCCACTTGCCGGATGTGGCGTTGGCGTGCGTTCCACTTGCCGGAACATACAAGACTGCAGACCGCGCACCATCAAGCCAACTTGGTTGCATATTCTACTTCTATGCGGTTCAAGAAACCAGAAGTTATTTTGGCGTGCGTTCCACCTGCCGGAAACACTAGGTTGTGGAGTGCACGCCTTTGCCTCATTGGACACAATTAGTTGCCCGCCTTCATTTGAGTGTCACATTTTTTCCTTGCGGCTCACTGTATTGCCAACTGTTCAGCAATATGGTTCGGATACGGCTTTAAAAAAGGCTACTACTTGGATATGACACAATTTTATTATACAATGATTAATTTAAATGATAGAACACCAAGTTAATGGAATGGCAGATATATTACCCTGTCTTGTTAATTAATTTCATGTGAATCATACAATTATTATGAATTATAGTACATAGAGAAATAAGTATCCATACTATACATTACCAAGCATTGTAGCATCACTTCTCTACTGGAGGGACCGCAGTGTCAGTGAGAAGGAAAATACTCTGGTCTTGTCATCACAGAAACCGTGCACCCACGATAGCTTCTGGAAATGTCCCTCCCTCACTGACACAGGGTCCACCTTTTTATACACAACACTCCCACATTACAACTGTGCAGTATGTTTAGTCTGCATCAGAAGCTTGAATCTGCACAAGACTTCAAGGTCTGTTTGTTATAGCCTCTTAGTGTGTTTGCGCCAACCAGAGATTTGTTTGCCATTAGTATGTCTCCTAACAATAGCACAATGCATCAAGGTTGTTTTGCTACTGATTATAACCCAGGATCTGTTTGCCTCTGGTCAACTTGTCAAAGTTGTCTATCACTGTTCAAAGTTCAACATATGTTGCCTATTACAAAGTTAACTCTTCATGCTCATAGCATAACGCTCTAAGATGGTAACATATGGGCAGCATGACTTCCATAATCCCCTATTCTGAAAACTGGATACCTATCGTAACCCAGGCACACACGCATACACGTCTTCATGTGTATCACAATCGGTCCTCGATTATCGATGTCATGCATGATCATTGCTACATGAGCCCATAAAACATTTTGGTCTCTCTTGTCTTCAAGAATCATACTATTATTGAGCACAAGACTTCCTTGTTCAAGAAGCAAAAATATTCATTATCTATACAGTTGTTATTCCTATTGTCTTTGTAACTTTCCTAGCACATGTGTAAAGAATACACCACACAGAATTAGTTGGAAAGTTCCTTCCCATCAACCACCCCCCCATGTGAAAGTATTCAGTATCTATCACTGTTTGTCAAACAGGGGTCACTTGCGTGCAAATCAGGATAATGAATCTTTGAAACACAGAGCTTCAAAGACCACAGAACAATTCCTTGTCTCTTACGGTATTGACACAGAGCAAACGCTTTGTGGCTCAGTGTCAAAGTTCAGCATTAATGATATTACACCATAGTATATTGCAATATAGTGTTTGGATTCAAACAACCATATTTCATATTTGCAATACTTTCCACCCTTGGTCTAGTGACCACACTATATCAAAGCATATAAACAATATATTACAATAAGTAGGCTATAAGATATCCATATTTTTATTAGCACCACACTCACGCCTTTATGGCACACTGGCGTGCATCTCAACGACCGGAAGTACCATGATATGTATTTCATACTCCCCCCTTTCTCTGGGGTAACACGTGTCTGTAGGACGCTCTATTGGTTGGAGACATAATGGCATGCACACCATATGGGGTACATTCAGTGTTAACACCTGTGGGAAATCCTAATGGGAAGTGGTAACACATTTCGCCTCATCTATGTAAAGTTAACCCTTTGTCACCTCCCATTCCTCACAGCTTCAGACAGGGAGTGGAGGGATCCATTCCTCTCTAGCTCAGCACTATGGCACCTCACCTCCTATCACAAGGATAAGAAGTCCCCTGATGACTCAGCTTGGAAGAAACATGTTGGGCTCTTCCATGGGGGAGTGCAGGACTTGTTTAGCACAGGGGGAACTGTGGACTGTCAGGGAGGAGTCTTCGGGATAGACTATTGTTCGCCCTTTAGGGTCTTGTAGGGCATTTTCTTCCCCTTGTCCTGTATGGATCATCCTGGACCCAGGATCTCCTTTTCCTCCTGCACCGGCTTCATGAATTGCTGAGCTTGTGCCTTTCCTTCCTTATTGCTCTGGCATATTTCGGGTGGTAACTCTATTAATCTCATCCAGATTCCAGTCATTACTGTTATATGCAGCCAGAATCTGTCAGTCGTTGTTTGCGGGGTTCTGTGGGATTCTCCCAGATCCACAACGTGAGATTCTGGGACTTGCTGGTTGCAGTTCAGCCATTGCAAGTGGGAATCATTCCTCCTGATCGGGCTGTGCTCCTCACACCCCTTCATTTGTGACTTCAGATACAATTATATTCATTCACTCTGGGGGACACAACATTGTATTTATTCTACTATCTTACTAAAGGTTAAGTCTTATCTCCCGTCCACCACACTCCAGCTCCGGCTCTGCTCCCGACCACCACCCGCAAGCTCCGGCTCTGCTCCCGACCACCACGCGCCAGCTCCGGCTCTGCTCCCGACCACCAAGCGCCAGCTCCGGCTCCGCTCCCGACCGCCACGCGCCAGCTCCGCTCCCGTCCGCCACATGCCAGCTCCCCTCCCGTCCACCACACACCAGCTCCGGCTCTGCTCCCGTCCGCCACACGCCAGCTCCGGCTCTGCTCCCGTCCACCACACGCCAGCTCTGCTCCCGTCCACCACACGCCAGCTCCGGCTCTGCTGCCATCCACCACACTTCAGCTCTGCTCCCGTCCACCACACTCCAGCTCTGCTCCCGTCCACCACACGCCAGCTCTGCTCCCGTCCACCACACGCCAGCTCTGCTCCCGTCCACCACACGCCAACTCTGCTCCCGTCCACCACACGCCAACTCTTCTCCCGTCCACCACACGCCAGCTCTGCTCCCGTCCACTACACGCCAGCTCTGCTCCCGTCTACCACACGCCAGCTCTGGCTCTGTTCCCGTTCACCACATTCCAGCTCTGCTCCCGTCCACCATACTCCAGCTCCGGCTCTGCTCCCGTCCACCACATGCCAGCTCTGCTCCCGTCCACCACATGCCAGCTCCGGCTCTGCTCCCGTCCACCATACTCCAGCTCCGGCTCTGCTCCCGTCCACCACACGCCAGCTCTGCTCTCGTCCACCACACGCCAGCTCCGGCTCTGCTCCCATCCACCACACGCCAGCTCTGCTCCCGTCCACCACACGCCAGCTGCGGCTCTGCTCCCATCCACCACACGCCAGCTCCGGCTCTGCTCCCATCCACCACACGCCAGCTTCGGCTCTGCTCCCATCCACCACATGCCAGCTCTGCTCCCGTCCACCACACGCCAGCTCCGGCTCTGGTCCCATTCACCACACGCCAGCTCCGGCTCCGCTCCCGTCCACACACGCCAGCTCTGCTCCCGTCCACCACACGCCAGCTCTGCTCCCGTCCACCACACGCCGGCTCTGCTCCCGTCCACCATACTCCAGCTACGGCTCTGCTCCCGTCCACCACACGCCAGCTCCGGCTCTGCTCCCATCCACCACACGCCAGCTCCGGCTCTGCTCCCATCCACCACACGCCAGCTCTGCTCCCGACCACCACGCGCCAGCTCCGGCTCCGCTCCCGTCCGCCACACGCCAGCTCCACTCCCGTCCACCACACGCCAGCTCCGGCTCTGCTCCCGTCCACCACACGCCGGCTTTGCTCCCGTCCACCACACACCAGCTCCGGCTCTGCTCCCGTCCGCCACACGCCAGCTCCGGCTCTGCTCCCGTACACCACTCCAGCTCTGCTCCCGTCCACCACACGCCAGCTCCGGCTCTGCTGCCATCCACCACACTTCAGCTCTGCTCCCGTCCACCACACTCCAGCTCTGCTCCCGTACACCACACGCCAGCTCTGCTCCCGTCCACCACACTCCAGCTCTGCTCCCGTCCACCACACGCCAACTCTGCTCCCGTCCACCACACGCCAGCTCTGCTCCCGTCCACCACACGCCAGCTCTGCTCCCGTCCACCACACGCCAGCTCTGGCTCTGTTCCTGTTCACCACATTCCAGCTCTGCTCCCGTCCACCACACGCCAGCTCTGCTCCCGTCTACCACACGCCAGCTCTGGCTCTCTTCCCGTTCACCACATTCCAACTCTGCTCCCGTCCACCACACGCCAGCTTTGCTCCCATCCACCACACGCTAGCTCTGCTCCCGTCTACCACACGCCAGCTCTGGCTCTGTTCCCGTTCACCACATTCCAGCTCTGCTCCCGTCCACCATACTCCAGCTCCGGCTCTGCTCCCGTCCACCACATGCCACCTCTGCTCCCGTCCACCACATGCCAGCTCCGGCTCTGCTCCCGTCCACCATACTCCAGCTCTGCTCCCATCCACCACACGCCAGCTTCGGCTCTGCTCCCATCCACCACACGCCGGCTCTGCTCCCGCCCACCACACGCCAGCTCCGGCTCTGCTCCCATCCACCACACGCCAGCTCCGGCTCTGCTCCCATCCACCACATGCCAGCTCTGCTCCCGTCCACCACACGCCAGCTCCGGCTCTGGTCCCATTCACCACACGCCAGCTCCGGCTCTGCTCCCGTCCACCACACGCCAGCTCTGCTCCCGTCCACCACACGCCGGCTCTGCTCGCGTCCACCATACTCCAGCTCCGCTCCCGTCCACCACACGCCAGCTCCGGCTCCGCTCCCATCCACCACACGCCAGCTCCGCCTCCGCCCCCCACACGCCAACTCCGGCTCTGCTCCCATCCACCACACGCCAGCTCCGGCTCTGCTCCCGACCACCACGCGCCAGCTCCGGCTCCGCTCCCGTCCGCCACACGCCAGCTCCGGCTCCACTCCCGTCCACCACACGCCGGCTCCACTCCTGTCCACCACACGCCAGCTCCGGCTCTGCTCCCGTCCACCACACGCCGGCTCTGCTCCCGTCCACCATACTCCGGCTCTGCTCTTGTCCACCATACTCCAGCTCTGCTCCCGTCCACCACACGCCAGCTCTGCTCCCGTCCACCACACGCCAGCTCCGGCTCTGCTCCCATCCACCACACTCCAGCTCTGCTCCCGTCCACCACACTCCAGCTCCGGCTCTGCTCCCGTCCACCACACGCCAGCTCTGCTCCAGTCCACCACACGCCAGCTCTGCTCCCGTCCACCACACGCCAGCTCTGGCTCTGTTCCCGTCCACCACACCCCAGCTCCGGCTCTGCTCCCATCCACCAAACTCCAGCTCTGCTCCCGTCCACCACACTCCAGCTCTGCTCCCGTCCACCACACGCCAGCTCTGCTCCAGTCCACCACACGCCAGCTCTGCTCCCGTCCACCACACGCCAGCTCTGGCTCTGTTCCCGTTCACCACACTCCAGCTCCGGCTCTCCTCCCGTCCACCACGCGCCAGCTCCGGCTCTGCTCCCGTCCACCACACGCCAACTCCGGCTCTGCTCCCATCCACAACACGCCAGCTCTGCTCCCGTCCACCACACGCCATTTCCGGCTCTGCTCCCATCCACCACACGCCAGCTCCGGCTCTGCTCCCATCCACCACGCTCCAGCTCCGGCTCTGATCCCGTCCACCACACGCCAGCTCTGCTCCCGTCCACCACACGCCAGCTCTGGCTCTGTTCCCGTTCACCACACTCCAGCTCCGGCTCTGCTCCCATCCACCACACGCCATTTCCGGCTCTGCTCCCATCCACCACACGCCAGCTCCGGCTCTGCTCCCGTCCACCACACTCCAGCTCTGCTCCCGTCCACCACACGCCAGTTCTGCTCCCGTCCGCCACACGCTAGCTCCGCTCCCATCCGCCACACGCCAGCTCTGGCTCCGCTCCCGTCCACCACACGCCAGCTCCGGCTCTGCTCCCGACCGCCACACGACAGCTCCGGCTCTGCTCCCGTCCACCACACGCCGCCTCCGCTCCCGTCCACCACACGCCGGCTCTGCTCCCGTCCACCATACTCCAGCTCTGCTCCTGTCCACCACACGCCAGCTCCAGCTCTGCTCCTGTCCACCACACGCCAGCTCCGGCTCTGCTCCCATCCACCACACTTCAGCTCTGCTCCCGTACACCACACTCCAGCTCCGGCTCTGCTCCCGTCCAGCTCAGCCTCCGCTCCCGTCCACCACGCGCCAGCTCCGCCTCCGCTCCCGTCCACCACACGCCAGCTCCGGCTCCGCTCCCGTCCACCACGCTCAGGCTCCGCTCCCGTCCACCACGCGCCAGCTCAGCCTCCACTCCCGTCCACCACTCGCCAGCTCCGGCTCCGCTCCCGTCCGCCACACGCCAGCTCCGGCTCCCATCACGCGCCAGCTCCGGCTCCGCTCCCGTCCACCACACGCCAGCTCCGGCTCTGCTCCCGACCACCACGCGCCAGCTCCGGCTCCGCTCCCATCCGCCACACGCCAGCTCCGGCTCCACTCCCGTCCACCACACGCCGGCTCCGCTCCTGTCCACCACACGCCAGCTCCGGCTCTGCTCCCGTCCACCACACGCCAGCTCTGCTCTCGTCCACCATACTCCGGCTCTGCTCCCGTCCACCACACGCCAACTCTGCTCCCGTCCACCACACGCCAGCTCTGCTCCCGTCCACCACACGCCAGCTCTGCTCCCGTCCACCACACGCCAGCTCTGGCTCTGTTCCTGTTCACCACATTCCAGCTCTGCTCCCGTCCACCACACGCCAGCTCTGCTCCCGTCTACCACACGCCAGCTCTGGCTCTCTTCCCGTTCACCACATTCCAACTCTGCTCCCGTCCACCACACGCCAGCTTTGCTCCCATCCACCACACGCTAGCTCTGCTCCCGTCTACCACACGCCAGCTCTGGCTCTGTTCCCGTTCACCACATTCCAGCTCTGCTCCCGTCCACCATACTCCAGCTCCGGCTCTGCTCCCGTCCACCACATGCCACCTCTGCTCCCGTCCACCACATGCCAGCTCCGGCTCTGCTCCCGTCCACCATACTCCAGCTCTGCTCCCATCCACCACACGCCAGCTTCGGCTCTGCTCCCATCCACCACACGCCGGCTCTGCTCCCGCCCACCACACGCCAGCTCCGGCTCTGCTCCCATCCACCACACGCCAGCTCCGGCTCTGCTCCCATCCACCACATGCCAGCTCTGCTCCCGTCCACCACACGCCAGCTCCGGCTCTGGTCCCATTCACCACACGCCAGCTCCGGCTCTGCTCCCGTCCACCACACGCCAGCTCTGCTCCCGTCCACCACACGCCGGCTCTGCTCGCGTCCACCATACTCCAGCTCCGCTCCCGTCCACCACACGCCAGCTCCGGCTCCGCTCCCATCCACCACACGCCAGCTCCGCCTCCGCCCCCCACACGCCAACTCCGGCTCTGCTCCCATCCACCACACGCCAGCTCCGGCTCTGCTCCCGACCACCACGCGCCAGCTCCGGCTCCGCTCCCGTCCGCCACACGCCAGCTCCGGCTCCACTCCCGTCCACCACACGCCGGCTCCACTCCTGTCCACCACACGCCAGCTCCGGCTCTGCTCCCGTCCACCACACGCCGGCTCTGCTCCCGTCCACCATACTCCGGCTCTGCTCTTGTCCACCATACTCCAGCTCTGCTCCCGTCCACCACACGCCAGCTCTGCTCCCGTCCACCACACGCCAGCTCCGGCTCTGCTCCCATCCACCACACTCCAGCTCTGCTCCCGTCCACCACACTCCAGCTCCGGCTCTGCTCCCGTCCACCACACGCCAGCTCTGCTCCAGTCCACCACACGCCAGCTCTGCTCCCGTCCACCACACGCCAGCTCTGGCTCTGTTCCCGTCCACCACACCCCAGCTCCGGCTCTGCTCCCATCCACCAAACTCCAGCTCTGCTCCCGTCCACCACACTCCAGCTCTGCTCCCGTCCACCACACGCCAGCTCTGCTCCAGTCCACCACACGCCAGCTCTGCTCCCGTCCACCACACGCCAGCTCTGGCTCTGTTCCCGTTCACCACACTCCAGCTCCGGCTCTCCTCCCGTCCACCACGCGCCAGCTCCGGCTCTGCTCCCGTCCACCACACGCCAACTCCGGCTCTGCTCCCATCCACAACACGCCAGCTCTGCTCCCGTCCACCACACGCCATTTCCGGCTCTGCTCCCATCCACCACACGCCAGCTCCGGCTCTGCTCCCATCCACCACGCTCCAGCTCCGGCTCTGATCCCGTCCACCACACGCCAGCTCTGCTCCCGTCCACCACACGCCAGCTCTGGCTCTGTTCCCGTTCACCACACTCCAGCTCCGGCTCTGCTCCCATCCACCACACGCCATTTCCGGCTCTGCTCCCATCCACCACACGCCAGCTCCGGCTCTGCTCCCGTCCACCACACTCCAGCTCTGCTCCCGTCCACCACACGCCAGTTCTGCTCCCGTCCGCCACACGCTAGCTCCGCTCCCATCCGCCACACGCCAGCTCTGGCTCCGCTCCCGTCCACCACACGCCAGCTCCGGCTCTGCTCCCGACCGCCACACGACAGCTCCGGCTCTGCTCCCGTCCACCACACGCCGCCTCCGCTCCCGTCCACCACACGCCGGCTCTGCTCCCGTCCACCATACTCCAGCTCTGCTCCTGTCCACCACACGCCAGCTCCAGCTCTGCTCCTGTCCACCACACGCCAGCTCCGGCTCTGCTCCCATCCACCACACTTCAGCTCTGCTCCCGTACACCACACTCCAGCTCCGGCTCTGCTCCCGTCCAGCTCAGCCTCCGCTCCCGTCCACCACGCGCCAGCTCCGCCTCCGCTCCCGTCCACCACACGCCAGCTCCGGCTCCGCTCCCGTCCACCACGCTCAGGCTCCGCTCCCGTCCACCACGCGCCAGCTCAGCCTCCACTCCCGTCCACCACTCGCCAGCTCCGGCTCCGCTCCCGTCCGCCACACGCCAGCTCCGGCTCCCATCACGCGCCAGCTCCGGCTCCGCTCCCGTCCACCACACGCCAGCTCCGGCTCTGCTCCCGACCACCACGCGCCAGCTCCGGCTCCGCTCCCATCCGCCACACGCCAGCTCCGGCTCCACTCCCGTCCACCACACGCCGGCTCCGCTCCTGTCCACCACACGCCAGCTCCGGCTCTGCTCCCGTCCACCACACGCCGGCTCTGCTCTCGTCCACCATACTCCGGCTCTGCTCCCGTTCACCACATTCCAACTCTGCTCCCGTCCACCACACGCCAGCTCTGCTCCCGTCCACCACACGCCAGCTCTGCTCCCGTCTACCACACGCCAGCTCTGGCTCTGTTCCCGTTCACCACATTCCAGCTCTGCTCCCGTCCACCATACTCCAGCTCCGGCTCTGCTCCCGTCCACATGCCAGCTCTGCTCCCGTCCACCACATGCCAGCTCCGGCTCTGCTCCCGTCCACCACACGCCAGCTCCGGCTCTGCTCCCATCCACCACACGCCAGCTCTGCTCCCGTCCACACGCCAGCTCCAGCTCTGCTCCCATCCACCACACGCCAGCTCCGGCTCTGCTCCCATCCACCACATTCCAGCTCTGCTCCCGTCCACCACACGCCAGCTCCGGCTCTGGTCCCATTCACCACACGCCAGCTCCGGCTCTGCTCCCGTCCACCACACGCCAGCTCTGCTCCCGTCCACCACACGCCGGCTCTGCTCCCGTCCACCACACGCCGACTCCGCTCCCGTCCACCACACGCCAGCTCCGGCTCCGCTCCCATCCACCACACGCCAGCTCCGCCTCCGCCCCCCACACGCCAACTCCGGCTCTGCTCCCGACCACCACGCGCCAGCTCCAGCTCCGCTCCCGTCCGCTACACGCCAGCTCCGGCTCCACTCCCGTCCACCACACGCCGGCTCCGCTCCTGTCCACCACACGCCAGCTCCGGCTCTGCTCCCGTCCACCACACGCCGGCTCTGCTCCCGTCCACCACACGCCAGCTCTGCTCCCGTCCACCACACGCCAGCTCCGGCTCTGCTCCCGTCCACCACACTCCAGCTCTGCTCCCGTCCACCACTCCAGCTCCGGCTCTGCTCCCGTCCACCACACGCCAGCTCTGCTCCAGTCCACCACACGCCAGCTCTGCTCCCGTCCACCACACGCCAGCTCTGGCTCTGTTCCCGTCCACCACACCCCAGCTCCGGCTCTGCTCCCATCCACCAAACTCCAGCTCTGCTCCCGTCCACCACACTCCAGCTCTGCTCCCGTCCACCACACGCCAGCTCTGCTCCAGTCCACCACACGCCAGCTCTGCTCCCGTCCACCACACGCCAGCTCTGGCTCTGTTCCCGTTCACCACACTCCAGCTCCGGCTCTCCTCCCGTCCACCACGCGCCAGCTCCGGCTCTGCTCCCGTCCACCACACGCCAACTCCGGCTCTGCTCCCATCCACAACACGCCAGCTCTGCTCCCGTCCACCACACGCCATTTCCGGCTCTGCTCCCATCCACCACACGCCAGCTCCGGCTCTGCTCCCATCCACCACGCTCCAGCTCCGGCTCTGATCCCGTCCACCACACGCCAGCTCTGCTCCCGTCCACCACACGCCAGCTCTGGCTCTGTTCCCGTTCACCACACTCCAGCTCCGGCTCTGCTCCCATCCACCACACGCCATTTCCGGCTCTGCTCCCATCCACCACACGCCAGCTCCGGCTCTGCTCCCGTCCACCACACTCCAGCTCTGCTCCCGTCCACCACACGCCAGTTCTGCTCCCGTCCGCCACACGCTAGCTCCGCTCCCATCCGCCACACGCCAGCTCTGGCTCCGCTCCCGTCCACCACACGCCAGCTCCGGCTCTGCTCCCGACCGCCACACGACAGCTCCGGCTCTGCTCCCGTCCACCACACGCCGCCTCCGCTCCCGTCCACCACACGCCGGCTCTGCTCCCGTCCACCATACTCCAGCTCTGCTCCTGTCCACCACACGCCAGCTCCAGCTCTGCTCCTGTCCACCACACGCCAGCTCCGGCTCTGCTCCCATCCACCACACTTCAGCTCTGCTCCCGTACACCACACTCCAGCTCCGGCTCTGCTCCCGTCCAGCTCAGCCTCCGCTCCCGTCCACCACGCGCCAGCTCCGCCTCCGCTCCCGTCCACCACACGCCAGCTCCGGCTCCGCTCCCGTCCACCACGCTCAGGCTCCGCTCCCGTCCACCACGCGCCAGCTCAGCCTCCACTCCCGTCCACCACTCGCCAGCTCCGGCTCCGCTCCCGTCCGCCACACGCCAGCTCCGGCTCCCATCACGCGCCAGCTCCGGCTCCGCTCCCGTCCACCACACGCCAGCTCCGGCTCTGCTCCCGACCACCACGCGCCAGCTCCGGCTCCGCTCCCATCCGCCACACGCCAGCTCCGGCTCCACTCCCGTCCACCACACGCCGGCTCCGCTCCTGTCCACCACACGCCAGCTCCGGCTCTGCTCCCGTCCACCACACGCCGGCTCTGCTCTCGTCCACCATACTCCGGCTCTGCTCCCGTTCACCACATTCCAACTCTGCTCCCGTCCACCACACGCCAGCTCTGCTCCCGTCCACCACACGCCAGCTCTGCTCCCGTCTACCACACGCCAGCTCTGGCTCTGTTCCCGTTCACCACATTCCAGCTCTGCTCCCGTCCACCATACTCCAGCTCCGGCTCTGCTCCCGTCCACATGCCAGCTCTGCTCCCGTCCACCACATGCCAGCTCCGGCTCTGCTCCCGTCCACCACACGCCAGCTCCGGCTCTGCTCCCATCCACCACACGCCAGCTCTGCTCCCGTCCACACGCCAGCTCCAGCTCTGCTCCCATCCACCACACGCCAGCTCCGGCTCTGCTCCCATCCACCACATTCCAGCTCTGCTCCCGTCCACCACACGCCAGCTCCGGCTCTGGTCCCATTCACCACACGCCAGCTCCGGCTCTGCTCCCGTCCACCACACGCCAGCTCTGCTCCCGTCCACCACACGCCGGCTCTGCTCCCGTCCACCACACGCCGACTCCGCTCCCGTCCACCACACGCCAGCTCCGGCTCCGCTCCCATCCACCACACGCCAGCTCCGCCTCCGCCCCCCACACGCCAACTCCGGCTCTGCTCCCGACCACCACGCGCCAGCTCCAGCTCCGCTCCCGTCCGCTACACGCCAGCTCCGGCTCCACTCCCGTCCACCACACGCCGGCTCCGCTCCTGTCCACCACACGCCAGCTCCGGCTCTGCTCCCGTCCACCACACGCCGGCTCTGCTCCCGTCCACCACACGCCAGCTCTGCTCCCGTCCACCACACGCCAGCTCCGGCTCTGCTCCCGTCCACCACACTCCAGCTCTGCTCCCGTCCACCACTCCAGCTCCGGCTCTGCTCCCGTCCACCACACGCCAGCTCTGCTCCAGTCCACCACACGCCAGCTCTGCTCCCGTCCACCACACGCCAGCTCTGGCTCTGTTCCCGTTCACCACACTCCAGCTCCGGCTCTGCTCCCGTCCACCACACGCCAGCTCCGGCTCTGCTCCCGTCCACCACACGCCAACTCCGGCTCTGCTCCTGTCCACCATACTCCAGCTCCGGCTCTGCTCCCATCCACCACACGCCAGCTCTGCTCCCGTCCACCACACGCCATTTCCGGCTTTGCTCCCGTCCACAACACGCCAGCTCCGGCTCTGCTCCCATCCACCACGCTCCAGCTCCGGCTCTGATCCCGTCCACCACACACCAGCTCTGCTCCCGTCGACCACACGCCAGCTCTGGCTCTGTTCCCGTTCACCACTCCGGCTCTGCTCATGTCCACCACACTCCAGCTCTGCTCCTGTCCACCACACGCCAGCTCTGCTCCCGTCCGCCACACGCTAGCTCCGCTCCCATCCGCCACACGCCAGCTCCGGCTCCGCTTTCGTCCACCACACGCCAGCTCCGGCTCTGCTCCCGACCACCACGTGCCAGCTCCGGCTCTGCTCCCGACCACCACGCGCCAGCTCCGCTCCCGTCCGCCACACGACAGCTCCGGCTCCGCTCCCGTCCGCCACACGCCGGCTCCGCTCCCGTCCACCACACGCCGGCTCTGCTCCCGTCCACCATACTCCAGCTCTGCTCCTGTCCACCACACGCCAGCTCCGGCTCTGCTCCCATCCACCACACTTCAGCTCTGCTCCCGTACACCACACTCCAGCTCCGGCTCTGCTCCCGTCCACTACACGCCAGCTCTGCTCCCGTCCACCACACGCCAGCTCTGCTCTCGTCTACCACACGCCAGCTCTGGCTCTGTTCCCGTTCACCACACTCCAGCTCTGCTCCCGTCCACCATACTCCAGCTCCGGCTCTGCTCCCGTCCACCACACGCCAGCACCGGCTCTGCTCCCATCCACCATACTCCAGATCCGGCTCTGCTCCCGTCCACCACACGCCAGCTCTGCTCTCGTCTACCACACGCCAGCTCTGGCTCTGTTCCCGTTCACCACACTCCAGCTCTGCTCCCGTCCACCATACTCCAGCTCCGCTCCCGTCCACCACACGCCAGCTCTGCTCCCGTCCATCACATGCCAGCTCCGGCTCTGCTCCCATCCACCATACTCCAGATCCGGCTCTGCTCCCGTCCACCACACGCCAGCTCTGCTCCCATCCACCACACGCCAGTTCCGGCTCTGCTCCCATCCACCACACGCCAGCTCTGCTCCCGTCCACCACACGCCAGTTCCGGCTCTGCTCCCATTCACCACACGCCAGCTCCGGCTCTGCTCCCATTCACCACATGCCAGCTCCGGTCCCGTTCACCACACGCCAGTTCCGGCTCTGCTCCCATCCACCACACGCCAGCTCCGGCTCTGCTCCCGTCGATCACACGCCAGCTCTGGCTTTGCTCTCGTCCACCACAAGCCAGCTCCGGCTCCACTCCCGTCCACCACACGCCAGCTCCGGCTCCGCCCCCACACGCCAACTCCGGCTCTGCTCCCATCCACCACACTCCAGCTCTGCTCCCGTCCACCACACGCCAGCTCCGGCTCTGCTCCCATCCACCACACTCCAGCTCCGGCTCCGCTCCCGTCCACCACACGCCAGCTCCGGCTCCGCTCCCGTCCACCACACGCCAGCTCCGGCTCCGCTCCCGTCCACCACACGCCAGCTCCGGCTCCGCTCCCGTCCACCACACGCCAGCTCCGGCTCCGCTCCCGTCCACCACACGCCAGCTCCGGCTCCGCTCCCGTCCACCACACGCCAGCTCCGGCTCTGCTCCCATCCACCACACGCCAGCTCTGCTCCCGTCCACCATACTCCAGCTCCGCTCCCGTCCACCACACGCCAGCTCCGGCTCTGCTCCCGACCACCACGCGCCAGCTCCGGCTCTGCTCCCGACCACCACGCGCCAGCTCCGCTCCCGTCCGCCACACGACAGCTCCGGCTCCGCTCCCGTCCACCACACGCCGGCTCTGCTCCCGTCCACCATACTCCAGCTCTGCTCCTGTCCACCACACGCCAGCTCCGGCTCTGCTCCCATCCACCACACTTCAGCTCTGCTCCCGTACACCACACTCCAGCTCCGGCTCTGCTCCCGTCCACTACACGCCAGCTCTGCTCCCGTCCACCACACGCCAGCTCTGCTCTCGTCTACCACACACCAGCTCTGGCTCTGTTCCCGTTCACCACACTCCAGCTCTGCTCCCGTCCACCATACTCCAGCTCCGGCTCTGCTCCCGTCCACCACACGCCAGCTCCGGCTCTGCTCCCATCCACCATACTCCAGATCTGGCTCTGCTCCCGTCCACCACACGCCAGCTCTGCTCTCGTCTACCACACGCCAGCTCTGGCTCTGTTCCCGTTCACCACACTCCAGCTCTGCTCCCGTCCACCATACTCCAGCTCCGCTCCCATCCACCACACGCCAGCTCTGCTCCCGTCCACCACATGCCAGCTCCGGCTCTGCTCCCATCCACCATACTCCAGATCCGGCTCTGCTCCCGTCCACCACACGCCAGCTCTGCTCCCATCCACCACACGCCAGCTCTGCTCCCATCCACCACACGCCAGCTCCGGCTCTGCTCCCATCCACCACACACCAGCTCCGGTCCCGTTCACCACACGCCAGCTCCGGCTCTGCTCCCATCCACCACACTCCAGCTCCGGCTCCGCTCCCGTCCACCACACGCCAGCTCCGGCTCTGCTCCCATCCACCACACGCCAGCTCTGCTCCCATCCACCATACACCAGCTCCGCTCCCGTCCACCACACGCCAGCTCCGGCTCTGCTCCCGACCACCACGCGCCAGCTCCGGCTCTGCTCCCGACCACCACGCGCCAGCTCCGCTCCCGTCCGCCACACGACAGCTCCGGCTCCGCTCCCGTCCACCACACGCCGGCTCTGCTCCCGTCCACCATACTCCAGCTCTGCTCCTGTCCACCACACGCCAGCTCCGGCTCTGCTCCCATCCACCACACTTCAGCTCTGCTCCCGTACACCACACTCCAGCTCCGGCTCTGCTCCCGTCCACTACACGCCAGCTCTGCTCCCGTCCACCACACGCCAGCTCTGCTCTCGTCTACCACACACCAGCTCTGGCTCTGTTCCCGTTCACCACACTCCAGCTCTGCTCCCGTCCACCATACTCCAGCTCCGGCTCTGCTCCCGTCCACCACACGCCAGCTCCGGCTCTGCTCCCATCCACCATACTCCAGATCCGGCTCTGCTCCCGTCCACCACACGCCAGCTCTGCTCTCGTCTACCACACGCCAGCTCTGGCTCTGTTCCCGTTCACCACACTCCAGCTCTGCTCCCGTCCACCATACTCCAGCTCCGCTCCCATCCACCACACGCCAGCTCTGCTCCCGTCCACCACATGCCAGCTCCGGCTCTGCTCCCATCCACCATACTCCAGATCCGGCTCTGCTCCCGTCCACCACACGCCAGCTCTGCTCCCATCCACCACACGCCAGCTCTGCTCCCATCCACCACACGCCAGCTCCGGCTCTGCTCCCATCCACCACACACCAGCTCCGGTCCCGTTCACCACACGCCAGCTCCGGCTCTGCTCCCATCCACCACACTCCAGCTCCGGCTCCGCTCCCGTCCACCACACGCCAGCTCCGGCTCCGCTCCCGTCCACCACACACCAGCTCCGGCTCCGCTCCCGTCCACCACACGCCAGCTCCGGCTCCGCTCCCGTCCACCACACGCCAGCTCCGGCTCCGCTCCCGTCCACCACACGCCAGCTCCGGCTCCGCTCCCGTCCACCACACGCCAGCTCCGGCTCTGCTCCCGTCCACCACACGCCAGCTCCGGCTCTGCTCCCATCCACCACACGCCAGCTCTGCTCCCGTCCACCATACTCCAGCTCCGCTCCCGTCCACCACACGCCAGCTCCGGCTCCGCTCCCGTCCACCACACACCAGCTCCGGCTCTGCTCCCATCCACCACACGCCAGCTCTGACCCTACACCCATCCACCACACGCCAGCTCCGGCTCCGCTCCCGTCCACCACGCGCCAGCTCCGCTCCCGTCCACCACGCGCCAGCTCCGGCTCCGCTCCCGTCCACCACGCGTTAGCTCCGGCTCCGCTCCCGTCCACCACACGCCAGCTCCGGCTCCGCTCCCGTCCACCACGCGCCAGCTCCGGCTCCGCTCCCGTCCACCACGCGCCGGCTCCGCTCCAGTCCACCAAACGCCAGCTCCGGATCCGCTCCCGTCCACCACACGCCAGCTCCGGCTCTGCTCCTATCCACCACACGCCAGCTCCGGCTCTGCTCCCATCCACCACACGCCAGCTCCGGCTCTGCTCCCGTCCACCACACGCCAGCTCTGCTCCCGTCCACCATACTCCAGCTCCACTCCCGTCCACCACACGCCAGCTCCGGCTCCGCTCCCGTCCACCATGCGCCAGCTCTGCTCCCGTCCACCACACGCCAGCTCCGGCTCCGCTCCCGTCCACCACGCTCCGGCTCCGCTCCCGTCCACCACGCTCAGCCTCCGCTCCCGTCCACCACTCGCCAGCTCCGGCTCCGCTCCCGTCCGCCACACGCCAGCTCCGGCTCCGCTCCCGTCCACCACGCGCCAGCTCCGCTCCCGTCCACCACGTGCCAGCTCCGGCTCCGCTCCCGTCCACCACACGCCAGCTCCGCTCCCGTCCACCACACGCCAGCTCCGGCTCCGCTCCCGTCCACCACACGCCAGCTCCGGCTCCGCTCCCGTCCACCACACGCCAGCTCTGGCTCTGCTCCCGTCCACCACACGCCAGCTCCGGCTCTGCTCCCATCCACCACACGCCAGCTCTGCTCCCGTCCACCATACTCCAGCTCCGCTCCCGTCCACCACACGCCAGCTCCGGCTCCGCTCCCGTCCACCACACACCAGCTCCGGCTCTGCTCCCATCCACCACACGCCAGCTCTGACCCTACACCCATCCACCACACGCCAGCTGCGGCTCCGCTCCCGTCCACCACGCGCCAGCTCCGCTCCCGTCCACCACGCGCCAGCTCCGGCTCCGCTCCCGTCCACCACGCGTTAGCTCCGGCTCCGCTCCCGTCCACCACACGCCAGCTCCGGCTCCGCTCCCGTCCACCACGCGCCAGCTCCGGCTCCGCTCCCGTCCACCACGCGCCGGCTCCGCTCCAGTCCACCAAACGCCAGCTCCGGCTCCGCTCCCGTCCACCACACGCCAGCTCCGGCTCTGCTCCTATCCACCACACGCCAGCTCCGGCTCTGCTCCCATCCACCACACGCCAGCTCCGGCTCTGCTCCCGTCCACCACACGCCAGCTCTGCTCCCGTCCACCATACTCCAGCTCCACTCCCGTCCACCACGCGCCAGCTCCGGCTCCGCTCCCGTCCACCACGCGCCAGCTCCGCTCCCGTCCACCACACGCCAGCTCCGGCTCCGCTCCCGTCCACCACGCTCCGGCTCCGCTCCCGTCCACCACTCGCCAGCTCCGGCTCCGCTCCCGTCCGCCACACGCCAGCTCCGGCTCCGCTCCCATCACGCGCCAGCTCCGGCTCCGCTCCCGTCCACCACACGCCACCTCTGGTTCAGCCCCCGCCTCCACCCCCCAGGCTCAGCCTCTCTCCCCCTTCCACACACCGCCTCCCTTCTGTCCTCTGCGGGGTGTCGGCCGCTCCTTCCTCCGGGCTTCTTGGTGTGCTGTGCCGCGCTCTCCTCTGCTGCGCGGTCTCCACACTTTCCTCCTCTCGCTCCAGAGGATGACCCTTACGCATTACGCAGTGTTTAGCAGTAACCGGAAGTAGAAGCAGTTCACTTCCGGTCTCACAGAGCCATCCTGGGGAGCGAGAGGAGAGCAGTGTGGAGAGCGCGCAGCAGAGGAGCGGAGCTGTCAGCGGGGAAGAGCGCGGAGGAGGGAGCGGCGACACCCCGCAGAGGACAGAAGGGAGACGGTGTGTGGGGGGAGAGAGTGGGGTATGGTGAATGGGAGCAGAGTCAGAACTGGGTATGGGGGATGGGAAAATTCTTCTCTGGGAATGTGGCAAGAGGGTTATTACATTTTTGTTAGTGTAACTGCTGGGGTATGGTGAAGGGGAGCAGAGCCAGAGCTGGCGTGTGGTGGACGGGAGCAGAGGCGGAGCTGGCGTGTGGTGGACGGGAGCAGAGGCGGAACTGGCGTGTGGTGGACGGGAGCAGAGGCGGAGCTGGCGCGTGGTGGACGGGAGCAGAGGCGGAGCTGGCGCGTGGTGGACGGGAGCAGAGGCGGAGCTGGCGTGTGGTGGACGGGAGCAGAGGCGGAGCTGGCGTGTGGTGGACGGGAGCAGAGCCGGAGCTGGCGTGTGGTGGACGGGAGCAGAGGCGGAGCTGGCGCGTGGTGGACGGGAGCAGAGGCGGAACTGGCGTGTGGTGGACGGGAGCAGAGGCGGAGCTGGCGCGTGGTGGACGGGAGCAGAGGCGGAGCTGGCGCGTGGTGGACGGGAGCAGAGGCGGAGCTGGCGCGTGGTGGACGGGAGCAGAGGCGGAGCTGGCGCGTGGTGGACGGGAGCAGAGGCGGAACTGGCGCGTGGTGGACGGGAGCAGAGCCGGAGCTGGCGTGTGGTGGACGGGAGCAGAGCCGGAGCTGGCGTGTGGTGGACGGGAGCAGAGGCGGAGCTGGCGCGTGGTGGACGGGAGCAGAGGCGGAGCTGGCGCGTGGTGGACGGGAGCAGAGGCGGAGCTGGCGCGTGGTGGACGGGAGCAGAGGCGGAGCTGGCGCGTGGTGGACGGGAGCAGAGGCGGAGCTGGCGTGTGGTGGACGGGAGCAGAGGCGGAGCTGGCGCGTGGTGGACGGGAGCAGAGGCGGAGCTGGCGCGTGGTGGACGGGAGCGGAGCCGGAGCTGGTGTGTGGTGGACGGGAGCGGAGCCGGAGCTGGCGTGTGGTGGACGGGAGCAGAGCTGGAGCCGGCTTGTGGTGTACGGGAGCGGAGTCGGAGCCGGCTTGTGGTGGACGGGAGCGGAGCTAGCGCTGGCGTGTGGTGGACTGGAGATAAAACATACCCTTTAGTAAGATAGTAGAATATGAACAATTTTGTGTCCCCCAGAGTGAATGAATATAAATGTTTGGGTGAAGTCACAAATAAAGGGGCGTGAGGAGCACAGCCCGATCAGGAGGAATGATTCCCACTTGCAATGGCTGAACTGCAATCAGCAAGTCCCAGAATCTCACGTTATGGATCTGGGAGAATCCCACAGAACCCTGCAAACAACGACTGACAGATACTGGCTGCATATAACAGTAATGACTGGAATCTGGATGACAGTAATAGAGTTACCACCCGAAATATGCCAGAGCAATAAGTGAGGAAAGGCAGAAGCTCAGCAAGTCATGAAGCCGGTGCGGGAGGAAAAGGAGATCCTGGGTCCAGGATGATCCATACAGGACAAGGGGAAGAAAATACCCTACAAGACCCTAAAGGGCTAACAATAGTGTATCCCCAAGACTCCCCCCTGACAGTCCACAGCTCCCCCTGTGCTAAACAAGCCCTGCACTCCCCTTGGAAGGGCCCAACGCGTTTCTTCCAAGCTGAGTCATCAGGGGACTTCTTGTGATATGAGGTGAGGTGCCATAGTGCTGAGCTAGAGAGGAATGGATCCCCCCACTCCCTGTCTAAAGTTGTGAGGAACGGGAGTGGACAAAAAGGGTTAACTTTACATAGATGAGGAGAAATGAATTACCACTTCCCATTAGGAATTTCCACTGGTGGTAACATTGCACGTATGGTGTGCATGCCATTATGTCTCCAATCAATAGAGCACCCTACAGACACATGTTACCCCAGAGAAGGGGGGAGTATGAAAAACATACCACGGTACTTCTAGGTGGTTGGAACGCACGCCAGTGTGCCATAAAGGCGTGTGAGCCGCAAGGAAAAAATCTGACACTCAAATGAAGGCGGGCTACTAATTGGGTCCAATGAGGCCGAGGCATGCGCTCCACAAGCTAGTGTTTCCGGTACATAGAACGCACGCCAAAATAACTTCCGGTTTCTTGAACCGCATAGAAGTAGAATATGCAACCAAGTTGGCTTGATGGCGCGCGGTCCACAGCCTTGTGTTTCCGACAAGTGGAACGCGCGCCAGCACCACATCCGGCGAGTGGAACGCGCGCCAGCGCCACATCCGGCGAGTGGAACGCGCGCTAGCGCCACATCCGGCGAGTGGAACGCGCGCCAGCGCCACATCCGGCGAGTGGAACGCGCGCCAGCGCCACATCCGGCGAGTGGCACGCGCGCCAGCGCCACATCCGGTGAGTGGAACGCGCGCCAGCGCCACATCCGGCGAGTGGAACGCGCGCCAGCGCCACATCCGGCGAGTGGAACGCGCGCCCGCGCCACATCCGGCGAGTGGAAAGCGCGCCAGCGCCACATCCGGCTTTGATGGCACCTTCCCTTTAAACTGTCAGGGTTTTTGTTGCAGCTGCTCTTGTGCCGTCCCTGCGGTGTACATCTATGTTATGGGGCCAAAAAGAGTTAATTTGTAAAAAAAAAAAAAAAATTTCACTTGTTGAAATATAATAAATTGTGTCTTCCAGGGCTGTGGAGTCGGAAAGCCACAGTTGCGACTCCTGGATTTTATCCGGCTCCGACTCCGACTCCTTCATAAATGGCCAATTCATAACAACAAATTTACTGTTGTAAAATATTAAACATCGTGCTTATTCAGTTTCTCACCATCATATAAGTAATCAGACCACTTAGAGCAAAAACTACATTTATTAGAATACAATTAGAATATAGCAAATAACTTTTATAAACTTTTCTAAACTGTAAGTAAATATGCAATAAACACTTTTATGCAGTTAATAAGAAGAAATCTATAAATTTGTCCTCAGAAAAAGTATTGCCTCTGTCAGATCCTCCTTCATGGATGCCCTCAAATCTGATCTAATTATTTTGAGAGCAGAGAACAACCTCTCTACACTAACTTGTGTTTGTGGCAAAGCAGTAACCACTCGGGCAACATCTCTGACAATGTCAGGATACAGAGGAATTGCTTGTTGCACTGTTATTTTTGATGAACGGTCAAATTTCTCAATTTCTTTTAGTGCACATGAAAAATTCTGCTGAAATGTACTGGCTGTGTTCCTTGATGGGGATGACTCTTCTTCTATGCGGGAACGCTTTGCACGGTCCTTGTGATCCAAATATTTTTCGAAATTAAATTCTTCATCAGTTTATGATGAGGGTGAAGATGTGGCAGGACGACCAAATTCTTCTTGTTCCTCCTGACTGTTCTGCAACCCTTTCATCCTTACTGCTATTTCAAACAGAGCTTCTTTTCCTTTACTTAGCTGTTGATCATCTAGAAGAATCCGATGCATTGGGTCTACATAAACAGCTGCCAAAAGAATGTTATTTTGTAATAGTAGCTCCTCTCTCCATTTCATTGATGTAGCAATGCCACTTGCAATTAACCCTCCTCTTTGGGACAGGCGAAACATCAGGTTCTTCCACTCCTTTAAGAAAATACCTGGAGTTAAGTCCTCTGCTTGTAATTTTTTAGTCACTGTAAGTGGGTGCTCTAGCAATTTTTCCAGCTCAGTCACCTGATTCCACTGACTTACATTTAGCGTCAGTTGAGGGTTAGCCATGTCTACAAGAAAGGTTTTCAGTTCAACCAAGCGCTGAATCATTAAGTAAGTACTGCCCCATCGTGTGGCTTGATCAATAATTGCCCCTTTTCCAGCACGTCTCTTCAAAATTGAGTCAACTTTAGGGGTTCTGGCAACAGTAGCCAATTTTGTCACCTTGCCAATCAGTGCAGCAGCATGTCCTTCTTGCAGACTGTCTCTTATAGCCAGCTGTAGCGTATGCACAACACAGCGCATGTGATGAATGAAAGAACATATTGACACAGTTTCAACAAGATCATCTAAACTATCATGTTGCTGTTCATCTGAAGCAACTTCAGTTTGCTCCTCAGTTACAATACTGTGTTCCTCTATTTCAAACATTTCTGTGTCTGTGGACCCAGAATGTTCTTCTAGCTGCTGGTCACCATCATTACTCTCATTCATTAGCTTAATAGTACTTATCATATTTGAAGCATTGTCAGTTACGACAGAAAGAACTTGCTCTTTTTTAAGTTCATAGTCTTGCAGAACCTTTTCCACCAAGACCTGGAGAAACTCACTGGTGTGATGAGCTTTGGTGTCTTTTACTGCCAATGTCTTGGTAACTATTTCATTTTTGTCACAAACAAATCGGACATTGATGGCAAAATAGTTCACTCTGTGACATGTGCAGGCATCCATTTTAAGAAACAGAAAGCGTCCCTTGAGAGTTTTTTTAAGTTCTTCCTTTTGTTTAAAAGCTTCTTCGATTACTAATTTTCTAATAGTCTCTCTCTCCAGAGAAACACCAAGCTTGCGGGCCATTTCCCCATTCAGACAAATAAAAGCTGGTCGTGAAAATAATGAAATAGGCACACTATCCTTTACAACAAGCTCTATGATCTGTTTTTTAAATGTATCTACTGTCATTGTCACAGTAACTTTGTCACTGACAAAATATCTTGCAACTGATGGCTGTAAAGTTCTCTGCTCCTTTGTTTGGCTGGAAGAGCTGGGCACTGGTGCATTGGTTTGGATGCAGTCTTTCTCATCCACTGCTTTCAGTACTTCTGGATGAAAGCGCTGTAAATGTCTTTTTAGATTAGAAGCTCTGGTAGGAGCATTTTTAGCTTTGCCTGAATATGCACTCATCTTGGCTTCACAGCATTTGTTTTCGTCTGGATCATTTGTCATACACTGACAGACATAATGTTTTCTATCTTGAGTGATGGTGAAATGTTCAAATACAGCTGATTTAATGTGATGCTTCTTTGACATTCTCAGGTTTTTAATTCTGCATTCACAATCCAAATGACAATTGTTTTTCCTAAAAACAATTGTACAAAATTATTGCCAGGTCGTACAACTGATATAGTGGTCAGTAATACTGTTATTATTCCTCATGTACTCACAGTTAACTGATGCAAAGTTTGTTGAAAGGATAATACTTCTTACAGTCTTCCTCTTCTGAGTAGCAGGCAGCTGTGAGATGCTTGGAAGACGCACACCTAGTATGATCTAGTCTAGAGGAGGAGCTTTACTACTAAGAATTTGCAACACATTTTCACTTTCAGTTTCATACATTGTAAGTAGGGGGGTTGGGGCAGCATGAGGTTAACCAAGTATAAGATTAGATAAGGGCAGTGGAGAACAGTGACACACAAGAAGTAAGAAATGTCTCTATCTCCAGCAGAACTGCTTATCACTGTTGTTCATAGTTTGATAGAACATATATATTTGAGTAACATTTATAAAATTCATATGAAAGTTCAATTATGAAATATTAATACATTTTTTTTAAAGCTGGAGTCGGTACATTTCTACCGACTCCGACTCCAACCAAAACTAACTCCGACTCCACGACTCCGACTCCACAGCCCTGGTGTCTTCTGCTTTTTTGCTTTTGTTTATTTTTTATTTTTACAAGAATTGTTGGCGCCAATTTTCTTTAGAAACATTTTAATATCGACTTTTTCTGGAGTTTTTCTTGTAATATAGGAAAGCCTAAGGCCAGAAATAAACCCCATAAATCACTGTACATGGAGACTTTGGGATCAGATCATTTCTGTCCGTTGTGTTTGTCGAAACTAAAAAAAACTTTTCTAAAAGTCTCAAACTGTGTGTGACTCAGAGCTGAGATCTAACGTGATAGAAGATTCCAGTGCGGGGAAGACAGGAAACCTTCATATAGACGGCCGGTGGGGATGGAGTCAGTGACCGACTCTGGCCAAATCTGTCTCTAGAGCCGCAGTAGGAGATGAAGATGTCGTTCTCATCATGAAGGAGTTATTTCTCCTGTCGCGTGTAATGAATATCTCCTGCAGTATTGCTAATGCCGATTCCAGTGTCGGTAATGAGACGAGAATTAGCGTTATGGAAGATGAGTCTATGAGGAACGTGTTCAGCTGCCGACTCCGAGGAGGAAACTGCTTGTTGTCTGTGGCCTAAATATATAGGTTTTATTAGTAGATGTCAGGGGAGAAAACTAAACCCTGTAAGATAATAAATCTCATATGTTTCCCTTATTATCTCCAGTAATTGTATTATTACACAGGATTCTTATGATGTTACATCGGATCATCTTCTCATTCAGGTCTCTACAATATCGGATCCTCTCAGTGAAGATCTTCTACAGAAGAGAATTTTCCTGATTTACCCATCAAGGATGGATATGGACAGAGACAAGATGGCGGAGAGGATATTACACCTCACCCTAGAGATCCTCTTCCGTCTCACTGGAGAGGTGAGAGATTCTGATGACGTCACATTCCATCATTCTTATCTATGGGAATAACAGATGGACAGAACTGGAGAGGTGAGGACTCTGGAAATGTCTGTAGTGAGATTTATTAATGTGTCTCTCCATAACCAGGATTACACAGTGGTAAAGAAGACCTCTAGTGATCGCTGTCAGGACCCTATGTCTCAGGGATGTGGAAGACCCCTGAGCCCGATCACGGGGCCTCCACCTCACCCCCTGATCCATGAGGACATCAATGACCAGAAGATCCTAGAAGTCACCTACAAGATGATTGAGCTGCTGACTGGAGAGGTGACACTGCTGGGAATGCTGGGACATTATACAGTAACACTATGAAGGGATCGGGGGGATGACTGTATCATTGTATGTGTCAGGTTCCTATAAGGTGTCAGGATGTCGCTGTCTATTTCTCCATGGAGGAGTGGGAGTATTTAGAAGGACACAGAGATCTGTACAAGGACGTCATAATGGAGGTTCCCCAGCCCCTCACATCTCCAGGTAATAGGACTAAATACACACGGCCTATAATTATCTGTATGTAGAGAATGAATTCAGTCCCTGTATGTGGTTCCTCCAGATCTATCCACTAAGAGGACAACACCAGAGAGATGTCCCCGTCCTCTTCTTCCACAGGACTGTAAGCAAGAAGATCCCAGTGCTCCTCAGGATCATCAGGTAGATGGAGAGAAGGTGTCAGGCGATCCCCCCTATGATGTGTAGACGGCTGTGAAGGTCTTGTGCTCAGTCTTGTTTTATCCACCAGTATTATATGTTTTATACTTGTGTAATGAGAGCGGTGGAGATGGCAGGATTAGAGCTGATCATAGATGGGACTTCTCCATCTGTCGGTGACTTTTACAATATTTGTTTCAGGGTGAAGATCTGACCCATATTAATACTACAGAGACATATGTGAGAGATGATGAGCGGTGTAAAGAGGAGATTCCCACATATGACTACCCAGGTGAGTAGTAACCACTGAATGCAGAGAAGTCACAGATTCCTCTCAGTCACCGGCTGTGGCTGCTTTATCGGTGGTGTAGTCCGGCCGTATTACCATGATCACCATTTTGCCTCTAGACCAAAACATTCTCCTCCACCCTAAACTGTTCAAATAACTTTGGGCAGTGAAATCCCTTTTCTATAGAACTTACAACCAATTACATTGTTTTTGATCCTAAGGAATTCAGATTACTGCACAATCTCTCCTGAAATGGGGAGCAATATTATTTTCTCTGATCTTCTGCTCAGGATCCATAGTAGCTCCAATGATCCACCATAAATGAGGGCAACTCTGGTTTACTGTTGTGTAATCTGTATTTGTAGTTTTCAGTTAATGAGATTCTCGTGCTCTGGGGCGGGGCTGTGGGCGGGGCTTTATGTGGTGCTCTGATTACATATTCCTCTGTATTGGCTCATGACAGGTCGCTGATCCCTCACTGACCTGCCCCCATTATTACATAATGCATATAATAGCATTGATATTATTGGTGATAATGACTATAATATTGTGGCTATTGGGAGGCTTAGAAAAAAATTACATCCATTAAAATGTCACCGGTGATGGCGGCGCCTGCACAGTAGCCTCTATATCAACTATATCAATTTTTTTTGTTAGGAAGTTATAAGGGTTAAAAGTTGATCAGCAATTTCTCATTTTCACAACACCATTTTATTTTTACTGACCACATCACATTTGAAGTCACTTTGAGGGGTCTATATGATAGAAAATACCCAAAAGTGACACCATTCTAAAAACTGCACCCCTCCAGGTGCTCAAAACCACATTCAAGAAGTTTATTAACCCTTCAGGTGCTTCACAGGAATGAATGGAAGTGGAAGGAAAAAATAATCATTTACTTTTCTTTCACAAAAATTTTCCTTTACACCTAATTTTTTTTTTTACTTTCGCAGGGGTATCAGGAGAAAATGGACGATACATTTTGTTTTGCAAATTCTCATTTTTTGTAATGTAAAATATGCTGGAATAATTAGCGGTTGCCATGTCGCATTTGCAGAGCCCCTGATGTGCCTAAACAGTGGAAACTCCCAACAAGTGACCCCAATTTGGAAACTAGACCCCTTAGAGATCTTATCCAGATGTGTATTGAGCATTTTGAACCCACAGGTGCTTCACAGAAGTTCATAATGTAGAGCAGTGGAAATAAAAAGGGAAACCACTGTTTGGGCGCATGGCAGAGCTTGGAAAGGAAGGAGCGCCGTATTGGAGAGCAGATTTTGCTGGAATTGTTTGTGGGTGACATGTCACATTGTCAGAGCCCCTGAGGCGCCAGAACAGCATAAGCCCCCAAAAGTGACTGCATTTTACCAAATACTTCCCTGAATGAATTCTAGTGGTGCAGTGAGCATACTGACACCACAGCTGTTCCATAGAAAATTATACCATTGGGCAGTGAAGAAAAAATTATTACTGTATTTTTTGGACCATAAGATGCACCCCAACTTTTCAAAAGGAAAATAGGGGGAAAAAAGTGCCAAATGGGGGTCCGTCTTCCAGTCCGAATTCAGCTTACCAGGGATCAGCACAGGTGCAAGAGTGGTCACATAGGTTGTTCGGTGGTCCAGGCTGGTGCGGTGGCTCCGGAAAATCCCATCCCAGGCTGGTGCGGCAGCGGTGCTTTGTGCTGGGGCGGCAGCAGCACTCTATGCTGGAGCAGCGGCACTCAATGCTGTGCGGAGGGCTCCGCCGCCATTTTGTCAAAGTTGGAGGCCCCTGCAGCTCCACTGCTGCGATGCGGTGGCCTCTTGGAGAATGGTAGCTGGGGGAGGTGCATGCTCAGATTCAGATCTCGGGACGAGATCTGAATCTGAGCATGAGTCGCCCACAGCGGCCATTTTTATGGAGACCACCACATCGCAGCAATGGAGCTGCAGGGCCCTCTGGGCTTTGACAAAATGCCGGCGGAGCCCTCCATGCAGCACAGAGCACCACTGCAGCATTTGTAAGTATATTCCTACTATAAGGCGCACCCCCATTTCTCCCAAAAAATATTTGGGAAAAAGTGCGTCTGATAGTCCGAATAATATGGTACATTTTTACGACTAAAATGTTGTTTTAACCCCAGATATTACATTGGAAAATAGGTAGATAGGTAAATAGTCACTACACCCATAGATGAATTCGCAGAGGGGTGTCATTTCCAAAATGGGGTCACTTCAGGGGGAATTCTGCTGTTATGGCACTTTGGAGAGCCGCTAAGTGCCAGAACAACAGAATCCCCCCTGAAGTGACCCCATTTTGGAAATGACACCCCTCTGGGAATTCATCTATGGATATAGTGACCATTTTCACTACATGGATGATTTCCAGAAACACGTAGTAGAAGTTTCAGAGCAAAAATTGCAAAAATTTCATTGTAGTGCCCAATATATTGTGCCCAGCTTGTGTCTCTGGAGACCTCCCCCCACCTACCCCCGGAAATTAAGTCAGCTCTACTCAAATGTGTCTGTCACTGAATAATCCAAATGCTTGAATGTCAAAACAGTTGAAAAACGTGGTTCTGTGTGGAAGATTGTAAAGCAGTCATGGAGGCATAAGGCTGGCAATGATGGGCACAGGTTTTGGAGTAGTGGATCCCTGTTGGTCTGCAGTGGCCCTTGTGGCATCTGTGTGGATCGAGCGCAGGATAAAAATATCTTTTTTATCCTTATACTTAAGGGCAAGCAGCTCTCCATTGCGTAAAGCCCATGACGGCCCCTTTCAGAACTTTTTGTTGACCAGTGATTGTGGAAACCCCTGACGGTTTTTGCGAATGGTCCCACAAGCCCCTATGTTATGTTCAACCAGACTTTTAAATAAAGATATGCTGGTGTAGTAGTTGTCAACATACAGATTATAGCCTTCTTGTAAAAATGAAGTTATCAGCTCCCAAACGATTTTTCCAGATGTCCCCAGATAAGTAGGGCCTCCTGGTGGGTTTAGTTGTCTATCTTTCCCCTCATAAATGTGAAAAGCTGATGTGTATCCGGTTGAACTCTCGCACATTTTATAGAGCTTTATTCTGAATCTTGCCCTCTTAGAAGGAATAAATTGCTTGAGGTGCAGTCACAAGGGACTCATCAATGGAAATGTTTTCTGTTGGGGTGTAGAGCTTTAAGAACTTTTCTGTCAAGTCTTCGATGATGGGTCTGATTTTGAATAGCCTGTCATGTTCTGGGACATTTCTGGGCAGGCATTGACTATTGTCATTAAAATGCCAAAATCTCATGAGCATCTCATAACGGGTCCTAGGAAGAATGGCAGAAAACATAGTGGTGGCTTAAACAGGGCAGTTTGACCAATAGGACCGAATGCTCATTTTTTTAACAAGCCCCATAGCGAATGTAAGTCTTAAAAATGTTTTCACTTCTAGGACATTTGTTGGTGTCCATAAATTTGGCCTAGCATAATAAGATCGTGGATTCTGGCTGATGAATTGGGACCCATATAAATTTGTTTGTAGGACAACATGCTCTAGCAAGATATCTGTCAGAAACAAATTTAAAAAATTAATTGGTCCAAAATGTTCCACCTCCACATTTATACCAGGAATGGCTTTAAAATTAGGGATGAATGGAGTAGCCGAATCCGAAGCCTCCCATCTGGGAAATGCTACATCAAGAGGCAAAGCCCCTTGGACATTGGTGTGCGCCAATTCACGAGCACTAGGGACAGCGCTAGTACTGGGCATTGTTCCCTGAGTTGGAGACATTTCTCCAGAAGCGCTATTTGTCCTTCTTGTTGTACTGGTCCTTGTGTGTGAGGATGGACCAGAATCACTGCTCATTTCTGAGCTATCACTGTCGCTGCTACTAAAGCCCTCGAAATCCTCATCTCCATCTGACACTGCACTTTCTTCGCTGTCAGAACATAAAAGTGCATAAGCCTCCTCTGCGCTATAATACTGACCGGCCATTTTATTTGTTTTTTTTTTTTTTTACAGAAATAGAAAACTCTGACGTGACCAAATTATTGGGGAGACAATTGAGAAAAGCCTAATTCTTTAGCCTAATCACAAGTTTAGAATAAACCCTAACCATTACTTTAGCCTAACAGTAACCCTAACTTTAGCATAACTAACCCTAACTTTAGCCCAAACACTCACCCTAACTATAGCATTAACTCTAACCTGCCTTATCTGTTTTTCCATTGACAGATGATGGACCTGAGTGGGGACTTATTTTTTGTGAGATGAGAATTGGTATTATTTTCGCCTACATAACATTGATTGGTTTCTTTTTATTCAATATTTGGGAGGCAGAATGAGCAAACAGTTGACCACACACTACTGGCTCATCCAACAAGGTTTTCTATTAGACTGTGAACTGTCATTGTCTTGGTAAATAAAGTTTTTTACATAGCTTGCCATTTTTAAGGACACTTTAAGTAGAAATGTTCAAAAATAGAAAACTCAAGGATATTTTATTAATTTTTTTTTTATCTTAGCAGATGACTGTACCAGGAGATCAGAGGGACTGCTGACATCTTCAATTTTTAAATCTGATGATCTTGAGATCCTACAAGATACAACCGAAGTGATTGCTATTATTCCAGATATATCATCATCCATTCACAGCAAAGATCTGTTATCTGATCCTATGAAACAGGTCCCATCTTCTGTTTCATTACTGACTCCTAAGGAAAATCAAAGTCACAAAAGAGGCATTAAAAAACAAACTGCTCTTAAAGCAAAGAAGTCATTTTCCTGTTCAGAATGTGGGAAATGTTTTAACCATAAAGGGAATCTTGTTAAACACCAAAGAACTCACACAGGGGAGAAGCCTTTTTCATGTTCAGAATGTGGGAAATGTTTTAACCAGAAAAGGGGTCTTGTTATTCACCAGAGATCTCACACAGGGGAGAAGCCTTTTTCATGTTCTGAATGTGGGAAATGTTTTATCGATAAATCACAATTGGTTAGGCACCGAAAAATTCACACAGGGGAGAAGCCTTTTTCCTGTTCAGAATGTGGAAAATGTTTTAGCCGCAAAGCGATTCTTGTTAGACATCAGAGCAGTCACACGGGGTTGAAGCCTTTTTCCTGTTCAGAATGTGGGAAATGTTTTAACTGGAAATCAAATTTGGTTAATCACAATAGAACTCACACAGGTGAGAAGCTTTTTTCCTGTTCAGAATGTGGGAAATGCTTTAGCCAGAAATCAGATTTGGTTAAGCACCAGAGAACTCACACAGGGGAGAAGCCGTTTTCCTGTTCAGAATGTGGGAAATGTTTTAGCCAGAAAAGGGATCTTGATGAACACCAAAGAACCCACACAGGAGAGAAGCCTTATTTCTGTTCAGAATGTGGGAAATGTTTTAACCGGAAATCACAATTGGTTTATCACCATAGAAGTCACACAGGGGAGAAGCCTTTTTCATGTTCAGAATGTGGGAAATGTTTTAACCGGAAATCACAGTTGGTTTATCACCATATTAGTCACACAGGGGAGAAGCCTTTTTCATGTTCAGAATGTGGGAAATGTTTTTACCGGAAATCAGATTTGGTTAATCACCATAGAAGTCACACAGGTGAGAAGCCTTTTTCATGTTCAGAATGTGGGAAATGTTTTAGCAAGAAATCAGATTGTGTTAAGCATCAGAGAACTCACACAGAGAGGCCTTTTTCATGTTAATGTGGGAAATATTTTAACCAGAAAGTGCTTCTTGATCGCCATCAGAGCAGTCACACAGAGGAGAAGCCTTTTTCATTTTCTTAATGTGGGAAATATTTTACTTGGAAATCACCTGTTAATAAACATCAGAGATGTCACATAGGGGAGAAGACTTTTTATGTTCATAGTCTTGGAATAGTTTTAACCAAAATTGAATCTTCTTAAATGGGTTGTCTCTTGTCATTCCTCATGTTTGCTGACAAAGGATAAAACTAAACTTGATTAATTCCAAATGTAAAACTATACCCATAATTCACCCCCTGAAGGTTAGTCAATAGGTGACTAATAGAAAAAACATGTACCCCACATCTCAGTATATAGGGTGAGGTGATGTATACATACTCACTCTCCAAGCCTCTCATTTCTACGGGTTTCATCGTCCTCAATAAAAAGATGACTCATCAGGAGACTATTTAATATCGACCTATATTCAAGCGAGACTAGACAAAAAAAAAACTAAAATCATGTTATCCGAAACAGTCAGAAAACTAGCCACATATTGGCAGATCCCAGACCTCAGACTATATACTGTGTAAGTTTATAAGCCCCTCCAGTGTCAGGAATAGATAGTATGTGACAATACAGTATAATTCTTGTGTTTTCTCCTATAGGGACTGCCCTAGTTTGGTAATGTAACAGCTGTTAATTAGTAGTGCAGACAAATTGTCCAGACTAAACTCAGTCTTCAGACGGCCCAATATGTACCACTCAGGGAAATCTTACCTGCTCCAAGGATCATTTGCAGCTTCTAACTAATGGCCATGCTGCGGTCTGTCAGGGAATGAGTGCAATATCGGTATAAAGACTAGGGTTATGTGCAGTCATAATGTCTGGGAGATCTGTGCCATTATTTAGTATGAATATGGAAATTATCTCTGAAAGTTGTGTTCTCTGAGGGGTTTATACGGTATTTTCATATACTATCTATTCCTGGGACTGGAGTGGCTAAGGCTAGTTTCACATTTGCGCCTTTTTGCTCAGCGTTTCGGGCGCACTTGAAACGCAATGAAAAAATGCTTGCAAACGCATGTAAACGCAGCGATTTTTTTTTTTCGACGCATCAGTGTGCGCATGACGACAAAAATGCAGCGTTTGTATGTGATTTCATGCGTTTTTGCATGCGTTTGCATTTTTTATGCAGATGCGTTGTCTAGATGTCCCATTTCACAGGGGGAAAATCCTGGAAAAATTCTTGAAACATACTCCACCAATGGGACACATGACCTGGGAATTCTTTATATAGACACTGTTTACAGCTAAATTCTTCAGATTTGCTTGCTTTTTCCTTTGTGAACATGGATCTGCGTTGGAAGAGTTTTCACTTTAACTTGGATTTGGACATCGCGCTGGCTCAGGCTTTTGCATTTGCTTGCCAGCAACAAAGGGGAGAGAGAGAGACACAGCGAAGACGGCAGCGGCGGCGTTTGTGGATACATCCGAGTATTGAACTCCGGGAGAGCCGTGGAGCGCACCACACCCTCTACAGCGAACTCCAGCGAAACCCAGAGAAATTTACTGACTATACCCGGATGTCCCAAGAAAGCTTCATGAATTTGCTTGATCGTGTTCAAGAAGCCATTCGGAGACAGGACACACAGCTCCGTCGTACGATTCTTCCTGAGGAACGGCTCCTGGTAACATTACGGTACGTAATATTTACAAACCAATGCCTGCATAATTGTTTTTGTTCTGCCATGTATTAAACAAAAGCCTGCTGAATTATTGTTATGCCAGGTACTAATGCTTTTTTATGTTATTGTTTTAAAAAGCCTAGACCTAAACTGTGTTCCAAATTATTATGCAAAAAGAGTTTAGGAGTGATAAGGTTAGAATTTTTTTGTTTGTCAATTAAACTCATTGATGGCGATGTGTGTCAGGGCTCTTTATATCACTGAAAGCAATTGCAGATGCCTGTGGAAATTAGTTTGGCAGGTGTGTCCAAATAAAGGAAAGGCTACTTAAGAAGGCTGTTCCACATTATTAAGCAAGCCTACATTTTTTGCCAAAATGGGAAAGAAAAAGGATGTGTCGGCTGCTGAGAAGCAACAAATTGTGGAGTATTTAGGTCAAGGCATGACTACAATCAACATTGCCAAGACACTTCATCGTGATCATCTCACAATCAAGAAGTATGTAGCTTATTCCCAGCACACACGTGTGCCTGCTGATAAGGAAAAATTGAGGACTCTTTCCAACAGGCAATTGCGTCAGGTTAAAAGAGCAGCTGCAAAAATGCCTTGTCATAGCAGCAGACAAGTTTTTGAAGCTGCTGGTGCCTCCAACATCCCTTGAACAACAAGATGCAGGGTCCTTCAGAGGTTTGCAGCTGTGCGTAAGCCATCCTGTCGACCACCTCTATCCACTGCACACAAGCAGAAACGGCTCTAGTGGGCCAAACGATACATGAAGACTGACTTCCAAACTGTTTTGTTCACCGATGAGTGCTGTGCAACGCTCGATGTTCCAGATGGATGGAGTGGAGGATAGCTGGTTGATGGACACCCCATGAAAACACGGCTAAGGCGCCAACAAGGAGGAGGTGGAGTAATGTTTTGGGCTGGAATCATGGGGAGAGAGATTGTCGGCCCCTTTAGGATCCCTGAAGGGGTAAAGATGAACTCCATAATCTATGTGGGGTTTCTAAAGCAGCACTTCCTGCCATGGTTCAAGAGGAAGAACCGAGCTTTCGGCAGCAAGATCATTTTCATGCATGATAATGCACCGTCTCATGCTGCAAATAACACATCTGCATCTCTGGCTGCTATGGGCATAAAAGAGGACAAACTTATGGTGTGGCCACCATCTTCCCCTGCCCTCAACCCCATTGAGAACCTCTGGAGAATCATCAAAAAGAGTGTCTATGATGGCGGGAGGCAGTTCACATCTAAGCAACAGCTCTGGGAGGGTATTCTGTCCACAGGCAAAACAATTGAAGCACAAACCATCCAAAAACTGACATTCAATGGACGAGAGAGTTTCAGAAGCTTCTTTCGAACAAGGGGTCCTATGTGCAAATGTAACATCACCGAGAATAAAGTTTTGACTTGAAAACTGTTTGATTTCATTTTGTAATAAGCTGATAATGCGATAATTTCACAATTGACCATTTTTTTGTTCAAAATAAAAATAAAAAAGTTGAAAAATCGGCTGTGCATAATTGGAACATGCATTTTGAGTGTTTATTATTTTTAAAAATATACTGGTTTCATAGGCTGTTTGTTCAGAAACATTGCAATTATACTAGAATAGTAGATGACTGGAAAATAACAATGACTGCAATTCATATAGGTGAATTTAGAGAACATATGAGGAAATATTTTTTGCATAATAATTTGGAACACAGTGTAAATATTAATTTTTGTTCTTTCTCTGTTTCGCAGATTCCTGGTACTGGAGAGAGCCTATCTTCACTCCACTTCCAGTACCGGATTGGAATATCCACCTTGTTGGGAATAGTTGCAGACACCTTTGTGGGATGTTCTCTGTCCAGAATTTATGCCCCTGCCCACTGCGGAAAAGTGGATGGAAATCGCTGAAAGATTCTGGACAGTCTGCAATTTCCCCAACTGTTTGGGAGCTGTGGATGGGAAACATCCGGATAATAAAACCCAAAAGAACAGGCTCTGAGTACTATATAGAAAGTACTTTTCAACAGTACTCATGGCCATTGCGGATGCAGACTGTCTGTTTGTTGCGGTGGGGCATTTGGCCGGGGGAATGACTCAGGCTTTTAAGAACTCTGACATGGGCCGTAGATTGGCAACCATTTTAATTTCCCCATGCCACGGCCACTTCCCCACACCAAAGGTCTGCCACAGCCATTTGTAATGGTTGGGGATGAGGCATTCCAAATGTGCCAAAACCTGCTGAAACCCTACGCCAGTCGTGACTTGGACCACACTAAAAAAAAATCTTTAATTACAAACTGACCAGGGCCCGAAAAACTAGAGTGCGCTTTTGGTATTGTCTCCAGATGGTGCATTATGAGCACAGCCATTAATCTAAAGCTGGAAACAGTGGATGAGGTGGTGAAGGCCTGTGTGGTTCTTCATAATTTTGTTATGGCTAAAGAGCACCCTAACTTTGAACTCGAAGAACCAGCTGCAATCCCACTGCCTGAATTCACTCAGCACCCTCTCAGGTCATCAGTTGAAGTTGACCAAATGAGGGACCAATTTGCAGCCTACTTTATCTCTGATGTAGGACGTGTGGAATGGCAAGATCAATTGGTGTAACAAAGTGTGTATGTTAATAAAAAACTTGTTTGGATACCGGTTCTGAGTGCACTCTTTTTTTTTTTTATACACTCCAACACAATAGTCACCTACCCAGGTGTACTTGTGAATTCATGATGCTGTGTTTTGTACATCATTAATTTACTAGCACTCCTGGCCAGGTGACTACATACACACAAGTTGTATGACGTTAAACACAAAAAAATTCCCCAATCATAGGAACCAAAATTTATAGCACAACTCAAAATTCAACATAATACACCGAATTCGCTTTGTCGAGACAATTATGCAGGAACTAGGGATACAGAGTTTTTGCAAAACCAAATAAATTGTATTACAAAAGAATTAAAAAACAGCATCACTGCTAATGCAGGCATATATGGGCATAAGTAACAACAACTGCACCTTAACAGATGTAGACAATCAGTAAAAAATCTTACTAAACCACAAGAAAAAATGACAGAAAAAAACCCTGTTTAATTTTATAACCTACTATAGGCAATTTAACCACAAGTGGAAAACGGGATAAAGTGTTCTAGTGCTAAAAAAAAAAAGTGCATCAGTGCTATACTACATACAGTATATAACTCGCTCATTAGCAAAATTAGCATAAGTAAAGAGTGCACACAAGAGCGGGGATTAGCCCACTACCATAAATATAAAGTTCAAGATTAGCCTATTAGCATAAATAGCATGAACAAGGAGTGCACAGCATAGTGGGGATTACCCACCATCAAAAGTGTGAGATGCATAGAGAAGTCAAACAATTTAAGGTGCTGTAATTAACTTACATGAGGTAGAGTGCTGCCCCAGCCTGCCGCCCCTACGCACCTTACGCTGCAGCTTCTTCAAGCTGTATTAAGTTGTATGACGTGTATTAGCTCTACAGGTTGTGTTCAATGTGCAGCGACAGTGGAGATAATACATATTTGTATCACATGGCCTGATGTTACAAATAGTGATTTATGGATGCAATAGCATCCTTCACTGTTTATGACACCTGACCATGTGAGAATAAATATTAATATAGGATCTCCACTGTGGCTTTAGTATGAACGCAGACTATAACGATGATAAAGTTTATACAAGTTCTACAATCCCCAGGCCTGGTGTCATGGTGAAGTTATCACACCTGGGCAGTTGAATACACATGATTTAAACTCCAGCATCGCTCCAGTCTGCGTGCAATAGAATCATAGAATCGTAGAGTTGGAAGGGACCTCCTGGGCCATCTGGTCCAACCCCCTGCTCAAAGCAGGATTCGCTAAATCATCCCAGTCAGATGTCTGTCCAGCCTCTGTTTGAAGACTTCCATTGAAGGAGAACTCACCACTTCTCGTGGCAGCCTGTTCCACTCATTGATCACTCTAACTGTCAAAAAGTTTTTTCTAATATCTAATCTGTGTCTCCTCCCATTCAGTTTCATCCCATTGCTTCTAGTCTTTCCTTGTGCAAATGAGAATAAAGTTGATCCTTCTACAATGTGACAGCCCTTTAGATATTTGTAGACAGCTATTAAGTCTCCTCTCAGTCTTCTCTTTTGCAAACTAAACATTCCCAAATCCTGCAACCTTTCCTCATAAGACAGGGTTTGCAGACCGGTCACCATTCTGGTCGCTCTTTTCTGAACTTGCTCCAGTTTGTTGATGTCTTTTTTAAAATGTGGTGCCCAAAACTGGACACAATATTCCAGATGAGGTCTGACCAAAGAGGAGTAGAGGGAAATAATGACTTCACGTGATCTAGACTGTATGCTTCTGTTAATACATCCTAGAATTGCATTTGCCTTTTTTGCTGCTGCATCACACTGTTGACTCATATTCAGTCTGTGATCTATTAGTATACCCAAGTCTTTTTCACATGTGCTGTCACTTAGCCCTATTCCTCCCATTCTATATATGCTTTTTCCATTTTTATTGCCCAAATGTAGTACTTTGCATTTCTCCCTGTTAAAAACCATTCTGTTAGTTGCTGCCCACTTCTCCAGTTTATTTAAATCTTTTTGAATCCTCTCTCTCTCTTCTCTAGTATTAGCTATCCCTCCTAGCTTTGTGTCATCAGCAAATTTAATCAGTTTACCCTCAATTCCTTCATCTAAATCGTTGATAAAGATGTTGAACAATACAGGGCCCAGGACAGAGCCCTGTGGTACCCCACTTGAGACATTCTTCCAACTGGATGTGCAGCCATTTACGACCACTCTTTGGGTCCGATCACTAAGCCAGTTATGAATCCACCTAACAGTTGCCTTGTCCATTCCATACTTACTCATTTTTTCAATAAGGATTGTATGAGAGACTTTGTCAAATGCTTTGCTGAAGTCAAGATATACTATATCTACAGCATTTCCTTGATCCACCCAATCAGTGATACCGTCATAGAAGGAAATTAAGTTAGTCTGACATGACTTATTAGTTACAAACCCGTGCTGACTCTGTTTAATCACTTCATTCTTATCCAGGTATTGACATACATGTTGTTTAATAATTTGTTCAAAGATCTTTCCTGGTATAGAAGTCAGACTCACCGGCCTATAGTTACCTGGGTCCACCTTCTTCCCCTTTTTGAAGATAGGAACAACATTTGCTCTTCTCCAGTCTTCTGGCACTTCTCCTGTTCTCCAAGAATTTTCAAAGATTATAGAGAGGGGTTCAAAAATTTCTTCTGCTATCTCCTTCAGTACTCTGGGGTGTAATTCATCTGGACCTGGAGACTTGAATTCATTTAGGCTAGCTAAGTGTTTCCTCACTATCTTTCTGTTTATAGATATCCTGGATTCTTCTATTCCCTTAATAGGACAGTGAATAACAGTTGATGTTACATTTCCTTTCTGAGAGAAAACAGATGCAAAATAGGAATTTAAAAGTTCAGCCTTCTCAACATCCTGTCTTACCATTTCATCATTTTCATCCTGTAAAAATCCTATAGCATCTTTGACTTTTCTTTTACTTTTGACATATCCCCAAAATCCTTTATTATTGCTTTTGACATCTCTTGCAAGCCTCAATTCATTTTCAGCTTTAGCTAATCTGATTTGTGCCCTGCAGGTTCTGCAGACAGCATTATATTCTTCTTTAGATATGCCTCCCTCTTTCCATTTTATAAACATTTTTTTCTTCCTTTTTAGCATGTGCTTAAGTTCTGTGTTCATCCATCCTGGTTTCCTTAAATGCTTCCTATTCTTCCCTCTTTTCGGAATTGTTAACAACTGTGCTTTGAGAATTTCATTTTTCAAGATTTCCCATCCTTCCTGGACATTTTTGTCTTTAAGGATATCCAGCCATTGGATCCCTCCAATTCTCTTTCTGAATCCCTTAAAATCTGCCTTTCTGAAATCTAACCTTGACGTCTGAGTCTTCACAGGTCTTCCGCCTCTAGTTATCCAAAATTCTAAAATAGCATGGTCGCTACCTCCTAGGGTCCCAGCCACTTTTACCTCCTCAACCATTTCCTCCCTGTTTATAAGGATTAGATCCAAGGTAGCAGTTCCCCTTGTTTTCTCCCTTACCTTTTGGAAGATAAAGTTGTCAGCAAGAGAGGATAATAGATAATGCAGACTGAAGCAACGCTGCAGGTTAACTCATGTGTATTCACCTGCCCAGGTGTGATAAATACTTATGATACAAGGCCAGGGTATTGTGCATATGACGTGTATTTTCTCCATCATCTCAGTTTATTCACTACACATGAATAGAGGATGTATTTCATTACAAGGTATAGCTAGAATCCCCTGGCCTTGTGTCACAAAGAGTGAAATGAGGATGGTAAAAACACCAATCCTCATTTCACTCTTTGATACCTGGCAAGGTAACAATAGTGCCTTGCACTCAACACCATCCTCTATTCAGTCTGTGCAATATTAGCAGACTGAAGAGACTGGAGGTGAAAGTACAAGTCATATATTTGTGGTTTTGACTACACATATCTCCAGGATTAACACAAGAAACATGTCATTAATGGAGCTATGTAGTGGCAAAGACAGTACGACGTGGTGTGTGTAGGCGGCGAAAGACATTAATCAAACATTATGGTAAACCATAAATTTATTTTTAACAAAAAAATTTTTTTATTTGGAGCAACGTATGGAGGAAGATGGTTCCACATTGTGCTGAGACGAGAAACGGCTGGAAGGCGAGGAAGGGGTTCTAGGGGAAGGTGAAACAAAAGGTGGGGCGGAAAGGAGCTCAGGGATGGAACTTGAGGCAGGTTGAGACACAGTGGGAGGTGAGGGGGAGGGACAGTTAAAGTTTTTTTTTTTCTTTTTTTGTGTCTCTTTTGTGTCTGTGTGTCCTGCCTGGACCCTCTGGAGCTGGCTGACCGCCTTGATGTTTCTGACCGCCTAGCGCTGGGTGAACGACTTGATGTTTCTCACTGCCTGGAGCTTGGTGACCTTGGCTGCGTGGGAGCAAAAATCAAATGTGGTTCCCCACGTTGATGCTGCTGCTGTTCGGTGGTTGAGTTCCCAGTCCTGGTCCTTGCAGGAGGATTTGTGGTGGCAGTGCTGCTCCTTGCAGGCAGATTGGTGGCTGCAGTGCTTGTCCAGGCTGGAGGAGTGGCGATGGCAGTGCTGGTCCAGGCTGGAGGAGTGGCGGCGGCAGTGCTGGTCCAGGCTGGAGGAGTGGTGGCAGCAGTGCTGGTCCAGGCTGGAGGAGTGGTGGCGGTGGCAGTGCTCCAAGCAGTTGTGATGGTCCAGACAGAAGCAGCGCTTGCCATGGTGGTGGCGTTGGAGTCTCCAGCAGCACTCGGACTTGGGGTGGTGTAGTGCTTGGAATGTAGGTGGCCGTGCTGTGGTATGCAGCAGAAGTCGGTAGTGCGGTGAAGTGAGTCAGTGGTAGCACTCTGGAGATCTGGACTAAGGTGTTCCGCCATGGCTCATTCAATTTTTGCTGAAAAACTACCCCCCAAACAATGTTTCTTGTGTAGGGGGTGGTTTAAACAAGTGTCTAGACATTGTTTAATCAAAAATCGCATGCGCTCAAAAGCGCAGGTGGGCGCATGTCCATGCGCACGCCTGCGACCTCATAGACTAATGTGTTTTTTGGTGCATTCCATGCGCACATGATTGCATGTGTTTTTTTACGAGGTTGGATGGAACAAAAAATGCAACATGTAGCGTCTAACGCGTCTAGGCGCACACCTGCACAAATTCGCACATGAACGCGTGGAAGTGCTAGACCATGCACCCTACATGTTAAACATAGGGGCGTATGGCGCATGCGCACGATGCGCTGCGTGCAAAAGCGCTAATGTGAAACCAGCCTTATAAACTTACGAAGTATATAGTTTGAGGTCTGGGATCTGCCAATATGTGGCTAGTTTTTTGTTTTGGATAACATGATACATGATTTTAGGGTTTTCTTCGTCTAGTCCCTCTTTAATATAGTTCAATATTAAATAGTCTCCTGATGAATGAATGATGAATCCAGTGAATATTCATTTCTCTTAAGTAGCGGCACACGTGACCGCCGGTGGTTGACACTGTGCGCTACTGAAGAGCAATGAATACTGACCGCGATCTCCCATGAACAACGACGGTGAGTACTCCAGCACCTGTGCTCTGCTTGTGAGCAGTGCATGACGTCCCTGTTATGTGCTGCTTACAAGCATAAAGCAGTTGCTGGCACCGGAGCAGGACGCTGTGAGGGAGCACCGGGTAGGTAAGTGCAATTTTTTTTTATGTTTTCTGATAGGGCCATGTATACCAGGATGGGGCCCTACATACAAGGATGAGATGGGGGTCCTGCATAGTAGGCATACTAGGATAAGGAGAGGGGCCATGCATAATACGATGAGATGGAGTCCCTGAATGCCACGATAGGGATGGGACCATGCATACTAGTATAGGGATGAGGGCGATCATTCCTGCCAAGATAGGGATGAGGGGGTCATACCAGGATAGGGATGAGGGGGCCATGTGTATCAGGATGAAGGTGAGGGGACCATATATACCACGATAGGTGATATTAAGTACAGAATTGACCACATTTTTTGCTCTAATTTTTTTCCTAATTTCCTGCTCTAAGACCTAGATGCATCTTATAGTCCAAAAAATACTTTATATATCTTTTTTTTTTCTCAGTGAACTCATTCCTCATGTTTGGCCTCATTAAAATAAAAACACTCATACTCCGCTGGCATGCCGGCTCCACTTCAGCGGTGTCGAGACTCGCTGTCCTGGGGCTTATGTGAGGTTCTTACATCACACGAGATAGGGGCCAATGATGACTGCAAGTTCTTCATAAGTTTCTGGGTGTTAATGGCCTGTATGTTTCTATAAGTATGGACAGTGGGGGTGACCTGAGCGGGATGGCAGTTCTTGATAGAGAATGATAGAAGGTTGTGGTCAGAGAGCGGGAGAGGGGAGTTTGTGAAATCATCCACTGAGCAAAGCCGGGAGAAGACCAAGTCGAGGGAGTTTCTGTCTTTATGTGCGGGGGAGTTAGTATGTTGTGAGAGGCCGAAAGAGGAGGTTAGAGATAAAAGGTGAGAAGCAGATGGTGGGAGGGGAAGGGCAATGGGAATGTTGAAGTCTCCCATGATGAGGGTGGGGATGTCACAGGAGAGATATTGTGGAATCCAGGTGGCAAAGTGATCCTGAAACAGATGGGAGGAGCCCGGAGGACAATACACCACCGCCACTCGCATGGAGAAGGGGACGTAGAGTCTGACAGCATGGACCTCAAAAGAAGGTAAGACAAGTGAGGGTGCTTGAGGGATAACCTGAAAGGTACATTTCGGTGATAGGAGCAGACCAACGCCTCCACCTGCTTTGTTGTCCAATCTTGGGGTATGAGAGAAGTGTAATCCACCATATGAAAGAGCAGCAGCAGCGGTAGTGTCTGACTGCTGAATCCAGGTTTCAGTAAGAGCCAGAAGGTTAAGAGAATCAGAAAGGAAGAAGTCATGGATGAAGGAGAGTTTATTACACACTAAGCGAGAATTCCATAGGGCACAATTAAAAGAGATAGAAGGCATGCAGGGAACATTAATAAGATTAGAGGTGTTTCTGAGTGTAGCAGTTGAGGGGTTTGACTTACTATAACATGAGGGGCCGGGGTTGGGATAGATATCTCCTGCGACTAGGAGAAGGAGGATTGAAAGAGTGAGCAGATGGTTAAGTGATTTGTGAGAGCGTCTTGTGTGTTGGATGGTGTGAGTGAATGGATCTGTGCTGTTTAGCAATGTGAAAAGAGCATGAGTGATATACATAGGAGAGGAAAGAAGAGAAGGGCTGATATGGATGGCGTGTAAAGAGTTAATGCAAGGGCGGTGTATGTGAGTGAATGCAGCGGCCAGGATATAAATTGTACAAATGCATATGGTATATATTTGTTGTAATCCAAATGTACAGCGAATAGATTTATTTGTCTTACCTGTCTCCTGCCCAACTGCTATGTCTGAATATATAGCAGGCCAGGTCTAAGATCTTCCTTTTTTTTTTTCTCCCCTCACTCGTTAGCAATCAATCAAACTAAGTTAAGACAGCAGGACACAATAAATGTATTGAGCAGATAAACAAGTGTCCAGGCCTACATGGATCATAATCCACTTTGAAAAGTTACTTGACCTCATAGCATAAGGGGACAACTGTATACCATTATATATGCTGCTAAGATGAATGATCTAGGTTCTGTATTTATCACCCACTCCTGGTTTTGACTTACAAATACTGAATGTGTGCATGTAGCCTTAGGCTGCAGTCACACGGCCCTATAACTCGTGCGATAATCGCATCGGACTGGCCGGCACCGATCCTAACCCCAGCATGACCGCATGATAGATTACTGTGTCCAGTTTCGGTCAGGAGAGCCGACAGCCAGTGCAAGTTTTACGGTGCGATTCTCACACGAGAAATATGGCAGTGTGTCTCTGCCCTTAGACAAGGTCACACCTATGAGAAACTCGCACCTGAATACCCGACCCTGCCGCCGGCACTCGGGACCGGAGTGTGCAGCTGCATGTATTTCTATGCAGCTGAACACTCGGGTCTGTATGCCGTCCGTTTGCGTTTTTAAAATTATAGGGTAAGTTCACACAGGGCTTTTTTGTTGCTTTTTATGCTAATTTTCAGCTGCTTTTTCCATTACCAGCAAAGCCTACGAGATTTCAGAAATCTCATACACGCACATTGGTTCTTTGTGTCATCAGGATTTTGTGCTTTGCATGTCATTTCTTTCAGCGTTTTTGCTGCGTTTTTCACCCATTGACTTGAATAGGCTTTGAAAAAATGCACCAAAAATGCTGCTTCTTTCCTGCCAAGAAACAAGGTTTGCTGCATAAAAAAAGCAGCAAAAAACCCAGTGTGAACTTACCCATAGGGTTAACATTGAGGCTATGTACCCACGTATGCAGAAAAATCCTGACTGAAAACCAGGCTCCTTTCCAGAAAACGCGTGTTTTTTTCCGGAGCATCCCCAGTCTCATAGAAAATAGTTAGAAATGCGGATTTTTCAGTGAAATTAATGAGCATGCTGCGTTTTTTTACCGCCACGCGTTTTTTTTGCTGAAAAAATCGCATCAATATGCACAAAAGGTGCAGAACTCATTAAAATGAATGGGATGCTTCTTTCAAGCGTCTTTGTCGGTAAAAACGCTTACGTGGGTACACGGCCTGAAATAAATTGTTTCTTTCCAAGCCAGGTGTTTAGACCTTGACATATTTGTCACACCAAAGGACTACTAACACCCAACCAAAGCTGAGGTGTCATTGAGGCAAAGGTTTTTTACATGTTTTATCCCCTTCATTTTGCAGCTTTATGAACATGCCAATTTTTACAATTCTGACCAGTGTCACTTTGAGGTCAGAACTCTGGAACGCTTTAACGGATCCCACTGTATCTGAGAGAGTTTTTTCGTGACACATTGTACTTCATGTTAGTGGTAAAATTTCTTCGATATGACTTGTGTTTATGAAAAAAACGGCAATATGGAGAAAATTTTGAAAATGTTGCAATTTTCAAACTTTAAATTTTTATGGCCATAAATCAGAGAGATATCTACTTTACATCAGTACGATTTTGGAACCAAATTTTTTTTCTGTTAGGAAGTTATAAGGGTTAAAAGTTGACCAGCGATTTCTCATTTTTACAATAAAATTTACAAAACCTTTTTTTTTAGGGATCACATCATATTTAAAGTCATTTTGAGGGGTTTATATGGCACAAAATACCCAAAAGTGACACCATTCTAATAACTGGACCCCGCAAGGTGCTCAAAACCACATTCAAGAAGTTTATTAACCCTTTACGTGCTTCACAGGAACTGAAGCAAAGTGGAAGGAAAAAATTAACATTTAACTTTTCTTTGCAAAAAATTTACTTCAGAACCAATTATTTTTATTTTCACAAGTGTTAACCCCTTACCTACAAAGGACGTAATATTCCGTCCATGTGACCCTGGACCTAACTACCATGGACGGAAAATTACGTCCCAGCGATCAGCGGCGCCCACGTGGTGAGCGCCGCTGATCGCGGCCGGGTGTCAGCTAATTATCATAGCTGACACCCGGCACAATGTGTCAGGGGCAGTCACGGACCGCCCCCGACACGTTAACCCCTTGCACACCGCGATCAAACGCGATCGCGGTGTACCGGGGGTTAAAGGGAAGCATCGGCAGGGAGGGGGCTCCCTCCGTGCTTCCCTGAGCTCCCCACGGCAGCGCAATGTGCAGCACTGCTGCGGGGTCTCTTTCCCTACAGGCCCCCGGATCCAAGATGGCGACGGGGACCTCTGGGGGCCTGCAGGGAGCTGACTTCCTCAAAGTGCAGGCATGAGGAAGTCTGCAGCAGTGCCTGTGACAGATCGCTGAAAAAAAAAATATTCCCCAATAAATCCATTTTTTCAAAATAAAAAAAAACAAAAACAATAAAAGTACACATATTTGGTATCGCCGCGTCCGTAATGACCTGCCCTATAAAACTGTCCCATTAGTTAACCCCTTTAGCGAACCCCTTAAAAAATAAAAATAAAAAACGAAGCAAAAAATAATGATTTATTATCATACCACGAACAAAAAGTGCAATAACGCGCGATCAAAAAGACACATATAAATATCCATGGTACCGCTGAAAACGTCATCTTATCCCGCAAAAAACGAGCCGCCATACAGCATCATCTGCAAAAAAATAAAAAAGTTATAGCTCGCAGAATAAAGGGATGCAAAAATAATTATTTTTTATATAAAATTGTTTTCATTGCAAAAAACCGACAAAACATAAAAAAAGACCTAAATGAGGTATCGCTGTAACCGTACTGACCCGAAGAATAAAAACGCTTTATCAATTTTACCGCACGCGGAACGGTGTAAACGCACCCCCCAAAAGAAATTCATGAAACGCTGGTTTTTGTTCATTCTGCGTCCCAAAAATCAGAATAAAAAGCGATCAAAAAATGTCACATGCCCGAAAATGGTAGCAATAAAAACGTCAACTCGTCCCGCAAAAAATAAGACCTCACATGACTCAGTGGGTCAAAATACGGAAAAATTATAGCTCACAATATGTGGTGAGGCAAAAACTATTTTTACAATAAAAAGCGTCTTTTAGCGTGCGACAGCCGCCAAACATAAAAACCGCCATAAATCGTAAATCAAACCCCCCGTTATCACCCCCTTAGTTAGGGAAAAATAATAAAACTAAAAGAAAATGTATTTATTTCCATTTTCCCGCTAGGGTTAGGGTTAGGGCTAGGGTTAGGGCTAGGGCTCAGATTAGGGTTAGGGGTGTGTTGAGGTTAGGGTTGGAGTTATAATTGGGGGGTTTCCACTGTTTGGGCACATCAGGTGCTCTCCAAAGGCAACATGGCGTCTGATCTCAATTCCAGCCAATTCTGCGTTGAAAAAGTCAAATGGTGCTCCTTCCCTTCCAAGCTCTGCCATGCGCCCAAACAGTGTTTTACCCCCACATGTAGGGTATCAGCCTACTCAGGACAAATTACAAAACAACTTTTGGGGTCCAATTTTTCCTGTTACCCTTAGGAAAATAAAAGATTGGGGGCAAAAATATAATTTTGCGGAAAAAAATGTTTTTTTTATTTTCACGCCCAGGCGTTATAAATTTCTGTGAAGCACTTGGGGGTTCAAAGTGCTCTCCACACATCTAGATAAGCTCCGTGGGGGGTCTAGTTTCCAAAATGGGGACACTTGTGGGGAGTTTCAATAGTTTAGGTACATCAGGGGCTCTCCAAACGCACATGACACCCACAGACCAATCCATCAAACTCTGCATTCCAAAACGTCACTACTTCCCTTCCGAGCCCCGACGTGTCCCCATACAGTAGTTTTCTCCCACATATGGGGTGTCAGCGTACTCAGGACAAATTGGACAACAACTTTTGGGGTCCAATTTCTCCTGTTACCCTTGGGAAAATAAAAAAATGGGGACTAAAAGATGATGTTTGTGGAAAAAATACGATTTTTTTATTTTCACGCCCGGACGTTATAAACTTCAGTGAAGCACTGGGGGGTTCAAAGTGCTCACCACACATCTAGATAAGTTCCTTGGGGGGTCTAGTTTCCAAAATGGTGTCATTTGTGGGGGGTTTCTACTGTTTTGGTACATCAGGGGCTTTCCTAACGCGACATGGTGTCCGATCTCAATTCCAGCCAAAAACGTCAAATGGCGCTGCTTCCCTTCCGAGCTCTGCCATGCGCCCAAATAGTGGTTTACACCCACATGTGGGGTATCAGCGTACTCAGGATAAATTGCACAATATCTTTTAGGGTCCTGTTACTTTTGGAAAAATAAGAATTGAGGGTGAAAAGATCATTTTTGTGGAAAAAATATGATTTTTTAATTGTACTGCTGTACGTTATAAACTTCTGTGAAGCCCGTGGGGGTTCAAAGTTCTCACCACACATCTAGATAAGTTCCTTGGGGGGTCTAGATTCCAAAATGGTGTCATTTGTGGGGGGTTTCCACTGTTTTGGTACATCAGGGGTTTTCCAATCGCGACATGGTGTCCGATCTCAATTCTAGCCAAAAACGTCAAATGGCGCTGCTTCCCTTCCGAGCTCTGCTATGCGCCCAAATAGTCATTTACACCCACATATGGGGTATCAGCGTACTCAGGACAAATTGCACAATAACTTTTAGGGTCCTGTTACCCTTGGAAAAATAAAAATTGGGGGTGAAAAGATCATTTTTGTGGAAAAAATATGATTTTTTAATTGTACCGCTGTACGTTATAAACTTCTTTGAAGCCCTTGTGGGTTCAAAGTTCTCACCACATATCTAGATAAGTTCCTTGGGGGGTCTAGTTTCCAAAATGGGGTCACTTGGGGGGGTTTCCACTGTTTAGGTACATCAGGGGCTCTCCAAACGCGACATGGCGTCCGATCTGAATTCCAGCCAATTTTGCATTGAAAAAGTCAAACGACGCTCCTTCCCTACTGAGGTCTGCCATGCGCCGAAACAGTGGTTCCCCCCCACATATCAGGTATCAGCGTACTCAGGACAAATTGCACAATAACTTTTGCAGTCCAATTTCTCCTGTTGACCTTGGTAAAATAAAGAAAATTGAACCTGAAGTATTTTTTTTGTGAAAAAAAGTTAAATGTTCATTTTTTCTTAATATTCAAAAAATTCCTGTGACGCACCTAAAGGGTTAATAAACTTCTTGAATGTGGTTTTAAGCACCTTAAGGGGTGCAGTTTTTAGAATGGTGTCACTTTTGGGTATTTTCTATCATATAGACCCCTCAAAGTGGCTTCAAATGTGAAGTGGTCCCTAAAAATAAAATGGTGTTGCAAAAATGAGAAATCGCTGGTCAATTTTTAACCCTCATAACTTCCTAACAAAAAAAAATTTTGGTTCCAAAATTGTGCTGATGTAAAGTAAACATGTGGGAAATGTTATGTATTAAGTTTTTTGTGTGCCGTATCGCTGTGATTTAAGGGCATAAAAATTCAAAGTTGGAAAATTGCGAAATTTTCAAAATTTTCGCCAAATTTCTGTTTTTTTCACAAATAAACGCAAGTTATTTGAATGCAATTTTACCACTAACATGAAGTACAATATGTCACGAGAAAACAATGTCAGAATCACCGGGATCCATGGAAGCGTTCCAGAGTTATGACCTCATAAAGGTACAATGGTCAGAATTGTAAAAATTGGCCCGGGAGTTAACGTGCAAACCACCCTTGGTAGTGAAGGGGTTAAAAGAGAAAGTGAACCACAATATTTGTTGTGCAATTTCTCCTGAATACGCAGATACCCCATATGTGGGGTTAAAACCACTTTTTGGGTTCACAGCAGAGCTCGGAAGGGAAGTAGCGCCGTTTGACTTTTTCAATACAGAATTGGCTGGAATTGAGATCGGACACCATGTTGCATTTGGAGAGCCTCTGATGTGTCTAAACAGTGGAAACCCCCAACATGTGACCCCATTATGGAAACTAGACCCCTTAGGGAACTTATGTAGATGTGTGATGAGCACTTTGAACCTCCAAATGCTTCACAGAAGCTTATAACGTAGAGCCGTGAAAATAAAAAATAATTTTTTTTTCCACAAAAATGATCTTTTCACCCCCAAATTTTTATTTTCCCAAGGGTAACAGGAGAAATTATACCCCAGAAGTTATTGTGCAATTTTTCCTGAATACGCCCATACCCCATATGTGGGGGCAAACCACTGTTTGGGTGCACGGCAGACCTCAGAAGGGAAGGAGCACCGTTTGACCTTTGTAATGGAGAATTGGCTGGAATTGAGATCGGACGCCATGTCGCATTTGGAGAGTTCCTGATGTGCCTAAACAGTGAAAAAACTCCACATGTGACACCATTTTGAAATTATACCCCCCCAAGGAGCTAATCTAGATGTGTGGTGAGCACATTAAACCCCCAAGTGCTTCACAGAAGTTTATAACGCAGAGCAGAGAAAATAAAAAATCATTTTTTTCCCTGAAAAATGATGTTTTAGCCCACTATTTTTTATTTTCACAAAGCTAACAGGAGAAATTGGACCACAAAAGTTGTTGTGCAATTTGTCCTGAGTACACCGATACCCCATATGTGGGGGGAACCACTGTCTAGATGCATGGGAGAGCTCGGAAGGGAAGGGAAAGAGTGCCATTTTGGAATGCATACTTTGATGGAATATTCTGCGGGCATCATATTGCATTTGCAGAGCCCTTGATGTGCCTAAACAGCAGAAACCCCCCACAAGTGACCCCATTTTGGACACTAGACTCCCCCAAATGAGCTTATCTAGATGTGTGGTGAGCACTTTGAACCCCCAAGTGCTTCATAGAAGTTTATAAACGCAGGGCCATGAAAATAAAAAATCTTTTTTTTCCTCAGAAAAGATTTTTTTAGCCCACTATTTTTTATTTTTCCAAGGGTAACAGGAGAAATTGGACCACAAAAGTTGTGCAATTTGTCCTGAACATGCTGATAGCCCATATGTGGGGGGGGAAACCACTGTTTGGGTGCATGGGAGAGCTCGGAAGGGAAGGAGCGCCATTTTGGAATGCAGACTTTTTTGGAATGTTCTCCGGGCATCATGTTGCGTTTGCAGAGCCCCTGATGTGCCTAAACAGTATAAACCCCCCACAAGTGACCCAATTTTGGAAACTAGACCCCCAAAGGAGCTTATCTAGATGTGTGATGAGCACTTTGAACTCCCAAGTGCTTCACAGAAGTTTATAACGCAGAGCCGTGAAAATAAAAAAAAAATTCTCAAAAATTATTTTTTAGCCTACTATTTTTTCATTTTCCCAAGGGGAACAGAAAAAAATAGACCCCCAAAGTTGGTGTGCAATTTGTCCTGAGCACGCTGATGCCCCTATGTTGTGGTAAACCACTGTTTAGGCACACATCTGGGCTCGGACGGGAGGGAGCATCATTTGACTTTTGAACGCAAAATTGGCTGGAATCAATGGTGGTGCCATGTCGCGTTTGGAGACCCCTAATGTGCCTAATTAGTGGAAAACCCTCAATTCTAGCTCCATCTCTAACCCCAACACACCCCTAACCCTAATCCCAACCCTAACTTTAATCCCAACCCTAATCCTAACCCTAATCCCAACTCTAGCCCTAATTCTAACCCTAATTCTAATCCTTATCCTAACCCTAATGGAAAAATGAAAATAAATATATTTTCTTTATTTCATTATATTTCCCTTCCTAAGGGGGTGATAAAGGGGGGGGTTGCTTACTATTTTTTTATTTTGATCATTGTGACAGGGTTTATCACAGTGATCAAAATGTACATTGAATGAATGAATGGAATCTGCCGGCCGGCAGATTCCGCGGGCGCATTGCATATGCGCCCACCACTTTCTTCCCGGATCAAGATGGCGGCGCCCACCGGAGGAGGCAGGAGGGCCCGCGGACCACCGGGAGGTACCGTGGGGGGGATCGGGGATCGTATTTCTCTTTTCTCTAATGTGTGATCACATCAGAGGAGCGAGAAAGTGAAAGCAAAATCGCGACTTTTTTTGCAGTCGCCGTTATACGGTTAATAATGGCAATCACAAAAGCGTGGTCGGTAAATCCGACCTGAATCATGTTCTCTGGGGTCTCGGCTACCCCCAGCAGCCAAGACCCCGGAGAAAATCCGACTCTGGGAGGCTCTATACACTTTCCACAGCGCCGTGAATTCACGGCGCTGATACGCCATTGCAATTTATGCAACTTAATAAAATAAAAACCTAATATATACCCATCTAGCTTACTTATTTAAACCAATATAACAACACAAAATTTAGAAATAAACATTTCTGACATTCAAAAATAAAACAAAAAAAAATCAGTGACCAATATAGCCACCTTTCTTTACGATGACTCAAAAGCCTTCCACCCATAGATTCTGTCAGTTGCTTGATCTGTTTACGATCAACATTGCGTGCAGCAGCCACCACAGCCTCCCAGACACCGTTCTGAGAGGTGTACTTTTTTCCCTCCCTGTAGATCTCACATTTTATGAGGGACTACAAGTTCTCTATGGGGTTCAGATCAGGGGAACAAGGGGGCCATGTCATTATTTTTTCTTCTTTTAGACCTTTACTGGGCAGCCACACTGTGGAGTATTTGGATGCATGTGATGGAGCATTGTCCTGCATGAAAATCATGTTTTTCTTGAACGATACCGACTTCTTCCTGTACCACTGCTTGAAGAAGGTGTCTTTCAGAAACTGGCAGTAGGTCTGGGAGTTGAGCTTCACTCCATCATCAACCCAAAAAGGTCCCACAAGTTTATCTTTGATGATACCAGCCCATACCAGTACCCCACCTCCACCTTGCTGGCGTCTGACTCGGAGTGGAGCTCTCTGGCCTTTACTGATCCAGCCTCGGGCCCATCCATCTGGCCCATCAAGAGTCACTCTCATTTCATCAGTCCATAAAACCTTAGAAAAATCAGTCTTAAGATATTTCTTGGCCCAATCTTGATGTTTTATCTTATGTTTCTTGTTGAAAGGTGGTCGTTTTTCAGCCTTCCTTACCTTGGCCATGTCCCTAAGTATGGCACACCTTGTGCTTTTTGCTACTCGAGTAACGTTGCAGCTCTGAAATATGGCAAAACTGGTGGCAAATGGCATCTTGGCAGCTTCACGCTTGATTTTCCTCAATTCATGGGCAGTTATTTTGCGCCTTTTTTTTATCAACACGCTTCTTGCGACCCTGTTGGATATTTGCCATGAAACGCGTGATTGTTTGGTGATCATGCTTCAAAAGTTTGGCAATTTCAAGACTGCTGCATCCCTCTGCAAGACATCTCACAAGTTTTGACTTTTCAGAGTCCATCAAATCTCTCTTCTGACCCATTTTGCCAAAGGAAGGGAAGTTGCCTAATAATTAAGCACACCTTATATAGGGTGTTGATGTCATTAGACCACACCCCTCCTCATTAGAGATGCAAACCACCCGATTTACATAATTGGCAGTTGGCTTTCAAGGTTATACAGCTTGGAGTAGGACAACATGTACAAAAAGGATGATGTGATCAAAATACTCATTTGCCTAATAATACTGCACACAGTGTAGGTGTTAAATTAAGGGGTTAATTCATTGAAAAAAATTGCGTTGGCTGCCACGGTATTTTCACTGCCAGAGAGGGAAAGCCAGTGAGTGAGGGCAGATCTTAATAGCCTAGAGAGGGACCATTGTTTTTGTGCCCCCCCGGCTACAAAAGTCTGCCCACAGCTACCCCAGAAAAGGCACATCTAAAAGATACGCCTTTTCTGGCACTTAGCCTCTCTATTCCCATTGCCTTTAGCGGTGGCTCATGGATTAATAATAATGGGTTAATGTCATCTTGCTATTTAAAGGCGACATTAAGCCTGCTTAATAGTGTTGAGCATTCCGATACCGCAAATATCGGGTATCGGCCGATATTCGCGGTATCGGAATTCCGATACTGAGTTCCGATACTTTTTGCATATTGAATACCGGAATCGGAAGTTCCCATAATGCTATGAGCCAGTTTGATTTGATTCAGCCAATGGCAATCCTCAGGAGTGTGGGCACATCCTGTTAGGCATGTAGGCATGTTAACTAATGGAATGGCTGTGATTGGCTGCTGAAATGATGTCATGATGCACTATAAAAGCCGCCGCCTCCATTTCGGGTTCACTCTGCTGTGAATTCAGTTAGGAACAGGCTGCTGTTCAAGACTCTGAGGGACAGTTAGCGATAGCGATTTTCTAAATAATATTGTGCTTTACCCAGGCTACATTATCAATCAGTGTAGCTTTCTTTTGCCTTGCAGTGCTGTTCACAGCTGTCTGCGAGGTCTGTGTGAGTGCAGCTCACGCTGTGTAGTGTGTCCTGCAGCCACGTCTGGTTGTAGGCCACTCAGCGTGCGTCACTGCCTCATACATATTTTTCTTTTATTGCTGCTCATTTTTCATTAATTCTCCTATTAGTGTTCATCCATCCGTATCCATATACATTGGTTGCAAACACTATAGGAGTAGACAGCGGAGCCTTTCTGCAGCCTTTCAGTGCTAGTGCCCAGTTATCTGCACTGCTCATGGCTGTCTGAGAGGTCTCTGTGTGAGTGCAGCTCACGCTGTAGTGTGTCCTGCAGCCACGTCTGGTTGTAGGCCGCTCAGCGTGCGTCAATGCCTCACACATATTTTTCTTTTATTGCAGCTCATTTTTCATTAATTCTCCTATTAGTGTGCATCCATCCGTATCCATCTACATTGGTTGGTTGCAAACACTATATAGGAGTACATAGAGGAGCTTTTTTTCTGGCTTGTGCCCTGCAGCCACAGCCAGATTAGTATTACCCTATTTTTTTGGAGCCTCAGTTATTGCATTGTAGGTTACCTTCCTGCATTGTAATAGCTCCAAAAAGTTTGTGATACTATCGCTTTCACATCTTTGGTCACATCCTTTTTGTTTTTTTGAAAAAAAACAAAATAAAGTTCACCAAACACTCCACTTGACAGTTGTGTAGGCCACATTAGCTCATATTAAAGTGTAGTCCACACACTTTATAAAATTAGTGTTTCTTATACCTGTTAGCAGCTGTTCAGGAATAAGCACACTAAGCACCCTTTGTACTTTTCTGCCTATCTTTATCAGTCTACCAAGATGAAGAAGGCAGGGAGTAAGGCACATGGTCGTGGAGTTGCAGCAGGGAGAGGACGTGGGGATTCAGCAGGGAGAGGACGTGGGGATTCTGTGCCTGCTGCGGGCACCAGTGAGAGCATCCCCCAGTTTTACCAGGCAACAGTCCTTTATGCGCAGCTTTGTAGGACCTCGCCGTACCCCACTGCTGCGGGACAAACAAATTGAAGCCATTGTTGGATGGATGGCAGCTAACGCCTCGACTTCAATGACTTCCACATCCTCTCAGGGCCAGAGCACTGAAGAGCAACCATCTGTCTCTTCACCACCTGCCAAATTGCCCAGGCAGTCAGAACCCTGTACAGGAGCCATCTCAGTCTCTACTTCTGTTCCCTGAATCTGTTGGCTTGGAAGAGGGGGCCAGCCAAGCAGCATTCAAGAATGTGAAGAAGAGGGAGTATGCAGTGATGCGCAACTGCTTTGTCCCTCTGAATCTGAAGAGGCAGGTGGGCCCGTGCCTATTTTCAGCACACCTCAGTACGCATCAGATGATGAGACTCAGGTGCCACTTTCTGGTGCGTACGGTGCTGCTGAGACTACCCAAGAGAAGCAGGTGTTTGAAGAGGGGAGTGTAGATGATGAGGTCCTTGACCCATCATGGCGTGAGGAACAGGAAGGTGGTGGGAGCAGCTCTGAGGAAGAGATTCCCCGAACGGCCAAAACAGGAGGGAGAGGGAGGGGCAGACTTGGTTGCCTGTAGCCTCCACTTCAGCACCCGTTAGGAGCATTCCTCTTCCAAAAGCCAAAACGGGCGCTCCCAAGACTTGCAGTGCCTGGTCCTTTTTTGACACAGTTGCAGATGACATTTGTTTTGTCAAATGCAAGCTGTGTCACCAGAAAGTAAAAAGAGGGAAAGTGTCAGCAACTTCAATACCACAAATATGTGGAAACATGTGCGGACCAAGCACGTGGTGGAGTTACAAAGACACACTGAAGACGTAGGCCAACCTACAGCACCACCTACCACCTCTTCAGCTCGTGTTGTAGCCTCTTCCTCCAGCTCACACACAGCTGGTTCGGCTTCCTCACAGGATCGCCATGGAATGGAAGAACCTCTGGCACTGTTGTCCAGAGACCCAGTGATATTCCACCCACAGCACCACGTCCCCGTTCATCCTCATACTCCCAGGCCACTCTATAGCCATCGGTAGCACAGGCATGGGAGAAAAAGGTGGCCATACTCGGCAAACCATCCCCGAGCACAGGCTCAGATTGCTGGCATTGCCAAACTACTGGCCCTTGAAATGCTGTCATTCAGGCAGGTGGAGACAGACACCGTCCGGAACTTCATGGCATTGGCAGTCCCACAATACACCATGCCCAGCCGCTTTTATTTCAGCAGGCAAGCCGTCCCTGCCCTGCAAAAGCATGTGGAGGGAAAAATTAAACATGCGCTACTAAACGCCGTCAGTAGCAAGGTCCACCTGACCACCGATGCGTGGACCAGTAACCATGGACAGGGACGATACCTTTCCCTCACTGCCCATTGGGTCAATGTTGTGGAGCCGGGTACAGATCTTGAGAGTGGCGCTGTATGTGTTCTGTCAACTCCAAGGATTGCAGGAATCCAGTCTGTACACATTGACTCCTCCTCATACTCCAGTTCCTCTGAATCAGCGCTGCAGGAGCCTGTTACGACCGATATGAGCACAGCCGTGGCCAAACGTCAATAGGCCGTCCTGAAATTAATTTGGGGAATCGAAGCCACACAGCGCAGGAGCTCTGGAATGCCATCAAGCAGGAGAGCGACGTGTGGTTTGTGCCAGCGAATCTCCAGCCAGGCTTGGTAGTGTGTGACAATGGCCGAAATCTGGTGGCAGCTCTAGGCCTAGGCAACCTCACTCATATCCCATGTCTGGCACATGTGCTCAACTTGGTCTTGCAGAGCTTTCTGAGGGACTATCTGGATCTTGATGCACTGCTGCCCAAGGTCCGCATAGAGTGCGCTCACTTGCGGTGTTCCAGCATGGCAAGATCGCGCATTGCAGCTCAGCAGCGCCGATTACGCCTTCCGGAACATCGCATCATATGTGACCTACCCACCAGGTGGAATTCAGCGTTACATATATTGGAGCGGTTGTGTGAGCAGCAGGCAGCAGTAATGGAGTACCAGATGCATCAGGCGCAAACAAGTCGCACTGTGCGCCGGTCACACTTCAGCACCACTGAGTGGGCCTCCATGAAGGACATCTGCCTTGTTTTGCGTGCCTTCGATGATTCCACGTGGATGGCGAGTGCAGATGATGCACTAGTCCGTATGACTGTCCCCCTTATCTGCCTGCTTCAAAAAACACTGCAAGCACTAAGGGAGGAGGTTTTGGAAGAGGTGGAGGATGAGGAGTCACTAATGCCATCTGCTTCTGGACAGTCTGCGCTACGTGGTTCCTCACAAAGGCCTAGGCAGGGGACACTTTGTGAGGAGGATGAGGAGGAGACAATGGAGGAGGAAGACATCTCTCCAGAGGAGGGAGGTACACAATGCTATGGTCAGTATGTACAGTCATGGCCAAAAGTTTTGAGAATGACACAAATATTAATTTTTACAAAGTCTACTGCTTCATTTTTTCTAATGGCAATTTGCATATACTCCAGAATGTTATAAAGAGTGATCAGCTTAACAGCAATTACTTGCAAAGTCAATATTTGCCTAGAAAATGAACTTTATCCCCCAAAACACATTTCAACATCATTGCAGCCCTGCCTTAAAAGGACCTGCTAACATTGTTTCAGTGATTGCTCCATTAACACAGGTGTGGGTGTTGATGAGGACAGGGCTGGAGATCAATCTGTCATGATTAAGTAAGAATGACACCACTGGACACTTTAAAAGGAGGCTGGTGCTTGGCATTATTGTTTCTCTTCTGTTAACCATGGTTATCTCTAAAGAAACACGTGCAGTCATCATTGCACTGCACAAAAATGGCCTAACAGGGAAGAGTATCGCAGCTAGAAAGATTGCACCTCAGTCAACAATCTATCGCATCATCAAGAACTTCAAGGAGAGAGGTTCCCTTGTTGCCAAAAAGGCTCCAGGGCGCCCAAGAAAGACCAGCAAGCGCCAGGACCGTCTCTTAAAAGTGTTTCAGCTGCGGGATCGGGCTACCAGCAGTGCAGAGCTTGCTCAGGAATGGCAGTAGGCAGGTGTGAGTGCATCTGCACGCACTGTGAGGCAGAGACTCTTGGAGCAAGGCCTGGTCTCAAGGAGGGCAGCAAAGAAGCCATTTCTCTCCAGAAAAAATATCATGAACAGACTGATATTCTGCAAGAGGTACAGGGAGTGGACTGCTGAGGACTGGGGTAAAGTCATTTTCTCTGATGAATCCCCTTTTCGATTGTTTGGGACATCTGGAAAACGGCTTATTCGGAGAAGACGAGGTGAGCACTACCACCAGTCTTGTCTCATGCCAACTGTAAAGCATCCTGAAACCATTCATGTGTGGGGTTGCTTCTCAGCCAAGGGAATGGGCTCTCTCTCAGTCTTGCCTAAAAACACAGCCATGAATAAAGAATGGTACCAGAATGTCCTCCGAGAGCAACATCTCCCAACCGTCCAAGAGCAGTTTGGCGATCAACAATGCCTTTTTCAACATGATGGAGCACCTTGCTATAAAGCAAAGGTGATAACTAAATGGCTCAGGGAACAAAACATAGAGATTTTGGGACCATGGCCTGGAAACTCCCCAGATCTTAATGCCATTGAGAACTTGTGGTCAATCATCAAGAGACGGGTGGACAAACAAAAACCTTCAAATTCAGACAAAATAAAAGCATTGATTTTGCAAGAATGGACTGCTATCAGTCAGGATTTGATCCAGAAGTTGATTGAGAGCATGCCAGGGAGAATTGCAGAGGTCCTGAAGAAGAAGGGTCAACACTGCAAATATTGACTTGCTGCATTAACTCATTCTAACTGTCAATATAACCTTTTGTTACTCATAATATGATTGCAATTATATTTCTGTATGTGATAAAAACATCTGACAAACACACATAAAAACCAGAGGGCAGCAGATCATGTGAAAATATAATATTTGGGTCATTCTCAAAACTTTTGGCCATGACTGTACAGCGAGGGTGGGGTGATGCAGAGCAGGCAGAGATGACGCCTCAAGCAGGGAACAGCGTTTCTTGGGCAGTTGGGAGTCTGCAGCACATGGTTGATTTCATGCCGCAGTGCCTGAGAAACGACCGGCGCATCGCCCACATTCTCAACTTCTCAACACGGCAGATTATTGGGTGTACACCCTCCTAGATCCTCGCTACAGGGACAACTTACAAAGCCTCATAACACCGTAGAACCGGGAGCGTAAAATGCGGGAGTACCAAGAGACATTGGTGCATTCCATCATGTTCTCCATTCCAGCCGAGAGCAGTGCTGCTAGTGCTTTACAAAGCAGCTCTGTGCGTCGAGGCAGTGGAGGAAGCTCTGCACAAAGAGGGAGCAGAGGCAGTGCCTCAGCACAAGGCAAGACCAGTATGGCCCAAATGTGGCAAAGTTTTGCGTGCCCGCCACAAATGTCTATACCATCACAGACGGCTCCAGTAAGCAGGAGGCAACGTTTCTGTCAGATGGTGACAGACTACATGTCTTGCCCTGTCAGTGTACTCCCAGACGGCTCTTCCCCCTTCAAGTTTTGGGTCTCTAAGCTAGATACATGGCCAGAGCTTATCCAGTATGCATTGGAGGTGCTGGCTTGCCCTGCTTCTAGTGTATTATCAGAACGCGTCTTTAGTGCCGCAGGTGGTGTACTAACAGACCGTCGCACGCGACTATCCTCCGATAATGTTGACCGGCTTACTTTTCTGAAAATGAACAAGGCCTGGATCTCGCAGGAATTTGCCAGTCCTCTTCCAGAATAAATAATTGGTTGGCAACAGTATCCAGGTCTCCTGTTGTGTTCATGTTTCTACCACCTGAACTGTAATCCCTGGGCTCCAACACCGCCAGTTGTTGCTTAGAAGTGCTGTCCGCACAGAGAAAAACACATGCTCCTGTTTTAGTGGGGTTTAGTAACGCCAGCTGCTCCCCTGCTGTGTGGATGGCAATATCTCCTGCTGCCTCCACATTCAAACTACATCACATATAAAACTTGCTGCAATTAGGCCTCAGCCTACTCCATGATTGACCCTGGGCTCCAACACCGCCAGTTGTTGCTCAGAAGTGCCGTCCGCACAGAAAAAAACACTAGCTCCTGTGTTAGTGGGGTTCAGTAACGCCAGCTGCTCCCCTGCTGTGTGGACGGCAATATCTGCTGCTCCCTCCACATTCAAACTACATCACATATAAAACTTGCTGCAATTAGGCCTCAGCCTGCTCCATGATTCACCCTGGGCTCCAACACTGCCAGTTGCTGCTCAGAAGTGCCGACTGCACAGAGAAAAACACATGCTCCTGTGTTAGTAGGGTTCAGTAACGCCAGCTGCTCCCCTGCTGTGTGGGTGGCAAAGTCTACTGCTGCCTCTACATTCAAACTACATCAGATTTTCAATTGCTGCAATTAGGCCTCAGCCTGCTCCGTGATTCACCCTGGGCTCCAACAACACTGCCAGTTGCTGCTCAGAAGTGCCGACTGCACAGAGAAAAACACATGCTCCTGTGTTAGTAGGGTTCAGTAACGCCAGCTGCTCCCCTGCTGTGTGGGTGGCAAAGTCTACTGCTGCCTTTACATTCACACTACTGCTGATTTCAAACTTGCTCCAACTAGGCCTCTGGCTCCACTCTGTCTCTAGTATTTTCCCTGGCCACCAACACCACCAGCTGCTGCTCAGAAGTGGCATCTGCACAATCAACGCTTGTTCCTGTGTTACTGGGGTTCAGTAACATCAGCTGATCCCCTGATGTGTGTCCGGCAATGTCTCCTGCTCTGTCCACATTCCCACTACTAGACCCCTGTACAGGAGTGAGGGCCTGTTCCCAGGAGCTACAGTCTGAAGAAAGGGCTAAAAAGCCTTCACTAGACCCCTGTACAGCTGTATAATGAGGCCCAGGCTTTATAGTGTAGGGACAGGAGTGAGGGTCTGTTCCCAGGAGCTACAGACTGAGGAAAAAGCTAAAAAGCCTTCACTAGACCCCTGTACAGATTGATAATGAGGTCCAGGCTTTAGAGTGAAGGGACAGGAGTGAGGGCCTGTGCTCAGGAGCTACAGACTGAGCAAAGAGCTAAAAAGCCTTCACTAGACCCCTGTACAGCTGTATAATGAGGTCCAGGCTTTATAGTGAAGGGACAGGAGTGAGAGTCTGTGCCCAGGAGTTACAGACTGAGGAATGGGCTAAAAAGCCTTCACTAGACCCCTGTACAGCTTGATAATGAGGTCCAGGCTTTAGAGTGAAGGGACAGGAGTGAGGGCCTGTGCTCAGGAGCTACAGACTGAGAAAAGAGCTAAAAAGCCTTCACTAGACCCCTGTACAGCTGTATAATGAGGTCCAGGCTTTATAGTGAAGGGACAGGAGTGAGGGTCTGTGCCCAGGAGCTACAGACCGAGGAATAGGCTAAAAAGCCTTCACTAGACCCCTGTACAGCTGTATAATGAGGCCTAGGCTTTATAGTGAAGGGACAGGAGAGAGGGCCTGTTCTCAGGAGCTACAGACTGAGGAAAGAGCTAAAAAGCCTTCACTAGACCCCTGTACAGCTGTATAATGAAGCCTAGGCTTTATAGTGAAGGGACAGGAGAGAGGGCCTGTTCTCAGGAGCTACAGACTGAGGAAAGAGCTAAAAAGCCTTCACTAGACCCCTGGACAGCTGTATAATGAGGCCCAGGCTTTATAGTGAAGGGACAGGAGTGAGGGCCTGTTCCCTGGACCTACTGTTATGAATGGGTCACCGAGGAGAAAAACAACACACGCTAAGTCTCAGAAAACCAGAGAGGTTGGTAACTATGCAGATTGCAGATCCCCTGATCTTAACACACAACTAGCAGCAGTCGTGGAGCGTGCCTACGACGGTCCTGGACGCCTCGTTACAACCGGAGAACTAAATAAGCCTAAAGTAAGAAAAGGGAAAACTAACTCCCCCAGAGCAGACCCCAAAGGAAAGACAGCCCCCCCTCCCCTGATGAAGCCGCATGGGTTGCGGCAATATGCGTGGGGTATGATCCTGGGTGTAGCACCCACTTGGTTATAGCTGTATTTTCACTGCGACCTTATTATTGGTTGCTCTGGAGTAATTTTTGTGTGGTACAATTGAATATTGGATTGTGGGCATTGGCCATATTGCTGTTGGCTTATTATGGCCTGTGTGCCCTAACCAGTGAATATTTAGGGACACATGCATGGAATTATTTCATGCAGTGACTTTGCAATATTAGGGCCCTTGGTCTCCATGAGCAGGTTTATGGGGTGGTTGTTGTGATTAATTGCAGTGAGGTTGGACCACATGGTTGATATACAGGTTATTACAGCATAATCTATAAGTGTCATATGCCATACTTCACTGTTATATATTGTGGGATGCTTCATATGTTTTTATTATGTTTTTAATTGTATTGCTGCATCAATAAAACATTGTTTTTGTATTGGTTCAGTGTGCGCTATTTGCAGTGGTTCTTTTTCTTCTCTTCTCAGCCCCCCACAAGTATTGACGGTGAAGCAAGATGAAAACACAAACAAAGGCAGAAAAAAAGGCTGAGCAAATGATGGGGCCAAACTAACTTGAAAGGACAGGAAAGGAAAGATACTGTCTACAATCTGCCAAAAAACCCTACCCAAAATAATGTCCAACACATCTGATAACAAAATTAACCCTGAAGTCACTAGACTTCTCCCACTAGATCATCACTCTGAAATATTCTGAGACAGAGCAAAAAAGAGGCCAATCTAATAAAAGGCAAATTGGCAAATACAGATAAATAAGAGTGGAGATTCAGCACAGCCCAGCCGGGCTGGCTGACCACACAAAAACTGAGCTGACCAACAAGAGTAAGTGCGAACGTTAGCAAAAAGCAAACTTAACTTGAGAAGAATGGAGCAGAGCTGAAGTCCAAGACCTGAGAAGCAGACTGAATCACCAGCAACAGGATAGGGCGTCGGCTGTCTTATATCCAGTCTGATACTCCAGAGATCCAATCATTATCCTCCTCGTCAGGTGACAGACCATTACCAATTAAACTAACCTCACCACCTCCTGTCACCACCAGAGGGAGAACGGAAGGAGAACTCCCAGCTGGTGGAGCAGAAAATGTGCTCATAACAGTACCCCCCTTGAGGAGGGGTCACCGAACCCTCATCCACGCCACCAGGCCGATCAGGATGGGCCCGGTGAAAAGCACGAACCAATTTATTGGCATGAATATCCGAGGCAGAGACCCAAGAATTATCCTCCTGGCCATAACCCTTCCATTTGACCAAATACTGGAATCTCCGTCTGACCAAACGAGAATCCAATATTTTCTCTACCTCATATTCCACATTGCCTTTAATGAAAACAGGGTCAGGAGGTGCTGCCACAGGAACTACTTGCTCAACAAACCTCTTCAACAGTGATTTGTGAAATACGTTATGGATTTTGAACGTAACTGGAAGAGCCAATCGAAAAGAAACAGGATTAAGAATCTCCAAAATCTTATAAGGTCCAATAAATCTTGGCTTAAATTTTGGAGATGCAACTGTCATAGGAATATTCTTAGACGACAACCAAACCATATCACCCACTTTAAACCGGGGACCAATGGTCCTATGCCGGTTGGAAAAACGCTGGGCCTTTTCCTGAGAGAGTGACAACTTATCCACCACTTGGTCCCATATCTGCTGCATTCTCACAACCACAGTGTCCACACCTGGGCAGGACAAAGATTCCACTTGTCATGAAGAAAATCAAGGATGAAACCCAAAATTACAGAAAAAGGGTGACATCAAAGTGGCAGAACTAGCTCTATTGTTCAGCGCAAATTCGGCCAAGGGCAAAAATGAGACCCAATCATCTCGATCAGCAGATATAAAACATCTTAAATAAGACTCCAGGGTCTGGTTTGTTCTCTCAGTCTGCCCATTGGTCTGGGGATGAAACGCAGAGGAGAAGGATAACTGAATTCCCAGATTGGAACAAAAGGCTTTCCAGAATCTGGAAACAAACTGGACCCCTCTATCGGACACAATGTTCTCAGGAATCCCGTGTAACCGAACCACCTGTTGTAAAAACAAGGGTTCCAACTCAGCGGAAGATGGCAACTTTGGGAGTGGTACAAGATGGACCATCGTCGAAAATCTATCACAAATCACCCAGATAACAGTCATTCTCTGAGAGACAGGAAGATCAGAAATAAAATCCATTGAGATATGGGTCCATGGCCTCTTGGGCACCGGGAGGGGCATCAACAACCCACTAGAACAAGAACAGGGTGTAGACCGAGAACAAGTCCCATAGGACTGTACAAAATTCCTGACATCACGAGATAAGGCAGGCCACCAAAACGACCGACTCACCAAATCTCTGGTACCAAAAATGCCTGGATGACCAGCCAATGCGGAGCAATGGACTTCAGACATCACTCTCTTTCTCCACTGGTCAGGAACATACAATCTTCCCATAGGGCAACGCTCAGGTTTATCCTCCTGAAATTCCTCCATGGCGCGTCTCAAATCGGGCGAAATGGTAGATAGAATTACCCCCTCACCTATGATAGTAGTAGGCTCAGTCACATTAAGAGAATCAGCAAAGAAACTCCTAGAAAGGGCGTCTGCCTTAACATTCTTAGTGCCCGGAAGAAAAGAGACCACAAAATTAAAACGTGTGAAAAACAAGGCCCATCTAGCCTGTCTAGGATTCAAGCATTTAGCCGACTCCAGATAAATCAGTTTCTTGTGATCGGTGAGGACCACAAATTGATGTCTAGCTCCCTCCAACCAATGTCTCCACTCCTCAAATGCCCATTTCATGGCCAACAATTCCCGATTCCCCACGTCATAGTTGCGTTCAGATGGGGAGAACTTTTGAGAAAAGAAGGCACAGGGATTCATCTTAGAAGTCACAGGGTCTTTTTGGGACAAAACAGCTCCTGCACCAATCTCGGAAGCGTCTACCTCCACTTGAAATGGAAGTGAGACATCAGGTTGCCATAGAACTGGAGCTGAAGTAAATCTCTGCTTAAGCTGCTGAAATGCTGAGACAGCCTCAGGAGACCAATTCAGCACATCAGCACCCTTCTTGGTCAGTTCAGTCAGTGGTTTGACAATACTAGAAAAATTACCTATAAATTTACGATAGAAATTAGAAAAACCCAAAAACTTCTGGAGAGCCTTCAAAGAAGTAGGCTGAACCCAATCATAAATGGCCTGTACCTTGGCCGGGTCCATTTCAATAATCGATGGAGACAAGATAAATCCCAAAAATGAAATCCTCTGTACACCAAAGAGGCAATTCGATCCCTTAAACAGGGAATTCTCCCTCAAAATCCGGAACACAGTCCGGACATGTTCCACATGGGAATCCCAATCACTAGAAAAGATCAAAATATCATCCAGATAGATGATCAAAAACTTATCTACAAAGTTTCGAAAAATATCATTCATAAAGGACTGGAAGACAGAAGGGGCATTAGAGAGCCCAAAAGGCATCACCAGGTACTCAAAATGTCCCTCCGGAGTATTAACCCCTTCACTACCAAGGGTGGTTTGCACGTTAACTACCGGGCCAATTTTTACAATTCTGACCACTGTCCCTTTATGAGGTCATAACTCTGGAACGCTTCCATGGATCCCGGTGATTCTGACATTGTTTTCTCGTGACATATTGTACTTCATGTTAGTGGTAAAATTGCATTCAAATAACTTGCGTTTATTTGTGAAAAAAACGGAAATTTGGCGAAAATTTTGAAAATTTCGCAATTTTCCAACTTTGAATTTTTATGCCCTTAAATCACAGCGATACGGCACACAAAAAACTTAATACATAACATTTCCCACATGTTTACTTTACATGAGCACAATTTTGGAACCAAAATTTTTTTTTCTTAGGAAGTTATAAGGGTTAAAAATTGACCAGCGATTTCTCATTTTTGCAACACCATTTTATTTTTAGGGACCACTTCACATTTGAAGCCACTTTGAGGGGTCTATATGATAGAAAATACCCAAAAGTGACACCATTCTAAACAATGCACCCCTTAAGGTGCTTAAAACCACATTCAAGAAGTTTATTAACCCTTTAGGTGCGTCACAGGAATTTTTTGAATATTAAAAAAAAAATGAACATTTAACTTTTTTCACAAAAAAAATACTTCAGGTTCAATTTTCTTTATTTTACCAAGGGTAACAGGAGAAATTGGACTGCAAAAGTTATTGTGCAATTTGTCCTGAGTACGCTGATACCTGATATGTGGGGGGGAACCACTGTTTCGGCGCATGGCAGACCTCAGTAGGGAAGGAGCGCCGTTTGACTTTTTCAATGCAAAATTGGCTGGAATTCAGATCGGACGCCATGCCGGGTTTGGAGAGCCCCTGATGTACCTAAACAGTGGAAACCCCCCAAGTGACCCCATTTTGGAAACTAGACCCCCCCAAGGAACTTATCCAGATATGTGGTGAGAACTTTGAACCCACAAGGGCTTCACAGAAGTGTATAACGTACAGCGGTACAATTAAAAAATAATATTTTTTCCACAAAAATGATCTTTTCACCCCCAATTTTTATTTTTCCAAGGGTAACAGGACCCTAAAAGTTATTGTGCAATTTGTCCTGAGTACACTAATACCCCATATGTGGGTGTAAATGACTATTTGGGCGCATAGCAGAGCTCGGAAGGGAAGCAGCGCCATTTGACGTTTTTGGCTAGAATTGAGATCGGACACCATGTCGCGATTGGAAAATCCCTGATGTACCAAAACACTAGAAACCCCCCACAAATGACACCATTTTGGAAACTAGACCCCCCAAGGAACTTATCTAGATGTGTGGTGAGCACTTTGAACCCCCCAGTGCTTCACTGAAGTTTATAACGTACAGCAGTACAATTAAAAAATCATATTTTTTCCACAAAAATGATCTTTTCACCCTCAATTCTTATTTTTCCAAAAGTAACAGGACCCTAAAAGATATTGTGCAATTTATCCTGAGTACGCTGATACCCCACATGTGGGTGTAAACCACTATTTGGGCGCATGGCAGAGTTCGGAAGGGAAGCAGCGCCATTTGACGTTTTTGGCTGGAATTGAGATCGGACACCATGTCGCGTTAGGAAAGCCCCTGATGTACCAAAACAGTAGAAACCCCCCACAAATGACACCATTTTGGAAACTAGACCCCCCAAGGAACTTATCTAGATGTGTGGTGAGCACTTTGAACCCCCCAGTGCTTCACTGAAGTTTATAACGTCCGGGCATGAAAATAAAAAAATCGTATTTTTTCCACAAACATCATCTTTTAGTCCTCATTTTTTTATTTTCCCAAGGGTAACAGGAAAAATTGGACCCCAAAAGTTGTTGTCCAATTTGTCCTGAGTACGCTGACACCCCATATGTGGGAGAAAACTACTGTATGGACACACGTCAGGGCTCGGAAGGGAAGTAGTGACGTTTTGGAATGCAGACTTTGATGGAATGGTCTGTGGGTGTCATGTTGCCTTTGGAGAGCCCCTAATGTACCTAAACAGTAAAAACCCCCCACAAATGATCCCATTTTGGAAACTAGACCCCCTGAGGAACTTATCTAGATGTGTGGTGAGCACTTTGAACCCCCAAGGGCTTCACAGAAGTTTATAATGCCCAGGCATGAAAATAAAAAAATCGTATTTTTTCCACAAACATGATCAATTAGTCCCCAATTTTTTTATTTTCCCAAGGGTAACAGGAGAAATTGGACCCCAAAAGTTGTTGTCCAATTTGTCCTGAGTACGCTGATACCTCATATGTGGGAGAAAACTACTGTATGGGCACACATCAGGGCTCGGAAGGGAAGTAGTGACGTTTTGGAATGCAGACTTTGATGGCATGGTCTGCGGGTGTCATGTTGCTTTTGGAGAGCCCCTGATGTACCTAAACAGTGGAAACTCCCCACAAGTGACCCCATTTTGGAAACTAGACCCCCTGAGGAACTTATCTAGATGTGTGGTGAGCACTTTGAACCCCCCAGTGCTTCACAGAAGTTTATAACGACCGGGCGTGAAAATAAAAATATCGTATTTTTTCAACAAACATCATCTTTTAGTCCCCAATTTTTTTATTTTCCCAAGGGTAACAGGAGAAATTGGACCCCAAAAGTTGTTGTCCAATTTGGCCTGAGTACGCTGATACCTCATATGTGGGAGAAAACTACTGTATGGGCACACGTCAGGGCTCGGAAGGGAAGTAGTGATGTTTTGGAATGCAGACTTTGATGGATTGGTCTGCGGGTGTCATGTGCGTTTGGAGAGCCCCTGATGTACCTAAACTATTGAAACTCCCCACAAGTGACCCCATTTTGGAAACTAGACCCCCCACGGAGCTTATCTAGATGTGTGGAGAGCACTTTGAACCCCCAAGTGCTTCACAGAAGTTTATAACGCCTGGGCGTGAAAATAAAAAAAACATTTTTTTCCGCAAAATTATATTTTTGCCCCCAATTTTTTATTTTCCTAAGGGTAACAGGAGAAATTGGACCCCAAAAGTTGTTTTGTAATTTGTCCTGAGTAGGCTGATACCCTACATGTGGGGGTAAAACACTGTTTGGGTGCATGGCAGAGCTTGGAAGGGAAGGAGCACCATTTGACTTTTTCAACGCAGAATTGGCTGGAATTGAGATCAGACGCCATGTTGCCTTTGGAGAGCACCTGATGTGCCCAAACAGTGGAAACCCCCCAATTATAACTCCAACCCTAACCTCAACACACCCCTAACCCTAATCTGAGCCCTAGCCCTAACCCTAGCCCTAACCCTAACCCTAGCCCTAACCCTAACCCTACCCTAACCCTAACCCTAGCGGGAAAATGGAAATAAATACATTTTCTTTTAGTTTTATTATTTTTCCCTAACTAAGGGGGTGATAACGGGGGGTTTGATTTACTATTTATGGCGGTTTTTATGTTTGGCAGCTGTCGCACGCTAAAAGACGCTTTTTATTGTAAAAATAGTTTTTGCATCACCACATATTGAGAGCTATAATTTTTCCGTATTTTGACCCACCGAGTCATGTGAGGTCTTATTTTTTGCGGGAAGATTTGACGTTTTTATTGGTACCATTTTCGGGCACGTGACATTTTTTGATCGCTTTTTATTCCGATTTTTGGGACGCAGAATTAACAAAAACCAGCATTTCATGAATTTCTTTTGGGGGGGTGCGTTTACACCGTTCCGCATGCGGTAAAATTGATAAAGCGGTTTTATTCTTCGGGTCAGTACGCTTACAGCGATACCTCATTTAGGTCGTTTTTTTATGTTTTGTCGGTTTTTTGCAATGAAAACAATTTTATATAAAAAATAATTATTTTTGTATCGCTTTATTCTGCGAGCTATAACTTTTTTATTTTTTTGCAGATGACGCTGTATGGTGGCTCGTTTTTTGCGGGACAAGATGTCGTTTTCAGCGGTACCATGGATATTTATATGTGTCTTTTTGATCGCGCGTTATTGCACTTTTTGTTCGGTGGTATGATAATAAATCATTATTTTTTGCTTCATTTTTTATTTTTATTTTTTAAGGGGTTCGCTAAAGGGGTTAAATAATGGGACAGTTTTATAGGGCGGGTCGTTACGGACGCGGCGATACCAAATATGTGTACTTTTATTGTTTTTGGTTTTTTTTATTTTGAAAAAATGGATTTATTGGGGAATATTTTTTTTTTTTTTTACTAATTTATTTAGCGATTTTTTTTAAATTATTTTTAACACTTTTTTTTTTTTTTTTTTTACTTTATTACCTTGTCCCAGGTGGGACATCACTGTCCTGTGACAAATCGCTGATCTGTCACATCACAGATCACTGTGACAGATCAGCGATCTGTCACAGGCATTGCTGCAGACTTCCTCATGCCTGCGCTTTGCAGGCACTGAGGAAGCCAGCTTCCTCAGGCCCCCAAAGGCCCCCGTCGCCATCTTGGATTCGGGGGCCTGGAGGAAAGGAGCCCCCCGCAGCAGCGCTGCACATTGCGCTGCTGTGGGGGGCTCAGGGAAGCACGGAGGGAGCCCCCTCCCTGCCGATGCTTCCCTTTAACCCCCGGTACACCGCGATCGCGTTTGATCGCGGTGTGCAAGGGGTTAACGTGTCGGGGGTGGTCCGTGACCACCCCTGACACATTGTGCCGGGTGTCAGCTATGATAATTAGCTGACACCCGGCCGCGATCAGCGGCGCTCACCACGTGGGCGCCGCTGATCATGGTGACGTAATATTCCGTCCATGGTAATTAGGTCCATGGTCACATGGACGGAATATTACGTCAATTGTAGGTAAGGGGTTAAACGCCGTCTTCCATTCATCCCCGTGCTTGATGCGAATAAGATTATACGCCCCCTGAGGTCAAGCTTAGTAAACCAGCAGGCACTCTTAACTCTGGAGAATAAATCAGACATCAGAGGTAACGGGTACTGATATTTAACCGTCATCTTGTTAAGGGAACGATAATCAATACACGGTCTTAATGAACCATCTTTCTTGGCCACAAAAAAACCCAGCGCCTAAAGGTGACGAAGATGGTCTAATATGACCCTTCTCCAGTGACTCCTTAATATAGGATCGCATAGCATCATGTTCGGGTACAGATAAGTTGAAAAGCCGACCCTTGGGAAATTTTCACCCAGGCATCAACTCAATTGCACAGTCATAGCTCCTATGAGGGGGCAAAGACGCAGACTTACTCTCACTAAATACATCAGAGAAATCAGCCAGATAAATCAGGAATATCATGAGACTGAGGAGAGGTGGAGAACACAGGAGCGTCCCTAAGAACACACTGACAACACCAACTCACCACAGACACAGATCTCCAATCCAAAACTGGGTTATGAGTTTGCAACCAGGGGAAACCCAGAACAATAGTATCATGCAAATTATGCAGCACTAAAAATTTACAATTTTCTTGGTGGTCTGGGGCAACTCGCATTATCACCTGGGTCCAAAACTGAGGTTTATTCTCCGCCAAAGGAGTGCCATCAATACCCCTCAAAGGAATAGGCATCTGCAGAGGTGTCATGGACAAACCACAACGTTTAGCAAAGTCCAAATCCATCAGATTCAGAGCTGCTCCTAAATCCACAAAAGCCTTAGTGGAAAACGTGGACAAGGAGCAGATCAGAGTAATTGCCAAAAGGAACTTAGGTTGTACACTGCCCACAGCAAATGTGTGTGCAAAACGTTTCTCTCATTTAGGGCAGACAGAAATATTATGAGAAGCGTCTCCACAGAAAAAACACAGCTTATTACGCCTTCTAACCTCCTGACGTTGCGCTCTAGACCAAACCCCATCATATTGCATAGGTTCTGACATTTGTTCAAAAGGTGGCAGCGCCTCTCGTGTAGTTTTACGTTCACGTAAACGCCGATCAACTTGAATGGCTAATGACATAGAGCCATACAGACCAGAGGGAACAGGAAATCCCACCATAATATCTTTTACGGTCTCTGATAAACCTTTCCGAAAGAGGGCTGCCAATGCACTATCATTCCATGTAGTAAGGACCGCCCACTTTCAGAATTTTTGACAGTATAACTCTGCAGGATCCTGACCCTGGTTTAATGCCAACAAGGTTCTCTCAGCTTGATCAACGGAATTAGGTTCATCATACAACAACCCCAAGGCCTGAAAAAATGCATCCACATTAGTCAGAATAGGATTTTCAGGTGTCAGAGAAAATGCCCAATCCTGGGGATCGCCACGCAGCAAGGAGATGACAATTTTAACCTGCTGCACAGAGCTCCCCGATGAGTTAGGCTTCAAGGCAAGAAATATTTTACAATTATTCTTAAAATTCAGAAATTTAGACCGATCCCCAGAAAACACATCAGGAGTAGGGATCTTGGGCTCAGCAGCACGTGACTGAATGAGGTAGGTGGAAATTCCCTGTACTTCAGCAGCAAGTTGCTCCACACAATCAGACAGTTGCTTAATCTCCATTAGGAGAAAAAAAAATCCTCCTACGGCCCCAGAGAAAAAGAGGAAAAAAAAAATTCCGACACTCTTTTCTCTTTTTTTTCCCCTTTTTAAAACAATTTCTTCCTGCTTTTGAGTACCCTAGAATCTGCGGTATGGCTGGTGATTCTGTTATGAAAGGGTCGCCGAGGAAAAAAAACAACACAAGCTAAGTCTCAGAAAACCAGAGAGGTTGGTAACTATGCAGACTGCAGATCCCTGATTCTAACCACGCAACTAGCAGCAGTCGTGGAGCGTTCCTACGTTGGTTCTAGATGCCTCATCACAACCGAAGAGCTAAATAAGCCTAAAGCAGGAAAAGAGGAAAACTAACTGCCCCAGAGCAGACCCCAAAGGAAAGACAGCCCCCCACATGTATTGACGGTGAAACAAGATGAAAACACATACAAAGGCAGGAAAATAGGCTGAGCAAACGATGGGGCCAAACTAACTAGAAAGGACAGGAAAGGAAAGACACTGTCTGCAATCTGCCAAAAACCCTACCAAAAATAATGTCCAACACATCTGATAGCAAAATTAACCCTGAAGTCACTAGACTTCTCCCACTATATCAGCACTCTGAAATATTCTGTGACAGAGCAAAAAGAGGCCAATCTAATAAGGGACAAAAAAGAGAAAATTGGCAAATACAGATAAATAAGAGTGGAAATTCAGCACAGCCCAGCCGGGCTGGCTGACCACACAAAAAACTGAATTGACCAACAAGAGCAAGTGTGAACATTAGCAAAAACAAACTTAACTTGAGAAGACTGGAACAGAGCTGAGTCCAAAACCTGAGAAGCAGACTGAATCACCAGCACCAGGATAGGGCGTCGGCTGTCTTATATCCAGTCTGATACTCCAGAGATCCAATCGTTATCCTCCTCCTCAGGTGGCAGATCACTACCAATTAAACCAACCTCACTACCTCCTGTCACCACCAGAGGGAGAACGGAAGGAGAACTCTCAACTGGTGGAGCAGAAAATGAGCTTATAACAGGTCAGGTTCGCTGACACTGAACATAGATACGTCTCTGTTCAGACTAGTAAGTTCTGGTACCTCTACAGAATGGTTACTGACACTGATTAGGGCAAGGTTAAGACACTCTGGTCGATGATACTGGAACAGGGTTTGGCCGAACACAGAGCAGATGACAATGTTCAGGCACTGGCCACTCAAGGACAAGCTTCAAGGACTGGCCACTCCGGGAATTAGGTTAAGGCCCTGGCCTTTCTGAATCCAGGGGATTATGGATACAGGACTTGCCACACCAGGACCACGGGACAGACACTGGCTGCTCTGGGACCAGGGGATGACGGATAATGATTCTACACATTGCATGGCGAATCCCTAAGGGAGAGGGAGTCTTTTATATAGGATGACTCCCAGCAATTAGCTGGAAGCCATCTTCCAGGTGTAGTAATTATACTAAATATCTCTGAGCAACAAGCTAAGGGTATTTAGTATATACTTGCTCTGCCCCTTTAAGAATGGGGGAGTGCGCGCATGTGTGTACTAGGTGCACTGCTGGGAGCTGCGGCGCTCACACAACCAGGAAGCAGGAGAACGCTGGGGATTGTGCCGAGGGTCTGAGGCAGTAAGCTGGCATCCCACCATGCAGGGGTGCCGGTAATAGAGGTACAAGCACACTATGCCATCATGGATTACAATCTTTCCGGGCACGCAAGGTCCTGCTACTCACACCAGCATATGTCAAGGTCCATTAGAAGTTCGCCAATGGCCATCTGGATGATCCAGAAGAGGCAAGGGAGAATGTCACTTAATCAGATAAGACCAAAATAGAACTTTTTGCTATCATCACCACCTGCCATGTTTGGAGGAAGAAGAAGGATGAGTGCAAATCCAAGAACACCGTCCCAACCTTGAAGCACGGTGGGGGGAAACATCATACTTTATGGCTGTCTATCTGCAAAACAGACAAGATGACTTCACCGTATTTAAGGGAGGATGGATGGGTCAAGGATCGCGAGATTTTAGCCAAAAACCTCCTTCCCTCAGTTGGAACATTGAAAATGGGTCGTGGCTGGGTCTTCCAGCATGGCAATCACCCAAAACACACAAGAGGAACTAAGAAGCATTTCAAGGTCCTGGAGTGGCCTAGCCAGTCTCTAATCCTGAACCCAATAGAAAATTTTTGGAGGGAGCTTAAAATCAATGTTGCCCAGCGACAGCCCTGAAACCTGAAGGATTAGGAGAAGATCTGTATGGAAGTATGGGCCAAAATCCCTGCTGCAGTGTGTGCAAACTTGGTCAAGAACTACAGGAAACGTCTGACCTCTGTAATTACAAACAAAGGTTTCTGTACCAAATATTAAAACAGTTATCCACTACCCTAATTCGTTTAATTTTGCATTCATTATTCTTACTATTATGTGCCAGTAATGGATCCATACTCTTATTATAGTAATATATACCTTTATAAGGCAGATAGCATCACTTGGTGTCTGCCAGATGCAGCTCTGATGTTTATCAATCACTTCTTGTCCCCCGGCGTACTGCGCTCTAATACTACAAGCTCCATTATGCATTGCAGTGGCCTGTGAGCCAGCACTTAGCACGCCTGCTTCATTTTCCACACAAACTCCTCCCTGCCTCCTCACCATCACCATATATATACACACTCACTGTATATATGTATATTAGACATATGCATACACATTTCCTATTCTTTGGCATGTTTGTCACACATGTATCAGATCACCAAACAAATGTAAATATTAGCCAAAGATAACACAAAATTCAGTTTTTTAATGAAGATCTTTATTATATAGGGAAAAAGAAATCCAAACCTTCAGGGCCCTGTGTGAAAAAGTGATTGCCCCTAAACCTTATAACTGGTTGGGCCACTCTTAGCAGCAACAACTGCAATCAAGCACTTGCAATAACTGGCAGTGACTTTCTGGAGGAATTTTGGCCACTCATCTTCCGAGCATGGACCGCCTTGTTAAGGTAATGACACAACAGCGTCTCAATTGCATAGCTCCCAACCATCCCAGATTCAGCTGGACTGTCATGTCCCATCTCAGCTGTTCTGCCAACCTCTATATTCCTCTCTCCGACATTTTCATTGCTCCTGTAGCTCCTCCTGCTTGGAGGGATTGGCCGCTTCTCTCTGCTAAGTGCATAAATTAGATTATAGATTCACTTCCTCTCCCTTCAGTGATTGGTCTCCCCAGGAGTATGACTTTCCATCTCAGTCTCCACAGGCTGCTGCTTTACCAGTGAGCCACAGCTCACAACGCTGGAGATGGGAGAATTTGGTCATATTGACCTCTATATTGCCGGCAATGAACTCAGAAGCAGAGTATACATATCCATAGCAATACATTGTGTATAAGAATGCTTTTTATGGTGTCTGTATACCGAGGGGAAGAAAAATATATATTTTTATTCTTATAAAAGTATTTAAAATAATAAGCAATTACAAAAATGTATTTTTCTATGTTATACTCCCAGATCCTGAAACCACAGCCTCAACATTACTGACAGGCACTGTAAGCTGCTGAGCCACAAGCTCCAGTGAAGTGACTGCAGGATTGTGTGCACTTGATCCATATTCCAGGCTCTGACTACAGGAAGATTATTCGGATAGAAATACACTGCTGTGTACAATGGATGTTTCTGTATTCTAGAGGAGAATAAGAGATTTTTTCATCCTATAAAATTACTAATAAATAATAATGAAAAACACTTGATAATGAAAAAAAATGTCATTTTAATGCGTTTTTTAAATAATAAGCATCACAAATCAGTGAATAACCCGGACATAGTTGTGCCAATATAACTGTAATGACCCGCAGAACACAGCGATCAGATTATTTACAGGAATCGGTAAATTACGGGAGAAACAAAATGTGTAATGCGGAGGACGTGTTCACACGTAGCGTAAATGCTGCGTTCTTCCTTCTGTAAATGTCTGACCCAGATGACGCAGTGACAATCTTCCCTGATTATTGCGCGTTTGCTGCGCTTCTTCTTTTTTGCATTTTCCCCCATATTTGATGTTTTTTGGCAGATATGAAGCCGCATTTAACACTTGTTTAATCGTACAGAAAAGCTTTGATTCTGCGCTTATAAATGTGACGGCGGTTTTCTCTTCATACATTTTTTTCTTAATACGTTTTTTTCAGAAGAAGCCTATAAAGGGAAAATGCATCAAAGCCCCAGAGGTCCGCAGGGTCTTCAGACCACAGAGAGCGCAGATTTCATGAGAACTGCAGTGCTATCAGACTCCAACAATCAGTATCTTCCATGATGTAACAGTCAGGATTCCTCTAGATTCTCGCCTCTCCGCCTGGTTACAGCTGTTCTTCCTTTCTCCCCTTTTCTATCCTCGCCTTTCCCATTCCTTCTCTTCCCCTCCCGCCTCTTAAATGTTTTATATATAAGGTATTATATGTGTCCCGTAACCCCTTTCCCGACCTATCCTGTGCAGACCAATCTTTTTCATTTTCTTTCTATCCCTTCCATTTTTCCCTTTTCCCCATTTTCCTTAACCCCTCCATGACCGTCCTAGTACGGCGCAGGTAGCTTCTCTCCCTTTGATGTCGGCTCCGGTGGTGAGCCCGCATCTTTCCCAGTACACGTCAGCTCAAGTGAGGTATTCTGCTACATTCAGGTGATCTGATCATCGCCTGTACGTAGCAGAGCCGACCGAGTTATGGCAGCTTCTAGTCTCCCATGGAAACTATTGAAGCAGGCCAAAAGTGAAAAAAAAGTTTTTAAAAATATAAAAAAATATAAAAGTTTAAATCCCCCCCTTTCACCTCACTCAAAATAAAACAATAGAAAAATCAAACATACACAAATTAGGTATCGCCGCGTTCAGAATCGCCCGATCTATCAATAAAAAAAGGAACAACCGGATCACTAGACGGTGTAGTGAGAAAAAAAGTAAAAATGCCAGAATTAAGGTTTTTTGGTCGCTGCGACATTGAATTAAAATGTAATAACGGATGATCAAAAGATCGTATCTGCACCAACATGGGATCAATAAAAACATCAGCTCAGCGCACAAACAATAAGCCCTCACCCAACCCAAGATCATGAAAAATGGAGACGCTACGGACCTCAGAAAATGGCGCCTTTTTTTCCAACAAATTTTGGATTTTTTTTCACCACTTAAAAAAAGAAGAACTGAGACCTGTTTGGTGTCTATGAACCTGGAATGACCTGGAGAATCATAATGGCAGGGCAGTCTTAGCATTTGGGGAATATGGTAGAAAGTAAATCCCAAAAAATTTTTTGGCGTTACACTTTTTTTGCAATTTCACCGCACTTGGAATTTTTTCCCATTTTTGAGTACACGATATGGTAAAACCAATGATGTCGTTCCAAAGCACAACTTGTCCCGCAAAAAAAGCCCTAACATGGCCATACTGACAGAGACATAAAAAGTTATGGCTGTGGGAAGAAGGGGAGCGAAAAACAGAAACGCAAAAACGAAAGAGGGCAAGGTCTCTAAGGGGTTAAAACCCCTATTTTCCTTCCCCATTCTCCGCCTTAACCCTTTCTCCCCTTTATTCTGCCTCTCTCTTTCATGACTTTACATTTCTCTTTTTTGTTGTTTGGTTCTTGTCTGTATTACTGGGTATTTATAATACGTTGTAAAAAAATGTGTGGGCTCCCACGGTAATTTGTCAATGTGGGAGCCTACACATTTTTTTACAACAAATTAACCCCTTAAATTAAGACCTACCCCTCCCAAATTTTACACATCATCCCTCATCTAATTACTAATGAAAGACATATAAAAAAACATGAAATTAAATGGTTTACTGTATGTAACCATGTGTCATTTCATGTCGGGTTGGGGAATGATATGACAAAAGCCGGCAATTGAATTAGCGGCTATTCTGCTATGAAGAACTCTGTGAAATATAAATATATATATGTGTCTCAATGACATGTATGTATATATATGTATTCTATGTGTCTATATCTATTCTTTGGTTTCTGTTAGAAACCCTGTCACAGGGCTCCATTATATGTCCATTTTGCAAGCCGACGAGAAAATCTCACTATACGGATGGCATACGGATTACATACAGATGCTAACATGCGCAAAATACGCGACCACACTTTGCTTACGGATGACATACGGAGCACTATTTAGGGGTCATTCATCCGTATTACGTCTGTAAACTACGGACCGTATTTTGTGTCGGTTAATGTGACCCCGGCCTGAGGCCAAAAGTTGCTGCTATGCGCACCACATGCTCTGTGCCTCTATCTGTGCTTCAAAAGTTGTGAGGTGTGTACAGTTACTTGGTGTAACACTGGTGGATGTGGACCCACTGCAACATCAGCCAGGCTTACCTACACACACGTCTCCGCTCCGTACACCACGTACACACATGGCTCTGCTCTTTACACCTCGTACACACAGGGCTCTGCTCCGTACACCTCGTACACACAGGGCTCTGCTCCGTACACCTCGTACACACGCGGCTCTGCTCCGTACACCTCGTACACCCACGGCTCCGCTCCGTACACCTCGTACACACACGGCTCCGCTCCGTACACCACGTACACACATGGCTCTGCTCCGTACACCTCGTACACACACGGCTCCGCTCCGTACACCTCGTACACACACGGCTCCGCTCCGTACACCTCGTACACATGCGGCTCTGCTCCGTACACCTCGTACACCCACGGCTCCGCTCTTTACACCTCATACACACACGGCTCCGCTCCGTACACCACGTACACACATGGCTCTGCTCCGTACACCTCGTACACACACGGCTCCGCTCCGTACACCTCGTACACACGCGGCTCTGCTCCGTACACCTCGTACACCCACGGCTCCGCTCTTTACACCTCATACACACACGGCTCCGCTCCGTACACCACGTACACACATGGCTCTGCTCTTTACACCTCGTACACACGGCTCTGGTCCGTACACCTCGTACACACATGGCTCTGCTCTTTACACCTTGTACACACGGCTCTGGTCCGTACACCTCGTACACACAGGGCTCCGGTCCGTACACCTTGTACACACAGGGCTCTGCTCCGTACACCTCGTACACACACGGCTCCGCTCCGTACACCTCGTACACACACGGCTCCGCTCCGTACACCTCGTACACACGCAGCTCTGCTCTGTACACCTCGTACACCCACGGCTCCGCTCTTTACACCTCATACACACACGGCTCCGCTCCGTACACCACGTACACACATGGCTCTGCTCTTTACACATCGTACACACACGGCTCCGCTCCGTACACCACGTACACACATGGCTCTGCTCTTTACACCTCGTACACACGGCTCTGGTCCGTACACCTCGTACACACATGGCTCTGCTCTTTACACCTCGTACACACGGCTCTGGTCCGTACACCTCGTACACACAGGGCTCCGGTCCGTACACCTTGTACACACAGGGCTCTGCTCCGTACACCTCGTACACACACGGCTCCGCTCCGTACACCTCGTACACACACGGCTCCGCTCCGTACACCTCGTACACACGCAGCTCTGCTCTGTACACCTCGTACACCCACGGCTCCGCTCTTTACACCTCATACACACACGGCTCCGCTCCGTACACCACGTACACACATGGCTCTGCTCTTTACACATCGTACACACACGGCTCCGCTCCGTACACCACGTACACACATGGCTCTGCTCTTTACACCTCGTACACACGGCTCCGGTCCGTACACCTCGTACACACAGGGCTCCGGTCCGTACACCTTGTACACACAGGGCTCTGCTCCGTACACCTCGTACACACACGGCTCCGCTCCGTACACCTCGTACACACACGGCTCCGCTCCGTACACCTCGTACACACGCGGCTCTGCTCTGTACACCTCGTACACCCACGGCTCCGCTCTTTACACCTCATACACACACGGCTCCGCTCCGTACACCACGTACACACATGGCTCTGCTCTTTACACATCGTACACACACGGCTCCGCTCCGTACACCACGTACACACACGGCTCTGCTCTTTACACCTCGTACACACGGCTCCGGTCCGTACACCTCGTACACACAGGGCTCCGGTCCGTACACCTTGTACACACAGGGCTCTGCTCCGTACACCTCGTACACACACGGCTCCGCTCCGTACACCTCGTACACACACGGCTCCGCTCCGTACACCTCGTACACACGCAGCTCTGCTCTGTACACCTCGTACACCCACGGCTCCGCTCTTTACACCTCATACACACACGGCTCCGCTCCGTACACCACGTACACACATGGCTCTGCTCTTTACACATCGTACACACACGGCTCCGCTCCGTACACCACGTACACACATGGCTCTGCTCTTTACACCTCGTACACATGGCTCCGGTCCGTACACCTCGTACACACAGGGCTCCGGTCCGTACACCTTGTACACACAGGGCTCTGCTCCGTACACCTCGTACACACACGGCTCCGCTCCGTACACCTCGTACACACACGGCTCCGCTCCGTACACCTCGTACACACGCGGCTCTGCTCTGTACACCTCGTACACCCACGGCTCCGCTCTTTACACCTCATACACACACGGCTCCGCTCCGTACACCACGTACACACATGGCTCTGCTCTTTACACATCGTACACACACGGCTCCGCTCCGTACACCACGTACACACACGGCTCTGCTCTTTACACCTCGTACACACGGCTCCGGTCCGTACACCTCGTACACACAGGGCTCCGGTCCGTACACCTTGTACACACAGGGCTCTGCTCCGTACACCTCGTACACACACGGCTCCGCTCCGTACACCTCGTACACACACGGCTCCGCTCCTTACACCTCGTACACTCGGCTCCGGTCCGTGCACCTCGTACACACAGGGCTCTGCTCTTTACACCTCATACACACGGCTCCGGTCCGTACACCTTGTACACACAGGGCTCTGCTCCGTACACCTCGTACACACACGGCTCCGCTCCGTACACCCCGTACACACACGGCTCCGCTCCGTACACCTCGTACACACACGGCTCTGCTCCGTACACCTCGTACACACACGGCTCCGCTCCGTACACCCCGTACACACACGGCTCCGCTCCGTACACCTCGTACACACACGGCTCTGCTCCGTACACCTCGTACACACACGGCTCCGGTCCGTACACCTTGTACACACAGGGCTCTGCTCCGTACACCTCGTACACACACGGCTCCGCTCCGTACACCTCGTACACACACAGCTCTGCTCCGTACACCTCGTACACACAGAGCTCTGCTCCGTACACCTCGTACACACACGACTCCGGTCCGTACACCTTGTACACACAGGGCTCTGCTCCGTACACCTCGTACACACACGGCTCCGCTCCGTACACCTCGTACACACACAGCTCCGCTCCGTACACCTCGTACACACAGGGCTCTGCTCCGTACACCTCGTACACATGCGGCTCCGCTCCGTACACCTCGTACACACACGGCTCCGCTCCGTACACCTCGTACACACGCGGCTCAGCTCCGTACACCTCGTACACACAGGGCTCCGCTCCGTACACCTCGTACACACACGGCTCCGCTCCGTACACCTCGTACACACACGGCTCCGCTCCGTACACCTCGTACACACACGGCTCCGCTCCGTACACCTCGTACACACGCGGCTCTGCTCCGTACACCTCGTACACCCACGGCTCCGCTCTTTACACCTCATACACACACGGCTCCGCTCCGTACACCACGTACACACATGGCTCTGCTCCGTACACCTCGTACACACACGGCTCCGCTCCGTACACCTCGTACACACGCGGCTCTGCTCCGTACACCTCGTACACCCACGGCTCCGCTCTTTACACCTCATACACACACGGCTCCGCTCCGTACACCACGTACACACATGGCTCTGCTCTTTACACCTCGTACACACGGCTCTGGTCCGTACACCTCGTACACACATGGCTCTGCTCTTTACACCTTGTACACACGGCTCTGGTCCGTACACCTCGTACACACAGGGCTCCGGTCCGTACACCTTGTACACACAGGGCTCTGCTCCGTACACCTCGTACACACACGGCTCCGCTCCGTACACCTCGTACACACACGGCTCCGCTCCGTACACCTCGTACACACGCAGCTCTGCTCTGTACACCTCGTACACCCACGGCTCCGCTCTTTACACCTCATACACACACGGCTCCGCTCCGTACACCACGTACACACATGGCTCTGCTCTTTACACATCGTACACACACGGCTCCGCTCCGTACACCACGTACACACATGGCTCTGCTCTTTACACCTCGTACACACGGCTCTGGTCCGTACACCTCGTACACACATGGCTCTGCTCTTTACACCTCGTACACACGGCTCTGGTCCGTACACCTCGTACACACAGGGCTCCGGTCCGTACACCTTGTACACACAGGGCTCTGCTCCGTACACCTCGTACACACACGGCTCCGCTCCGTACACCTCGTACACACACGGCTCCGCTCCGTACACCTCGTACACACGCAGCTCTGCTCTGTACACCTCGTACACCCACGGCTCCGCCCTTTACACCTCATACACACACGGCTCCGCTCCGTACACCACGTACACACATGGCTCTGCTCTTTACACATCGTACACACACGGCTCCGCTCCGTACACCACGTACACACATGGCTCTGCTCTTTACACCTCGTACACACGGCTCCGGTCCGTACACCTCGTACACACGGGGCTCCGGTCCGTACACCTTGTACACACAGGGCTCTGCTCCGTACACCTCGTACACACACGGCTCCGCTCCGTACACCTCGTACACACACGGCTCCGCTCCGTACACCTCGTACACACGCGGCTCTGCTCTGTACACCTCGTACACCCACGGCTCCGCTCTTTACACCTCATACACACACGGCTCCGCTCCGTACACCACGTACACACATGGCTCTGCTCTTTACACATCGTACACACACGGCTCCGCTCCGTACACCACGTACACACACGGCTCTGCTCTTTACACCTCGTACACACGGCTCCGGTCCGTACACCTCGTACACACAGGGCTCCGGTCCGTACACCTTGTACACACAGGGCTCTGCTCCGTACACCTCGTACACACACGGCTCCGCTCCGTACACCTCGTACACACACGGCTCCGCTCCGTACACCTCGTACACACGCAGCTCTGCTCTGTACACCTCGTACACCCACGGCTCCGCTCTTTACACCTCATACACACACGGCTCCGCTCCGTACACCACATACACACATGGCTCTGCTCTTTACACATCGTACACACACGGCTCCGCTCCGTACACCACGTACACACATGGCTCTGCTCTTTACACCTCGTACACACGGCTCCGGTCCGTACACCTCGTACACACAGGGCTCCGGTCCGTACACCTTGTACACACAGGGCTCTGCTCCGTACACCTCGTACACACACGGCTCCGCTCCGTACACCTCGTACACACACGGCTCCGCTCCGTACACCTCGTACACACGCGGCTCTGCTCTGTACACCTCGTACACCCACGGCTCCGCTCTTTACACCTCATACACACACGGCTCCGCTCCGTACACCACGTACACACACGGCTCTGCTCTTTACACCTCGTACACACGGCTCCGGTCCGTACACCTCGTACACACAGGGCTCCGGTCCGTACACCTTGTACACACAGGGCTCTGCTCCGTACACCTCGTACACACACGGCTCCGCTCCGTACACCTCGTACACACACGGCTCCGCTCCTTACACCTCGTACACTCGGCTCCGGTCCGTGCACCTCGTACACACAGGGCTCTGCTCTTTACACCTCATACACACGGCTCCGGTCCGTACACCTTGTACACACAGGGCTCTGCTCCGTACACCTCGTACACACACGGCTCCGCTCCGTACACCCCGTACACACACGGCTCCGCTCCGTACACCTCGTACACACACGGCTCTGCTCCGTACACCTCGTACACACACGGCTCCGCTCCGTACACCCCGTACACACACGGCTCCGCTCCGTACACCTCGTACACACACGGCTCTGCTCCGTACACCTCGTACACACACGGCTCCGGTCCGTACACCTTGTACACACAGGGCTCTGCTCCGTACACCTCGTACACACACGGCTCCGGTCCGTACACCTCGTACACACACGGCTCCGGTCCGTACACCTTGTACACACACGGCTCTGCTCCGTACACCTCGTACACACACGGCTCCGCTCCGTACACCTCGTACACACACAGCTCTGCTCCGTACACCTCGTACACACAGAGCTCTGCTCCGTACACCTCGTACACACACGACTCCGGTCCGTACACCTTGTACACACAGGGCTCTGCTCCGTACACCTCGTACACACACGGCTCCGCTCCGTACACCTCGTACACACACGGCTCCGCTCCGTACACCTCGTACACACACAGCTCCGCTCCGTACACCTCGTACACACAGGGCTCTGCTCCGTACACCTCGTACACATGCGGCTCCGCTCCGTACACCTCGTACACACGCGGCTCAGCTCCGTACACCTCGTACACACGCGGCTCCGCTCCGTACACCTCGTACACACAGGGCTCTGCTCCGTACACCTCGTACACACACGGCTCCGCTCCGTACACCTCGTACACACGCGGCTCAGCTCCGTACACCTCGTACACACACGGCTCTGCTCCGTACACCTCGTACACACAGGGCTCCGCTCCGTACACCTCGTACACACACGGCTCCGCTCCGTACACCTCGTACACACACGGCTCCGCTCCGTACACCTCGTACACACACAGCTCCGCTCCGTACACCTCGTACACACGGCTCTGCTCCGTACACCTCGTACACACACGGCCCTGCTCCGTACACCTCGTACACACACAGCTCTGCTCCGTACACCTCGTACACTCACGGCTCCGCTCCGTACACCTCGTACACACACGGCTCCGCTCCGTACACCTCGTACACACGCGGCTCCGCACACCTCGTACACACACGGCTCTGCTCCGTACACCTCGTACACACGCGGCTCCGCTCCGTACACCTCGTACACACGGCTCCGCTCCGTACACTCCGTACACACACGGCTCCGCTCCGTACACCTCGTACACACGCGGCTGCGCTCCGTACACCTCGTACACACACGGCTCTGCTACATCCACCCTGTAAACCCCTCCTGACCCCACACAGAAACTTCCCTTCATCCAGCACCATGACAACCAGCACAGCAGAGTCCTGCACACACTGAGGCCCCTGATCATGTGACCCCTGACTCCTCCCCTCCTGTGACCTCATCACAGGTCCTGTGCGCACAGAGCAGCCATATATGTGGAGTGCGGCTCTGCAGGTTAGTGATGGGCAGTCCGGCTTTTCTTGCGCCTTTCCCCACTTTTCTCAGTCCTGTCCCCTCACTATAAAGCCTGGGCCTCATTATACAGCTGTACAGGGGTCTAGTGAAGGCTTTTTAGCCCTTTCCTCAGACTGTAGCTCCTGGGATCAGGCCCTCACTCCTGTCCCTTCACTATAAAGCCTGGGCCTCATTATACAGCTGTACAGGGGTCTAGTGAAGGCTTTTTAGCCCTTTCCTCAGACTGTAGCTCCTGGGAACAGGCCCTCACTCCTGTCCCCTCACTATAAAGCCTGGGCCTCATTATACAGCTGTACAGGGGACTAGTGAAGGCTTTTTAGCCCTTTCCTCAGACTGTAGCTCCTGGGCACAGGCCCTCACTCCTGTCCCTTCACTGTAAAGCCTGGGCCTCATTATACAGCTGTACAGGGGACTAGTGAAGACTTTTTAGCCCTTTCCTCAGACTGTAGCTCCTGGGAACAGTCCCTCTCTCCTGTCCCTTCACTGTAAAGCCTGGGCCTCATTATACAGCTGTACAGGGGTCTAGTGAAGGCTTTTTAGCCCTTTCCTCAGACTGTAGCTCCTGGGCACAGGCCCTCACTCCTGTCCCTTCAATATAAAGCCTGGGCCTCATTATACAGCTGTACAGGGGTCTAGTGAAGGCTTTTTAGCCCTTTCCTCAGACTGTAGCTCCTGGGATCAGGCCCTCACTCCTGTCCCTTCACTATAAAGCCTGGGCCTCATTATACAGCCGTACAGGGGTCTAGTGAAGGCTTTTTAGCCCTTTCCTCAGACTGTAGCTCCTGGGCACAGGCCCTCACTCCTGTCCCTTCACTATAAAGCATGGGCCTCATTATACAGCTGTACAGGGGTCTAGTGAAGGCTTTTTAGCCCTTTCCTCAGTCTGTAGCCCCTGGGCACAGACCCTCACTCCAGTCCCTTCACTATAAAGCTTGGGCCTCATTATACAGCTGTACAGGGGTCTAGTGAAGGCTTTTTAGCCCTTTCCTCAGACTGTAGCTCCTGGGCACAGGCCCTCACTCCTGTCACTTCACTATAAAGCCTGGGTCTCATTATACAGCTGTACAGGGGTGTAGTGAAGGCTTTTTAGCCCTTTCCTCAGACTGTAGCTCCTGGGATCAGGCCTTCACTCCTGTCCCTTCACTATAAAGCCTGGGCCTCATTATACAGCTGTACAGGGGTCTAGTGAAGGCTTTTTAGCCCTTTCCTCAGACTGTAGCTTCTGGAAACAGGCCCTCCCTCCTGTCCCTTCACTATAAAGCTTGGGTCTCATTATACAGCTGTACAGGGGTCTAGTGAAGGCTTTTTAGCCCTTTCCTCAGACTGTAGCTCCTGGGCACAGGCCCTCACTCCTGTCACTTCACTATAAAGCCTGGGTCTCATTATACAGCTGTACAGGGGTGTAGTGAAGGCTTTTTAGCCCTTTCCTCAGACTGTAGCTCCTGGGATCAGGCCTTCACTCCTGTCCCTTCACTATAAAGCCTGGGCCTCATTATACAGCTGTACAGGGGTCTAGTGAAGGCTTTTTAGCCCTTTCCTCAGACTGTAGCTTCTGGAAACAGGCCCTCCCTCCTGTCCCTTCACTATAAAGCTTGGGTCTCATTATACAGCTGTACAGGGGTCTAGTGAAGGCTTTTTAGCCCTTTCCTCAGACTGTAGCTCCTGGGCACAGGCCCTCACTCCTGTCCCTTCACTATAAAGCCTGGGCCTCATTATACAGCTGTACAGGGGTCTAGTGAAGGCTTTTTAGCCCTTTCCTCAGACTGTAGCTCCTGGGAACAGGCCCTCTCTCCTGTCCCTTCACTATAAAGTGTGGGGTGCAGCACGCAAGCATCCCATAAGCAAAGCATCACAGAAGCTAAGCATCCAGCAAAACGGCAGTTATACATGGAAGTTAGTCAGGGCAGGAGTCAGGTAACCCACACTTTGCTCTCCCCTTTAACCATGTGCTTTATTTTTATCCTCCTGTGTTCCCTTGCCATCCACATTCACCACCCTATCCCCCCTCCATCATGACTCGTACACATCAGCCCCTCTATACTTCCCTTTCCCATGTACAGCTCACATGTACTCCTCACCTTCCTGAGAAACCCTAGCCCATCTTGCCCAAACACATCGCAGAAAAAAACTACTTACAATTCCAACAACTATTTGCTCTTTATCTTCCTACTCCTACTGATTTCAGGGGACATCTCCCCCAACCCTGGGCCACCATCCCCCAACCTCAACCCCTACCCTACCTCATATCGAAACCAAAATAATCTTATTACCATTACTTGCACTCCCTCATCTCCATCTTTTAATTGTGCCCTCTGGAATCCACGGTCTGCTTGTAACAAGCTTCCTTTCCTACACAACTACTTTTTGAACAACTCTCTTAATAATAATAATAATAATAATCTTTATTTTTATATAGCGCTAACATATTCCGCAGCGCTTTACAGTTTTTGCACACATTTTCATCACTGTCCCCGATGGGGCTCACAATCTAAATTCCCTATCAGTATGTCTTTAGAATGTGGGAGGAAACCGGAGTGCCCGGAGGAAACCCACGCAAACACGGGGAGAACATACAAACTCCTTGCAGATGTTGTCCTTGGTGGGATTCGAACCCAGGACTCCAGCGCTGCAAGGCTGCAGCGCTAACCACTGAGCCACCGTGCTGCCCTCTCTTAATCTGTTGGCCCTCACTGAAACCTGGATTCAGGATTCTGACACTGTCTCTCCTACTGCCATTTCCTACGGTGGCTTACAATTCTCTCACTCCCCGAGACCCACAAACAGACATGGTGGTGGAGTCGGCATACTCCTGTCCCCACAATGCACTTTCCAGGTCATCCCCCCCAGTTCCATCACTCTTATTCCCTTTTGAGGTCCACACCATCAGGCTCTTCCGTCCCCTCTCCCTCAGGGTTGCGGTCATATACCGGCCCCCAGGCTCAACCACCCACTTCCTTGACCACTTTTCAGCCTGGCTGCCGCACTTCATGTCCTCAGAACTTCCAACCCTCATCCTGGGAGACTTCAACATCCCCATTAACAGCCCTACTTTCACATCTGCATCCCAGCTTCTATCACTAACCACCTCTCTAGGCCTCTCGCAGCTTTCAACCTCTGAGACACCCAAGGACGGCAACACCCTTGATCTGGTATTTGTCCGGCTCTGCTCAATCTCCCACCTAAATAACTCACCGCTTCCACTCTCTGACCACAACATTCTCTCCTTCACACTCACAAATCCTCGCCCACCACAGCTCACTCGTACCTCCCACACAGTCAGAAATCTACAAGCCATTAACCCTCAGACACTTTCAGATTCCCTACACTCATCACTGTCCCCTATCTCCTCTTTTTCCTGTCCTAATCTGGCTGTTCATCACTACAATGACACGCTTAGAAGCACCCTTGACCAAGTAGCTCCCCTCACCCTCAGAACCTCCAAACACAGAGTAAAACAGCCCTGGCTCACATCACAAACTCACCTTCTCCAGCGATGCTCTAGGAGTGCTGAACGCCTATGGAGAAAAACCCTCACACCAGAAGACTTCATCCACTTCAAATTTATGTTAAGAACCTATAACGCTGCCCTTCACCTCGCCAAACAGAACTACTTCACCACCCTGATCTCCTCACTAGCCAACAACCCCAAGAAACTTTTTGACACTTTTCACTCCCTCCTCGGCCAAAAGCACAAGCCCCTATCACAGACATTTGTGCTGATGACCTGGCCTCCCACTTTACAGAAAAAATAGATAATATCCGTCAGGAAATCTGCTCCCAACCACCAAGTGCTGTGACTCCCATCCCTTCCTGCATCTTCCCTGGCTCACTTTCCACATTTGATCCCATCACAGAAGAAGAAGTCTCCAGACTCCTCTCTTCTTCTCGTCCGACTACATGCACTACCGACCCCATGCCCTCACATCTCCTCCAGTCTCTCTCTCCAGTCGTCACAACCCACCTAACTACAATCTTTAATCTCTCCCGCTCCTCGGGCATTTTCCCATCCTCCTTCAAACACGCCATTGTTACTCCATTACTAAAGAAACCTGCTCTCGACCCATCCTGCACAAACAACTACAGACCAGTCTCCAATCTCCCCTTCATCTCTAAACTTTTGGAGCACCTAGTTTACTCCCGCCTTACCCGTTACCTCTCCACTGCCTTCTAGACCCTTCACAGTCCGGCTTCCGCCCCCTACATTCGACTGAAACTGCACTTATCAAAGTGACCAATGACCTTCTGACAGCAAAACGTAACGGTGACCACTCTCTGCTCATTCTTCTCGATCTATCTGCAGCTTTCGACACTGTTGACCACCATCTCCTACTCTCTAGGCTCCAGTCACTAGGCATTAAGGACACTGCACTCTCCTGGTTCTCTTCTTATCTCTCTGACCTCTCCTTCAGTGTTTTGTTCTCTGGCTCCACGTCATCTCCTCTTCCTCTTGCTGTCGGGGTACCTCAGGGCTCAGTCCTTGGCCCCCTTCTTTTCTCTCTCTATACGGCCCCAATTGGACAGACCATCAGCAGATTTGGCTTTCAGTACCATCTTTATGCTGATGACACACAACTATGTACATCTTCCCCCGACCTTACCTCCTCTGTACTACAGAACGCCAGTGACTGTCTGTCTACAGTCTCCAACGTCATGTTCACTATCTGAAACTCAACCTCTCTAAAACTGAACTTCTTCTGCTCCCGCCATCTACTAACCTCCCTTAAATCTGACATTTCCCTCTCCGTGGATGGTACCACAATAACAACCCTGCAGCAGGCGCGCTGTCTGGGTGTTATGTTTGACACCAATCTCTACTTCACATCCCATGTACAATCTCTTGCCCGCTCTTGCTGCTTACACCTAAAGAACATCTCTTGAATTCGCCCTTTTCTCACCATGGAAACAACAAAAACCCTCACTGTAGCATTGATCCACTCCCGCCTGGATTACTGCAATGCTCTATTAATTGTCCTCCCCGTCACTCGACTATCCCCTCTCCAGTCCATACTTAATGCAGCAGCCAGTGTCATCCATCTGGCTAATCGATACTCGGACGTGTCCGCTCTTCGTCAGTCATTACACTGGCTGCCCATTCATTATAGGATCCGATTCAAAGTACTTGTTCTCATCCACAAAGCTCTCCATGGTGCGGCACCCCCCTACATCTCCTCCCTCATTTCTTTCTATCGGCCTAGCCGATCGCTGCGCTCTGCAAACGACTTTCGACTAACCTCTGCACTAATCCGTACCTCCCACTCCCGACTCCAAGACTTCTCCCGTGCTGCTCCTATACTCTGGAATGCTCTACCCCAAGATATTAGGACTAACCACAGTTTGCATAGTTTTAGGCGCTCCTTCAAAACACATTTGTTCAGAGCGGCTTATCACATTCACTAATCAAAGTCATTCTATGTGTAAGTGTGCGTGTGTAGCCCATTCACTATCTCCATCCATCCTTCACTCCCTCAAGATGGCTGGACCTTCATTGTAAATACACCATTGTAAATACACACCTGTACTCTGTATCTCCCCCACCTCATTGTAGATTGTAAGCTCTCTGAGCAGGGTCATCTTATTTCGTCTTATTTTGCTTTAATTATTGTATTGTTAACGTTGTTACTTATGACTTGTGTTTTGAAACTGTTAAACTGTAAAGCGCTGCGGAATATGTTGGCGCTATATAAATAAAGATTATTATTATTATTGAAGATTCCAGTGCGGGGAAGATGGGAAACCTTCATATAGACGGCCGGTGGGGATGGAGGCAGTGACCGACTCTGGCCAAATCTGTCTCTAGAGCCGCAGTAGAAGATGAAGATGTCGTCCTCATCATGAAGGAGTTATTTCTCATGTCGCGTGTAATGAATATCTCCTGCAGTATTGCTAATGCCGATTCCAGTGTCGGTAATGAGACGAGAATTAGCGTTATGGAAGATGAGTCTATGAGGAACGTGTTCAGCTGCCGACTCCGAGGAGGAAACTGCTTGTTGTCTGTGGCCTAAATATATAGGTTTTATTAGTAGATGTCAGGGAAGAAAACTAAACCCTGTAAGATAATAAATCTCCTCATATGTTTCCCTTATTATCTCCAGTAATTGTATTATTACACAGGATTCTTATGGTGTTACATCGGATCATCTTCTTCTCATTCAGGTCTCTACAATATCGGATCCTCTCAGTGAAGATCTTCTACAGAAGAGAATTTTCCTGATTTACCCATCAGGGATGGATATGGACAGAGACAAGATGGCGGAGAGGATATTACACCTCACCCTAGAGATCCTCTTCCGTCTCACTGGAGAGGTGAGAGATTCTGATGACGTCACATTACATCATTCTTATCTATGGGAATAAAAGATGGACAGAACTGGAGAGGTGAGGACTCTGGAAATGTCTGTAGTGAGATTTATTACTGTGTCTCTCCATAACCAGGATTACACAGTGGTGAAGAAGACCTCTAGTGATCGCTGTCAGGACCCTGTGTCTGAGGGATGGGGAAGACCCCTGAGCCCAATCACGGGGCCTCCACCTCACCCCCTGATCCATGAGGACATCAATGACCAGAAGATCCTAGAACTCATCTACAAGATGATTGAGCTGCTGACTGGAGAGGTGACACTGCTGGGAATGCTGGGACATTATACAGTAACACTATGAAGGGATCGGGGGATGACGGTATCATTGTATGTGTCAGGTTCCTATAAGGTGTCAGGATGTCGCTGTCTATTTCTCCATGGAGGAGTGGGAGTATTTAGAAGGACACAGAGATCTGTACAAGGACGTCATAATGGAGGTTCCCCAGCCCCTCACATCTCCAGGTAATAGACAGGACTAAATACACACGGCCTATAATTATCTGTATGTAGAGAATGAATTCAGTCCCTGTATGTGTTTCCTCCAGATCTATCCAGTAAGAGGACAACACCAGAGAGATGTCCCCGTCCTCTTCTTCCACAGGACTGTAACCAAGAAGATCCCAGTGCTCCTCAGGATCATCAGGTAGATGGAGAGAAGGTGTCAGGAGATCTCCCCTATGATGTGTAGACGGCTGTGAAGGTCTTGTGCTCAGTCTTGTTTTATCCACCAGTATTATATGTTTTATACTTGTGTAATGAGAACGGTGGAAATGGCAGGATTAGAGCTGATCATAGATGGGACTTCTCCATCTGTCTGTGACTTTTACAATATTTGTTTCAGGGTGAAGATCTGACCCATATTAATACTACAGAGACATATGTGAGGGGTGATGAGTGGTGTAAAGAGGAGATTCCCACATATGACTACCCAGGTGAGTAGTAACCACTGAATGCAGAGAAGTCACAGATTCCTCTCAGTCACCGGCTGTGGCTGCTTTATCGGTGGTGTAGTCCGGCCGTATTACCATGATCACCATTTTGCCTCTAGACCACAACATTCTCCTCCACCCTAAACTGTTCAAATGACTTTGGGCAGTGAAAGCCCTTTTCTATAGAACTTACAACCAATTACATTGTTTTTGATCCTAAGGAATTTAGATTACTGCACAATCTCTCCTGAAATGGGGAGCAATATTATTTTCTTTGTGCAGTGGATGATTTTGCAAACTCCCCTCTCCCGCTCTCTGACCACAATCTTCTTTCATTCTCTATCAAGAACTGCCAGGCCGCTCAGGTCTCCCCCACTGTCCATACTTATAGAAACATACAGGCCATTAACACCCAGAAACTTATAAAGAACTTGCAGTCTTCATTGGCCCCTATCTCCTCCCTCTCATGTCCTGATTCTGCACTGAAGCATTACAATGAAACACTTCAAACTGCCCTGGATGAATTTGCACCCCCTATAAATAGAACACCACAACACAGACGGCGACAACCCTGGCACACCCTGCAAACACGTTTCCTACAGCGATGCTCCAGGTGCGCCGAACGTCTGTGGAGAAAATCCAATCTACACAAAGATTTCATCCATTATAAGTTTATGCTTAGAACATACAACACTGCCCTTCACCTCTCCAAACAAACCTATTTCAACACCCTCATCACCTCACTGTCCAATAACCCGAAACGTCTCTTTGACACTTATCATTCTCTACTCAACCCAAGAGTACAGGCCCCAACCACAGAGCTCTGAGCTGACGATCTGGCCAATTACTTCAAAGAAAAAATTGACCAGATTCGACAGGAAATTATCTCCCAATCACCACATACCATGAACTGTCCTCCCTCCTCCACTGCATCTAGCTCACTCTCTGATTTTGAACCAGTAACAGAAGAAGAAGTAAGCAGGCTCCTTGAATCTTCTCGCCCAACCTTTTGCATCAGTGACCCATTTCCGTCACATCTCCTCCAGTCCCTTTCCCCTGCTGTCACCCCTCACCTAACTAAAATATTTAACCTCTCTCTCTCTCTTCTGGTATCTTTCCCTCCTCATTTAAGCATGCCATCACACATCCACTACTTAAAAAACCACCCCTCGACCAAAACTGTGCCGCTAACTATAGACCTGTCTCTAATCTTCCCTTCATCTCTAAACTCCTGGAACGCCTGGTCCACTCCCATCTTATCCGCTATCTCTCTGATAACTCTCTTCTCGACCCTCTCCAATCCGGTTTACGCTCCTTACACTCTACTGAAACTACCCTCACTAAAGTCTCTAATGATCTACTAACAGCTAAACCAAATGGTCATTACTCCATGCTAATTCTCTTGGATCTCTCTGCAGCATTCGACACTGTGGATCTGTAAAATAATGCGTATTCTTTGTAAAATACTTAGGACTAGTTACCAGATAAAAATATAGTGGTTTATTTGGATTCTTCCATCAAAGAAAAGATTATTACAGAAAAACATAAAAATAGGTGAAAGAGAGATTGTCCATTAGTTCATAGCAAAAGCTTGTCACCTTCTTTCTCTGGGATTCCACATGGCAAATGGCCTCTGTCTCTCTTAGGCTTCTTCGTAGTAAAGTTACATACCAGCTGTTCAGTTATGTCCGTGCAGAGATGACATCTTGCGTCTGTGTCTCATGATGGTGAGGGAAGGAGCGAGCGACCTCTAGAGTGAGCCATGAATTATATACGTCTCTTAAAGCACGTGATCTCTGTATATATGGAGTTTGACATTTACCTCAAGCTAAACTTAAATATGTAGTGGAGCTGACATTTACCACTTGCTAAAATAGCACATGCAGTGTCAGTGGAAGGCAATGTCCAGTACAGAACTGAGTGTGATAAGAATACAACTCCATAACTAATATATATATAAATCCATAACTAATATAAATCCACAACTAATAATATTTAACAATTCCCCCTTTTCAGGGAGACAGACATTAATTGGAACCCTCAAAATATAACAAGATCTTCTTTCTTCTTTTCTTCTTCTTTGACAAAATAATTTAATATCAATAATAATAATATCAGATTACTGTTATACGTACTCAATGACATAATTGATGTGAATTCATGTTATGGTAAGCCGTGAACAATATTCATATAAAATATGTGTAATTATACTTCCCTAAGTCTAAATTGAAGCATCTCAGGTCCAGTCATCATCATCTGATGTCATCTGGTCTTCATTTTGATATCTTCTGTCTTCTTCTTGGTTCTTTTAAAAACACAGTTTTTCTCTAGCATATAGATGTTGTAGGAATCGTGTTGTGTATAAAATCAAAGTTCATAAATTCAAATTTTGATAAGAAACAAAGTCTATAGATGAAATGCAGCTTTAATATCTGTGCAGTGTCACCTTTAAAAACCTGGGCTTACATTGGCTCGCCTTGGATATTCTGGAATCCTCCATCGGCACTGGTCTTTGAACAGGTGTGACGTCTTTGGTCAGCAAAGCAAGGGTTAAAATGACTCTTCCTTGCTAAACATAGCACCATAACCAGTCCTTGTCCTAATGCACAGGACACAGGTCAGGGTTGTAGCTTCCTGACAATTACCTTATTGTTCACCAGCCTTCATCGAAGCTTTTCAGGTGATTGAAAACCTCTGGAACTTGGTAAGAGCGTGATAACACAGTTCATCTCAGCATCATAGGATCATCGTCCTCTGGTTGTCAGGTTAGACACTTTAATTGTGACTGTCAGTGGTGGATACTGCACTTGTGGCTGTCAGTGGTGGATACTGCACTTGTGGCTGTCAGTGGTGGATACTGCACTTGTGGCTGTCAGTGGTGGATACTGCACTTGTGACTGTCACTGGTGGATACTGCACTTGTGACTGTCAGTGGTGGATACTGCACTTGTGACTGTCAGTGGTGGATACTGCACTTGTGACTGTCAGTGGTGGATACTGCACTTGTGACTGTCAGTGGTGGGTGGATACTGCACTTGTGACTGTCAGTGGTGGATACTGCACTTGTGACTGTCAGTGGTGGATACTGCACTTGTGACTGTCAGTGGTGGATTCTGCACTTGAGACTGTCAGTGGTGGATACTGCACTTGTGACTGTCAGTGGTGGATACTGCACTTGTGACTGTCAGTGGTGGATTCTGCACTTGTGGCTGTCAGTGGTGGATGCTGCACTTGTGACTGTCAGTGGTGGATGCTGCACTTGTGACTGTCAGTGGTGGTTACTGCACTTGTGACTGTCAGTGGTGGATTGTGCACTTGTAACTGTCAGTGGTGGATTGTGCACTTGTGACTGTCAGTGGTGGATACTGCACTTGTGACTGTCAGTGGTGGATACTGCACTTGTGACTGTCAGTGGTGGATACTGCACTTGTGACTGTCAGTGGTGGATACTGCACTTGTGGCTGTCAGTGGTGGATACTGCACTTGTGGCTGTCAGTGGATACTGCACTTGTGACTGTCAGTGGTGGATACTGCACTTGTGACTGTCAGTGGTGGATACTGCACTTGTGACTGTCAGTGGTGGATACTGCACTTGTGACTGTCAGTGGTGGATACTGCACTTGTGGCTGTCAGTGGTGGATACTGCACTTGTGACTGTCAGTGGTGGATACTGCACTTGTGACTGTCAGTGGTGGATTCTGCACTTGTGGCTGTCAGTGGTGGATACTGCACTTGTGACTGTCAGTGGTGGATACTGCACTTGTGACTGTCAGTGGTGGATACTGCACTTGTGACTGTCAGTGGTGGATACTGCACTTGTGACTGTCAGTGGTGGATACTGCACGTGTGACTGTCAGTGGTGGATACTGCACGTGTGACTGTCAGTGGTGGATACTGCACTTGTGACTGTCAGTGGTGGATACTGCACTTGCGACTGTCAGTGGTGGATACTGCACTTGCGGCTGTCAGTGGTGGATACTGCACTTGCGACTGTCAGTGGTGGATACTGCACTTGTGACTGTCAGTGTTGGATACTGCACTTGTGACTGTCAGTGTTGGATACTGCACTTGTGACTGTCAGTGTTGGATACTGCACTTGTGACTGTCAGTGGTGGATACTGCACTTGTGACTGTCAGTGGTGGATACTGCACTTGTGACTGTCAGTGGTGGATACTGCACTTGTGACTGTCAGTGGTGGATACTGCACTTGTGACTGACAGTGGTGGATACTGCACTTGTGACTGACAGTGGTGGATACTGCACTTGTGACTGTCAGTGGTGGATACTGCAATCATGGCTGTCAGTGGTGGATACTACACTTGTGACTGTCAGTGGTGGATACTGCACTTGTGACTGTCAGTGGTGGATACTGCACTTGTGACTGTCAGTGGTGGATACTGCACTTGTGACTGTCAGTGGTGGATACTGCACTTGTGGCTGTCAGTGGTGGATACTGCACTTGTGGCTGTCAGTGGTGGATACTGCACTTGTGGCTGTCAGTGGTGGATACTGCACTTGTGACTGTCAGTGGTGGATACTGCACTTGTGACTGTCAGTGGTGGATACGGCACTTGTGACTGTCAGTGGTGGATACTGCACTTGTGACTGTCAGTGGTGGATACTGCACTTGTGACTGTCAGTGGTGGATACTGCACTTGTGACTGTCAGTGGTGGATACTGCACTTGTGACTGTCAGTGGTGGATACTGGACTTGTGGCTGTCAGTGGTGGATACTGCACTTGTGACTGTCAGTGGTGGATACTGCACTTGTGTTAGCACCGCTCCTCGCTCCCCGGCTGTACTCACCGCTCCCGCTCCTGGTCCGGCTTCCTCCTCAGTCTCTGCGTTGACGCGCGCCCCCGCTCTGCGCGCTTTCCGGCAGCTGGTCTCCCGACGTCCTCCTCCACTTCCCTCGGCCGCGCGCATGGTACCCCTGCGCACGCGCCGGAGGGTTAGATCGTGCGCCTATGGCAGTCTGTCGGCGTGACCTGCTCAGATCCCGCCCGACCTATCAGCGCCCTCCACTAGGTATTTCAGGCCGCCCTCCCCTAGGGGAGGCGCCTAACTATTGAGTTATTGTCTCTTGTGTCTGGGCCGTGCTCGCTGCTGTAGCAGCTGCTATCCTGTTTACCCTCTGTGCTGCCTGCCTTTGTGCTCCCTGTCCCTGTGCTCCCTGTCTCTGTGCTTCCTGCTGTGCCATCGTGTTATCGCTGTGTCTCCTGCTCCTGCCCGCTGTTTAACCCTCTGTGTCCTCTCTCCTTTTAGTGTTGCTCCCTTTCCTGCCTCCTGCTGGTCCCGCCGTCCCACCTTCCACTCCTTCCGCCTACGGATCCCGGTGTACCCGTCTCCTCCTCGGATCTTCCACTACTCCTCTTCATCGCTCACCCTCTTGAGCCGACCCCTGGTCCTGGCTGCCGTGGCGCTTGAACTCCCCGAGTCTGTTCCCTAACGATCCCTGTATAGGGGTCGGTCCACTTGGTGCGCTCACTCGGGGAGGGTTCGGTGTCACGGCCCAGTGGGTCCACTCTCGCTTCCGGCACCCGAAGTGTAACAACTTGTGACTGTCAGTGGTGGATACTGCACTTGTGACTGTCAGTGGTGAATTCTGCACTTGTGGCTGTCAGTGGTGGATACTGCACTTGTGACTGTCAGTGGTGGATTCTGCACTTGTGGCTGTCAGTGGTGGATACTGCACTTGTGACTGTCAGTGGTGGATACTGCACTTGTGACTGTCAGTGGTGGATACTGCACTTGTGACTGTCAGTGGTGGATACTGCACTTGTGACTGTCAGTGGTGGATACTGCACTTGTGACTGTCAGTGGTGGATACTGCACTTGTGACTGTCAGTGGTGGATACTGCACTTGTGACTGTCAGTGGTGGATTCTGCACTTGTGTCTGTCAGTGGTGGATTCTGCACTTGTGTCTGTCAGTGGTGGATTCTGCACTTGTGGCTGTCAGTGGTGGATTCTGCACTTGTGGCTGTCAGTGGTGGATTCTGCACTTGTGGCTGTCAGTGGTGGATACTGCACTTGTGGCTGTCAGTGGTGGATACTGCACTTGTGGCTGTCAGTGGTGGATTCTGCACTTGTGGCTGTCAGTGGTGGATACTGCACTTGTGGCTGTCAGTGGTGGATACTGCACTTGTGACTGTCAGTGGTGGATACTGCACTTGTGACTGTCAGTGGTGGATACTGCACTTGTGACTGTCAGTGGTGGATACTGCACTTGTGGCTGTCAGTGGTGGATACTGCACTTGTGACTGTCAGTGGTGGATACTGCACTTGTAAGTAACACAGTCTATTACTCAGTAATCATAGCTTTGTTACCTTCTGGGACTTCTGGATAGCGGCATTCTTCTTCTTGCAACTGATAAGAATCAATTTTAATATGAAAAGTCTTTATTAACGTAATTTCAGTATCTTGCTTGAAGTCTTCATTCCCTATTCTATACCAAATCTGGTAATTTTCCTATCCTATAATATCACAGCGTACCATAGCAATCAGTAATATCCATATAATTATTATCAGAATTTGTACCGTATATGGATTTCAATGTTTGAAATAATAAACCAATAATAAGTGATAATACATTATTATCCATATTCTTCATGTGATAGAACATTTTTTTATGTCATAGGTGTAATTACCTTTTTCAACCCATAGGTGTCACTGTGTTTTATGTAACCAATGTTTTCATCTTTATTAATAAGGAATATATTTATTATACTAATAATATGTAGGAATGTATAGCCATGAACCAAAATAAGAATATATGAGTGAGCGAATGAATGAATAAAAGAATTGTTGCATATAACTCAGAAGTGAAACATTTTCCTTTGTAATAACCATATCATCGCTATATTTAATGAAGCAATATTCTCAGTAGATATTACTTTATTAAACATTGATGAAAGGAAAAATAAAAATTTAAGAATTAAAATAAAAATAGATTAGAAAATTAACTAGATGTGTATTTCCTGAAGGAAGTACAGATAGTGGTTTGAAATGGTGCCCGGGCTGCCCCTTTAAGAGAGACTTGCCTGCTGCCCCTGCAAGACTTTCAACTCTGCATCCATTTTAACTGTGGGGGCCACTCGGGGGCCGATTTGGTGGGCGGGGCCAGAGAGAGAGAGAGAGAACAGAGACAGAAAGATTTTATAAAGATACTATAGCACCCCAGCTCCCATTGTAGTTCCTACCTGAGCCTCTTGGTGCAGGACATATCATGATCCGCTCACATGGCCGACATCCCCGATTCCAAGGCGATCTCGCTGTCCGCTGTCAGAGGAGGACACGGTGATGGATCTGAAGCATTCCCTGAAGTGCCTCCATGGTTCCGTCACAATCTCCTACTGAAATTACCTAATTTCTGGTCAGCTTCCAGCACGTCAATTCCGGCAGAACGTTACGTGCAAGTTTTAAATTGCTCCTTGGGGCTCTGCTGTGTACTCCTGTGTCCCGTGGGGAAAGTAAGCTCCCGGCTGGGGCAGTCTCTCTCTCAAAATCGGGACTGTCTCGCTGGATCCGGGACGGTTGGGACTCGGGAGGTATAAATGCTCCCCACCATACACCTCGTACACACACAGCTCCGCTTCATGCACCTTGTACACACGCAGCTTCACTCCGTACACCCCCGGCTCTGCTCCGCTCCATAAACACACAGCTCTGCTCCATAAACACACGGCTCCGCTCTGTACACCTCGTACATACACGGCTCTGCTCCGTACACCTTGTAAACCCCTCCTGACCCCACACAAGAACACACGGCTCTGCTACATCCACCTTGTAAAACCCCTCCTGACCCCACCCAAGTACACACATGGCTCTGCTACATCCACCTTGTAAACCCCTCCTGACCCCACCCAAGAACACACACGGCTCTGCTACATCCACCTTGTAAAACACCTCCAGACCCCACGCAAGTACACACACGGCTCTGCTACATCCACCTTGTTAAACCCCTCCTGACCCAACACAAGTACACACACACGGCACTGCTACATCCACCTTGTAAAACACCTCCTGAACCACACAAGTACACACACGGCTCTGCTACATCCACCTTGTAAAACCCCTCCTGACCCCACACAAGTACACACACGGCTCTGCTTCATCCACCTTGTAAACCCCTCCTGACCCCACACAAGTACACACACGGCTCTGCTACATCCACCTTGTAAACCCCTCCTGACCCCACACAAGTACACACACGGCTCTGCTACATCCACCTTGTAAACCCCTCCTGACCCCACACAAGTACACACACGGCTCTGCTACTACCACCTTGTAAAACCCCTCCTGACCCCACACAAGTACACACACGGCACTGCTACATCCACCTTGTAAAACCCTCCCGACCCCACACAAGTACACACACGGCTCTGCTACATCCACCTTGTAAACCCCTCCTGACCCCACACAAGTACACACACGGCTCTGCTACATCCACCTTGTAAACCCCTCCTGACCCCACACAAGTACACACACGGCTCTGCTACTACCACCTTGTAAAACCCCTCCTGACCCCACACAAGTACACACACGGCACTGCTACATCCACCTTGTAAAACCCTCCCGACCCCACACAAGTACACACGCGGCTCTGCTACATCCACCTTGTAAAACCCCTCCTGACCCCACACAAGTACACACACGGCTCTGCTTCATCCACCTTGTAAACCCCTCCTGACCCCACACAAGTACACGGCTCTGCTACATCCACCTTGTAAACCCCTCCTGACCCCACACAAGTACACACACGGCTCTGCTACATCCACCTTGTAAACCCCTCCTGACCCCACACAAGTACACACACGGCTCTGCTACTACCACCTTGTAAAACCCCTCCCTGACCCCACACAAGTACACACACGGCTCTGCTACATCCACCTTGTAAACCCCTCCTGACCCCACACAAGTACACACACAGCTCTGCTACATCCACCTTGTAAACACCTCCCTGACCCCACTGTCCCACACATAAACGTTACCTCATCCATCCAGACCAGCACCATAATGACAAGAGACCAGCACAGCAGAGTCCTGCAGCCGCCCTGATCATGTGACCCCTGACTCCTCCCCTCCTGTGACCTCATCACAGGTCCTGTGCCGGCACCGCACACCAGATTACAGCCGAAGGAAGCGATGATCATTGCTGGCCCTAAGGCTGTGTGCACACGATGCAGATTTGCAGCGGATCCGCAGCGGATTTTACCGCGCAGAAGCGTTGCATATCCGCATTGTGATGTACAGTAGCCTTAAAATCAGTGGAAAAAAAAACCGCTGTGCAGACGCTGCGGATTTTTCGGCGCGGTTTTCCTGCGGTACAAAATCCGCAGCATGTTACTTCTTTTGTGCGGTTTTCCATCTCCCCTGTCTCCAAATCTGCAGGGGGAAAACCGCACTAAAACCGCAATAAAACCGCAGGAAAAATGGAAGAAATCCGCAGGGCTAAAAAGTCATATGCACTCAGCCTAAGGGGCTGAATCACTGCGTGGGTCCCTCGCAGAGGGCGCAGGATGGGGTCAGTACATGGGGGGGCGTGGCGGCGGCCGGCGGGTATCCCAGACAGCGTGAGTGGACCCTCCCATCTCGCCAGGGCCCCGCAATTGCCCCATGTTTTCCCTATGGCAACATTTTCCCGTTAAAATGCATTGAGACTGTGCATTCCAATGACAGGAAAATGTTTTTCAAATGCAAATTGCGCAAAAACTACAAATCCGATCAACACGAAAAATACTTAGCACACCTCTCGTGGACGCTGGCTTCGAAACGACACCTCAACGGAGTCTGTGTGTGTAGCGGTTCGGGCCGCATTAATTGCGGAAATCAACTGAATTGTAATAATAATACTAGATGTGTATTTCCTGAAGGAAGTACAGATAGTGGTTTGAAATCGTACCCGGCTGCCCCTTTAAGAGAGACTTGCCTGCTGCCCCTGCAAGACTTTCAACTCAGGATCCGTTTTAACTGTGAGTGCCTCTCAGGGGCCACTTTGGCCTCAGGGTCTGATTTGGTGGGTGGGGCTCCTCAGGATCTGATTCCTTGGCCTGGGCTCCTCAGGGCTTGAATTGTTGGCCGGGATCCCTCAGGCTCCTATTTTGTGGGTGTGGCCCCTCAGGGTCAGATTTTGTGGGTGTGGCCCCTCAGGGTCAGATTTTGTGGGTGTGGCCTCTCAGGGTCCGTTTTTGTGGGTTGGGCCCCTCAGGGTCCGATTTTGTGGGTTGGGCCCCTGAGGGTCCGATTTTGTGGCCGGGGCCCCACAGGGTCCAATTTTGTGTCCGGAGCCCCTCAGGGTCCGATTTTGTGGTTGGGACCTCTCAGGGTCTGATTTTGTGGTTGGGGCCCCTCAGGGTCCGATTTTGTGGCCGGGGCCCCTCAGGGTCCGATTTTGTGGGTGGGGCCACTCAGGGTCCGATTTGGTGGGCGGGGCTACTCAGGGTCCGATTTGGTGGGCGGGGCCCCTCAGGGTCCGATTTGGTGGGCGGGGCCCCTCAGGGTCCGATTTTGTGGCCGGGGCCCCACAGGGTCCAATTTTGTGTCCGGAGCCCCTCAGGGTCCGATTTTGTGGTTGGGACCTCTCAGGGTCTGATTTTGTGGTTGGGGCCCCTCAGGGTCCGATTTTGTGGCCGGGGCCCCTCAGGGTCCGATTTTGTGGGTGGGGCCACTCAGGGTCCGATTTGGTGGGCGGGGCTACTCAGGGTCCGATTTGGTGGGCGGGGCCCCTCAGGGTCCGATTTGGTGGGTGGGGCCCCTCAGGGTCCGATTTGGCGGGCAGGTCCCCTCAGTGTCCGATTTGGCGGGCGGGTCCCCTCAGTGTCTGATTTGGTGGGCGGGGCCCCTCAGGGTCCAATTTGGTGGGCGGGGCCCCTCAGGGTCCAATTTGGTGGGCGGGGCCCCTCAGGGTCCAATTTGGTGGGCGGGGCCCCTCAGGGTCCAATTTGGTGGGCGGGGCCCCTCAGGGTCCGATGTTCTGGCCGGGGCCCCTCAGGGTCCGATTTTGTGGGTTGGGCCCCTCAGGGTCCGATTTTCTTGCCGGGGCCCCTCAGGGTCTGATTTTGTGTCCGGGGCCCCCAGGGTCCGATTTTGTGTTTGGGACCCCTCAGGGTCTGATTTTGTGGTTGGGGCCCCTCAGGGTCCGACTTTGTGGTTGGGGCCCCTCAGGGTCCGATTTTGTGGCCGGGGCCCCTCAGGGTCCGATTTTGTGGCTGGGGCCCATCGGGGTCCGATTTTGTGGCCGAGGCCCCTCAGGGTCCGATTTTGTGGCAGGGGTCAATCAGCCTCCGATCTGGAGGCCGGGGTGGCTCAGCCTCCGATTTGGAGGCCGGGATCGATCAGCCTTCGATTTGGAGGCCGGGGTCGATCAGCCTTCGATTTGGAGGCCGGGGTCGATCAGCCTTCGATTTGGAGGCCGGGGTGGCTCAGCCTCCGATTTGGAGCCTGGGGTCACTCAGCTTTCGATTTGACGTGTCGGCCCTTTAAGACTCATTTCGGTGCGCCGGCCCTTTAACAATCACTTTGGCGCGTCGGCCCTTTAAGAGCTAGTTTGGCTCACTGGGCTTCTTCTAAATCCACTTTGGCGGACATTATCTCTCAGGGGCATGTGTCATGTGATGAAGCTAGATTTGCATTTGTGCTGTGGGTTTCGCTTTAAGAGCTGATATTATGTGGCAGAAGCTCTGTCCTTGGGGCGTCATGTGACGTTCGTAGTCGTTGGCATAGTAACTGGGTGTGCCTGCGCATATCAATGAGCTCAACTGCTATTTCAATCGCCTCAGGGCACGTTTTGCCATTTCCCATTGAAAAGCATTGGAGACAGTGCATTCCAATGACGGGAAAAAAAATTTTCAAACGCAAATTGCGCAAAAACTACAAATCCGATCGACACGAAAAATACTTAGCACACCTCTCGTGGACGCTGGCTTCGAAACGACACCTCAACGGAGTCTGTGCGTGTAGCGGTTCGGGCTGTATTAATTGCGGAAATCAACTTAATAATAATAATAAGAAGAACTAGATGTGTATTTCCTGAAGGAAGTACAGATAGTGGTTTGAAATCGTACCCGGCTGCCCCTTTAAGAGAGACTTGCCTGCTGCCCCTGCAAGACTTTCAACTCAGGATCCATTTTAACTGTGAGTGCCTCTCAGGGGCCACTTTGGCCTCAGGGTCTGATTTGGTGGGTGAGGCTCCTCAGGATCTGATTCCTTGGCCTGGGCTCCTCAGGGCTTGAATTGTTGGCCGGGATCCCTCAGGCTCCTATTTTGTGGGTGTGGCCCCTCAGGGTCCGATTTTGTGGGTGTGGCCCCTCAGGGTCAGATTTTGTGGGTGTGGCCCCTCGGTTCGATTTTGTGGGTGGGGCCCCTCAGGGTCCGATTTTGTGGTTGGGGCCCCTCAGGGTCCGTTTTTGTGGGTTGGGCCCCTCAGGGTCCGATTTTGTGGGTTGGGCCCCTGAGGGTCCGATTTTGTGGCCGGGGCCCCACAGGGTCCGATTTTGTGTCCGGGGCCCCTCGGGGTCCGATTTTGTGGTTGGGACCTCTCAGGGTCTGATTTTGTGGTTGGGGCCCCTCAGGGTCTGATTTTGTGGCCGGGGCCCCTCAGGGTCCGATTTTGTGGGTGGGGTCACTCAGGGTCCGATTTGGTGGGTGGAGCCACTCTGGGTCCGTTTTTTGGGCGGGGCTACTCAGGGTCCGATTTGGCGGGCGGGGCACCTCAGGGTCCGATTTGGCGGGTGGGTCCCCTCGGTCCGATTTGGTGGGCGGGGCCCCTCAGGGTCCAATTTGGTGGGCGGGGCCCCTCAGGGTCCAATTTGGTGGGCGGGGCCCCTCAGGGTCAGATTTTCTGGCCGGGGCCCCTCAGGGTCCGATTTTGTGGGTTGGGCCCCTCAGGGTCCGATTTTCTGGCCGGGGCCCCTCAGGGTCTGATTTTGTGTCCGGGGCCCCCAGGGTCTGATTTTGTGGTTGGGACCCCTCAGGGTCTGATTTTGTGGTTGGGGACCCTCAGGGTCCGATTTTGTGGTTGGGGCCCCTCAGGGTCCGATTTTGTGGCCGGGGCCCCTCAGGGTCCGATTTTGTGGCTGGGGCCCATCAGGGTCTGATTTTGTGGCAGGGGTGGCTCAGCCTCCGATTTGGAGGCCGGGGTGGCTCAGCCTCCGATTTGGAGGCCGAGGTGGCTCAGCCTTCGATTTGGAGGCCGGGGTCGATCAGCCTTCGATTTGGAGGCCGGGGTCGATCAGCCTTCGATTTGGAGGCCGGGGTCGATCAGCCTTCGATTTGGAGGCCGGGGTCGATCAGCCTTCGATTTGGAGGCCGGGGTCGATCAGCCTCCGATTTGGAGGCCGGGGTGGCTCAGCCTCCGATTTGGAGCCTGGGGTCACTCAGCTTTCGATTTGGTGTGTCGGCCCTTTAAGACTCATTTCAGTGCGTCGGCCCTTTAACAATCACTTTGGCGCGTCGGCTGGGCTTCTTCTAAATCAACTTTGGCGTACATTCTCTCTCAGGGGCATGTGTCGTGTGATGAAGCTAGATTTGCATTTGTGCTGTGGGTTTCGCTTTAAGAGCTGATATGTGGCAGAAGCTCTGTCCTTGGGGCGTCATGTGACATTCGTAGGCGTTGGCATAGTAACTGGGTGTGCCTGCGCATATCAATGAGCTCAACTGCCATTTCAGTCGCCTCAGGGCACGTTTTAAGCTTCCCATTGAAAAGCATTGGAGACAGTGCATTCCAATGATGGGAAAAAAAATTTTCAAACGCAAATTGCGCAAAAACTACAAATCCGATCGACACGAAAAATACTTGGCACACCTCTCGTGGACGCTGGCTTCGAAACGACACCTCAACGGAGTTTGTGCGTGTAGCGGTTCGGGCCGAATTAATTGCGGAAATCAACTGAATAATAATAATAAGAAGAAGAATAAGTTAGCAGCGTTCGGATTACAATATAGTGGTTTTTTCAAACCACTATAAAAATAAGAATAAGAATAAAAATATAAATAAGGCCTTTATGTTGATACCAAATGCAGAGTAGTTACCGTATATACTCGAATATAAGTCGAGATTTTCAGATAGCGGTTTGAAATGGTGCCTGGGCTGCCCCTTTAAGAGACACTTGGCTGCTGCCCCTGCAAGACTTTCAACTCAGGATCCGTTTTAAATGTGGGTGCCTCTCAGGGGCCACTTTGGCCTCAGGGTCTGATTTGGTGTGTGGGGCCCCTCAGGATCCGATTCGGTGGCCTGGGCTCCTCAGGATTTGAATTAGTGGCTGGGATTCCTCAGGGTCCAATTTTGTGGGTGTGGCCCCTCAGGGTCTGATTTTGTGGGTGGGTCCCCTCAGGGTCCGATTTTATGGGTGGGGCTCCTCAGGGTCCGATTTTGTGAGTGGGGCCCCTCATGGTCTGATTTTGTGGGTGGGGCCCCTCAGGGTACGATTTTGTGGCCGGGGCCCCTCAGGGTCCGATTTTATGGCTGGGGCCCCTCAGGGTTTGATTTTATGGCCGGGGCCCCTCAGGGTCTGATTTTGTGGGTGGGGCCCCTCAGGGTCTGATTTTGTCGCCAGGACCCCTCAGGGTCCGATTTTGTGGCCGGGGCCCCTCAGGGTCCGATTTTGTGGCCGGGGCCCCTCAGGGTCCGATTTTGTGGCCAGGGCCCCTCAGGGCCCGATTTTGTGGCTGGGGCCCCTCAGGGTCCGATTTTGTCGGTTGGGCCCCTCAGAGTCTGATTTGGTTGGCGGGGCCCCTCAGGGTCCGATTTTGAGGGCGGGGCCCCTCAGGGTCCGATTTTGAGGGCGGGGCCCCTCAGGGTCCGATTTTGTGGGCGGGGACCCTCAGGGTCCGATTTGGTGGGCGGGGACTCTCAGGGTCCAATTTTGTGGGTGCGGCCCCTCTAGGTTCGATTTTGTGGCCGGGGCCTCTCAGGGTCTGATTTTGTGGCCGGGGCCCCTCAGGGTCCGATTTTGTGGTTGGGGCCCCTCAGAGTCCGGTTTTGTGGTTGGGGGCCCTCAGGGTCCGATTTTGTGGCCGGGGCCCCTCAGGGTCTGATTTTGTGGTTGGGGGCCCTCAGGGTCCGATTTTGTGGCCGGGGCCCCTCAGGGTCTGATTTTGTGGTTGGGGCCCCTCAGGGTCCGATTTCGTGGCTGGGGCCCCTCAGGGTCCGATTTTGTGGCCGGTGCCCCTCAGGGTCCGATTTTGTGGTTGGGCCGCTCAGGGTCCGATTTTGTGGCCAGCGCCCCTCAGTGTCCGATTTTGTGGCCGGGGCCCCTCAGGGTCCGATTTTGTGGCCGGGGCCCCTCAGGGCCCGATTTTGTGGCTGGGGCCCCTCAGGGTCCGATTTTGTGGCTGGGGCCCCTCAGGGTCCGATTTTGGGGTTGGGGCCCCCAGGGTCCGATTTTGTGGTTGGGGCCCCCAGGGTCCGATTTTGTGGCCATCGCCCCTCAGTGTCTGATTTTGTGGCCGGAGCCCCTCAGGGTCCGATTTTGTGGCCGGGTCCCCTCAGGGCCCGATTTTGTGGCCGGGGCCCCTCAGGGTCCGATTTTGGGGTTGGGGCCCCTCAGGGTCCGATTTTGTGGTTGGGGGCGCTCAGGGTCCGATTTTGTGGGTGGGGCCCCTCAGGGTCCGATTTTGTGGGTGGGGCCCCTCAGGGTCCGATTTTGTGGCTGGGGCCCCTCAGGGTCCAATTTTGTTGGTTGGGCCCCTCAGGATCCGATTTTGAGGGTGGGGCCCCTTCAGGGTCCGATTTTGTGGCCGGGGCCCCTCAGGGTCCGATTTTGTGGTTGGGGCCCCTGGGGTCTGATTTTGTGGCCGGGTCTACTCAGGGTCCGATTTTGAGGGCGGGGCCCCTCAGGGTCCGATTTGGTGGGCGGGGCCCCCAGGGTCCAATTTTGTGGTGGGGCCCCTCTGGGTTCGATTTTGTGGTCGGGGTCTCTCAGGGTCCGATTTTGTGGTTGGGGCCCCTCAGGGTCCGATTTTGTGGTTGGGGCCCCTCAGGGTTCAATTTTGTAGGTGGGGTCCCTCAGGGTCCGATTTTGTGGTTGGGGCCCCTCAGGGTCTGATTTTGTGGGTGGGGCCCCTCAGGGTCCGATTTTGTGGGTGGGGCCCCTCGGTCCGATTTTGTGGGTGGGGCTCCTCAGGGTCCAATTTGGTGGGCGGGGCCACTCTGGGTCTGATTTGGTGGGCGAGTCCACTCTGGGTCCGATTTGGTGGGCGGGGCCACTCTGGGTCCGATTTGGATGCCAGGGTTGCTCAGCCTCCTTTTTGTAGGCCAGGGTCTATGAGCCTCCGATTTGGAGCCTTGGTCACTCAGCTTTCGATTTGGCACGCCGGCCCTTTAAGACTCATTTTGGTGCGCCGGCTCTTTAAGAATCACTTTGGCGCGTCGGCCCTTTAAGAGCCAGGGTGGCTCACTGGGCTTCTAAATCCACTTTGGCGCACACATTCTCTCAGGGGCATGTGTCATGTGATGAAGCTAGATTTGCATTTGTGCTGTGGGTTTCGCTTTAAGAGCTGATATTATGTGGCAGAAGCTCTGTCCTTGGGGCGTCATGTGACGTTCGTAGGCGTTGGCATAGTAACTGGGTCTGCCTGCGCATTTCAATGAGCTCAACTGCCATTTCAATCGCCTCAGGGCACGTTTTGCCATTTCCTATTGAAAAGCATTGGAGACAGTGCATTCCAATGACGGGAAAAAAATTTTCAAACGCAAATTGCGCAAAAACTACAAATCCGATCGACACGAAAAATACTTAGCACACCTCTCATGGATGCTGGCTTCGAAACGACACCTCAACGGAGTCTGTGCGTGTAGCGGTTCGGGCCGCATTAATTGCGGAAATCAACTGAATAATAATAATAAGAAGAAGAATAAGTTAGCAGCGTTCGGATTACAATATAGTGGTTTTTTCAAACCACTATAAAAATAAGAATAAGAATAAAAATATAAATAAGGCCTTTATGTTGATACCAAATGCAGAGTAGTTACCGTATATACTCGAATATAAGTCGAGATTTTCAGCCCAAAAAATTGGGCTGAAAGTCCCCCTCTCGTCTTATATTTGAGTCATATACACCGGGGGGTCGGAGGGGGGGGGGCGGGGGTGTCAGGTCATACTTACCCGTCCTGACGCTGTGTCTTGAGCCCCCAGCTTCTCCCCGTGCTCTCTCTTCCTGCCTTCAGCGGTCACGTGGTGCCGCTCATTAAAACTCATGAATATGCGCATATTAATGAGCGGCACCACGTGACCGCTGAAGGCAGGAAGAGAGAGCGCGGAGAAGCTGGGGGCTCAAGATACAGCGTCAGGACGGGTAAGTATAGCGATACTCACCTGTCCTGCATCCATGGCTGCTTGCTGCTGTCTGTGTCTGTCATCGGTCAGTGACTTCAGACAGCAGAGGGCACGGTGACGTGGATAGTGCGCGCCGCGCCCCCTGCAGTCTGAACGTCACTGACCGATGACGTGGCAGATAGCGGGGAGCAGCCATGGACGCAGGACAGGTGAGAATCTGACACCCAGTGACGGAGAGGTGAGTATGTCATTTTTTTATTTTTACATGCAGCAGCAGCATGGGGGCAGCATATGGGGGCAGCATATGGAGGGCATAATCTAAGGAGCTTCTTATGGGGGCAGCATATGGAGGGCATAATCTAAGGAGCTTCTTATGGGGGCAGCACATGGAGGGCATAATCTAAGGAGCTTCTTATGGGGGCAGCATATGGGGGGCATAATCTAAGGAGCTTCTTATGGGGGCAGCATATGGGGGAATAATCTATGGAGCATTTCCCACCCTAGGCTTATACTCGAGTCAACAAGTTCTCCCAGTTTTTTGTGGCAAAATTAGGGGGGTCAACTTATACTCTGATCGACTTATACTCAAGTATATACGGTATGTCTTCAGTAACATATACCCTTAATATTTCCATGATCTGGATTATTTCATAATTGTCATAAACTCGTGTTACCAAAATATTCAAATTATGCAACTTTGTATGTAATACTCTTCTTAGTGTAAAGAAATGACTCTTTATAATACTCAATGTTATTATACCCAATACTTATACCATTGTACCTTATTAATATTTCTTCTTTATTAAAATGTGTGATGAAGAGGTATTAATCAAATGTGATGATGTAGTCAGGATCAAAAACATATTTTCCCCCTTAATACCAAAAAATATTGTTTCATGAAATAATTCATTTATCAAAACCAAAATTAAAATAATTTATAAATTGTGTAAATATTATACTTGCTTATACCATTATTTGTCTGAGGATGTGTAACCATTAAAATTAATTTGAATATCATAAAATTATCCTTTGGAAAAATTAAATTAAATGTAGATTTTCTTCATAAACCATTTTGATGTGCGATTGCACTTATCCACAATTAACTAAGTCAAGAAATAATAATTACTATAGAAATACAGAAATATATGTTGTGTAGATAATATTTCATTATATATCCTAATATTCTAATAATTTAACTGATCTGCATATTTCTCCTAAAGACAGTTTTGGTTTTTTTCTTGCATTCAGAATCCTGAGGCCTCACACACAACAAACGTATCACATCACTCGCTCAGCAGCTGCTCCTACACTCAGTCACTGTCACTCAGACTGTGTCACATATTATCCCACATACAGAGGTGTGATGAATACACGTATTTTAACCCAAATTATCCTAATTATCAATGCATTGTAAACTATTTAAATTTAGTCTTAATATTCCTTTGAATATTCCCCAAATACACATGACATAAATATATGTTGTATAGCTATACTTGACATTTAGGCCTGGAAAAAAATTCCATTGGTTTGCAAAAGTTGAGACCCCCTTAAACATCCTTTCCCTAAGGCTGTAGGCATTACAGCACTAAAACCAGGGACATGGTATACTGGTATACCTATTATTAGAATAAGGTTCAAATTTCACATGCTGTGGTTGTCATTCATGCCATGCAGTAAAGGCACACATAGAACACATTTTAAAATGCAGTTAGTTATTTCCTTTTAAGTGTTAAATATGAAATCATGCAATTATTGCAACTTCCTGTGTAAATAAAGGCATAAGTCCTTGTAAGAGAATTTATCCCGATTAAGTCCTGCTTTGAAATGAAAATTCTAAGGAAAAATAAAAGAGAAGATTAATATCATATTCATAATTCTAAATATTATTACTGGAGTAGATTTTAATTTTCATTAAAAAATACAGTTCTACAATCTTTACTTCTACATCTATATATACTGTATATACTGTATGAACATGTATATCTACAAACTATAGAACTACAGAATTATACTCTATAAAATAATTACATATAACTCACTAATACATTGTATAACACTGTTACACAACATATAATTACTTTTTTAGCCAATTCCTAAACCCATACTTATTTCTCTGCAAAAAATATCCTGAAAAGTTCTTGCCATTTTGAAGCTGATAGATTCTTGGAGCAGAGTATTCAGTTTACAGGCCATGATGTCACTCACCACCTGCTTCTGTCTGTCACATTCGGCCATCTTTGTTACAGAAAGAAAATCAGAACTTTGAATTTTCCTTAACTCAATCTGTGTTTTTTCGGTGATCCTTTGCATCATTCCATATGGCTTATAACAAACATGTAATTTTCTTCATAGATTTGATTTTGGGGAAAACTCATTTTAGAAGGCTTTGCTAATACCGGCTTCTGATCAGATTTTACTCTGCCTGTCTTCACAGAATTAGCACAATTTATTTTCCTTTCACGATTCTCGTGTTTTCTGGCAAAATCAAGGGATTGCGCACATTCCAATAAAGAATCTTTTTGTGACGCAATAACACGAGATGCAGGATTTAAAAACCAAAATTTGCTTACAAAACTCCTTATGAGGGACTGTGTTTTGACATTCTCACTCAGCATTTTGTACAGACGGTCATATATGGACATAAATGTATAAGTACATTCCTTCCGACCAATCCTTAATTTTTGAAGAATATCAATATCTGGATGATTTTCATTTGATGAACAAAAAATGAGAATGTTTAATCTGTCTTTATCATTTAAATTCTCATGTGTTTCACCAGATAACTTTAAAGATAATCTCCTAGCAAAGTTTACAGGGATCCACATTTTGAACAACTGATTCTTCTCCTCGTTAGATAACTCAAATTTATCAACACAGCTTTCAAAAACCTCAGAGTTTCTACAAACATGGATTTTGTTATCATGTGCAGGAATGATTTTGCATATTTTTAGCAAACTTTTCCTTACTTTACTTCGGAGTTGGGCCTGTGAGTCGTCTATTTTTAGTGGTCCGTCTTTCCCTTGTACGTCCTCTACGTCAGTTCTGAAGTCTCCTCCTACTTCTCCATCTTGTTCCACGTCTGCAAGGTCACCTTGAATGGCTGCTGCTACTTGTAACTGTTTCTCCACGTTACAGTGAATCTCGGGAATATCACTATCCTCTACACAATCATTTTTGGATTTCTCTGACACAGATCTATGAAATATATGTACCATCTGTAGAATATTTTTCAACTTATCTCTTTCTCTGTTGAAAAGCTTAGAATCTAATTTCTGATTTTCCATTTCACACTCTGCATATAAGCTAAGCCATAATACTTCTGGATTAGACTTGTCTACAGACTTAAATTTCAATTTACTCTGCTTAACATAAGAATTAATGACATCCATTTCTCTTACCTTGAAATGTCTCAGCTTGTTCCTTTGATGGACAACGCTGGGCTCTTGTCTTCACACGTCTGGCTTCAGCACTTCTGGCACTTCTTAGTCCTCACTTCTAGGTTCTGTCTGATTCTTGTGAGGAGTGGAGTTCCTGATAACTTGCACATATGACTGACGTTAGCAAAGTTCAATCCCCCTTTTTGGCAAGTTGAGGGAAATCCGCAAAAAAGTACAAAAATTCAGATCTGGCTGGCTCTCCAATGTAAAATTAATGCGTATTCTTGTAAAATACTCAGGACTAGTTACCAGATAAAATATAGTGGTTTATTTGGATTCTTCCATCAAAGAAAAGATTATTACAGAAAAACATAAAAATAGGTGAAAGAGAGATTGTCCATTAGTTCATAGCAAAAGCTTGTCACCTTCTTTCTCTGGGATGGCAAATGGTAAAATGGCGTCTGGCTCTGTTCGGCTTCTCAAATAGCAAAGTTACATACCAGCTGTTCAGCTATGTCCGTGCAGAGATGACATCCTTGCATCTGTGTTTCATGATGGTGAGGGAAGGAGACAGCGACCTCTACAGTGAGCCAGGAATTATATACGTCTCTTAAAGCACGTAATCTCGGTATATATGGAGTTGTCCTGTACCATGAGCCAAGCTTACAAAAATAGCCTATGTCGTGTCAGCTAAAGCAATGTACAGAACTGAGTCTTATAAGAAATTAACGGATTATTAATATTTAACAACAGTTTAAGTAGAAATGTTCAAAAATATAAAATTCGGATATTTTATTAAAAATATTTGTTTTTTATCTTAGCAGATGACCGTACCAGGAGATCAGATGGACAGCTGGCATCTTCAATTTTTAAATCAGATGATCTTGGGATCCTACAAGATACAACTCAAGTGATTGCTGTTACTCTAGATATGCCATCATCCATTCACAGCAAAGATCTGTCATCTGATCCTATGAAACAGGTCCCATCTTCTGATTCATTACCGACTACTAAGGAAAATCAAAGTCACAAAAGAGGCATTAAAAAACAAACTGCTCCTAAAGCAAATAAGTCATTTTCATGTTCAGAATGTGGGAAATGTTTTATCCAGAAATGTAATCTTGTTATACACCAAAGAACTCACACAGGGGAGAAACCTTTTTCCTGTTCAGAATGTGGGAAATGTTTTAAATGGAAATCGTTTCTTGTTAGGCACCAGAGAACTCACACAGGGGAGAAGCCTTTTTCCTGTTCAGAATGTGGGAAATGTTTTGCACGTAAATCAAATTTTGTTACTCACCAGAGAACTCACACAGGGGAGAAGCCTTTTTCATGTTCAAAATGTGGGAAATGTTTTAATCAGAAATCAGAGCTTGTTACTCACCAGAGAACTCACACAGGGGAGAAGCCTTTTTCCTGTTCAGAATGTGGGAAATGTTTTGCACGTAAATCAAATTTTGTTACTCACCGGAGAACTCACACAGGGGAGAAGCCTTTTTCATGTTCAGAATGTGGGAAATGTTTTAATCAGAAATCAGAGCTTGTTACTCACCAGAGAACTCACACAGGGGAGAAGCCTTTTTCCTGTTCAGAATGTGGGAAATGTTTTGCACGTAAATCAAATTTTGTTACTCACCGTAGAACTCATACAGGGGAGAAGCCTTTTTCCTGTTCAGAATGTGGGAAATGTTTTGTATATAAATCACAATTTGATACTCACCATACAACTCACACAGGGGAGAAGCCTTTTTCCTGTTCAGAATGTGGGAAATGTTTTGCACGTAAATCAAATTCTGTTACTCACCAGAGAACTCACACAGGGGAGAAGCCTTTTTCATGTTCAGAATGTGGGAAATGTTTTAATCAGAAAACAGAGCTTGTTACTCACCAGAGAACTCACACAGGGGAGAAGCCTTTTTCCTGTTTAGAATGTGGGAAATGTTTTGCACGTAAATCAAATTTTGTTACTCACCGGAGAACTCATACAGGGGAGAAGCCTTTTTCCTGTTCAGAATGTGGGAAATGTTTTGCACATAAATCACATTGTGTTACGCACCAGAGAATTCACACAGGAGTGAAACTTTTTTCCTGCTCAGAATGTGGGAAACGTTTTAACCAGAAATCACATTTTGTTACTCATCAGAGAACTCACACAGGAGAGAAGCCTTTTTCATGTTCAGAATGTGGGAAGTGTTTTAGCAATAAATCAGATTGTGTAAAGCACCAGAGAACTCACACAGGGTAGCAGCCTTTTTCCTGTTCAGAATGTGGAAAATGTTTTAACCAGAAAGAGAGGTTTGTTACACACCAAATAACTCACACGGGAGAAACTTCTTTCATAGTAAATGGAAAATAAATCTTGATAGCCATCAGAGAACTCACACAGGGGAGAAGCCTTTTTCCTGTTCATAATGTGGGAAATGTTTTAACCAGAAATGGAATCTTAATAATAATAATCTTTCTTTTTATATAGCGCTAACATATTCCGCAGCCGTTTACAGTTTGCACACATCATCATCGCTGTTCCCAATGGGCTCACAATGTAAATTCCCTATCAGTATGTCTTTGGAATGTGGGAGGAAACCCACGCAAACACGAGTAGAACATACAAACTCCTTACAGATGTCCTTGGTGGGAATTAAACTCAGAACTACAGTGCTGCAAGGCTGCAGTGCTAACCACTGAGCCACCTCACCAGAGAACTCACACAGGAGAGAAGCCTTTTTCCTGTTCAGAATGTGGGAAATATTTTAACCAGAAAGTGCTTCTTGTTAGACATCAGAGCAGTCACACAGAGGAGAAGCCTTTTTCATGTTTTTTATGTGGGAAATATTTTACTTGGAAATCAACTGATGTTACACATCAGAGACATCACATAGGGGAGAAGCCTTTTTTATATTCATAATGTTGGCATAGTTTTAACCAAAATTGAATCTTCTTAAATGGGTTGTCTCTTGTCATTCCTCATGTTTGCTGACAAAAGGATAAAACTAATCTTTATCAATTCCAAATATAAAACTATACCCATAATTCACCCCCTGAAAGTTAGTCAGAAGGTGACTAATAGAAAAAAACATATACCCTACATCTCAGTATATAGGGTGAGGTGACATTTACACACTCACTCTCCAAGCCTCTCATTTCTACGGGTTTCATCGTCCTCACCAAAGGCGACTCATCAGGAGACATTTAATATTGATCTATATTCAAGCGAGACTAGACAAAAAAACTTAAATCGTATCATGTTATCCAAAACAGAAAACTAGCCACATATTGGCAGATCCCAGACTTCAAACTATATACTTCGTATAGTTTTTACATCACGAGAGACTCAGATCTATCATTCTACAGGAAACAACCTAGGGGTTTTCAGCCTTGGTTGGAAGAATACAGATCTGCTCCATTCACCATCGCTGAACCATAGATATGTTTGGAGAAGCCAGGTTGTGATCCTTGGATCAACTGGCCTTTTACCTTGTATGGACTGAATGGATTGTCATCTTCCTACACTTGTCGTTACAGCCTCTCTGTGCGTGCCACAGGTAGGGTAGCGACAATGGGAGTGAATCAGTGGAAGGGTGAGACTGTTGGGTATTTTGCTGGGACTGTTCTATGTGTTATCTGCCTGATTTGTGGTAAAGCCTTCAATAAAGCATTACCACACTGTTTTACCCTCACTGTGTGTTGTCTGAGTAGCATTATGCCCATGTTAAAGGGAGAGCCGGCGTTTGGTGGGACGATCCCTGATCCATGTGGTTTTGGCCAGTGGACGGGGGCACCCGCTGACCACCCCATGTCTCCACAGGCATGCTTCAATAGTCTCAATGGGAGGCTAGAAGCTGCTATAACCCGATCGGCTCTGCTACATACAGGCAATGATCAGATCACCTGCATGTAGCAGAGTTGCTCACTTGCTATTAGCGCTGACCACTGGGCAGCACTCATAGGATCCGGCAGTGACAACCATAGAGGTCTGCTGGAGACCTCTGGTTGTCATGCCAACCCACCGGTGACCCGCGATCACGTGACAGGGTCACCGATGTGTGGGATTTCTGGCCCATCATGTGCGAGAAAAGATGTGGGCTCAGCGCCGGGGCCCACATCAAAAGGAAAGAGTCCGACATCCTCATACATTTACACCCGATGTCAGAAAGGGGTTAAAGGGGATTGTTTTTACAGAGACAGAAGTGGTAATCAATCATGTATACATACAAATAATTACAAAAATACACAGCTTCTAATGGTAAATAGTATAGAGTTAAGACAAGAAAATATAATTTGTGTAAATCATGTGTAGATATAAAAATTCAGGCAAATGTCAAATGTTCAAAAACAAAGCAAAAAGGCAGAGATGCCGACCTGCCCAGGCCTCCAAACAAATGCACTATCAGGGTGAGTGGGCCAATATAGTTAAGATGAGGGCAACACAGGTGCAAGAATACCGATGAGACAACCACTCACAACCTACCAGTGTATGGAGGGGCGGTTGCTTGGTATATTAATGCACAATGAAGACTTGTATGCAGCGCTGTTCACACAATGGTAATGCACATCATCCAGGCTAACAGCCTATTAGTTACGCCCATACTATTAGATCAGACACCACAGTTTACAAGACCGAATAGGCCCAACTGCACCCTGAAAAATACAGTGCAAAAAACATATAAAAAATATGAGAGGTATTAGTTAATATTTTGGGTAAAATACGTAAGCAAGTAACCCACGTCATGCATTTGCCTAAAAAAGTGTCAAAGGACTCACAGAAATTGCTTCTTCTACCTCCACCACTGCTGCTGCTGCTAATGTTTTGGCGTTGAAGAATTGACGGTCCGGAGGTTGGAAGTCTACAGCTGCGATGTGAACGGTGTGCTTCACTGCTGTCTTAGGGAAAAGCTCTCTTAAGGTTGTGTAAAAGCGTGTTTCAATACTCCAGCATTCGCTATTCCCTTTCTAGGGCGGGAATCATCTGGCAAAATTTGGTTTTATAACATGGATCTAATAAAGTGGCAACCCAGTAGCCAGCAATATTCCTAATCATGACTATACGGGGATCATGTTGCAGATAGTACAGCAAGAAGGCACTCATATGTAGGGCATGAGGTCCAAGCCCATGCTGTGTTGGTGGCTGGGTAACAATGAGGCTCGTTTCCTCCATCCCATCCCGCCAATCACAAACAACAGAGAGGGGAGGATTATCCTCTTCATCTGACAGTTACTCGCCCATCACCTCTTTCTCCTCCATTTGTTCCTCGGATCTTGCATCTTCGGTAACAGCTTGTCTGTTATCACCAACCCCCTTCGATCACAGTAATCCACCCTCCCTTGGCACCCACCTGTGTGGCGACAGTCTTGAACTTAGAGACAATATCCCTTCTGCATCCTCCTCTGCTTCCTCTTCTGGGACCACCATCTCTTCCCGCTGGCTATTCAGAGTCTGCTGCAGCATATACTGTAGATGACCAGAATAGTGATGCTGATGATGGCGGCATCAGTGACAACCATCTCAGTAGCCATTTCAAAACTGCAGAAGGGTGCAGAGGTCCTTAATCTGTGCGCACTTTGTAAATGTGACGTGTTGGCCCAGGCTATATGACATGACATACTGCATCAGGGCTTGTTGCTGCTGCCACAGTCGTTGCAACATGTGCAGAGTGGAATTCCACTGTGTATAAATGCAAGTCGATGAGGAGAGGTGTTGTGAACACTGTTGTGAGTTCATTTTTCCCTTCACCAGTGAGGTCTGATGAACTCCCTCTTCTGGTGAAGGAAGGTAGTGAGGCTGATTACCAAACAGCTGAGCAGGTAGATGATGACTGGGTCACAGGAACTGATGACTGGATATAAGGCAGCCGACGCCCTGCTGCCTTGCCGGTGATTTTCCTGCTGGATTCTTGGAGACCAGTCTGATTTCTGCTTCTCAAAGCTAAGTTTTGCTCTGCCTTTTGTACACTTTAGTTCTAGTTTTGTTTGCCTTGTTTTTTGGAGTTCAGCCATCCCCGGCCGGGGGTGAGCTGAATTCCATTTTTGTCACTGATCTGTTGATCTTTGGCTCTGTCTTCAGAATATACCTGAGTGCTGATATAGTCTTTTTGAAGCCTAGCGACTTCAGGGCCTGTTTTTCCTATCAGTCTGTTGGTTCATTTTTGGATAGGGTTTTTGCGGATTGCAGACAGCTTTTCTATCCTGTCCTATTTAGTTAGCTTGGGCCCCATCATTTGCTCAACCTATCTTTCTATCTGTGCTAGTGTTTTTTCATCTTGCTTCATAGTCATATGTTGGGAGCTGCCTATTGCTTTGGGGTCTGCTCTGGGACAGTTTAGATTTCCCCTTTCTGTCTTTAGGCTAATTTAGTTCTCCGGCTGTGATCGAGGGGTCTAGGGCATCGTAGGAACCCCCCACGGCTACTGCTAGTTGTTGTGGATAGTGTTGTGAGTTCATTATCCCCTTCACCATTGAGGTCTGAAGAACTCCCTCTTCTGGTGAAGGAAGGTAGTGAGGCTGATTACCAAGCACCTGGGCATGATGATGATGACTGGGTGACAAGAATTGCTGACTGGATATAAGGCAGCCGACGCCCTTCTGCCTTGCTGGTGATCTCTCTGAGGGATTCTAGGAGACCAGTCTGATTCCTGCTCCTCAAAAGTTAAGTTTTCTGCACTGCTTTTTGCATTTGTGTTTTGTTTTGTTTTGCCTTGTTTTTCTGAATTTCTGTCATTCCCTGCTGGGGTGAGTTGAATTCACCGTCATTATATGTTGGGGGCTGCCTATTGCTTTGGGGTCTGCTCTGGGGCAGTTTAGATTTCCCTTTCTGTCTTTAGGCTATGTAGTTCTCCGGCTGTGATCGAGGGGTCTAGGGCACTGTAGGAACCCCCCACGGCTACTGCTAGTTGTTGTTGATAGGTTCAGGGGTCTGCAATCCGATAGCTGCCACCTTCTCTGGTTTTCTGGACTTAGCTAGTATTTCTGTTTTTGCCTCCTACAGTGACTCATTCATAACAGGATACGTTCAGGGGTCTGCAATCCGATAGCTTCCAACTTCTCTGGTTTTCTGGACTTAGCTATTATTTTTGTTTTTTCCTCCTTCGGTGACTCATCCATAACAGAATCACCGGCCATACCGCAGATCCTAGGGTACTCAATAGCAGGAAGGAATTGTAAAAAAAAAAAAAAAGTGTCAGAATTTCTTTGTGTATATTTTTTCCTCTATATCTCTGAGGCCTTAGGGGGAATTTTTTTTTTCTCTCAATGGAGATGAAGCAATTGTCTTATCGTGTAGAGCAGCTTGCTGCAGAAGTGCGGGGAATTTCCGCATATCTTACTCATTTACATGCTGCTGAACCAAAGATCCCCACTCCTGATGTGTTTTTTGGGGATCGGTCTAAATTTTTGAATTTCAAGAATAATTGTAAATTATTTTTTGCCTTGAAGCCTAACTCGTCGGGGAGCTCCGCGCAGTGGGTTAAAATTGTCATCTCTTTGCTGCGCGGCGATCCCCAGGATTGGGCGTTTTCTTTGAAACCTGATGATCCTATTCTAAATAATGTGGATGCATTTTTTTCAAACCTTGGGGTTGTTGTATGATGAACCTAATGCCATTGATCAGGCTGAAAAGGCCCTGCTGGCATTGAGCCAGGGTCGGGATTCTGCAGAGTTGTACTGTCAAAAATTCCAAAAGTGGGCAGTCCTTACTACCTGGAATGATGGTGCCTTGGCTGCTCTCTTTCGGAAGGGTTTGTCAGAAACCGTAAAAGATACTATGGTGGGATTTCCTGTTCCCTCTGGTCTTGATGATTCTATGTCATTAGCCATTCAGGTTGATCGGCGTTTGCGTGAACGCAAGACCGCACGAGAGGTGTTGCCACCTGTTGAACAAATGTTTGAACCTATGCAATGTGATAGAGTTTTGTCCAGGGCGCAACGTCAGGAGTTCAGAAGGCATAATAAGCTGTGTTTTTTTGTGGAGATGCCTCGCATATTATTTCTGTCTGCCCTAAACGAGAGAAACGTTGTGCTCACACGTTTTCTGTGGGTGGTGTTCAACCTAAGTTTCTTCTGGCAATTACTCTGATCTGCTCCCTGTCCACATTTTCCGCCAAGGCTTTTGTGGATTCGGGAGCAGCTCTGAACCTGATGGACTTGGATTTTGCTAAACGTTGTGGATTTCCTATGACGCCTTTGCAGACTCCTATCCCTTTGAGGCGTATTGATGCGACTCCTTTGGTGAAAAATAAACCTCAGTTTTGGACCCAGGTGGTAATGCGGGTCACCCCAGAACATCAAGAAAATTGCAGATTTTTGGTGTTGCATAATTTGCATGATACCATTGTTCTGGGGTTTCCCTGGTTGCAAATCCATAATCCAGTTTTGGATTGGAAATCTGTGTCTGTGGTGAGTTGGGGTTGTCGGTGTGCCCTTAGTGATGCTCCTGTTTTCTCCACCTCTCCCCAGTCGCATGATGTTCCTGACTATTTGGCTGACTTTTATGATGTATTTAGTGAGAATGAGTCTGCGTCTTTGCCTCCTCATAGGAGTTATGACTGTGCAATTGAGCTGAGCCCGGGGTGTAAATTACCCAAGGGTCGGCTTTTCAATTTATCTGTACCCGAGCATGAGGCTATGCGATCCTATATTAAGGAGTCGTTGGAGAAGGGTCATATTAGACCATCCTCTTCACCCTTAGGTGCTGTTTTTTTTTTCGTAGCTAAAAAAGATGGTTCATTAAGGCCTTGTATTGACTATCGTGCCCTCAACAAAATTACTGTTAAATATCAGTATCCGTTACCCCTGATTTCTGATCTATTCTCCAGAGTTAAAGGTGCTTGCTGGTTTACCAAGCTTGACCTCAGGGGGGTGTATAATCTTATTCGCATTAAGCATGGGGATGAATGGAAGACGGCGTTTAATACTCCGGAGGGACATTTTGAGTACCTGGTGATGCCTTTTGGGCTCACTAAAGCCCCTTCTGTCTTCCAATCCTTCATGAACGATATTTTCCGAGACTTTGTGGATAAATTTTTGATTATCTATCTGGATGATATATTGATCTTTTCCAAGGATTGGGACACTCATGTGGAACATGTTCGGACTGTGTTCCGGATTTTGAGGGATAATTCCCTGTATGTCAAGGGATCGAAATGCCTTTTTGGGGTACAGAGGATTTCATTTTTGGGATTCATTTTGTCTCCGTCAACTATTGAAATGGACCTGGCCAAGGTACAGGCCATTTATGATTGGGTTCAGCCTACTTCTTTGAAGGCCCTCCAGAAGTATTTGGGTTTTGCTAATTTTTATCGGAAATTTATAGCTAATTTTTCTAGTATTGCCAAGCCATTGACTGATTTGACTAAGAAGGGTGCTGATGTGCTGAATTGGTGTCCGGAGGCTGTTGCTTCCTTTCAGGAGCTGAAGCGAAGATTCACTTCTGCTCCGGTTCTGTGGCAACCTGATGTCTCACTCCCGTTTCAGGTAGAGGTGGGCGCCTCTGAGATTGGTGCAGGAGCTGTTTTGTCCCAAAAAGATCCTGTGACATCTAAAATGAATCCCTGTGCTTTCTTTTCCCGAAAGTTCTCCCCATCCGAACGTAACTATGATGTGGGGATCGGGAACTGTTAGCCATGAAATGGGCATTTGAGGAGTGGAGACATTGGTTGGAGGGAGCTAAACACCAGGTCGTGGTCCTTACTGACCACAAGAATTTGATTTACCTGGAGTCGGCCAAACGCTTGAATCCTAGACAGGCTAGGTGGGCCTTGTTTTTCACACGTTTTGATTTTGTGGTCTCTTTTCTTCCTGGCACTAAGAATGTCAAGGCAGACGCCCTCTCTAGGAGTTTCTTTGCTGATTCTCCTGTTGTGACCAAGCCTGCTACCATCTTCGGCGAGGGGGTAGTTCTTTCAGCCATCTCGCCCGATTTGTGACGTGCTCTGGAATAGTTTCAGGAGGACAAACCTGAGCATTGTCTCAGTGGAAAGTTGTATGTTCCTGACCAGTGGAGGAAGAGAGTGATGTCTGAAGTTCATTGCTCTGCATTGGCTGGTCATCCAGGTATTTTTGGTACTAGAGATCTGGTGAGTCGGTCTTTTTGGTGGCCCGCCTTGTCTCGTGATGTCAGGAATTTTGTGCAGTCCTGTGGGACTTGCTCCCGGTCTAAACCTTGTTCTCGCTCTAGTGGGTTGTTGATGCCTTTGCCGGTCCCCAGGAGGCCATGGACCCATATTTCAATGGATTTCATCTCTGATATGCCTGTCTCTCAGAGAATGACTGTTATTTGGGTGATTTGTGATAGGTTCTCTAAGATGGTTCATCTTGTACCACTCCCTAAGTTGCCATCTTCTTCTGAGTTGGTACCCCTGTTTTTGCAACAGGTGGTTCGCTTGCACGGGATTCCTGAGAACATTGTATATGACAGAGGAGTTCAGTTTGTGTCTAGATTTTGGAGGATGTTCTGTTCCAAGCTGGGAATTCAGTTGTCCTTCTCCTCTGCGTTTCACCCTCAGACCAATGGGCAGACGGAGAGAACAAACCAGACCTTGGAGTCGTATTTGAGATGTTTTATTTCCGCTGATCAGGATGATTGGGTTTCATTTTTGCCCTTGGCCGAATTTGCTTTAAATAATAGAGCTAGTTCTGCCACTTTGATGTCACCTTTTTTTGTAACTTTGGGTTTCATCCTCGATTTTCTTCAGGGCAGGTGGAGCCTTCTGCCTGCCCAGGTGTTGACACTGGTGGAGAGAATGCACCAGATCTGGGACCAAGTGGTGGATAAGTTATCTCTCTCCCAGGAAAAGGCCCAGCGGTTTTCCAACCGACATAGGACCGTTGGTCCCCAGTTTAAGGTGGGTGATATGGTTTGGTTATCATCAAAAAATATCGCTATGAAGGTAGCTTCTCCTAAGTTTAAGCCTAGATTTATTGGGCCTTACAAGATTTTGGAGATCATTAACCCCTTCCTGACATGAGACGTACTATCCCGTCCATGGGACCCGGGCCCCTATGCCCATGGACGGGATAGTACGTCTAGCGCGATCAGCGGCGCCCACGTGGTGAGCGCCGCTGATCGCGGCCGGGTGTCAGCTGATTATCACAGCTGACACCCGGCACAATGTGTCAGGGGCGGTCACGGACCGCCCCCGACACGTTAACCCCTTGCACACCGCGATCAAACATGATCGCGGTGTACCGGGGGTTAAAGGGAAGCATCGGCAGGGAGGGGGCTCCCTCCGTGCTTCCCTGAGCCCCCCACGGCAGCGCAATGTGCAGCGCTGCTGCGGGGGACTCCTTTCCTCCAGGCCCCCGGATCCAAGATGGCGACGGGGGCCTTCGGGGGCCTGAGGAAGCTGGCTTCCTCAGTGCCTGCAAAGCGCAGGCATGAGGAAGCCTTCTGCAGTGCCTGTGTCAGATCGCTGATCTGTCACAGTGATCTGTGATGTGACAGATCAGCGATCTGTCACAGGACAGTGATGTCCCACCTGGGACTATTTAATAAAGTAAAAAAAAAATAAAAAAAAGTGTTAAAATAATTAAAAAAAAATCGCCAAATAAATTAGAAAAAAAAAAAATATTCCCCCAATAAATCCATTTTTTGGAAATAATAAAAAAAAAAACAATAAAAGTACACATATTAGGTATTGCCGCGTCCGTAATGACCCGCCCTATAAAACTGTCCCATTAGTTAACCCCTTTAGCTAACCCCTTAAAAAATAAAAATAAAAAACAAAGCAAAAAATAATGATTTATTATCATACCGCCAAACAAAAAGTGTAATAACGCGCGATCAAAAAGACGCATATAAATATCCATGGTACCGCTGAAAACGTCATCTTGTCCCGCAAAAACGAGCCGCCACACAGCATCATCAGCGAAAAAATAAAAAAGTTATAGCTCACAGAATAAAGCGATGCAAAAATAATTATTTTTTATATAAAATAGTTTTCATTGCATAAAACCGACAAAAACATAAAAAAATGACATAAATGAGGTATCGCTGTAACCGTACTGACCCGAAGAATAAAACCGCTTTATCAATTTTACCGCACGCGGAACGGTGTAAACGCACCCCCCCAAAAGAAATTCATGAAACGCTGGTTTTTGTTCATTCTGTGTCCCAAAAATAGGAATAAAAAGCTATCAAAAAATGTCACGTGCCCGAAAATGGTACCATTTAAAACATCAACTTGTCCCGCAAAAAATAAGACCTCACATGACTCGGTGGGTCAAAATAAGGAAAAATTATAGCTCTCAATATGTGGTGATGCAAAAACTATTTTTACAATAAAAAGCGTCTTTTAGCGTGCGACAGCTGCCAAATATAAAAACCACCATAAATAGTAAATCAAACCCCCCGTTATCACCCCCTTAGTTAGGGAAAAATAATAAAATTAAAAAAAAAAGTATTTATCTCCATTTTCCCGTTAGGGTTAGGGTTAGGGCTAGGGTTAGGGTTAGGGTTAGGGCTAGGGTTAGGGTTAGGGCTCAGATTAGGGTTAGGTGTGTGTTGGGGTTAGGGTTGGAGTTATAATTGGGGGGTTTCCACTGTTTGGGCACATCAGGGGCTCTCCAAATGCATCATGGCATCTGATCTCAATTCCAGCCAATTCTGAGTTGAAAAAGTCAAATGTTGCTCCTTCCCTTCCAAGCTCTGCCATGCGCCCAAACAGTGTTTTACCCCACATGTAGGGTATCAACCTACTCAGGACAAATTGCAAAACAATTTTTGGGGTCCAATTTCTCCTGTTACCCTTAGGAAAATAAAAAATTGGGGGCAAAAATATCATTTTTGTGGAAAAAAATGATTTTTTTATTTTCACGTCCGAGTGTTATAAACTTCTGTGAAGCACTTGGGGGTTCAAAGTGCTCACCACACATCTAGATAAGTTCCGTGGGGGGTCTAGTGTCCAAAATGGGGTCACTTGTGGGGAGTTTCAATAGTTTAGGTACATCAGGGGATCTCCAAACGCACATGACACCCGCAGACCATTCCATCAAAGTCTGCATTCCAAAACGTCACTGCTTCCCTTCCGAGCCCCGACGTGTGTCCATACAGTAGTTTTCTCCCACATATGGGGTGTCAGCGTACTCATGACAAATTGGACAACAACTTTTGGGGGTCCAATTTCTCCTGTTACCCTTGGGAAAATGAAAAAATTGGGGACTAATTGATCATGTTTCTGGAAAAAATAAGATTTTTTTATTTTCATGCCCTGGCATTATAAACTTCTGTGAAGCTCTTGGGGGTTTAAAGTGCTCACCTCACATCTAGATAAGTTCCTTAGTGGGTCTAGTTTTCAAAATGGGGTCATTTGTGGGGGGTTTCCACTGTTTAGGTACATTAGGGGCTCTCCAAAGGCAACATGACACCCGCAGACCATTCCATCAAAGTCTGCATTCCAAAACGTCACTACTTCCCTTCCGAGCCCCGACGTGTGCCCATACAGTAGTTTTCTCCCACATGTGGGGTATCAGCATACTCAGGACAAATTGGACAACAACTTTTGTTGTCCAATTTCTCCTGGTACCCTTGGGAAAATAAAAAAATGGTGACTAAAAGATCATGTTTGTGGAAAAAATACGAATTTTTTATTTTCATGCCCGGGCATTATAAACTTCTGTGAAGCACTGGGGGGTTCAAAGTGCTCACCACACATCTAGATAAGTTCCTTGGGGGGTCTAGTTTACAAAATGGTGTCATTTGTGGGGGGTTTCTACTGTTTAGGTACATTAGGGGCTCTCCAAAGGCAACATGACACCCGCAGACCATTCCATCAAAGTCTGCATTCCAAAACGTCACTACTTCCCTTCCGAGCCCCGACGTGTGCCCATACAGTAGTTTTCTCCCACATATGGGGTATCAGCCTACTCAGGACAAATTGGACAACAACTTTTGGGGTCCAATTTCTCCTGGTACCCTTGGGAAAATAAAAAAATGGTGACTAAAAGATCATGTTTGTGGAAAAAATACGAATTTTTTATTTTCACACCCGGGCATTATAAACTTCTGTGAAGCACTGGGGGGGTCAAAGTGCTCACCACACATCTAGATAAGTTCCGTAGGGGGTCTAGTTTCCAAAATGGTGTCATTTGTGGGGGGTTTCCACTGTTTTGGTACATCAGGAGTTTTCCAAACGCGACATGGTGTCCGATCTCAATTCCAGCCAAAAACGTCAAATGGCGCTGCTTCCCTTCCGAGCTCTGCCATGCGCCCAAATAGTGGTTTACCCCCACATGTGGGGTATCAGCGTACTCAGGACAAATTGCACAATAACTTTTACGGTCCTGTTACCCTTGGAAAAATAAGAATTGAGGGTGAAAAGATCATTTTTGAGGAAAAAATATGATTTTTTAATTGTATGGCTTTATGTTATAAACTTCTGTGAAGCCCATGGGGGTTCAAAGTTCTCACCACACATCTAGATAAGTTCCTTAGGGGGTCTAGTATCCAAAATGGTGTCATTTGTGGGGGGTTTCCACTGTTTTGGTACATCAGGGGTTTTCCAAACGCGACATGGTGTCCGATCTCAATTCCAGCCAAAAACGTCAAATGGCGCTGCTTCCCTTCCGAGCTCTGCCATGCGCCCAAATAGTGGTTTACCCCCACATGTGGGGTATCAGCATACTCAGGACAAATTGCACAATAACTTTTAGGGTCCTGTTACCCTTGGAAAAATAAGAATTGAGGGTGAAAAGATCATTTTTGTGGAAAAAATATGATTTTTTAATTGTATGGCTTTATGTTATAAACTTCAGTGAAGCCCATGGGGGTTCAAAGTTCTCACCACACATCTAGATAAGTTCCTTAGGGGGTCTAGTTTCCAAAATGGTGTCATTTGTGGGGGGTTTCCACTGTTTTGGTACATCAGGGGTTTTCCAAACGCGACATGGTGTCCGATCTCAATTCCAGCCAAAAACGTCAAATGGCGCTGCTTCCCTTCCGAGCTCTGCCATGCGCCCAAATAGTGGTTTACCCCCACATGTGGGGTATCAGCGTACTCAGGACAAATTGCACAATAACTTTTAGGGTCCTGTTACCCTTGGGAAAATAAAAATTGGGGTGAAAAGATCATTTTTATGGAAAAAATATGATTTTTTAATTGTACCGCTGTACGTTATAAACTTCTGTAAAGCCCTTGTGGGTTCAAAGTTCTCACCACATATCTAGATAAGTTCCTTGGGGGGTCTAGTTTCCAAAATGGGGTCACTTGTAGGGGGTTTCCACTGTTTAGGTACATCAGGGACTCTCCAAACGTGACATGGCGTCCAATCTGAATTCCAGCCAATTTTGCATTGAAAAAGTCAAACGGCGCTCCTTCCATTCTGAGCTCTGCCATGCACCGAAACAGTGGTTCCCCCCACATATCAGGTATCTGCGTACTCAGGACAAATTGCACAATAACTTTTGCAGTCCAATTTCTCCTGTTACCCTTGGTAAAATAAAAAAAATTGAACCTGAAGTATTTTTTTTATGAAAAAAAGTTAGATGTTCATTTTTTTTAAATATTCAAACAAATTCCTGTGATGCACCTAAAGGGTTAATAAACTTCTTGAATATGGTTTTGAGCACTTTAAGGGGTGCAGTTTTTAGAATGGTGTCACTTTTGGGTATTTTCTATCATATAGACCCCTCAAAGTGGCTTCAAATGTGATGTGGTCCTAAAAATAAAATGGTGTTGTAAAAATGAGAAATCGCTGGTCAACTTTTAACCCTTATAACTTCCTAACAAAAAAAAATTTTGGTTCCAAAATTGTGCTGATGTAAAGTAAACATGTGGGAAATGTTAGTTATCAAGTTTTTTGTGTGCCGTATCTCTGTGATTTAAGGGCATAAAAATTCAAAGTTGGAAAATTGCGAAATTTTCAAAATTTTCGCCAAATTTCCATTTTTCTCACAAATAATCGCAAGTTATTTGAATGAAATTTTACCACTAACATGAAGTACAATATGTCACGAGAAAACAATGTCAGAATCACCGGGATCCATGGAAGCGTTCCAGAGTTATGACCTCATAAAGGTACAGTGGTCAGAATTGTAAAAATTGGCCCGGTCATGAACGTGCAAACCACCCTTGGGGGTGAAGGGGTTAATCCGGTCTCTTTTCGGTTGGCTCTTCCTGTCACATTTAAAATCCATAATGCGTTTCATAAGTCCTTGTTGAAGAGGTTTGTTGAACCAGTAGTTCCTGGGGTGGCACCTCCGGACCCTGTATTGATTGAAGGTAACATGGAATATGAGGTAGAGAAGATACTGTATTCCCGTCTGGCTAGACGGAGACTCCAGTATTTGGTTAAGTGGAAGGGTTATGGTCAGGAGGATAATTCCTGGGTCTCTACCTCTGATATTCATGCCAAAAGATTGGTGCGTGCCTTTCATCGGGCTCACCCTGATCACCCTGGTGGCGTGGATGAGAGTTCGGTGACCCCTCCTCAAGGGGGAGGTACTGTTATGAGTTCATTTTCCCCTTCACCATTGAGGTCTGATGAACTCCCTCTTCTGGTGAAGGAAGGTAGTGAGGCTGATTACCAAGCACCTGAGCTGGGAGAGGATGACTGGGTGACGGGGATCTCTGACTGGATATAAGGCAGCCGACGCCCTTCTGCCTCGCTGGTGATTTCTCTGTGGAATTCTAGGAGACCAGTCTGATTCCTGCTCCTCAAAAGCTAAGTTTTCTGCTTTGCCTTTTTGCATTTGTGTTTTGGTTTTAGTTTGCCTTGCTTTTCTGGATTCTGCCATTCCCTGCTGGGGTGAGCTGAATTCCTTTTTTGTCGGTTTGCTCTGTCTTCAGAAAATACCTGAGTACTGACATAGTCTTTTTGAAGCTTAGCGTCTTCAGGGCCTTTTTCCCTGTCAGTCTGTTGGGTCTTATTTTGATAGGGTTTTTCGTGGATTGCAGACAGCAGCTTTCCTATCCTGTCCTATCTAGTTAGCTTGGGGCCCATCATTTGCTCAGTCTATCTTTCTATCTGTGTGAGTGTTTTTTCTTCTTGCTTCACCGTCATTATATGTTGGGGGCTGCCTATTGCTTTGGGGTCTGCTCTGGGGCAGTTTAGATTTCCCTTTCTGTCTTTAGGCTAGGCAGTTCTCCGGCTGTGATCGAGGGGTCTAGGGCATCGTAGGAACCCCCCACGGCTACTGCTAGTTGTTGTTGATAGGGTCAGGGGTCTGCAATCCGATAGCTGCCAACTTCTCTGGTTTTCTGGACTTAGCTAGCATTTCTGTTTTTGCCTCCTACGGTGACTCATTCATAGCAATCTCCATTTTACAGGAGAAATCTGAGGATCGGTGCGATGACGGTAGATAAACTAATCACGGGCCGCACGGAGGAAGTGCTTTATGTCATATACTGCTCAGGACAATTATTATATTGCCCAGACTATTAGACCGCGGCACATCAGGCTCAGAGAACATTGCCATTCAGTTACACAGGAAAAGGATCTGTGACATTAATGATATAAGAGAGGTCCATAATGCGGACCCCAATGTGCTGAGATGTGCAGGGATTGAGCCCGCTGATTATCCTGTACAAGGCGGTGACCAGAATAGATTACTACTAAAAAGAGAAGCAGCATAGATTGTGGACTGCGATGCACAAGTTCCTCTTGGCCTCAGTGATACATTGAATATGTCTGTGTGGCTGTGATCTATGATATATTTTTTTAATTTTTTGTATTAATCATTTCACTGTACTCACTGTAAATGTTTTGCACTTCTCAGTTAACCATTCCCTAACCCTTGTTGAAAGGAAGTGGTGTAACCCCCTGACAAGCATGGACCGGTAGAAGTGCTAAGCAAGTGCGAAACAGCCATAGTCCGTCAGGCTCTCTCCTCTGTATAGCTCCCTGCTACCTGCAGGCCGCACTCTAATATGGTTTGATGTCATGTTTCACCATGGAATAAAATTGTAAGAAGGATCTGGGTGACAATTCTTTCAATTCCTTATGATTACTCTTATAGGTATACACAATGGTGATGAATGGAAGGCCGCATTCAATACACCGGAGGGTCATACTGAAAATTTGGTGATGCCATTCAGATTAAACAATGCTCCGGCAGTCTTTGAAAGTGCCTTTTTTTTTCTCCCCGATGGGTAGATTTGCGGTAGTTTACCTGGATGATATATTGAGTTACTCACGTCCTCTGCAGGAGCATCATGAGCATGTCAGACAGCTGGAGTGGGAAAAACATTACCCAGCAATCCCTTTTTGACATTTTGAAGACTTCCATCATTGAAAAATGTCCTAGCACCAAGAAACATAAAAGAGAAGAAGGAAGATTTGCTAAAAGTCGCCTGTCTCCCGAATAAAATCATTACATGCAATCTGAAAACTTGCCTCTGTTGTGACTGGATCTGCCATGGTCTCTCTGATCTCACCCTTATTTCTACTGGTGAAATTTTCCCGATCAAAACTCCCATGTCATGTTCCCCCAGTTATGTTTCACACGTGATTATATGCTCATACCAGAAATTATATGTGGGAAGGACGACCCAACCCCTCCTCAAAAGGCTGAACTCACACCACTCCAATACTCCATAGGGTTTTCTCCAACATGGGCTTTCACGTCACTGCACCATCAAACACAAGAAAGATTCCACACAACTGAGAATATTCCCCACAGAGGAGATTCCCCCACAGGATCAGAATCGCATTGGACAACTACATCGGGAAGAAATCTTCTGGATTTATAAACTAAACCCCCTTACTCCAAATGGCCTCAGTGAGATTACAGATGTTACAGAGGCTCCTGCTGCACCAGCCTGGGATCAGTCAGATCATCGCCGGATCACCGAACACCTCCTGTGACCCGGCTCCACCAGCGCTGCCGATCCCCCCCGGGTTTACTGAATTCAGACTGTGGGACAGACCCCCATTTGACACATTAACTTTTTCCCTATTTTCCTTCTGAAACTTTGGGGTGCGTCTTATGGTCCGGTGCGGCTTATAGTCCGAAAGATACAGTATATCTTTATTCATTCTTTTAGGTGACCGCACTTCATTCATAGGCACTTTATAATATAATTATTGTATGTAAGTGTGTTCTGTTTTCTCATGAACTATAATTTATCTTTGTGTGACGGACTTTCTCATGAACTTTGACATTTTGTGCTTTGTAGGCTTTTTTTTTCATTCCAAAGACATAAATGAGATTTGGGCATTTTAGCTCCTGGTGTGGAGTCGATAGCACAATCATATGCCGCCATATAGTAGACGGCCGGTAACTGGTGATAATTCCCTCATGTGTGGGGTCTATTTCCCTCCAGAGAAATCACACGTTACATTCCACACATAACACTGTGTAGAGAAGGCGGCGCGGGGTAATTGTGCCAGTAGTGAGGGGCAAATAATGGCGGGAATGTCACTGACTGAGGAGAAGGCTGCATGGAGCGTCTTCACTCCGGAGATCATGTGACCCCTGACTCCTCCCCTCCTGTGACCTCATCACAGGTCCTGTGCACAGAGCAGCCATATATGTGGAGTGCGGCTCTGCAGGTTAGTGATGGGCAGTCCGGCTCTTCTTGCTACTTTCCCGACTTTTCTCCCTCCTGTCCCTTCACTATAAAGCCTGGGCCTCATTATACAGCTGTACAGGGGTCTAGTGAAGGCTTTTTAGCTCTTTCCTCAGACTGTAGCTCCTGGGCACAGGCCCTCACTCCTGTCCCTTCACTATGAAGCCTGGGCCTCATTATACAGCTGTACAGGGGTCTAGTGAAGGCTTTTTAGCCCTTTCCTCAGACTGTAGCTCCTGGGCACAGGCCCTCACTCCTGTCCCTTCACTATAAAGCCTGGGCCTCATTATACAGCCGTACAGGTGTCAAGTGAAGGCTTTTTAGCCCATTCCTCAGACTGTAGCTCCTGGGAACAAGCCCTCACTCCTGTCCCTTCACTATAAAGCCTGGGCCTCATTATACAGCTGTACAGGGGTCTAGTGAAGGCTTTTTAGCCCTTTCCGCACACTGTAACACCTGGAATCGGGCCCTCACTCCTGTCCCTTCACTATAAAGCCTGGGCCTCATTATACAGCTGTACAGGGGTCTAGTGAAGGCTTTTTAGCCCTTTCCTCAGACTGTAGCTCCTGGGCACAGGCCCTCACTCCTGTCCCTTCACTATGAAGCCTGGGCCTCATTATACAGCTGTACAGGGGTCTAGTGAAGGCTTTTTAGCCCTTTCCTCACACTGTAGCTCCTGAGAACAGGCCCTCACTCCTGTCCCTTCACTATAAAGCCTGGGCCTCATTATACAGCTGTACAGGGGTCTAGTGAAGGCTTTTTAGCCCTTTCCGCACACTGTAACACCTGGAATCGGGCCCTCACTCCTGTCCCTTCACTATAAAGCCTGGGCCTCATTATACAGCTGTACAGGGGTCTAGTGAAGGCTTTTTAGCCCTTTCCTCAGACTGTAGCTCCTGGGAACAGGCCCTCACTAATGTCCCTTCACTATAAAGCCTGGGCCTCATTATACAGCTGTACAGGTGTCAAGTGAAGGCTTTTTAGCCCTTTCCTCAGACTGTAGCTCCTGGGAACAAGCCCTCACTCCTGTCCCTTCACTATAAAGCCTGGGCCTCATTATACAGCTGTACAGGGGTCTAGTGAAGGCTTTTTAGCCCTTTCCTCAGACTGTAGCTCCTGGGAACAGGTCCTCATTCATGTCCCTTCACTATAAAGCCTGGGCCTCATTATACAGCTGTACAGGGGTCTAGTGAAGGCTTTTTAGCCCTTTCCTCAGTCTGTAGCTCCTGGGAACAGGCCCTCACTCCTGTCCCTTCACTATAAAGCCTGGGCCTCATTATACAGCTGTACAGGGGTCTAGTGAAGGCTTTTTAGCCCTTTCCTCAGACAGTAGCTCCTGGGAACAGGCCCTCTCCTGTCCCTTCACTATAAAGCCTGGGCCTGATTATACAACTGTACAGGGATCTAGTGAAGGCTTTTTAGCCCTTTCCTCAGACTGTAGCTCCTGAGAACAGGCCCTCACTCCTGTCCCTTCACTATAAAGCCTGGGCCTCATTATACTGCTATACATGGGTCTAGTGAAGGCTTTTTAGCCCTTTCCTCACACTGTAGCTCCTGGGAACAAACCCTCACTCCTGTCCCTTCACTATAAAGCCTGGACCTCATTATACAGCTGTACAGGGGTCTAGTGAAGGCTTTTTAGCCCTTTCCTCACACTGTAGCTCCTGGAATCGGGCACTCACTCCTGTCCCTTCACTATAAAGCCTGGGCCTCATTATACAGCTGTACAGGATTCTAGTGAAGGCTTTTTAGCCCTTTCCTCAGACTGTAGCTCCTGGGAACAGGCCCTCACTCCTGTCCCTTCACTATAAAGCCTGGGCCTCATTATACAGCTGTACAGGGGTCTAGTGAAGGCTTTTTAGCCCTTTCCTCATACTGTAGCTCCTGGGATCAGGCCCTCACTCCTGTCCCTTCACTATAAAGCCTGGGCCTCATTATACAGCTGTACAGGGGTCTAGTGAAGGCTTTTTAGCCCTTTCCGCACACTGTAACACCTGGAATCGGGCCCTCACTCCTGTCCTTTCACTATAAAGCCTGGGCCTCATTATACAGCTGTACAGGGGTCTAGTGAAGGCTTTTTAGCCCTTTCCTCAGACTGTAGCTCCTAGGCACAGGCCCTCACTCCTGTCCCTTCACTATGAAGCCTGGGCCTCATTATACAGCTGTACAGGGGTCTAGTGAAGGCTTTTTAGCCCTTTCCTCACACTGTAGCTCCTGAGAACAGGCCCTCACTCCTGTCCCTTCACTATAAAGCCTGGGCCTCATTATACAGCTGTACAGGGGTCTAGTGAAGGCTTTTTAGCCCTTTCCGCACACTGTAACACCTGGAATCGGGCCCTCACTCCTGTCCCTTCACTATAAAGCCTGGGCCTCATTATACAGCTGTACAGGGGTCTAGTGAAGGCTTTTTAGCCCTTTCCTCAGACTGTAGCTCCTGGGAACAGGCCCTCACTCCTGTCCCTTCACTATAAAGCCTGGGCCTCATTATACAGCTGTACAGGTGTCAAGTGAAGGCTTTTTAGCCCTTTCCTCAGACTGTAGCTCCTGGGAACAAGCCCTCACTCCTGTCCCTTCACTATAAAGCCTGGGCCTCATTATACAGCTGTACAGGGGTCTAGTGAAGGCTTTTTAGCCCTTTCCTCAGACTGTAGCTCCTGGGAACAGGTCCTCATTCATGTCCCTTCACTATAAAGCCTGGGCCTCATTATACAGCTGTACAGGGGTCTAGTGAAGGCTTTTTAGCCCTTTCCTCAGTCTGTAGCTCCTGGGAACAGGCCCTCACTCCTGTCCCTTCACTATAAAGCCTGGGCCTCATTATACAGCTGTACAGGGGTCTAGTGAAGGCTTTTTAGCCCTTTCCTCAGACAGTAGCTCCTGGGAACAGGCCCTCTCCTGTCCCTTCACTATAAAGCCTGGGCCTGATTATACAACTGTACAGGGATCTAGTGAAGGCTTTTTAGCCCTTTCCTCAGACTGTAGCTCCTGAGAACAGGCCCTCACTCCTGTCCCTTCACTATAAAGCCTGGGCCTCATTATACTGCTATACATGGGTCTAGTGAAGGCTTTTTAGCCCTTTCCTCACACTGTAGCTCCTGGGAACAAACCCTCACTCCTGTCCCTTCACTATAAAGCCTGGACCTCATTATACAGCTGTACAGGGGTCTAGTGAAGGCTTTTTAGCCCTTTCCTCACACTGTAGCTCCTGGAATCGGGCACTCACTCCTGTCCCTTCACTATAAAGCCTGGGCCTCATTATACAGCTGTACAGGATTCTAGTGAAGGCTTTTTAGCCCTTTCCTCAGACTGTAGCTCCTGGGAACAGGCCCTCACTCCTGTCCCTTCACTATAAAGCCTGGGCCTCATTATACAGCTGTACAGGGGTCTAGTGAAGGCTTTTTAGCCCTTTCCTCATACTGTAGCTCCTGGGATCAGGCCCTCACTCCTGTCCCTTCACTATAAAGCCTGGGCCTCATTATACAGCTGTACAGGGGTCTAGTGAAGGCTTTTTAGCCCTTTCCTCATACTGTAGCTCCTGGGATCAGGCCCTCACTCCTGTCCCTTCACTATAAAGCCTGGGCCTCATTATACAGCTGTACAGGGGTCTAGTGAAGGCTTTTTAGCCCTTTCCTCAGACTGTAGCTCCTGGGAACAGGCCCTCACTCCTGTCCCTTCACTGTAAAGCTTGGGCCTCATTATACAGCTGTACAGGGGTCTGTTGAAGGCTTTTTAGTCCTTTCCTCAACTGTAGCTCCTGGGAACAGGTCCTCACTCCTGTCCCTTTACTATAAAACCTGGGCCTCATTATACAGCTGTACAGGGGTCTAGTGAAGGCTTTTTAGCCCTTTCCTCAGACTGCAGCTCCTGGGATCAGGCCCTCACTCCTGTCCCTTCACTATAAAGCCTGGGCCTCATTATACAGCTGTACAGGTGTCAAGTGAAGGCTTTTTAGCCCTTTCCTCAGACTGTAGCTCCTGGGAACAGGCCCTCACTCCTGTCCCTTCACTATAAAGCCTGGGCCTCATTATACAGCTGTACAGGGGTCTAGTGAAGGCTTTTTAGCCCTTTCCTCAGACAGTAGCTCCTGGGAACAGGCCCTCTCCTGTCCCTTCACTATAAAGCCTGGGCCTCATTATACAGCTGTACAGGGGTCTAGTGAAGGCTTTTTAGCCCTTTCCTCAGACTGTAGCTCCTGGGAACAGGTCCTCACTCCTGTCCCTTCACTATAAAGCCTGGGCCTCATTATACAGCTGTACAGGGGTCTAGTGAAGGCTTTTTAGCCTTTTCTTCACACTGTAGCTCCTGGGAACAAGCCCTCACTCCTGTCCCTTCACTATAAAGCCTGGACCTCATTATACAGCTGTACAGGGGTCTAGTGAAGGCTTTTTAGCCCTTTCCTCACACTGTAGCTCCTGGAATCGGGCCCTCACTCCTGTCCCTTCACTATAAAGCCTGGGCCTCATTATACAGCTGTACAGGATTCTAGTGAAGGCTTTTTAGCCCTTTCCTCAGACTGTAGCTCCTGGGAACAAGACCTCACTCTTGTCCCTTCACTATAAAGCCTGGGCCTCATTATACAGCTGTACAGGGGTCTGTTGAAGGCTTTTTAGTCCTTTCTTCAACTGTAGCTCCTGGGAACAGGTCCTCACTCCTGTCCCTTTACTATAAAACCTGGGCCTCATTATACAGCTGTACAGGGGTCTAGTGAAGGCTTTTTAGCCCTTTCCTCAGACTGTAGCTCCTGGGATCAGGCCCTCACTCCTGTCCCTTCACTATAAAGCCTGGGCCTCATTATACAGCTGTACAGGTGTCAAGTAAAGGCTTTTTAGCCCTTTCCTCAGACTGTAGCTCCTGGGAACAGGCCCTCACTCCTGTCCCTTCACTATAAAGCCTGGGCCTCATTATACAGCTGTACAGGGGTCTAGTGAAGGCTTTTTAGCCCTTTCCTCAGACAGTAGCTCCTGGGAACAGGTCCTCACTCCTGTCCCTTCACTATAAAGCCTGGGCCTCATTATACAGCTGTACAGGGGTCTAGTGAAGGCTTTTTAGCCCTTTCCTCAGACAGTAGCTCCTGGGAACAGGCCCTCTCCTGTCCCTTCACTATAAAGCCTGGACCTCATTATACAGCTGTACAGGGGTCTAGTGAAGGCTTTTTAGCCCTTTCCTCACACTGTAGCTCCTGGAATCGGGCCCTCACTCCTGTCCCTTCACTATAAAGCCTGGGCCTCATTATACAGCTGTACAGGATTCTAGTGAAGGCTTTTTAGCCCTTTCCTCAGACTGTAGCTCCTGGGAACAAGACCTCACTCTTGTCCCTTCACTATAAAGCCTGGGCCTCATACAGCTGTACAGGGGTCTAGTGAAGGCTTTTTAGCCCTTTCCTCAGACTGTAGCTCCTGGGATCAGGCCCTCACTCCTGTCCCTTCACTATAAAGCCTGGGCCTCATTATACAGCTGTACAGGTGTCAAGTGAAGGCTTTTTAGCCCTTTCCTCAGACTGTAGCTCCTGGGAACAGTCCCTCACTCCTGTCCCTTCACTATAAAGCCTGGGCCTCATTATACAGCTGTACAGGGGTCTAGTAAAGGCTTTTTAGCCCTTTCCTCAGTCTGTAGCTCCTGGGAACAAGCCCTCACTCCTGTCCCTTCACTATAAAGCCTGGGCCTCATTATACAGCTGTACAGGGGTCTAGTGAAGGCTTTTTAGCCCTTTCCTCAGACTGTAGCTCCTGGGAACAGGTCCTCACTCCTGTCCCTTCACTATAAAGCCTGGGCCTCATTATACAGCTGTACAGGGGTCTAGTGAAGGCTTTTTAGCCCTTTCCTCAGACTGTAGCTCCTGGGAACAGGCCCTCACTCCTGTCCCTTCATTATAAAGCCTGGGCCTCATTATACAGCTGTACAGGAGTCTAGTGAAGGCTTTTTAGCCCTTTCCTCAGACTGTAGCTCCTTGTCACATGTGATCTCACCATAACTCTAACAAGCCAATTAAGGTGTGAAATCTTGGTCAAAATTATCTCAGTACACAAATCTCCAAGGGTGCCCAAAGTTTCGTGGGTCGCCCTCCCAGGGCTGTGGGGTACTCGGTACCGGGCCGGTAACTCAGTGGGGAAGATGTCACAGCAGCGGTGACCCGGTCCGTGGCCCTGGGCGCCCAATGTAAAAACGGGATTGAATGGTGGAATGTAGTTGATTAGATGAATAGTTTGTGACGCCACCTGTGGTGTTCGGCAATAGAGATGTAAGCCGACGCTGCATGCAGATCCTCTGGGACTGATGGTGTGGTGCAGCAATGAGGTTATAGCCCTCCACAGGCAGGGCTGTAGTCCCAGGGCAGAGTAGGTGAAGTGACACGTAGATGGTGTAGTGTCTGGCACAAGGGATGTGACAGTGCTGGGCAGGTTGGTGCAGGAATGAGTGGAGGACACCAGGGCATGTAGTTCCAAAGTTTTACTCACAGTCTGTAGTACACACAGGTGCCCGCCTCCGTGCCGTGTCCTCCGGGTCAGAGACTCAGTCAACCTCCAGGCCAGATGGAATACTCCTTTCCAACACTCCGCCAATATGTGCCTTTCTGAACGTCTCTTCTTATGGCGCCTTTAAATGAAGTACTCCTAGTACAGAGTTACACTGGAGTTCCTCCTGTCCGATGTTCTTATGAACTCTACTTGTACGGCAGACAGCTGTAGCCTGCTTCGGGGACTCCTTGCTATTAAGTCCCGGCTCACTATCCAGTTGCTGTTGTGCCCCCAAGTCTTGTGTGGGAATAAAGTGGTCACTACTTCTATTCCTCCGGTGTCTGCTGCAGGACCATTAGTATCCATACAACCTCGGGGACCGGGTCCCGGCCTTGCGCTTAGAACTTCTAGGAAGGGTTCTCTTCTAACCCACGTCCTCTGTTCTCTTTTAATCCTCACGTTCCGTACTGATCTTCCTTTCTATGGAGTATCAGGCTTTCAGTCTATGTTGCTCTCTCTTCCTTTCCTGTGCCTGCAGACTCAGGTCACTGGGATCTGCTGCAGCACTTCCATCCATCTATCCCTCTCTCTGGGGATCTTCTCTCCAACTCTCTAACCAACTGACATCTCAATTCTCAACTCTTCCTGCTCTCTGTAATATAAACTAACTCCACCCACCTCCCAGCACGTTTCGTGTTTCAAGCAGGGAGCCACCAATTGGTGCTTTGCTATACTCCAAGCAGGGAGCCGCCGAAGGTGCTTTGCTACACTACTTTGTGGTGTGGGGTGCAGGTGTTGGAGTGTGGTCAGGTGTCTTCACCTTACCTGGATGTTGGGTTACCACACTTCAGGAGGAGGTGCAGTACCTCTGTGGCGACTGAGCCTCAGTGGCGCCACATTCGCATCGCCCCTTTTTTCTTCTTGCAATTATAAAATTATAAAAAAGTCTCTATATATATTTTTTTTATTATTATTTTTGCCTAAAATACAATGGACATGTGTCATCTTAGAGGTTCATCCCACTCGTGCTCAATATTTAATAGGGTCTTACTATTAAACTTAATGAAAAGTTTGGTGAATTTCTTTGAGCTGTTATTACTAGAGATGAGCGAATATCGTCGGAGAAGTTGTTATTGGCTAATATCGCTTACCGAATAGCTGCATCGGGACCCCGGATCCCTGGAGCGCTCCCGATAATCAGCTGCATGTGTCGCCCTCCATGCAGGTGCTGTGACTATCACACAGCGTGACACACGCAGCTGATTATCGGGAGCGTTCCAGCACACTGAGTCCTGCACACACTGCGGCCCCTGATCATGTGACCCCTGACTCCTCCCCTCCTGTGACCTCATCACAGGTCCTGTGCGCACAGAGCAGTCATATATTTGGCGGACACTCCTGGATCTTCTGCTTTATGGGCCGGTTCCTCCTGTGAGTCCTATTAACCCTTTAGCTCCCTGTATTCTCCTTTTTGACCAGGACAATATCTGAATTCAGATAGTGTAACAGGGATTTAAGCAATGTGGAAGGAAAAAATTACAATTTTACTTTTTTCCTCACAAAAATGTGACTTTAGCCCCAAAATTGGCAGCGTAACATCCAGGAGATGTGGAGGGGGCCGTATGAGGGCAACAACCCAGCAGCAGGACCGCTACCTCCGCCTTTGTGCAAGGAGGAACAGGAGGAGCACTGCCAGAGCTCTGCAAAATGATCTTCAGCAGGCCACAAATGTTCATGTGTCTGCACAAACAGTTAGAAACTGACTCCATGAGGATGGTCTGAGGGCCCGACGTCCACAGATGGGGGTTGTGCTCACAGCCCAACACCGTACAGGATGCTTGGCATTTGCCACAGAACACCAGGATTGGCAAATTCACCACTGGCGCCCTGTGCTCTTCACAGATGGAAGCAGGTTCACACTGAGCACGTGACAGACGTGACAGAGTCTGGAGACGCCGTGGAGAGCGATTTGCTGCCTGCAACACCCTTCAGCATGACCGGTTTGGCAGTGGGTCAGTAATGGTGTGGGGTGGCATTTCTTTGGAGGGCCACACGATGTTTGGCTGTGAGCACAACCCCCATGGAGACACAATTGTGCCTTTACCTGTAGATAAATTCCCAGTGGGGGCAATTTCCAAAATGCAATAACTTAAGTGGGGAATTTATCCCTGTCAGTCCCTGTTATCTTGGCTGACCCTGGTCCCCAAAGACTCCTGCCCTACAAGGGCAGTCCACAGCTGACCCTTAATGTCTAGCCAGCCCTGGACTGACCCTGGGTGCCTTACGATGCGTTTCTTCAAAGGTATAATTCATCAGGGGAATGGCACCTATCAGGAGAAAACTTGGGCAGCATGTCCTTCCATATGAAGCAAGAGGCAGTGGTAGATATCAGGGAAGAAAACTAAACCCTGTAAAATAATAAATCTCCTCATATGTTTCCCTTATTATCTCCAGTAATTGTATTATTACACAGGATTCTTATGATGTTACATCGGATCATCTTCTTCTCATTCAGGTCTCTACAATATCGGATCCTCTCAGTGAAGATCTTCTACAGAAGAGAATTTTCCTGATTTACCCATCAAGGATGGATATGGACAGAGACAAGATGGCGGAGAGGATAATACACCTCACCCTAGAGATCCTCTTCCGTCTCACTGGAGAGGTGAGAGATTCTGATGACGTCACATTACATCATTCTTATCTATGGGAATAACAGACAGTACTGGAGAGGTGAGGACTCTGGGAATGTCTGTAGTGAGATTTATTAATGTGTCTCTCCATAACCAGGATTACACAGTGGTGAAGAAGACCTCAAGTGATTGCTGTCAGGACCCTGTGTCTGAAGGATTTGGAAGAACCCTGAGCCCAATCACGGGGCCTCCACCTCACCCCCTGATCCATGAGGACATCAATGACCAGAAGATCCTAGAACTCATCTACAAGATGATTGAGCTGCTGACTGGAGAGGTGACACTGCTGGGAATGCTGGGACATTATACAGTAACACTATGAAGGGATCGGGGGATGACGGTATCACTGTATGTGTCAGGTTCCTATAAGGTGTCAGGATGTCGCTGTCTATTTCTCCATGGAGGAGTGGGAGTATTTTGAAGGACACAAAGATCAGTACAAGAACGTCATAATGGAGGTTCCCCAGCCCCTAACATCTCCAGGTAATAGGACTAAATACACACGGCCTATAATTATCTGTATGTAGAGAATGAATTCAGTCCCTGTATGTGTTTCCTCCAGATCTATCCAGTAAGAGGACAACACCAGAGAGATGTCCCTGTCCTCTTCTTCCACAGGACTGTAACCAAGAATATCCCAGTGCTCCTCAGGATCATCAGGTAGATGGAGAGAAGGTGTCAGGAGATCTCCCCTATGATGTGTGGACGGCTGTGAAAGTCTTGTGCTCAGTCTTGTTTTACCTCACCATCCTCGTAGCTCTTCTCTGAACTTGCTCTCGCTTGTCAATGTTTTTTTTTAACTTTAGTGCCCAGAACTGGACACAGTGTTCCAGAAGAGATCTGACCCACAAGGAGAAGATGAGAATAATTATTTGACGTGATGTAGACTATACTTCTCTTAATACATCACAGAACTAGTGTTGGCAGCGGATTACTCACGATTCTCTCCAAGCGTGTGACAACAGAACTTGCTTATTCAGGAACAATCAGGAACAATATATGATAAGCTTAATAGATCAGGAATAAATCATTTGCGTGTCTCTATCTGTACATCATCTACAGCAGGCTGCTTCTCTCATACACAGACTCAACAGGAAATACAGTCACATGCTCTCCCTGTGTGAGCCTCTGAGAGGTTTTTTTAAACTTTATAAACAGCATACAAAACTAGCAACTAAACACTCATACACCCCCACTCAACAACTACTTATCCTGTTTTTCCCATTGCGGTGCTGAAGTCCACAAACTTGGCTCTTGATAATGGCTTTGTCATACCATCAGCTATCATCTTGTCAGACTCGCAGTAAACAAACTGGAGTACACCACGTTCTACTAAGTCACGTAAGTGGTGATGTTTTACATCAATGTGCTTAGTCCTTGCACTAATCTTCTTACTGCTGGCAAGGTAACTGTTGGTTGAGCTAATGGCTTGCCAAAATCTTCCAAAAGTTGTTTCAACCAAATTACATAAGCATAGGCAGCAGACATATATTCTGCTTCTGTAGAAGATAATGCGGCTGGCACTTGTTTTCTGCTGGACTAAGAAATTGAATTTTCTCCTAACTTGAACATGTAACCACATGTTGATTTCTGATCACTTGAATCTCCAGCCCAATCTGCATCGACATAACCTCTGAGAGTGAGATCTCCTGATGCAGAAATCTTAACATTAACCTTTGAGTTTCTTTAAGATATTGAAGAATTCTCTTAATTGCATTCCAGTCTCTCTGGCGTGGCTTGCTTACACGTCGACAGAGAATTCCGACTGTGGCTGTGATATCCGGACAAGTTGTTGTTGTTATGTACAGAAGCGCCCCCACTGCTTGTCTGTAACTCTCAGCCTTTGGCTTCTGATATTCCAAACTAGTTTACGATTGTGGAAATTTTAGAGCTTTGGTTAAGAAGAAAACTCCCATCTTCCTCTCTGTGGATTTGGATTCCCAAATAATATGTCACATTTCCAAGGTCCTTAGTCTCAAAGTGCTGGTTGAGAATTTCACCTAGCTTTGCAAATTCTTTTTCATCTTGATGAGACATGATTACATCGTCTACATATAGGAGAAGATACATCCACTCCTTCGCTACATTTTTCTTAAACAAACATGGATCAGCTTGAGAGCTTTTAAATCTTTCATCCATCAAGACTTTGTTCATTTTCGAGTTCCAAGCTCTTGCCGACTGCTTAAGTCCATAGAGAGATTTTTGCATTTTACAAACAAGGTGCTCTTAAACATAATAACATAGTTAGTAAGGCCAAAAAAAGCCATGTGTCCATCCAGTTCAGCCTATATTCCATCAGAATAAATCTCCAGATCTACGTCCTTCTAAAGCACCTATTAACTGTAAGATACAATATTGTTATGCTCCAGGAAGACTTCCAGGCCTCTCTTGAACCCCTGGACTGAGATCGCCATCACCACCTCATTAGGCAAGGAATTCTTCACCCTTTTTAATATACTCCTTGGGTTGGCTCATGTACAACTCTTCTTCAATGTCACCATGTATTTTTTGGGGAAAAAATGGTATGTGGTCAGTTTGAGGAGCGCTATGGCAATAGAGCACACTGCAATAAGTAGATAGTGAAGAGCCTTTTATTAGACCTCTACGCGTTTCAGCAGCGGATCGCTGCCTTCCTCAGGTGGATTTGTCAATGTCACCATGTAGGAAGGCTGTTTTGATGTCAAAATGTCTCACTGTCATCTGTTGAACTGCAGCTACGGACATTAAAGTTCTGAATGTGGTTTGCTTCACAACTGGAGAAAATGTTGCATCATAATCTTCACCATACTTTTGCGAGTACCCTTTTGCGACCAATCTTGCCTTAAACCGGTGAACGTTACCTTCTGAGTCATATTTGTTTTTGAAGACCCACTTACATCCGATAGCTCTTTTTCCTTGTGGTAGCTCAGTAAGCTCCCATGTCTGGAGTTGGTGAAGGGATGCCATCTCTTCATTAGCAGCATTTATCCACTTCTGCTTCTCGTGGACAGGCAGTTTTTGCATCACTTGCCATGACTGTGGCTCTGGTTCAGGAAGTGTTCTGACCATATAAGAAAAGTGTCTAGCTGGGATACCTTTGTTTGGCCTTTCTGATCTCCTGACTGGAGGTTGACTTGGTTTTTCTGTGTCTTCCTTGGTGGCTTCAGAGCTTATCTACACTTCAGTGTTTTCCATTACGTCATCTGGGTTTGGTGATTAAGATTCTTGTTCTTGCTTCTTAGGTTCAACAACTGGTGTAACTTCATGGAATTTGAGCAATTCAGAGTTTTCATCAGTCACTACATCTCTGCTGATTGTTGCTGTGTTGGTCTCTGGGTGTAGGATTCTGTATCCCTTTTGAGTTTCCCTAGAGCCCACCAGGACTCCTTGCTTTGCGTGTGCTTCCCACTTGGAAGTTTTTCTTTGGAAACATACACAAATGTTTTGCTTCCAAATATCCTGAGGTGCTTCAGGTTAGGCTTCTCGCAGTTCCACAGCTCATATGGAGTTTTATTTGTGGCTTTGCCTGGCACTCTGTTTTAAAGATGGTAAGCTGTCATGATGGCTTTTACCCAATACATTGTAGGTAGATTCGCATCAAACAACATACTTCTTCCACTTTCACAGAGAGTTCTCTCTGCAATTATTATTATTATACATTTTTATAGCGCCATTTATTCCATGGCACTTTACATGTGAAAAGGGGCAAATATAGACAAGTACAATAAACATGAGCAAAACAAGGTGCACACAAGTACAGAAGGAGAGAGGATCCTGCCCGCAAGGGCTCACAGTTTACAGGGGATGGGTGAGGATACACTAGGAGAGGGTAGAGCTGGTCGTGCGGCGGTTCAGTAGACTGAAGATCATTGCAGGTTGTAGGCTTGTCGGAAGTGGTGAGTCTTCAGGTTCTTTTTGAAGGTTTCCATGGTAGGCGAGAGTCTGATGTGATGGAGTAGAGTTCCAGAGTATGGGGGAAGCACGGGAGAAGTCTTGTACGTGGTTGTGAGAAGAAGAGATAAGAGGGGAGTGGAGAAGGAGATCTTGAGAGGATCGAAGGTTGCATGTGGGTAAGAACCGGGAGACCATGTCACAGATGTATGGAGGAGACAGGTTGTGGATGGCTTTGTATGTCATAGTTAGGGTTTTGAACTGGAGCCTGTGGATGATAGGAAGCCAATGAAGGACTTGGCAGAGAGGAGAGGCTGGGGAATAATGGGGACACAGGTGGATTAGTCGGGAAGCAGAGTATAGGATGGATTGGAGTGGTGCCAGAGGGGAGGCCAGAGAGTTGGAGGTTGCAGTAGTCGAGGCGGGAGATGATAAGAGCATGCACAAGTGTTTTTGTGGTTTCATGGTCAAGGAATGCACGGATTTGGGAAATATTTTTGAGTTTGAGATGGCAGGAGGAGGCAAGGATATGTGGCTTGAAAGAGAGGGCAGAGTCAAGAATCACCCAGAGGCACCGAGCATGCGGGACTGTGGAAAGTGAGCAGCCATTGACATTAATGGATAGGTCTGGTGGAGGGGTAGAGTGAGATGGGGGGAAAGATTATGAATTCTGTTTTGTCCATGTTCAGTTTTAGAAAGCGAGTGGAGTAGAAAGTTGAAATAGCAGAAAGACATTGTGGGATTTTGGTCAGTAAGGAGGTGAGGTCAGGTCCAGATAGGTAGATCTGCGTGTCATCGGCATAGAGATGATACTGCAAACCATGGGATTCTATGAGCTGTCCCAGGCGGAAGGTGTAGATGGAGAAGAGTAGGGGTCCTAGAACTGAGCCTTGAGGATCACCGACAGGGGGCAAGGTGAGGGGGTGGTGTGGAGAGGGAGACACCGAATGTTCGGTCTGTTAGATATGATGAGATACAGGTTAGAGCCAAGCCTGTGATGCCAAGGAGGCAGTGAGCGATAAAAGTTTAGAGGCAGCTAGGGTGGAAGTGTCAATGGGGATGTTGAAGTCACCCATGATGATAGTGGGGATGTCAGCAGAGAGGAAATGAAGTAGCCAGGTGGTGAAGTGGTCGAGAAAGGTGGAGATGGCTAGTTCTGGGGGGGCAGTAGATGACAGCCAGTTGGAGGGGGAGTAGATGCAGATGGAGTGCACCTCAAACGAGGGAAGCGTAGCGGAGAGTGGTAGCGAAATTGGGGTAAAGGAGCAGGTATCGGAGAGGAGCAAGCCAACTCCTCCACTACGTTTGTGGCTGAGGCGAGGGGTGTGAGAGAGATGGAATCCGCCGTAAAAAAGTGCAGCTGGAGAGGCTGAGTCAGAGGGGTGAACCAGGTTTCGGTGATGCCAAGGAAGGAGAGTTTGTTGGTGAAGAAGAGGTCATGGATAAACGACAGTTTATTGCAAACCGAGCGTGCACTCAATAGTGCTCCAGGTAGAGGGATCGGGGGAGTGGGAGCTGGATGAATGGATATGAGGTTATCATCATTACGAAAATGTGTAGAGGATCATGGCAGGGTGTTAGAAGTGAGTGTGGGGAAGTGTTTAGGAGGGCCAGGATTTGGGGATACGTCACCAGCAGTGAGGAGTAACAGACAGAGCGTTAGAATATGGGAGCAGGATAGGACATGATGTTGCCGTGTATGTCTAGAGAAAAAAGGATTGTATGTGGAGCAACAGTTCTGAAGACGAGGTGAGATGGCTGGGGAGGATGAAGGGGGAAATGACTAGTTCCTTACTAGGTGGGGGGATTACAGGAGTTAGAAAAAAATAGAATAGTATGGGGGTGAAAGTGGAAAGAAACCAAAGCATTGTAGTGGTTATCTATTACATCACCTTAAAGTCAAATTCCAGTCCAATTCTATTCTAATTCAGAGTAGTGCAATTAGAAATCTGTAATTTGAAATATGGAATTTGAAATATGCCTGCTCGGACTACGTCAGACGCATGGCCCTGAATATATATGTGACTGAGAGGGATCAGTTGTGCGAGGGTATATGGGCGTGTGTGGGCAGACCACATGTTTCGTGTTAACCAAAGGTGATAAAAAGGGGGGAGGGACTGCTGTTGTGAATTCTCTTTCTGGGCTCCCTCTGGTGGTTACTGAAGGTAGTGGAACTTGTCAGATTGACAAAGGTGTTGCAAATTCTCTTTCTGGGCTCCCTCTGGTGGTTACTGGAGGTAGTGGAGCTGGTCAGATTGACAGAGTCTTGCCACCTGATAATGATGACAATTGGAGATCTGGGATTTCTGACTGGTGTATTTAATACAGCTGACTTCCTTCCATCCCTGCTGGTGATTTTCTTCCTGTGCCTTCTAAGGTCTGATGTCTGACGTCTCTTGCTCTGTTCCTGCATGGTTCAGCTAAGTGGTTCATTTGCTAATCTTTTTGCATTTGATCTGGTTTTGTCTATCTCTGCTTTGTGCAGGTCAGCTTGCTCCTGCTGGGGCTGTGCTGGATCACCGCCCATATGTTACTGCTTGTGTCAGTTTGTTCTGGCCCCTGTTGTGTTGGTCTCTTTTTGCCTTGCTTTCAGTATATACCAGAGTGCTGATATAGTGGGGGCGAAGTCGTGTGACTTCAGTGTTTTTGTGCATCAGACGTGTTGGATTTTTCAGGGTTTTTGCGTGATTGCAAACAGTGTCTTTCCTTTCCTGTCCTGTCTAGTCAGTTTGGGCCCCATCATTTGCTCAGTTTATTTTCCTGCCTGCGTTTGTGTTTTCATCTTGTCTCACCGACAATATATGTTTGGGGGCAGTCTATTCCTTTGGTGTCTGCTCCGGGGCAGTTTAGATTTTACCTTTCTTGCTTTAGGCTTAGTTAGCTCTCCGGCTGTGCCGAGGCATCTAGGGCTTCGTAGGTACGCCCCACGGCTACTGCTAGTTGTGTGGATAGGATCAGGGGTCTGCAATCCGCTTAGTTACCAACCTCTCTGGTTTTCTAGTGGCTTAGCCTGGTCCTGCTATCCTCCTCGGTGACCCATTCATAACAGACTGCCCACTCAGAGACATGCATGGAAGCCACAAGAGGAATGAAGTACATTATGGATACAAAAAGTAGGGTAAGCAGTGCATACCAGGGATAGTAAATGCAATTCACAAACACAGTCAGGAGCTGGGAAAAGTTGGGGACATTCAGTGCATACCAGGGATATGCCATTTTGTTCTGGGTTGTATGGAATGGTAGTCTGGAACACAATTCCATCCTTTTTCAAAATGGTTTGCACCTTACCACTTGTATATTCGGTTCCATTATCTGCACACAGGGCTTTTGGCATTCTTCCAAATTTGTTAAACACTACAGCAAGATATTCTTCAAGTTTCTGTGGAACTTCATCCTTACTGTGAAGCAGGTAGGCGACTGTATATCTGGAGTAGTCATCAATAAATGTGAGAAAATATCTCATTTTGCTAGGAGTTTGAACACTCATTGGACCACATACATCTGTATCAGATCCAGAGGCTGTGCAGATCTAGTGGTGCTTATTTTAGGAAAGAATTTTCTGGACATTTTCCCTGTAAGACAGCTAGTGCATGTCATCATTTGACTGCACTGGTTGATTTCAATACCATTTGCAAGATGAGCTAGCTTCCTTACTGCTTCTGGGTCTCTGTGCCTAAATCTGGAGTCACACATAGCGACTTCACCGATCTCAAGGTGTCAGGATCGCTGGTAAGTCGCTATGTGATCGCTGGTGAGCTGTCACACAGAGCGCTTCACCAGCGATCAGCACAGCGATGCCGAGCGCCCAGCATCGCTTGCCATCCCTGTAAAAAATAGAATTAAAATAAAAAATATTGTTATTCTCACCTTCCGACGTCCCGCGCAGCCTTCCTCTCTCCACGCTCCGGTCCCAGTAATCCTTTGCGAGAATGACCGCGAGAGTCACAGTCTCGCAGGAGCGCGAAGTCTCACGGTCATTCGTGCAAAGGATTACTGGGACCGGGAGCGTGGAGAGAGGCGGGAATGCTGCGCGGGACGTCGGAAGGTGAGAATAACAATTTTTTTTATTTTAATTCTATTTTTTACAGCTGATCGCTGGTCTCCCGCTGTCACACACAGCGATGCGTGCTGGCCAGCGGGAGACCAGCGACCAAAAAAATGTCCAGAGGTTTCTTACAGCGATCAGCGATACCGGCAGGGGGGCCGTTCGCTGATCGCTGTGACATACAGCGATCTCGCTGGTGAGATCGCTGTTACGTCACAAAAGTTGTGACTCAGCAGCGATCTCGCTAGCGAGATTGCTATGTGTGACTCCAGCTTAAGACGTCTGTGCCATACATGGATACAGTTCATATGCAGATCTTGTCTAGCACCGTAAACTCATTCTTTTCATTTTATCTGATAAAGTTCTTGTGGGATTTTTCCTACTGTGACCCTTCTTTTAGATGATGCAGCTGTTATCTCTAAAAGTAACTAGATTCCTGTTTTGCGTGAGCTTCTTTACTGACAGAAGATTGCTTTCAAGGCTGGGAACATAGAGAACATCCTTTTGTCATGATCCAGGTCAGGGTTTGTTTCTTGTTATTCTCTCCCTGGCCTGGTCATGTGAGGATTAACTTTCTCTGCCTCGTTTTGGGATCTGTTTGGCTATTTCGGTCTGCTGCTGCCTGCAGGCAGCGTCAGTAATAGTTCTAGTGTTTGCTCCCCGTGCTGTGACCCTTTGGTATTTGACCCGGCTTGATCTCTGACCTGTTTGACTGTCTCATGTCTCTGGCATCTCTGCTCCTGACCAGCTCTGACTTCTCTGGCTTGGATCTGATCACATGTATTGTTTCCTCTGGTACTGCATTCCCTGTCCATTACCGACCTGGCTGCTGCACTGTGGTGCTATGCTGTGAGTGCATCCTTTTTTCCCTCACCTGCACCCCCTGATGGAGGTTGCGCGCTACTGCTTTGCAGCAGCATTACACCTTTATTGGGATCTTTCTGCTTTGTGCTGAGGAAACTGGACAGTGGAGGTAGCAGTATCCTATTCCTTCTGAAGTCATATAGTAACCATTCGCTAAGATGACCTTTTCTGATTAGCTTTCATTAAGGTCAGTGAAGAAATCCTTATTATTTGTCATATTGCTACTTGCACCAGAATCTATGCACCATATAGACTTTGCAGATGGGCTTGTTCTGGCATTAAATGCAGCTTCAGGACATGCAGAATCTTCCTTTACAGCTGTTTTAACCCTTTGATGACTGTTCTGCTTTTTAAGCTGATTCATTCTTACTTTCCAAATTCTGCAGTCTACTTTAAGGTGGCCGGGCTTTTTACAGACAAAACATTCACGAGTTTCTCTTAGATTGCTTTTATATTTAGGCAAATCCTGTGTCTTTAATGCTGTTTCTGCTCTGGATTCATTACTGCTGCTTACATGCTGCGTTTTTCTCTTGAATTCATCCAAAAGTTTGCCTTTAACATACTCTAGTGTCAGCTCATCATCTGGCCGTGCATCTAGTGCAGTCACAAGTCTGTCATAACTCTCTGGAAGACCACTTATTAGAAATGCAGCAGCATGAAAATCTTTAATTTCTTCTCCAAAACCCCTGAGATGCGGGGGGCGTGGCTATGCCGTGAGAGGGAGAGGAAGCTGGTGAGGAGAGCTCCGCAGAATCCTGACTGATCCTGGTCCCTAGACCCTTTCCTAACAGCTCACCTGCTGCTGACTGGATCCTCCTTGGACGCTGGGACCCCCTGGGCACTCCATGGCAGGTCGGGAGATGGCTTCTGGGAGCGGGCGACGGAGGAGATAGGGGCGGGCGGCTGGTTCCCCCTTGAGGCGTCGGCCATCTTGGGTGCGCAGCTCAGCTGCTGAGAGCTGCAGCGCCGGCTTCCCACTGCTGCACCGCCGCCGGGCAGAGAAGAAAAACAGCGGACAATCTGGGGGAGTGCACGGTGAGTGCCCTGGAAAAACGGGCCCCGTGTGATATCTCTCTTCTCCTATCCGTTCACTGTGCCGGCTGGCACCATCATTAAGGGAGGCTCTGTGCGCCCTCCCCCACTGCAGCTGCCACTGCGGGACCCCCCCTCCCTCCCCGGGCCATAAAGGTCATCTGGACTGTGCCTGGCTACCGTCCTTGCAATCCTTCAGGCATCCCCCTGTAGCCTGATCTATACTTAACTGTTACCAGCCCGCTGTGATCCCTCTGTGTAGTGGATAATACCTGGATCGCGCGCCTCATTTATTTCATTGGAAGCACTGCAGACAATCATGAGCCGACTTAAAGGGTCGGGAGCGGCGGCGGAAAGATAAAAGGAGTTTGCAAGACCTGACCCCGCTAAAAGTGCGCGGCATAATAGGAGCACATCCTCTCAAGTTCAGTGCAAAAATCGCCATTCTGGGGGTGAGGAGGAGATGGAACAGGAAGAATTGACCCTTAAACAAGCATCTGAGCAGTTGATGCAGGCTATCTCATTGACCAGGACATCCCTGACGGAGAAAATTGAGGATATTTATACGGAGGTGGGGAGACTCCGTCAGGATATGCAGGCCATGAAAGGACGCATTACGGAGGTGGAGACGAGGATGTCCAGGGTGGAAGACACCATTACACCTATGGAGGCTAAATTAACGAAGGTGGCGGGCTCCATAAATGCCTGGAAGCAGAAGGCGGATGATTTAGAAAACAGAACGCGCCGGAATAATATCCGTATTGTTGGGCTGCCTGAGCACTCGGAAGGTCAACATCCTGAGCAATTTCTGGAGGATTGGCTTAAGACCTCCCTGGGGGATGAATTCTCCTCAATGTTCACCGTTGAAAGAGCCCACAGGGTCCCTACAAGACCCCTGCCTCCGGGGGCCCCGCCTCGATCATTCCTGGCACGCCAGCTTAACTGCAAGGACAGAGATACCATTTTGCGTCTTGCACGCCTGAAAAGTCCTATTAAATTCAACAATGCTGTTGTTTCCATCTTTCCGGATTTCTCCGTGGAGCTGCAGAGGCAGCGGGCACAGCTCTTCGAGGTCAAGAAGCAACTGAGAAACAGGAACGTTGTGTATTCGATGATGTATCCGGCCCGGCTCCGAGTTGTCCATGAGGGTTCCTCCGTGTTTTTTGCGGATCCATTGGAGGCAACTGAGTGGATACGGTCCCATGGGGGATTCCCGGCGAAGGAATCCTAATGTGACGGTTGTTACATCAGATTTTCTCAATTAATGGTCTAATTGGAGCTCTCCCGGCGAGTTCCCAAATTCCAGCTATACCGGACGTTGGATTCAGTGATGGTATCCCCTTGTTCATTTTTTGATGGGGGCGTAAGACTGTACGTCTATGTTACTAGGTTCCTGTTTTGCTTTTTCTTTTTCAAAAGTTTTAATTTTTATAGTTGTTTAGATAGAGGCCGCAGCTGACGCCAAATTCTGTTATCTGTGTGGGGTCTATGCACTGGGATCGGGCACCATTATGCATCATATACAGATAGACGGGAATAGGTTCTAAGCTGATTTGTATGACCTGGAATGTAAGAGGCATAAAAACCCCTCAAAAGAAAATTAAGGTGTTCTCACAGATCAGACATTACTGTCCTCACATTGTGGCCTTGGTAGTGACACACCTGACTAGAGAAACAGTTCGGTGGGTACAGAAACCGTGGGTGCAATGGTTCATACATGCTTTTCACACCAGCTACTCAAGGGGAGTTTCTCTGTTAATCCATAAGAATGTTCGGTGGGAGGTCAGGGAGGCCCGGAGAGACCCCGAGGGACGATTTTGTTTGTGCACGCAATGATTAACTCTCAGAAATATGTCATTCTTTGTATTTATAACCCCCCTCTGGCCAATATATCAATCCTTCTGTCCTGTGTCACATCATCAATAAACACCAGTGACCCAGTGCCACTGGCAGCCATGCATGCCCAAGCCATCACACTGCCTCCGCCGTGTTTTTTACAGATGATGTGGTATGCTTTGGATCTTGAGCTGTACCACGCCTTCGCCATACTTTTCTCTTTCCATCATTCTGGTAGAGGTTGATCTTGGTTTCATCTGTCCAAAGAATGTTCTTCCAGAACTGTGCTGGCTTTTTTAGATTTTTTTTTAGCAAAGTCCAGTCTAGCCTTTTTATTTTGGATGCTTATGAGTGGCTTGCACCGTGCAGTGACCCCTCTGTGTTTACTTTCATGCAGTCTTCTCTTTATGGTAGATTTGGATATTGATACGCCTGCCTCCTAGAGAGTGTTGTTCACTTGGTTGGCTGTTGTGAAGGGATTTCTCTTCACCATGGAGATTATTCTGCGATCATCCACCACTGTTGTCTTCCGTGGGCACCCAGGTCTTTTTGCATTGATGAGTTCACCAGTGCTTTCTTTCTTTCTCAGGATGTACCAAACTGTAGATTTTGCCACTCCTAATGTTGTAGCAATTTCTCAGATGGTTTTTTTTCTGTTTTTGCAGCTTAAGGATGGCTTGTTTCACCTGCATGGAGAGCTCCTTTGACGGCATGTTTCCTTAACAGCAAAACCTTCCAAATGCAAGCACCACACCTCAAATCAACTCCAGGCCTTTTATCTGCTTAATTGAGAATGACATAACGAAGGGATTGCCCACACCTGTCCATGAAATAGCCTTGGAGTCAATTGTCCAATTACTTTTGGTCCCTTTAAAAACAGGGTGGCACATGTTAAGGAGCTGAAACTCCTAAACCCTTCATCCAATTTTAATGTGGATACCCTCAAATGAAAGCTGAAAGTCTGAACTTCAACTGCATCTGAATTGTTTTGTTTAAAATTCATTGTGGTAATGTTTAGAACCAAAATTAGAAAAATGTTGTCTCTGTCCAAATATATATGGACCTAACTGTATGATAAGCTTAATAGATCAGGGATAAATCATTTGTGTTTCTCTATCTGTGCAGCATCTACAGCAGGCTGCTTCTCTCATACACAGACACAGCAGGAAAACAGGAAATACAGTCACATGCTCCCCCTGTGTGAGCCTCTGTGAGTTTTTTTTAAGCTTTATAAATAGTTTACAAATTTAGCAACTAAACACTCATAGACATAAATGAGTTTTTGCACCAAACATATTCCAACAACTTGTGTAATGAGAACAGTGGAGATGGCAGGATTAGAGCTGATCATAGATGGGACTTCTCCATCTGTCTGTGACTTTTACAATATTTGTTTCAGGGTGAAGATCTGACCCATATTAATACTACAGAGACATATGTGAGAGATGATGAGCGGTGTAAAGAGGAGATTCCCACATATGACTACCCAGGTGAGTAGTAACCACTGAATGCAGAGAAGTCACAGATTCCTCTCAGTCACCGGCTGTGGCTGCTTTATCGGTGGTGTAGTCCGGCCATATTACCATGATCACCATTTTGCCTCTAGACCACAACATTCTCCTCCACTCAAAACTGTTCAAATGACTTTGGGCATTGAAAGCCCTTTTCTATAGAACTTCCAACCTGGAGGATCCACCTACCCCCTGGGATTAGGAGACGCTAACCGTTACCTGCCCAGATCTGTAAACTATAAAGCCAAATGACAGCGTACGTAGAATGTGCTGACAGGTTAGAAAATCACTTGAAGAAAAATCTTATGATGGGCCTGTAAGAGAAAGTGGAGGGTAATGATGCTGTTGGCTTCCTAGAGTCCTGAGATGTAATTCAGGGCTGAAATCTAATATCCCGAGATCTTGATACAGAGATCTCCATCTGTGCATGCGCTGCCCCCCGGTGGCCATGTTTACAGAGTCCACCGCACAGGACATGTGAGGGCTCTGGCATTTCACGAAATGTTGACAGAGTCCCCCCACAGCGGCGGACACCCCGGGCAGCAGCAATGGTGGCAACCCCGGGCAGCGACAGCAGCAGCACCCCACTCCTGCCTCCTCCAGCAGCGACACTATGACCCCACTTCACCACAGCAATAAGACGCATGGATTATAAGAAGCACCACCATGTTATTAAAAAAAAAATTCCTATTTTTCTCCTCAAAATTTGGGGTGCGTCTTATAATCCGGAATGTATTATAATCCATAAAATACGGTAACATGTTTTTTATTTTAGCTCTTTTTGTACAGGTTCATTTTGTATGGCAGTTTGATGATGGTGGGATCGGCCTGCCTCACTTATGTGAGTCTGCAACTACCTGGTAGCCTTTAAAATAAGGTCTCCATTACCTCTGCCATATGCCTGAGATCTAAATTTAAGACACATCACCTCTGCACTAGTATAAAAAGTTCTCTATGAATATCTAATCTTTCTTCTTGAAACTCATCTGACAGAAAATATTGGCCCTTACGATAGTTTAGATTGCCAAGAGCCACCGAGCCCCATACTCTAATTACCCAGAGAGTTTTCACCAGGATAATAGGAAACAAATGGACCTTACAAATTATTTCCCAATGTCTCTTCAATCCAACAATCCCCTATATATGGTTGTACACTACTTTCTGGGCACATGGTAGGGTTAAGAAAGGAAGGAGCGCCATTTAGCTATTCGTACACAGATCTTGATGGAATAGTTTGCAGACACGATGTATTGGGAGCACTGTTAGTGATCACCTGGCAGATGAAAAGATGGCCACCACGAGAAGGCTTGGCTCTATCTACTCTATTTTCCAGATCCCAGTGATTGCCTTGCTCATCATCCTTTAACCCCTCTACATGGATCTGGACTTACACAGAGACCCCTAGGCTTGGGCCATGGTGTTACCTGCTACTCTATGGAGTGAGATGGCAAGAAGAATAGTCAGGTAGTTGGCCATAACCAGGAGGGCAGAGAAAGTAGAAAATCAGAAGACACAAGTGTAGTCAGTAAGCGGGCTGGGATTACACCAGGAAACAAATACACCAGCTGAGCACAGAGGACTGAATCAGAGGAGAACAAGGCTGTATCTGGCAGATTCCGAGAATAGGCTTCAAGCTTTAGGAGGGTTTGGTGCTTTCTAATTGGCTTAAGCAGGTAGCAGATTGCTACCAGATTGCTGGACAGCACACAAACCCATACTGCCAGGCTGGATGAAACTACTGGTCTCAGGCACCCTAATCTTAGCGGCTGGACAGAGCCAGCGCCACCCAGAGCTTCTGGTTTCGATGTCTCTTCTATTACCAGCAACGTCTGCACAATAAATAAGGCGCTGCTTGGTGATGGAATCAAACATCGCAGGAGCAGATTCCAGTGGAGAGGGGACACACCATCTGCAGATGCCCTAATATAACAAAATTACAGGAAACTAAAGCAGTAGAAATCCCCATAAAGTGGCTCCATTATGGAAAATATAACCCTCAGTGAATTATTCTATGGGAGTAGTGACACTTTCCGGAAATTAGCTCGCACTGGATGTTGCAACATGAAAATTGCACATTTGTCATTTTATTATCCAACACATAATGCCCAGATTGTGCTCCAGGAAACACACACCGTAAATTAAGTGGGTTCATCTCACTATAGTAATGCCAAATATATGGATGCTAAATATGGTTTGGGCGCACTACAAGGCTCAGAAGAGAGTGAATATTTGACTTTGGGAGAGCGGATATTGCTGGATTGGTTTATGGAAGCCATGTTGCTTTTCAAGAGCTTTTGAGCCACAAATATTGTGGAAACCTTTTGGTTTTCCTCTGTCAGATGATGGACCTTAGTGGTGTCTTGTGTTTCCGTGAGATGAGTAGAAGTTTTATTGGTATAATTTTCACATATATAACATTGTTGGCTTTTTGTTCCATGTTTGGGAGGCAGAATGAACAAACCATTGAACACCATGATGCGCTGGTTCATGCTATGAGGCTTTCGATTAGACTGTGAACTCTCATTGTCTTGGTGAAAACTTAAATATTTTTAAAAAGCTTGTATTTTTTTATGGACAGCTTAAGTAGAAATGTCCAAAAGTATAAAATTTTAGGATATTTTATTCAAAATTATTAATTGGTTTTATTTTTAGCAGATGACTGTACCTGGAGATCAGAGGGAACGCTGACATCTTCAATTTTTAAATCTGATGATCTTGAGATCTCACAGGATACAATTGAAGTTAATGCCGTTACTCCACATATACCATCATCCCTTCATAGCAAAGATCTGTCATCTGATCCTGTGAAACAGGTCCCATCTTTTGGTTCATTACCAACTACTAAGGAAAATCAAAGTCACAATACAAGCTTTAAAAAATTAATTGATTCTAAAGGAAAGGAGCCATTTTCAGATTCAGAATATGGAAATAGTTTTCTTGAAAAGACTTTTCTTAAACATGAAAAAATTCACATAACAGAGAATAGATTTTCCTGTTCACAATGTGGGAAATGTTGTACAAAGAAATCAGATTTGCTTAAGCACCAAAGAACTCACACAGGGGAGAAACCTTTTTCCTGTTCAGAATGTGGGAAATGTTTTAACCAGAAATCAGATTTGGTTAATCACCATAGAACTCACACAGGGGAGAAGCCTTTTTCCTGTTCAGAATGTGGGAAATGTTTTAACTGGAAATCAGATTTGGTTAGGCACCAAAGAACTCACACAGGGGAGAAACCTTTTTCCTGTTCAGAATGTGGGAAATGTTTTAACCAGAAATCAGATTTGGTTAATCACCATAGAACTCACACAGGGGAGAAGCCTTTTTCCTGTTCAGAATGTGGGAAATGTTTTAACTGGAAATCAGATTTGGTTAGGCACCAAAGAACTCACACAGGGGAGAAACCTTTTTCCTGTTCAGAATGTGGGAAATGTTTTAACTGGAAATCATATTTGTTTAAGCACCAAAGAACTCACACAGGGGAGAAACCTTTTTCCTATTTAGAATGTGGGAAACATTTTGTGAGGAAATCATCTCTTCTTAGTCACCAAAAAACTCACACAGGGGAGAAACCTTTTTCATGTTCAGAATGTGGGAAATGTTTTAACAAGAAATCTAATTTTGTTGCACACCAGAAAACTCACACAGGGGAGAAGCCTTTTTCCTGTTCAGAATGTTGGAAATGTTTTAGCCAGAAATCAGATTTGGTTAAGCACCATAGAACTCACACAGGGGAGAAGCCTTTTTCCTGTTCAGAATGTGGGAAATGTTTTATCCAGAAATCAGATTTGTTTAAGCACCAAAGAACTCACACAAGGGAGAAGCCTTTTTCCTGTTCAGAATGTGGGAAATGTTTTACAAAGAAATCAGATTTGGTTAAGCACCAAATAACTCACACAGGTGAGAAGCCTTTTTCCTGTTCAGAATGTGGGAAATGTATTGCACATAAATCACATATTGTTACTCACCATAGAACTCACACAGGCGAGAAGCCTTTTTCCTGTTTAGAATGTTGGAAATGTTTTACAAAAAACTCAGATTTGGTTAAGCACCAAAGAACTCACACAGGGGAGAAGCCTTTTTCCTGTTCAGAATGCAGGAAATGCTTTACCCAGAAATCAAATTTGATTAAGCACCAAAGAACGCACACAGGAGAGAAGCCTTTTTCCTGTTCAGAATGTGAGAAATGTTTTACAAAGAAATCAGATTTGGTTAAGCACCAAAGAACCCACACAGGGGAGAAGCCTTTTTCCTGTTCAGAATGCGAGAAGTGTTTTAACTGGAAATCAGATTTGTTTAAGCATCAAAGAACTCACGCGGGGGAGAATCCTTTCTCCTCTTCAGAATGTGGGAAATGTTTTGTGAGGAAATCATCTCTTCTTAGTCACCAAAAAACTCACACAGGGGAGAAACCTTTTTCATGTTCTTAATGTGGGAAATGTTTTCTACCGAAATCAACTCTTAATAAACATCAGGGAAGTCATACGGGGAGAAGCTTTTTTCATGTTCAAAATGTTGGAAATATTTTAACTAAAAATTGTATCTTCTTAAAGGTGTTGACCACTACTAGGACAACCCCTTGTCATTCCTCATGATTGGCCATGTTACAATAAAAACATTCATTGTACGAGAATGATCAGTACTAAATATATCTCTTTGATAACTCTCTTCTCGACCCTCTCCAATCCGGTTTCCGCTCTTTACACTCTACTGAAACTGCCCTCACTAAAGTCTCTAGTGATCTACTAACAGCTAAATGAAATGGTCATTACTCCATGCTAATTCTCTTGGATCTCTCTGCAGCATTTGACACTGTGGATCATCAGCTCCTCCTCACTATGCTCCGTTCCATTGGCCTCAAGAACACCGTTCTCTCCTGGTTCTCCTCCTATCTCTCTGACTGCTCCTTTACTGTATCTTTTGCCGGTTCATCCTCCTCTCGCCTTCCCCTTACTGTTGGGGTTCCTCAAGGATCGGTTCTAGGCCCCCTCCTCTTCTCCTTATACACTGCCCCTATTGGTCAAACAATCAGTAGATTTGGTTTCCAGTACCATCTCTATGCTGATGACACCCAATTATATGCTTCTTCTCTTGACATCACGCCCGCCTTTCTAGAAAACACCGGCGATTGTCTAAACGCTGTGTCTTACATCATGTCCTCACTATATCTGAAACTGAACCTGTCAAAGACTGAACTCCTTGTGTTTCCTCCCTCTACTAATGTACCTATACCCGACATTGCCATTTCTGTGTGTGGTTCCACTATTACTCCCCAGCAACATGCTCGCTGTCTTGGTGCCATACTTGACTCCAAGCTTTCCTTTGCCCCCTACATTCGATCACTGGCTCACTCTTGTCATCTGCACCTCAAAAACATTTCTAGAATTCAACCTTTTCTTATTTTTGACTCTGCAAAAACTCTTACTGTTTCTCTTATTCATTCTCGTCTCGACTATTGTAACTCCCTTCTAATCGGTCTCCCTCTTACCAAACTCTCCTCTCTCCAATCTGTCTTGAATGCTGCAGCCAGGATCATATTCCTCACCAATCGTTACACCGATGCCTCTACCTTGTGCCAGTCATTACACTGGCTACCCATTCTCTCCAGAATTCAGTATAAACTTATTACCCTCACCCACAAAGCCCTCCATGGCTCAGCACTACCCTACATCTCCTCCCTTGTTTCAGTATACCACCCTACCCGTGCCCTCCGTTCTGCTGATGACCTGATGTTAGCATCCTCAATAATCAGAACCTCCCACTCCCGTCTCCAAGACTTTACACGTGCTGCGCCAATTCTTTGGAATGCACTTCCCAGGTCAATACGATTAGTCCCCAATCCCCACAATTTTAAGCGTGCCCTGAAAACGCATTTATTCAGACTGGCCTATTGCCTCAACACATTAACCTAATCTATCCCTGTGTGGCACAGCCAAAAGTTTTACCATAACCAGGTTCCCCGCATCATGTTCCCACATGCTTTATGCATCCATTAGCCCTCTGTGTCTGTACTGTTACACACTTAACATTATGGCTGGTCCATTCAATCAGGGCAACTGTTACCACCCACCTTTCGTGTCTACCTTTTTTCTTTTCCTCATAGATTATAAGCTTGCGAGCAGGGCCCTCATTCCTCTTGGTATTTGTAATGGTCTATTTGATTATTGTTATGCTGTAATGTCTATTGTCTGTACAAGTCCCCTCTGAAATGTAAAGTTCTGCGGAATATGTCAGCGATATAGAAATATAATTTATTATTATTATAAATACATTGAACAGCCATGTCGGACTGAGCTGCCATCTTAGAAAAACTTTCACTAACTAACTTTGCAGCTAGTGAGATGACCTTATGGGAGCTCTAGCCAGAATGGAGACATAAAATGACATCAGAGCCATTAGCAGGTATGGTTGGCATACACAAAGGTTAATAGGAGTAGCTGCAGGGCATCGTGAGAGTAAATAATGGTGTCATATGGTAGTAAGTAGGGATGAGCGACTTTGCCTTTTTTCGGGTAGAGTCAGGTTTCATGAAACCCGACTTTCTCAAAAGTCGGGTCGAACGAAATCGGCCGATTATTGCAAAAAGTCGAAGGCCGACTGAAACACGAAACCCAATGCAAGTCAATGGGGAACCAAGGTCGGCAGGGAGTGGAGGACAGGAAACACACCTACAGTGCCCATTTTAATGCCAAAAACATCAATTCTTATTACTTAAGCTTGTCAACCTTAATTTACTTTATAATAATAGTTAGGCATTGAACACTGGGGGTTATTTGGCTAAAGTTGTGTGGGGGGGGTAGGGCTGGCTCCAGATTTTCATGGGCCCAGGGCCAAAGAGTGTCAATTGGCTCCTTTAACACATGCCACAATTCATGATCCTCTAATATGGCAGAGAAATAGCGGTATAGTACAATGAAAAATACTTCACTTCTTACATCTCATGACTGATATCCATTTTAAATTCTCCAATAGCTCCAAAAACGGACAGTATATAACTCCGTACAGTATTATGTCCACCGCATAGTGCGCTGTACAGAGTAATGAGGCCCATATATTTCTCCATACAGAATCATTGGTCCCATATAATGTTTGAAACAGTATATGATGAGCTCCACATAATGCTACAGTATATGATGGGCCCCATGGATGAAGCTCCACTGTGTTATGGGCCCAAATAATGCTCCATATATAATGGGCCCCATTTCTAATGCTCCAGTGCATAATGGGCCCTGTAAATGCTGCTCCAGTGTCTGATGTCCACCTTTGGAATGCTCCAGTGTATGGTGGGCCCCATCTATCATTCTCCAGCGTATAGTGCTCCCCAAAAATAGCTGTTCCAACATTGAAAACAATTAAATAAGTCTCCTCGCTAGGGAATCCCTGTACTAGTCTGGACTCCTCGTCGTCCCCATTTTCCATCTCACTGCACTTGGACTGTTTAGGCAGAGGGCGTACAGACGTGATGTCATCGCGCTCTCTGACCAGAATGTCACTGTCAGGAAACGCGGAAGACGTCACCGCAGTGGAGCAGGGAGAGGTAAGTATTTCAACTTTGCAAGTGCTGTGATCCTGAGCAAGCAGGGGGGGCCCATTCATTGGCGACGGCACTGGCGCAGGGCCCCTCATAGTACGCCGGTGTGTCTGACGGCGGGTGTGCAACCCCACCGTCAGAGACACTTGATTCTACTATGAGGGACCTTGTGCCAGTGCCATTGCCAAAGAGTGTTCCCACCCACCTGTCCAGGGCAACGGCACTCGCACGGGTGCATGTGCCAGGTGGTGACCCCGACCGTGTGGGAGGAGGCAGCCCAGTTAGGGAGGTGGAAAAATTGGCATATGTTGATGTTGGACATTCAGCAGCTGCAAATGGAGTAATTGGAGAAGTCCGCAGAAGAGGAGGACAAAAGCAAGCCATTTTTCTGGCAGGGGAAGGTGGGTCAAAATCCTTTGAAACCCATGCATGGTTCATTTTAATGAAGGTTAGATCATCAACATTTTGGGTCGACAGACGGGTCCTTTTTTCTGTCGGGATTGATCCAGCAGCACTGAAGACTCGCTCAGATAACACACTAGCAGCAGGGCAAGCGAGCTCCTGTAAGGCATATTGTGCCAATTCAGGCCAGGTGTCAAGTTTACTGGCCCAATAGTCAAAGGGGAATGACCGGTGAGGGAGAACATCGATATGGGAGGAGAAGTAGTTTGTTACCATAGTTGACAACTGCTGTCTCCTGTCACTTTCCATCGATGCTGTATTACCAGTCGTGTGAGCAGTACTTGAAAAATCAGTCCACAACATGGTCATTAAACCCCTGTGTCCAACGCCACTTCGGCTGTGTGCACCACGAACACCTCTTCCATGTTGCCCCCTACGGCTCGTTGGAAAAACATCACCGCCGCTGTGTGCTGGGAATGCCTCAAACAAACGGTTTACCATAGTTGCTTGTTTTTTAGCCATTATTAGCTCTAGGTTCTCCTGTGGCATGATGTTTTGGAATTTGCCTTTATAGCATGGATCCAGGATGCTGGGCAACCAGTAGTCGTCATCGTTCATCATTTTGGCAATGCGGAGGTCCCTTTTTAGGATCTGCGAGGCATAATCAGACATGTGGGCCAATGTTCCAGGTGTCAATGATGCACTGCGATTGCTGGGAGGAGGAGCACTTTCTGGCAAATCAACATCCCTCCAGTCACGCACAAACCCTGTACCTGACCTTGCCACGCCAACATTTTCTCTTGTCCCCTGAAAAGCATCCTCCTGCCCAAAATAATCATCCCCATCATCCTCCTCCTCTTCCTCTTCTTCCTCCACCTTGCCCACGAGACTTCCCTGACCAGACAATGGCTGACTGTTGTAAAATATCAGTATTTCTATAATAAAAAAATATATTGACTACGTAGCGTATGCAGAGTCTAGTCCTGCTAACAAGCTCTGTTTAGCTTAGAGAGTGACTGAGCTATTCTGAGTTCTTTTGCTCATACATTTGTTCCTGCGTGTCAGACGTATAGGTCACTTGTTAGAATTGTCAATATGTGACTATTTAGAGGTTATGTATGGTTCTAAAGATTGCAGGTTTTAGGTTTAAGTTACTCTGGCTAAGGTAAATGCATTAATAACTATATGCATATTGTAAAATAACTAGGGTTCACTTAATATGGAAGAAGTTATGAACATAGAGGAAAGCCACCATATGTGGTTGTAGTTTAAAGGTCAAAATAGTATATAAGCCGACCTAACTCTTGTTCAGTCAGATCTCATATCCCTTGAGATTCTCGAACACACACACAGAACAGCTGCTCAAGACCATATGTAAGAACCAAAATGCTTCTTTTTCTTCTTTTAAAGTAACATTTATATTTTGTGTGCTATGAACTTACTTTTCTTCATTTTTGTAATAATTTTTTGAATGAACAATTAAACAAGATTTATTTTATCCACAATTCAACATTGCTTTTCATTTTTATCCTCACCGAGCTCTTACTCAAAAGTGAGAATGGGAGTTATATTTTTCTTCATTTTGGCGAGCCTTGGCCAGGCTGACCTTTTGTGCTAACTTTGGCTGGCATTCCATCATCGGTTGTACAAGGGGGAGAACTAGAACTCTGCTAAAAACACCTATTGTACAAGCCTCCTCAGGAATTCCACTATTTCACGGCACAAGGATCAGACTGAACCTAAAGTAGACGAGTGAGGATCGTACAGAGCTGCAAGCATCCCATCCAGACGGAGATCTGAGGATTGCATAAGGACACAGAGGACCATCCATTGGATCAAAGCTCCATAGGTGAGAAAATGGATTTTATACATGATTATTTTAAGAAAAGTAACATAGAGTTTAAGTTTGATCATAGTTATACAGACGCACAATTATGGTCTAGTTTGTATAATCAATGTGAAGCAGAAAATGTTAAAATTGACAAGCGTTTTTTCCCAGTAAGGAAATTACAAAGAAAGCTTCAAAATGTCATGCAGCTGGTCCACGTGTATAATAGCCTAGTCTTTGAGAAAACTGAACCCAACACTTATAAAACATGCATTGTCACACAGGAAACTGATCACACTGACACACCAGGTGACACACAAGAGTCTGACGAGGATTATTTTGATTGTCCAAATTGTTTGATATTGTCAGAACACATAGAACAATTGGAGGATCAGATTGATACCAGGACAGAGTTATTGTCCAAATTACGACAAGATATAAAAAAGATTTCAGTTAACACAAGATCAACAGGTAAACAGGAGGACAGTGCTGCTGCCTCATCATTTGTACCAGACACACAAGATCCAGATGCTTCAGTAGAGGAATTAGAGGCAGTAGAATTACAACGGAAAAAATTACATGACAGAGCAGCACGCATTAATCTGAAAATACACGATCAGCTAATGAAAATTGTAAAAGACATTCCAAATTACAACGATAAGATGGACGCCTTTTATAATGCAGACATTTTTTAATCAAACACAGACAAATTCAATCTTAATGATGAGCAAAAGAATAAGATATTCAAAGTATGGCTACCTTCACATATGGGAAAAAGATTACTGACCACACCCAGACTAAATGATGATCATGAAATGACACATAGTACAAAAGAAGACAGACTTAGACAATTGGTATTGTTTACAACTGGAGAAGACATGCCTACAGTTGATATTTTAGGGAATTTACAAACAAATATTTCCAATGATCCATTCTCTTTTTTGGTAAAATTTGAACAGGCCTACCGAATGGTAATGGATCTCGGGCCTCACGAAGAGCCGGCATCCATGATCAAATTTTTTGTAAAAAAGTTCAAGTACTTGGATCCTGCCTCAGTGCAATTGGCTAACACTCAGCCATCATTGCAAGAAGCAACAGTTTTTATAGACAGAATAAGGAGATCCATGAAACAAAACCAGGTCAAGGCTAAAATAGCTGTAGTTCATGAGAAAGAAGCCAGTCAGCTGAAACCTAGATCCACAGTATTCTCCAAGAACAGGGATCACATTGAGCATAGAGGTAAAAATACTACACAAAGGAACAATATCCATTGTTATTTTTGTGTTATACCTGGACATTTGAAGTGGCAGTGCAGGAAATTTTTCAGAACAGAATCAGAGATAGGTACACAAGGAACAGGTAAGCTTGGAAAGGAAAACGGACTCATGCCAAAATCATACACCACACCTTCCGCACCTCCATTACAATCTTCTGCACCTGCTCATACTGCCAACAGACAAACACAGTCACCATATGCACCATTAATCAGACAGATCAGAGAGATGACAGTGAAGGAAACAGAGTCAAGGGATAGAATTCCAAGGTCTTTTAAGAGGGACACTGGTCTTCTCCCATCTCCTTCATCTTTCTGACAATCACAGACTATTCCTGTACCACATCCATTGGAATTTGTGACTTGAGTTACATTGGATGACTGTGGAAGACCATTTAACAAAGGAAGTTTAGCAGGACAGAATGTTGTATTCCTCATTGACACAGGAGCTCAGTTAAGTGTTACTAATCTTGATTTGAAGCTAAACCCAGATTCACCAGTTTGTACAATCGTCGGTTTTAGTGGAAAGGGTGGAACTAAAGCAACCTTAGTTCCCAATGTGATTTTGGAAATACCTAGTTCTTTCAAAACAGAAATTGACATTTGGTATTGTCGTGATTCTGAAAATATACTTGGCACAGATTTTATGCAGAAATTCAGATGGGTAGTTGATCTAGGAAATCAAGTGATCTGGAAAGATTCCAATGGTTGTAAACCGGTAGTCATTGACCCTAATGATTATAGCCATGGTGGAAGTATTTGCTTAAATGATGTGGTGTCATCAGACCATTTGTGGCCTGAAACTGATGGTGATGAGGTATTGACAGAAATTGTACAGCTTTTTCCTTCTCTTTGGGCTCAGTTCAGGAATGAGGTGGGTACAATGAAAATGTGGTGGTAAATGTGGAAGGATGAGATCCTCCACCACAGCGTCAGTATAAATTGCCTCCAGAATCAATTGATGCAGACTGAGGTCAGATTTTTAGGAGTGTTGTTGAGTCCAGGAAAAAGGCAGCCACTGCAGGAAAGGATTGAGGCAATTGCTTCCCTACCAATTCCGACATCACACAAGGCATTGAGACATTTCTTAGGTCTTATGAACTATTCATGGGATTTCATTGAGAATTTTGCAGACAAGGCCAGACCTTTATATGATCTTTTGAAAGGTGAAAACAGTGATTACTTTGGTCCTTGGGGTGATGAACAGCAAACCTCATTTGAACAATTAAAAATTAATTTACAAAATGCACCTGCTTTGTCCACAGTAGATCCTTCGGCTCCATTTGCTTTGCAAGTGCACACATCAGAGGCATCAGTGTCTGCTGTGCTGTTACAGTTGCAGGGAGAAGAGTGGAGAATTTTGGGCTATTTTTCTAAGCTTCTCTCACCTGTTGAAAGAAGTTTTGAGACCTGTGCAAGACACCTGGTAGGTGTGTACTTTACAGTCAATTTCTATTCAGATGGGCACTATTATTCAGGATATGCCATTTTTTATCCCAAAAGAGGACAGGTTGTGAAGCACAAATTACCGAGTCATTTTTCAGCTCAAAGAGCAGAGCTAGAAGCAGTAAAAATGGTACTACAGCTGAATGAAGCAGATGATCAGTGTCCCATTGCGATCTACAGTGATAGCTCTTATGTTGTTAGATCACTGACAGATTACTTGTCAGTTTGGGAAAAAAGAGGTTATGTAGATTCATCTAATAAGACTCTTGTTCACAGTGACACACTGAAGACAATTTTCAGGATAGCATCAAAAAACCCTAATGGTTTTGCTATTGTCAAGGTTCCGGCCCATAAAACATCTGATTATGAATTATCTGTTGGAAATGCAACCGCAGATATGCTAGCCAAAGAGGCAGCCCTGACAGGAGAAGAGGTGTTTGAACCTGAACCTCTCGAGGTTTCAGCAGTTCAAAGAACAGACACGCATATCCCTTCTTTTGCGGAAGAACAAGAAAAAGACTCATCTCTTGTTGCTTCCCGGGTTGATCCAAAACCTCCCTTTGTTTGTGAAAACGGGGTTTTGTGTCATGACTTAAACGGGGAGTTGCGTCCTGTTGTCCCAAGACATCTACTGGTTGAGTTCACAAAATATAATCATGAAAGTTTGGGTCATTTGGGCCAACAGAAATTGTTGTGTTTGAAACTGTTCAACTGTAAAGCGCTGCGGAATATGTTGGCGCTATATAAATAAAGATTATTATTATTATTATTATTAGGCATTCTCAGAGAGAAATTTTACTGGGAAAAGATGGAAGAGACAGTGCAAAGTATTGTTCAATCATGTCTCATTTGTGCCCAAATTAATCCAAGACCAAAAGGACAGAAACCACCACTACTCTGAATCGCACCTGCAGATGGTCCATGGTCTACGTTACAAATCGACTACATTGGACCGTTACCATCAGGTAAAAATGGTCTCAGGTATGCATTGGTTGTAGTAGATGTTTTTTCTAAGTGGGTTGAAATTTTACCTGTCAGGAAAGATGATGCTTTGTCTACAGCTAGAGCATTAGTGAATCATGTCTTTTGCACTTGGGGGATCCCAAGAATGATCACCTCCGATCGAGGAAGTCACTTTACAGGAAAAATCATGCAAGCCGTTTGTGCTATTCTAGGGGTACGACAACAGTTTCATGTACCCTACCATCCACAGTCTGCTGGTATTGTGGAAAGGATGAATAGAACAATAAAATCCAGAATTGCCAAGATGTTATTGGACAAAGGAAATACTTGGGTTGATGCAGTACCTTTTGTACTGTTGAGTGTAAGGGTATGTTCACACGATCCGTTTTTTTTGCGTTTCCGCGGCGTTATTTCACGCGCGTTTCTGCCGCAAAATCACTAAAAATAAGCATCCCATGCAAGCCTTTGGGATTCCGCTCTGCTGTGCTAATGCTGCGTTTTTTTCCGCGGCGGAATCTTACCGCGGAAAAAACCACAGCATGCTCATTAATTTTGCGGATCAGCGGCAATTCCGGCTCCATAGGGTTGTATGGGATCGCATGTAAACCGCATTTTTTAATACATTCGGCATATTTCTCACGGTAAATACCGCATGCGGCCAGGAAATGACATGTAGCCCTTCCCATCATGCCCCATCATGCCATGCAAGGACCATCCCATACAGGAAGAAGGACATCCCAATCCTTTCCTTCTTCCTGTATCATGGCTGGTGCTACAGGCATGGAGTGGTAGACAGGATGGAGCTAGATGTCCCCTTCATGATAAGCGTGGTGAGTGTGTGTGCGTGGTGTCTGTGTGTGGTGTATATGGCGTGGATGTGGTGTATGGGGCGTCTGTGTCTACTGCTGCTATCTGGCATAGGCCGATAGGACTACTAGGCCCATCGGCCTATGTCTGTTCCCATACAGTAGTGCCAGCAGGCTCAGTGCGATGGGAGCAGTATTCCCATTGAGCTGTTCCTGCTGTGAATAAAAAAATTTTTTTTTTGCCCCATTCCCCCCGCCAATATGAGTTTTGGGCCCCCACTAAAATGTGCCTTTTTAATTCCCGCTTCCCCCCCTCTTCCACATATATCACTTTTTCCCCCAACAGCCTTTCCTTAAAATTTCCTTTTTTTTTTTTTTTCTTTTAAGTGTCCAATAATTTTTTTTCATTGGTGGCCAGTGGTTACCTGTGGAAAAAAATAATAATTACTTGTCCCCGACGTCGCCACCTAAAAAAAATTAAAATAAAAAACCCGTACTCACCTATTCTGCTAATTCCCCGAAGACCATGCTCAACCTAAATAAAAATATAAAAAAACAAACCACAAAAAATACCTACCCTCCGCAGAATCCCATAAAAATGAGTGTCCCACGAAGATCTAAAGTTTAGAGCAGCCACATAACATGTGGCCGCTCTAAACTCCCGACGCCGCTACAATGAATGGGGCCGTAAAGCTCCCCAGTTCATTGTTTACCGACTTCACCCGAAGTCAGCTCGCGCTACGCGGGTGGTCCGGTCTGCGCATGCGCGGACTAACATGTTGTCCTGAGATGAACTCAGGAGCGTGGGAAAATTTCTCACACTCCTGTGCAGATCTCAGATCAGCAATGGAGGTGGATTTTTTTTTTTTTAAACCCTTCAAATCTTGGATTGGGCGTTCAATAAAACATGGTCAAAAACAAGTTGTATTTATTTAAATAAAAACATTTCAAAATAATGTCTGTTTATTTTTTTAACCCTTTCAAGATATATGGTTAACAATGGATCGGCGGCTGATTGACGCCTATCTGTTATTAACCCGGCTTAATGTCACATTCCAATTGCAATGTGACATTAACTCCTTATTACCCCATATGCCATTGCACGATGGCTGTGGGATGAGAGAGGGTTAAGTTCCATAAAAGGCGCATCTCACAGATGTGCCATTTATGGGGTGTCTGGGGGCAGATTTTTTTAGCTGGGGAGGGGCCAAAAAAAATGGTCCCTTATTAGGCTATATAAATCTGCTGTCACTCACCTGCTTTCCCTCTCTGGTGGAAAAAATTGCGCGGGAGCCCACGCCATTTTTTTTCCAGATTATTTACAGAAATTGACACCCAAACTTCTAAATAAAAAAAATAAAAACGAATAATATATAAAACTAGCTGAAGAGCCCGGCGCTGCCTGGGCATAGTAACTAACTGTGGTTAGTTATAGCAAATTATAATTATCCTCCATCCCATAGTCCCGTGCCCATATACCCATCATACATATCCACGATCCCATAGGCCCGTGCCCATATACCCATCATACATATCCTCCATCCCATAGTCCCATGCCCATATACCCATCATACATATCCACGATCCCATAGGCCCGTGCCCATATACCCATCATACATATCCTCCATCCCATAGTCGAGTGCCCATATACCCATCACACATCTTCCATCCCATAGTCCCATGCCCATATAACCATCATACATATTCTTCATCCCATAGTCCCATGCCCATATACCCATCATACATATTCGCCATCCCATAGTCGAGTGCCCATATACCCATCACACATCCTTCATCTCATAGTCCCATGCCCATATATCCATCATACATATCCTCCATCCCATAGTCCCGTGTCCATATACCCATAATACATATCCTCCATCCCATAGTCCCGTGCCCATATACATATCCACCATCCCATAGTCCCGTGCCCATATACCCATCATACACATCCTCCATCCCATAGTCCCGTGTCCATATACCCATCACACATCCTCCATCCCATAGTCCCATGCCCATATACCCATCATACATATCCGACATCCCATAGTCCCATGCCCATATACCCGTCATACATATCCTCCATCCCATAGTCCAGTGCCCATATACCCATCACACACCCTCCATCCCATAGTCCCGTGCCCATATACCCATCATACATATCCTCCATCCCATAGTCCAGTGCCCATATAACCATCATACATATCCGCCATCCCATAGTCCAGTGCCCATATACCCATCACACATCCTCCATCCCATAGTCCCGTGTCCATATAACCATCATACATATCCTCCATCCCATAGTCCCATGACCATATACCCATCACACATCCTCCATCCCATAGTCCCATGCCCATATACCCATCATACATATCCTCCATCCCATAGTCCAGTGCCCATATACCCATCATACATATCCTCCATCCCATAGTCCCGTGCCCATATACCCATCATACATATCCGCCATCCCATAGTCCCATGCCCATATACCCATCATACATATCCTCCATCCCATAGTCCAGTGCCCATATAACCATCATACATATCCTCCATCCCATAGTCCAGTGCCCATATACCCATCACACATCCTCCATCCCATAGTCCCGTGCCCATATAACCATCATACATATCCTCCATCCCATAGTCCCATGACCATATACCCATCACACATCCTCCATCCCATAGTCCCATGCCCATATACCCATCATACATATCCTCCATCCCATAGTCCAGTGCCCATATACCCATCATACATATCCTCCATCCCATAGTCCCGTGCCCATATACCCATCATACATATCCGCCATCCCATAGTCCCATGCCCATATATCCATCATACATATCCTCCATCCCATAGTCCTGTGCCCATGTAACCATCATACATATCCGCCATCCCATAGTCCCATGCCCATATACCCATCATACATATCCTCCATCCCATAGTCCAGTGCCCATATACCCATCATACATATTCTCCATCCCATAGTCCCATGCCCATATACCCATCATACATATCCTCCATCCCATAGTCCCATGCCCATATAACCATCATACATATCCGCCATCCCATAGTCCCATGCCCATATACCCATCATACATATCCGCCATCCCATAGTCCTGTGCCCATATAACCATCATACATATCCGCCATCCCATAGTCCCATGCCCATATACCCATCATACATATCCTCCATCCCATAGTACCATCCCCATATACCCATCATACATATCCACCATCCCATAGTCCCGTGCCCATATACCCATCATACATATCCACCATCCCACAGTCCCATGCCCATATACCCATTACACATCCTCCATCCCATAGTCCCGTGCCCATATACCCATTACACATCCTCCATCCCATAGTACCATCCCCATATACCCATCATACATATCCTCCATCCCATAGTACCATCCCCATATACCCATCATACATATCCACCATCCCATAGTCCCATGCCCATATACCCATCACACATCCTCCATCCCATAGTACCATCCCCATATACCCATCATACATATCCTCCATCCCATAGTACCATCCCCATATACCCATCATACATATCCGCCATCCCATAGTCCCATGCCCATATACCCATCATACATATCCACCATCCCATAGTCCCATGCCCATATACCCATCATACATATCCTCCATCCCATAGTCCCATGCCCATATACCCATCACACATCCTCCATCCTATAGTCCCGTGCCCATATACCCATCATACATATCCGCCATCTCATAGTCCCGTGCCCATATACCCATCACACATCCTCCATCCCATAGTCCCGTGTCCATATACATATCCGCCATCCCATAGTCCTGTATTATTTTTCCTCCATGTGACCTGTGATAAACAAAACAAATGCGCCTTTATGCGCCAAATACACGCAGTAGCATGGATGGCCATGTGTACTTCTGCTTTTGAAATAGCATGCATGAACATGGCTATAGAATGGCATAAACTCATGCATCTAGAACCCAAAATGGAAGAGCGTATGCAGCATTATTATATATTCTATTGCGCATGAACCCCAGCGATACAAGGCGCTAGTGTGAAAATAGCCTTAGGCATGTGCATAGGGTTATGTATATTGTTAGGCCTATTATAATGTTGATGGTTATGTTTAGGACTAGGAATTGGGGTGGTGTTAGGGAAAGCGTAGGCCAAGGTTTACCCTTGGCGTATGCCTTGTTAGGCCAGGGGACATGAAGAGGGTGTGGGGTTTGGCATTGTGTTAGGCCTAGGTTCATGTCGAGGACGGTTGGTTATAATGTGAGGAAAAAGGGATAGCCCAAGGCTTCACGTATAGTGACATAAGATGAGAATTGAAACATGCTTCTTGCTCTGAATCCCAGCTCATTTGCGTTCAAATGGTTACACGTGGTTCGAGTGGTGACGGACATTATGTTGAAAGAGCCGTATAGGGTTGCTTTTGGTTTTTTGGGTGAAGGTCTAGCAGGATTCAAACATATCGACATTGGTTTGGTGTGTGAGTTTCAGTGTGGATATATCTCTACATGTGTTGACCAAATTATAGAGACAAAACAGACTTTTTGTTTTTAAATTCTTTTTAAATAACAGTTATTAACATGGATTATTCATTTTTTAGATAGAGAAACATCCTGAAGTGTGGGACCGTGCCAGTGCGGCATACAAGGGATCCTACAATAAAAGGGATGCTTGGCCAGCAATTGTCACCGAAATATATCCGCGGTGGCCGGACCTTCCAAGAGCGGGACAAAAACAGATTAGTAAGTTTGTGTTATGAGTTCTATTTAAAATTTGGCCTGTAATTTGTGAAAACACATTAATGTTTTTCTTTGATTTTATTGCAGTGGATGATGTGAAAAATCGATGGCGCTCAATAACGGACAGGCTGGTCAAGTCAATGAAGACACCAAGTGGAAGTTCACCTCCTAGAAAGAAGGTTCCATATGCTGATCAGCTGCAGTTCATTTTAACCAGCAGGAATGTGCAGAGGTAATTAGCGCTTTGATTACTGGGGTAGTGTCTGGCTAACGTCACGATAATTGGATGACGACTGGACATTGTTTGATATTCGGGATAGTATGCTGTTATGTTTGTGAGATGTGATGATGTTTAATAATTTTATTATTAAGCATATTGCATATCAATATTAATTCTGGATCCACATATAACGCAACATACACTTCAAGAGGTGAACATAACATGCTCCATACCAAAAATAGGCCATATATTTCAGCACAAAGTTTAAAAATGGCCCCATAAGATGGTAAAGATAATAATATGCCCCATGTAATGATCCTTGTTATGGCTCCATAACATGCTCCATAGATTATTCCCCAATATGCTAGGCCATAGACTATGTCCCCATATGCTGCAAACTATGTTAGATCACTTTTTTATAAGCCGAGAGGTGGACTTTAAGCTCAAAAAAATTTCCATAAAATCTCATGTCATACCCGAGTTCAGCTTTTTACATATTATATATATTTTATTTTTACCTAGTTATAAACTTTGACTTTTTAGTTTTGGTATAATTTTGTGTTTCTTCCTTCAACAGAATGGATGGAAATATAAGTTCCGGCCCGTCAACAGCCCCTGGACAGAAAAGCCCGGAAACTGGTCTGGCCGAGGAGGTCCAGGACTTTGACATGTCTTCCTCTCCAGCTCCTCAGGATGACAGGCCCTCTTCAGTGATATCCTCCATGGCAGCTGAAGCAGCTGGTTGTGATTCTTTATTGGACACCAGTGTGTCCTCTGACGGGACTTTGGCGTCTGCTGCTCCTGCACCTGTCACTACCAGTAGCTCAGCTGGTGGTGTGTCAAGGCGCACTTGGATGTGGGCAGGTTCTGGCCGTTCCGTGGCATCGACTAGGGCGGCAACAAAAAAAGGGACAACAACTGAGACTGAGTGCAATTGAACTCACTAGCCGAACCCTCAGTCTTATTGATAATGTAAGACATCAGGATGACATAGACACTTTTGGTTTAAACATAGCCAGCCGCCTGAGGTCCATGCCACGGGACTGACGGAATCTTATAATGTCTGCTGTAAATGTACTTATAATGTCTGTTGACACACCATCAAATCTACCACCGGCAAATGACATAATCAGTGGGATTATGAACCTTTTTAATCCCCGCTGTGTGCCTCCACCACCACCTGCATCAACTGCTTCGCAGCGGTTTGGTCAGGTGCCATCCTTACGTCCTGACCATCCTGATTCATTTGTTTTTGGCCACCAAAATTCATCACAAAGTAGTGGTCAACATGGAAACTCTCCAATGAGTCAGGTGTTGTCTCAAAACTTATATCCATCGTATAGCTATGATCCAGACTATCATCAATTTTGAGGTTTGGTTAATCACCGACCAAGTTGTCTGGTCAAAAAAACCCCGTTGCCACCAGACAACTTGCCTGTCCTGTTGACAGGATAAAATTTATTCCGACAATGTTTGTCGTTCATTTTAAGTATGTTTCATACAGTGTTTTTATATGTGCTTTCGACACTTTAGATACCAGCCAAGTTGTCTGGTCAAAAAACCTCCGTAGCCACCAGACACCTTGCCTGTCCTGTTGACAGGGTAAAATTTATTCCGACAATGTTTGTCGTTCTGTTGAAGTATGTTTCATACAGTGTTTTTATATGTGTTTTTCACAATTTAGATACTGTTTATATAAAAAAAAACAGTTTCAAGACTCAGTGTGTGTGTGAATATTTTTTGGTGCCAAAGACTAAACACACTGTAATCAATGTACAAAACAGAAACAGATAAACACTGCTCACTACACGCTGCCTCTTCACCACTATTGGAGCTCCCAGCTCAACCAACCAATGTGCTGCTGTGACACCCCAAACAACTGCCTCCTTTGTGTACTGTAGTGATATTTGGTATGTTACCTTTTGGAAAGTAGCGCACCATGGGCTATATGTTAAAAGTTTTAACAAATAATAGTAGATATGTTGTGAAAATTGAGTGTAGTGGGTAATGGTGGTGTGTAAAGAATAGATGTTCGCAGAGACCCGATTTATTGTTGACCAGCCAAAAAATTTATTAATTTTTAGCATTTTGTCCAAAAGTTTTTATCAGCACGCTACTTGCTTGCTTGGGATTACTTATCATTTCTTCTCAGCTGTTCAGGCTGCTCAACACTGACACTGGAGTATTGCCAGTGCACGGCACCTTCAGGACTCATGAAGTAGTCAGTGAATGTTTCTCGCACACGCACACCCGAGTTTGAAAGCCTTCCCTGACCCGAGGTTTCAACTGCAACTAATTCAGACAGCTGTGACTCCTCATCTACCTCTTTTCTGTATTCTCGAAAGTAGTTGTGGAGTACACAGCACGCATTAATTACAGTGTCAACAGTGTCAGTCTCTAACTGGATGGCAGTGTGAAAGATCCGCCACTGACTACACAGGATCCCAAAGGTGCATTCCACATATCTTCGTGCACGGCTCAGCCGATAATTAAAAATCCTCCGCCGGTCATCCAGTGTCCTTCGTGGGTATGGGCGCAGCAGGTTGATCTTTAAGGGAAACGCCTCATCCGATACCATCACAAAGGGCACTGGAAGTGTGGAACCCGGCAAAGGTCTTGGGGGTGGAAGCGTTCCGCCACCTTGAAGAATTTGCATTCCGATCTGAGATGATCGCAACACCCGAGAATCCCCAGTACTACCATAGGCACCAACGTCGATGACAACAAATTTGTAATGTGCATCAGCCACCGCCATCAGAACCACTGAGAAATACTTCTAATAATTAAAGAAGCGTGATCCTGATCGTGGTGGCTTCAGCACTCTCACATGTTTTCTGTCAACTGCACCTATGCAGTTTGGGAAATTGGCCACAGACTGAAAGCCAGCTGCGACCTGCAGCCAAGTCTCCTCGGTCGGCGATGGCATGACGATGGGCTGCAACTTCTGCCAGATGACGGCACATGTACACCTCACAATTTGAGAGATGGTGGATTTACCAACCCTAAATTGTAGGTGCAGTGATGTGTAGCTCTCTCCTGTGGCCAAAAACCTGTAAAAAAAGGAAAGGAAAATGTAAGTAAAGCATCGAAATACAAATAAAGGATAATATGCATGCAGGACGTTATTGGAATGGCCTTTTTGCTTTGTATCACTTCTACCTGTCCTTTACCCGTGGAAGTGAGTTTAATCGAGTAGAAACACCCGTTGTCCAGCACCTCCCTCCCCTAGCATTCCTCTAACGTCCTGCATGTCTACATATGTATTGATGAAATACATGTAAAATAAAGACACTCTATTTTTCCCCTGTAGTGTGTAGTGCTGTTTTTATTTTTTTGCCACTTTGAAACCTTCCTTGGTTTGGATGCAAGCACCTCGATGTTTTAACCGAAAAGTAGACGGCAATACTTCAGATACATTGCCATGTCTGAATTTTTTTTTTAATTTTTTGTTTTGGGAAAATCTTTTGCGTTCATCTGCTTGATGTTTGATGGGATCTTTAGAGGGGTTATGTGAAAAAAAATTACGGCAAGGTGATGAGCAGCCTTTCCTCAGCAGAGATGGGTCTTCGCATGACTGTTTCTTGATAATTTAACTCGGGTGAAAGAAGGTCGAGTAGGCGATCAAATGCTGGTATTGTCAGCCGGCAGAAGTGGACACATTTCTCAGGATACCTGAAACAAGAATAAAAAAAAAAATTAACACAGGTAAAGTATTGAACATGATTACAATAAACAACAAAACAAATTTAAACAAAATTTGTTGCTCACTGAGTCACAAAGAACATAATTTGCCCTACTATAACTTACTTCCTTAAATCCTGGTAAAGAAGATTGAAGTGGCCCTTGTCCACACGCTCTTGAAGAATTGGGTGCACCCACATTCTTTTGGAAGCTGTACTCCTCTTCCTCGTACGACATCGCTCCTATGGGATAATTAAATATGAGTCCCAAATACATCAAAATAATAAACCATTAAGAAATATGCGGACATTATGTTACGGTACTGTAACATTAGCATTATTTCTGAAGCCGCATTGTGTGACCAAAAATCCTATGTAATATAAAGCTAGTTGCGCGCGCTTGCATTTATGCGCCCTAGCAATCGAGTGGTAAAATATAGTATGTACAAATCTGTACGCAAAGATTGCATGCACACCATAACGCAATCAAACACATGTTCATGCGAACGCTGATTTTCCATTGACCATTGTGCTTTACTTTGTAAAATTCAAACATAAAACCTTGGCCATTTTTGTTTTAAAGTCTCTTGTCAGACACAAAACTATGAGCAATGCAGGCCTAAGGCTCGGTTAACATGGCGTTAAAGCAAACATTTTGTATGCAGTACAGCAGATGTCATTATTGTCATCATTATTAACGCAGCGATTGCGCAAAAATATGGTAGCGCCCAGGTAACACGCGCTACCTAGCATTTGCACATGCAACAAGTGTGTTCACCAACGCAACCAAAAAATGGCAAGCAGCGTTCAAGGGTGCATCATTAACGCCTGCTTGATAGCACATTGCGATGTGGACATGCCTTATGATGCATTATTTTCATTGCCGGCAATGGTGGACTCATCAGAAAATTGTCCCCTAACGCAATGTGAACCCTGTCAATGCACACAAAAGACACATGTGCATAAATGCACATTAAACACAGGACAATCCAAGACCATGTGCACGCCATGCATGCGCATAGACGCGCACAATGAGATGATGCAAAAAACGATAGATGCTGTGTCCAGCATTACCTGCTCGTGGTGGTGCAGCAAAATCAATGTTGTAAGATGCAAAATAAGCATCAGTTCTGGGCTCAAACACAGGCTCTGCAATGGACGCATCTTCACTGTCTTGCCATTTGCAAAAAAAACATGGAGAATAGAGGTTGTAACAGGAAATGACTTCATAAACTTTTTTTTTTCTTTTTTCAATTAACTTTGTGTGAATGTAAAAACGCTTGCAAACCGCATAAAAACCCGCATAGAAAACCGCATGAAAAACGCACAACAAACGCTTTAAAAACCGCAAAAAAACGCATGCGGCTTCTGGGAGCGGTGACATGCGATTTTTGTCAGGAAAATTCTGCTTAAAATATGCAACGTGTGCACTTAGCCTAAGAGGAACAACCTCTGCCACAACTCAGTTTACTCCTTTTGAACTAATGACAGGAAGAAAAATGCCATTGATTTTTCCTCATGAACCATTTTTGTCCACACCACAAAAAGATGCTGTTGCAAGGTCCAAATGGTTGCAATTGTTGCAGGAAAATTTGAAAACGATTCTTCCACATGCTGCATCAAGAATGCAGAGAATGGAGCCACCATACGTATCCAAATTCAAGAAAGGGGCTCTAGTGATGATTAAAACTTTCAGGAAGAATGGACCTTGGGAAAGTAATTGGGAAGGTCCCTTTGAAATTATCGAAACCATGGGTCAAGTGATGATTCTTGTGCAACGAGCATCTAAGGTGGTTAAAAATACCCGCAGACAACAAAAATTGTGGGTACATGTTGATCAATGCAAACTGTATATTGCAAAATAATGATACTGCATTTCTTTTAGGAAGAAATGGATTCCAATAAGAACTGGAATACGAAACTCCACGTCCTTGATGGAAGGGATTCAACACCAATCCTTCAGGAGAAAAAGACATTTCCCAGGAAAAGCTACTATCTGATGGGAATCACATTTCTGCTGTTTTGTACTATTTCAACTGTGATCTACGCTGAAGATATTTCACACCATGGAACAAATACTAGTGAAGTGAATGAACCTTTCAAAGGAACTTTACATCCAAGGAAACCAAGAGGAACGAATCTACAAAACTTAATAGATGAAGACATACCGGGCGATTCAGTAGATATTACTGGAAAGATTTGCATGGGTTTTGGTGCAAAATGCTGTATTGAGCTACACTTCATACATGACACTGACATAATATTACATGCAGCCACAGGACCTAAGACGAAGTTCACACAGTTACAAGGAGATTATATACACAATAATAAGACAGGCACATGGGAATGTAGTCCTACAGATGTGTTTTTCTGGAATATAGAGATAAGAGGTGAAGAGAAAGCTGAGTGGTCAGGAGATATTACAAATGATATGATCACAAAAGGGAAAGTTGGAACATCCAAAACAGATGCTTGGTTAAAGACACAACTTTTTGGGAAAGTTTTGGATCCTTCATTTCTTTCTATTACAGAAGGGGACGAGGATTGGGTAAAAACATGGAATTTTCAGATAACCAGAGAACCAGTACAAGTACAGGTATCTGTAGTTTTTACAGCATCAAATACTATAGCTCCAGAAGTAAGGGTTACACCACAAGCAGTATATAGTCAAGAAAATATGTCTCCTTTATTATTAAAATGCAGCACGAGGTTAGAGCTACCTTCAGAATCTCTGTTATCATGGACCAAAGATAAATCATTTTTGGGAAGTTTTTCAAATGGTCCAACAAATGTTATCCACAGAGGTCAATCCAGTAATGTGAGATGGTTGGATAAGGATTTTATTTTTTCTGTAGATAATCCATCTCCTAAAGATTCTGGACTTTACCAATGTTGTAACGAAAAATAACTACAAACAATGAAAAGGTGTAAATGTAAATATATGATCAGCAGTGGATAATGTATGCACACAGACAAGATTTCAACCATCTACTCCTTTCCAAATCAATCAATTCCAATCTAAACCTCTGTTATGAGATGGAGTGTTTCTGACCATGGTATGGACCTTTAACATGTCTAACTGGAAAATCTCTTCTAGATATCCCCAGTGTCAGTCACATCTCACTAACATGGAGATGGGAATAGAACAATGGTTTGGGAAAAGAACTTCAACACAGGTTAGGAGTAAGAGGGGAATGTTAGAAGGTATTTTGGGGGGATTAGGAACAGTAGGAAGTTTAATTAACACTATGGACATTCATACACTTAAATCAGATCTGGAGAATATTGGGTATATGGGAGGAAAAGGGGTAAAGATTCAGAAAAGCTTGAATCAAGTCCTTGAAAAGATGGTTTTGAACACTGCTGCTGTATTGGGATCTTCTGTATCACATCTACAAGATGCTACTTTAGCTTTAATGGAAAGTGAACAGGAATCTCAAGTGGCCAAAACATGTCTAGAAATTCAGATTGAACATTCCACCAATCTGACAATGATTGCACAAGCCTTACAAAGTGGAATTACACCTCTAGGACTAATGAGAGATTTGCCTATAGAATATAACTTTGCGTTAAACCATACAGATTTGTGGGTAAATAAGTGGATAGAATGTGAACAGAACATTTGTGTAGGAACATCACTGATCCCAGTGTCAGGAAGAGAAGAAACCCTGGTTCCTATAGGTGTTCTGGGAATTCCTGTCAGCCCTACCCAATTGCTATATTATCAATTACACTACACAGAGTTTGCATTTGATGGTATCAACACTGAACAATTAGACATTTCGTCATGCTTAAATTTTGTTTCCAAGGTAATGTGTCTACCTGGACAGGATAAAGTCATTTATCATTCATGTTTCCATAATCATACCTCATGTCATGCCAGAGTTGAGACTGTCCACACGATACATGACCCGGTGACACCAGTAAGCGCTAACAGGATTTGTTTCCAAGTCATGTCAGGAAGAGAAGTGGTTTCTGCATTCTTCTCATCTTGTGTACATGCCGAAAATCTGACAGTAGGTTTACATTGTATTGAGGGAAATGTTAAAGCTCTCACAAAGAAGGAAGGAAGTACAGGTAGTCCTCGACTTATGACGTTGATCCGTTCTTACGCGGCGTCGTAAACCGAATTTCAACATAAGTCAGACCATACGTTCATACAGTACTGTACCATAGTAACAGTACAGTACTGCAAACACTTAGCCTATCCTAACACAGTACCTTACATAATTATCAATAAACATAGGTACAGTAAAATATTGTGCAGTACAGTACGTTTAATGAAATACTGTACTGTAAGTGCTGTAACAGTAATCAACAGTGTACAGTACTGTAATAAACAAAAATAGCATTGGGAGGAAGCTGCAGAAGGTGCTGGAGGTACAGGATCTGTTGCAGGATCTATTGCAGGCCTCTCTACCTTCTTGAAGTACTGCTGCAGGTTAGTTTGGAAGGAGACCATCTTCTTCTCCAGGATCTCCTTGTAACACCTAAGGGAATCCATGACTCCTCTGGCAACCCTAGTGTACCTTTCCATGTTGGGATCCTCAGCCTCAAACCTTGACAACCCTTCCTCTATCAGGGCAAAACCTCCTGCCAAGCCCTGCCTTGTAAATCTCTTAGGTTCTGGGGTTGGTATGTCTTCCTCTTCCTCTATCATCTGCTTCTCCAGTTGAATAAGGTTCTCAGCAGATAACTCCTCTCCATGAGATGCCAGTAGCTCTGTGACATCCTCCTCCTCCACCTCCAGATTCATTGTCTTACTCATATCAACAACGTTTTTTATGACACTAGTCACTGACTCTTGGACCTCTGTGACATCATTCAAAAACTGGGGACACAGTTTTTTTCCACACACCATTCATACTGGTGTGCTTAACCTCATCCCAGGAATCAGCAATGTTATTCACAGCATCAAGGATGTATGTTTTCCAAAAGTCCTTTAGAGTCAAGTCCTTATTCTTTTCATTTGCTGCTAAAGCATTACCAATGACCCTTCGGAAGTAGTAGGCCTTGAATGTAGCAATGACTCCTTGGTCCATAGGCTGTATTAGGGCAGTGGTATTAGGTGGAAGATAAACCACCTTGACATTAGGGTTAAAGTCATCCTGATGGGCAGGGTGTCCAGGGGCATTGTCCAGAATTAGCAACACCTTAAAGAGGATATCCTTGGAGGTACAATACCGCTCCATGCCTGGCACAAAATGGTTGGTGAACCAGTCATCAAACACTGCAAGTGTCACCCATGCCTTCCTATTAGACTTCCAGATGACTGGTAGTTGACCCTTCAAAATGCCCTTGAGTGCCCTTGGATTCTCAGCCTGATACACCAGCATGGGCTTCAGTTTGTAGTCGCCAACAGCATTGCCCCCAAGAAGCAAAGTCAGTCTCTCCTTGCCGACTTTATGACCTGGTGCTGACTTCTCCTCCTTGGTGATGTACGTACGGTTAGGCAAACGTTTCCAAAACAAGCCTGTCTCATCCACGTTGAACACTTGTTGAGCACAGTAACCACCCTCCTCAATTATCTCAGCCAATGCTTTAGGAAACTCAGTTGCTGCTTTCTCATCAGCACTAGCAGCTTCACCTTGCACTTTAATGTTATGGAAATTGGCACGATCCTTAAACCTCAAAAACCAACGCCTACTCGCCACAAATTCTTCACTTTCACTTCCTTCCCCCATTTCTCTTTTCAACGCCTCAAACAGTCGCCTAGCCTTCTCCTGAATAACCATAGCTCACAGGGATACGGCGTTGATTTTGGTCTTCCAACCAAAGCACCAATAATCTTTCCATCTCAAGAATAAGCCCACTACGCTGCTTTGTTATCACTGTCGCTTTCATAGGAGCAGATCCTTTCACATGTTCAAGGATTCAATCTTTATCCTTGATAATCGTAGCGACAGTCGAACGACTAAGTCCTAATGACCTGACAATTTCTGTTGGTGTTTCCCCCTTATCAGATCGCCTTATGATATCCACTTTCACCTCCATGGTGATGGCCTTCCTTTTCTTTGATGCACTGGCATCAGAAGAGTCTGGCTTATGTTTGGGAGCCATAATGAAGGGCGTTATGGCATGCAGGAGACTCGTCTTCCTCGTGTAACCGGGTACAGTGTGCAGTACTGGACTGTATTCTTCCGCTGCTGCACGTAGTTTGACTTACGACGCAAAACCGCGTAAGTCAGAATAAGGTGTCGTATAAAGCGTCGTAACCACGAAACGACGTAACGCGCGACCGTCGTAAACCGAGGACTAACTGTATTAATACTACATCAATAGGCTCAAGAAATCTGAAAATCCTTCCGATCCAGTTCAATTTGTCACAAGTCAATAAATTTCCTTGGGATTTGTGGACAAATGAGATAAAGAAAGACAAGGGTTTATTAAATCTGCTGACAAAACAATTAAAAGAAGCTGAAATTGTATTCAGACATGAGCAAGGTAATTTACATGATATTGACCATGAATGGACGAGTATGTCAGGGTCATCTTGGTGGAGGAATTTAGGAAAATCCATAGCGAGTTGGTCACAGTCTTCAGCGAAAATGGCAGCAGGGAATGTATTATCTAATCCGATTGTTATCATATTTATTATAGTTTTGTTGTGTATAATATATCAAATAGTTATTATGTGTAAAATTAAGAGAATTTATAAGAATATAAAGATAGAAATGAAAAAGGAAGAGGATATTTTAAGAGAGATGTTAAAATGAAAAAATATAAACTCTCTGACGTAATTTTTGTTTTATACAATAGGTTTGAGAATTCAGATGACATTCAGGGCAGATGGTGACACAAGGTTTTCAGAATAAAGAATGAATGTGATACGAATGGTGAGAGAATGAGTTTAGGATTATGATATTTCTAAAAATCATAATCAGGGGGGACTGTAAAATATCAGTATTTCTATAATAAAAAATAATATAGATTACTTCACATATGCAGAGTCTAACTAGCTAGCAGAAACTCTGGTCAGTGGATGAGTGAGCTAGTCTGAGGATTTTGGCTGATACATCTGTTCCCTGCTTGTCAAACCTATAGGTCACTTGTCAGAACTGTCAGTATGTGACTATTTAGAGATAATGAATGGTTCTCCATAGGCTTAAGTTTCTAAAGGCCCTTTTACATTTAGCGATGCACCAGCGATCCGACCAGCGATACCGACCCGGTCAGGATCGTTGGTGCATCGCTAAATGATCGTTAGTGAGCTTTCACACAGAAAGATCTCACAGCGATGCAGCAGCGATGCAGCGCACGATACTCACCTTTCACACACAGCGATCCAGACGTCCTCCCGCCCGCGTCCAGTGTCGCTCGTCTCACACAGCAGGAAGCCCAGCAGAAAGCAGACAACGAGAAATGGAGCCGCCCGATCTCGTGCGATCAGCAATGGACAGCGGGGGAGCCGGTCGGAGGTAAGTATCACACATAGCGATATCGCTAGCAATATCGCTATAACATCACAAAATCGGTGATGTTTTAGCGATATTGCTAGCGATATCGCTATGTGTAAAACCCCATTTAGGCTAAGGTAATGCATAGCTAATTATATGCATATTGCAAAAAATAACTATATGTGTATTCCATAAGCTTCTAATATGGAAGAGGCTACGAATATAGCGGCAAATCACTGTATGTGGTTATAGGACAGACACTAATGCAAGTCTATGGGTCAAAATAGTATAAAAGCCAGCCTAACTCTTGTTCAGGAGATCTCCCATAGCTGGAGACTCTCAAATACACGGACCAGCTGCTCAACTCAAGGCCATATGTAAGAATCATAGAATCGTAGAGTTGGAAGGGACCTCCTGGGCCATCTGGTCCAACCCCCTGCTCAAAGCAGGATTCGCTAAATCATCCCAGTCAGATGTCTGTCCAGCCTCTGTTTGAAGACTTCCATTGAAGGAGAACTCACCACTTCTCGTGGCAGCTTGTTCCACTCATTGATCACTCTAACTGTCAAAAAGTTTTTTCTAATATCTAATCTGTCTCCTCCCATTCTGTTTCATCCCATTGCTTCTAGTCTTTCCTTTTGCAAATGAGAATAAAGTTGATCCTTCTACAATGTGACAGCCCTTTAGATATTTGTAGACAGCTATTAAGTCTCCTCTCAGTCTTCTCTTTTGCAAACTAAACATTCCCAAATCCTGCAACCTTTCCTCATAAGACAGGGTTTGCAGACCGGTCACCATTCTGGTCGCTCTTTTCTGAACTTGCTCCAGTTTGTTGATGTCTTTTTTAAAATGTGGTGCCCAAAACTGGACACAATATTCCAGATGAGGTCTGACCAAAGAGGAGTAGAGGGAAATAATGACTTCACGTGATCTAGACTGTATGCTTCTGTTAATACATCCTAGAATTGCATTTGCCTTTTTTGCTGCTGCATCACACTGTTGACTCATATTCAGTCTGTGATCTATTAGTATGCCCAAGTCTTTTTCACATGTGCTGTTGCTTAGCCCTATTCCTCCCATTCTGTATATGCGTTTTTCATTTTTATTGCCCAGATGTAGTACTTTGCATTTTTCCCTGTTAAAAACCATTCTGTTAGTTGCTACCCACTTCTCCAGTTTATTTAAATCTTTTTGAATCCTCTCTCTCTCTTCTCTAGTATTAGCTATCCCTCCTAGCTTTGTGTCATCAGCAAATTTAATCAGTTTACCCTCAATTCCTTCATCTAAATCGTTGATAAAGATGTTGAACAATACAGGGCCCAGGACAGAGACCTGTGGTACCCCACTTGAGACTTTCTTCCAACTGGATGTGCAGCCATTTACGACCACTCTTTGGGTCCGATCACTAAGCCAGTTATGAATCCACCTAACAGTTGCCTTGTCCATTCCATACTTAGACATTTTTTCAATAAGGATTGTATGAGATACTTTGTCAAATGCTTTGCTGAAGTCAAGATATACTATATCTACAGCATTTCCTTGATCCACCCAATCAGTGATTCCATCATAGAAGGAAATTAAGTTAGTCTGACATGACTTATTAGTTACAAACCCATGCTGACTCTGTTTAATCACTTCATTCTTATCCCGGTACTGACATACATGTTGTTTAATAATTTGTTCAAAGATCTTTCCTGGTATAGTAGTCAGACTCACCGGCCTATAGTTGCCTGGGTCCACCTTCTTCCCCTTTTTGAAGATAGGAACAACATTTGCTCTTCTCCAGTCTTCTGGGACTTCTCCTGTTCTCCAAGAATTTTCAAAGATTATGGAGAGGGGTTCAGAAATTTCTTCTGCTATCTCCTTCAGTACTCTGGGGTGTAATTCATCTGGTCCTGGTGACTTGAATTCATTTAGGTTAGCTAAGTGTTTCCTCACTATCTTTCTGTTTATAGATATCCTGGATTCTTCTATTCCCTTAATAGGACAGTGAAGAACAGTTGATGTTACATTTCCTTTCTGAGAGAAAACAGATGCAAAATAGGAATTTAAAAGTTCGGCCTTCTCAACATCCTGTCTTACCATTTCATCATTTTCATCCTGTAAAAATCCTATAGCATCTTTGACTTTTCTTTTACTTTTGACATATCCCCAAAATCCTTTATTATTGCTTTTGACATCTCTTGCAAGCCTCAATTCATTGTCAGCTTTAGCTAATCTGATTTGTTCCCTGCAGGTTCTGCAGACAGCATTATATTCTTCTCTAGATATGCCTCCCTCTTTCCATTTTATAAACTTTTTTTCTTCCTTTTTAGAATGTGCTTAAGTTCTGTGTTCATCCATCCTGGCTTCCTTAAATGCTTCCTATTCTTCCCTCTTTTTGGAATTGTTAACAATTGTGCTTTGAGAATTTCATTTTTCAAGATTTCCCATCCTTCCTGGACATTTTTGTCTTTAAGGATATCCAGCCATTGGATCCCTCCAATTCTCTTTCTGAATCCCTTAAAATCTGCCTTTCTGAAATCTAACCTTGATGTCTGAGTCTTCACAGGTCTTCCGCCTCTAGTTATCCAAAATTCTAAAATAGCATGGTCGCTACCTCCTAGGGTCCCAGCCACTTTTACCTCCTCAACCATTTCCTCCCTGTTTATAAGGATTAGATCCAAGGTAGCAGTTCCCCTTGTTTTCTCCCCTACCTTTTGGAAGATAAAGTTGTCAGCAAGAGAGGATAAGAATTTCCTTGACCTGTTAGTTTTGCCTGAGAGAGATTCCCAACAAAAGTCTGGATAGTTGAAATCTCCCATGACAACTGTGTCATATTTTTTGGAGAACTTGGCCATTTGATGCATAAAGAGTTCATCCATATCTTCAGCTTGCACAGGCGGCCTGTAGTAAATGCCTACAATGGTGTCCTTTCCATTGTTCTGTCCTTGTATTCTTACCCAAACAGTTTCCACAGTACTCCCAGTCTCTGAAGCTTCAATCTCTGTGCAGATATACGCGTTTCTAACATACAATGCGACACCTCCTCCTCGTTTATCAAGTCTGTTTCTTGAAAATAAGTTGTGTCCTTCTAGTCTTGTATTCCAATCATGTGTATTGTCCCACCAAGTTTCAGTGATTCCAATGACATCATATTTCTTTTCCTGTGTTAGTAGTTCCAATTCTCCTTGTTTGTTGCCCATGCTTTGTGCATTAGTATAGAAACATTTTAGTTTGTGATTGGTTTCTCTTTCTCCAATATTTTTATTATTTAGATTCTCTTGTCTTTGTTCTTCCTTTCCACTTATAATAGCAGAGTTCTCAATAGCATTTGTTAGATGTATAGCTTTTTCTGGTCTTTTGCTTCCCTTCCCATGTTGTTCTAGTTTAAAGCTCTCCTTAAAAGTGTAGCAAGGCGACTTCCAAATACATGTTTTCCAGTCTTCATAAGGTGCACCCCATCTCTAGCAAGTAGTCCATCGTAAAAGTAATTCACTCCGTGATCCAGAAATCCAAATCGTTGCTGACGGCACCATCGACGTAGCCAGTTGTTCACCTGCAGAATCTTATTCCACCTCCTTGTTCCATGGCCATCCACTGGGAGGATGGAAGAGAAGACCACCTGCGCTCCCAGTTCTTTCACTTTCTTGCCTAAGTCTTCAAAGTCTCTGCAAATGGTTTCCAGGTCGCTTCTTGCGGTGTCATTTGTCCCCACATGTAGTTGCAGGAATGGGTAGTCATCTGTAGGTCTGAAGAGTCCTGATATCCTGTCAGTCACATCTTTAATTTTTGCACCTGGAAGACGGCACATTTCTCTTGAAGTTATATCCGGTCGGCAGATAGTGGCCTCTGTTCCTCTCAACAGGTAATCCCCCATGACCACCACTCTCCGTTTCTTCTTCACAACATTTTTCTTTCTCCATCCAGGAGGACTCTGAAGGCGTACAAGGTTGCTGTTTGTGGGCAAAGTCTTATCCTGATGTATTTCTTCATCACTCTCCTGTGTAAGAGCCTGGTACTGGTTACTGAGCAGTATGGGTGCTGACTGCCTCCCGATCCTCCTGCTTCTCTGGGTCACATGTCTCCATTCCTCTGTTTCTTCAGGTGTACTTCGAATTTCTTCTCTTCCTGTAACATGAAGAGATAATTCTGCTCTGTCTAAGAACTCTTCACCTTCCTTAATGGTCTTCAACGTAGCTAACCTCTCTTCGAGATTTTGCAACTTTTCCTCCAACAGGGAAACAAGCTTGCATTTGTGGCATGTGAAGTTTGGCTTTTCCACTGGTAAGTCTGTGAACATGTAGCAAGAAATGCAGCTCACCAAATGGCTCCTGGCCTCTTCCATATTGAGATTTCTTAAAAACGATGAAAGATGAGCCAAAATTCGCGCGCCTAACGGCGCGCGGTTTTCCGATGTCCTCTTTTCAGCTGCAACGGCCAAAACCCAGTGATCAAGGAGCTCGCGGAGACTCTTCACTTACCCCAGAAGGCACTGGGAATATGCAAGTGATCTCCTCAAGACTCTTCCCCTGGTTTTTAAGAATAATTGAATGCTTGTTTATCCTTCAATATTTATTGCATGTCATGAACTTACTTTTCTTCATTTTTGTAATCACTTTTTGAATGAACAATTAAACAAGATTTATTTTATCCACAATTCAACATTGCTTTTCCTTTTTATCCTCACCGTGCTCTTACTTAAAAAAAGTAAGAAAGAGATATTTTTTTCTTCACTACCCCAGCTGTGGCATGCACACAGAGAGGAGGTAATGACAAGCGTAGGAAGATGACAGTCCATACAACACCAGTTGATCCGAGGATCACAACCTGGCTTTGTCAAGGGTTAATACTAAAATCAGAGCTTAAGTTTCACTTCTCCATTTCTTTGTAAGGTTTTGTTTCTTAGTTTTGTTGTTGTAAGATAAATTTTTGTAATTGGCATGGGCTGTCATGAAACCAGATTGTTCTCATCAGGTGCAAAGATAAGGGAGGTGGGAATGTTAAACTCTGAAGAATATGCCATTATACTACTTTCTACGCTATCTAGGTACGGACATATATGTAGTTTCCGGTTTTCTTGCAATATTATTGGCTTATAAAGTGAAATGATGCTATTGGTACTTGAGAACCTTGCATAATTAAGCAAAAGATTATAAAAGATGTGACTAAAATAAAGGGGCTTAGTGATCTGCCTCGATCCTCCCGTACAGAGACCCCAGTCTCCGTGTGGTCATTTGAGTTGCTAGCAACACTGGAATAATTTGGAAATCACTGGCTCAACCATGAAGGGTTAATTTAGCCCTCCCAAAATAGCTACCTCGACAGTGGCGCGCAACGTGGGGCCCCCGAACAGGGACGCCTCTGCCCCCGGAGGACAACAAGACAAAGGACCCTCGGAGCAGACACAGGTGCTGGAAAATTGGGACTGATCACCCCCCCACGACCACGGTAAGTTGGCAGTTATACTGTTCAGACTGACTGTTGGTGTGGTTTTCCTGTGCTTGTTGCTGCAAAGAGGATCTGAGGTTTGTCCCCTGGTGGGGTGATTCATGGGTGGAATCACATAGAGGTGTAGTCCCGTTGGGGGCCCAGTGCTCGAACCGTACCTCATAAGGGACGGACACCCCGGATTGACCAGTGATTGGGACTCTCTTTATAGTCAAAATATCCTGAACTTCCCGATCATTATTAGTATTGGGCGTGGTCATGTGATCGAAGACTGGTTAGGATACGTAACTCAGGTATATATAGAAAGATATATATAACCAGAGGTGTCCGGAGGGATAGTCTGAGACGCCCTCCTCCTTTCACTGAGTACCGTGAATTTTGGGCTTCCCAGAGGGGGTTGACCCTGTGGAACAAACGGAGACGGCTGCTCCAGTATTGTGCACAACTGAAGGATATTTAGCTCTAAAGGAGAGAATTATGTTTCTGTGGAAGAAAAAGAAAAGTTTGGAATTGTGTGAAGGATCAGATACTGTTAGTCTTATGATTCAAAGACGAGGAAAGAAATGTGTCAGGAATGCAGGAAAAATATTTTCGATTCTGGGATTTCCTAAGGGCAGGAGGCTACAGCCTATGCTATGGGATGAAGGAGTTAAAAGGTTGACTGATGATGGATTACTTAAAGGCGCTGAGGAATTCCGAGGCTTGGCACATGAATTGTATAATGAAGGTTATGTGGACATTGAACAGCAAGTGAGTCCTGATTGTTTCTGTTACTGCTATGTTGAAGAAGGAAAAATTGTCTATTATTATGGCAAAGACGGGATGTTTTATGGTTCAAGAAAGTGACTGTGCTGTGAGAATGTGATTGGTTACGAAGGATCTAAGATTGATATTAATGTGTCAGGGAAATAGTTAAAAGTAATGATTTGAAACAAGAGGTCTCCCTGCTAGATGACAATTGTACAAGAAGACCGAGAATTGCAGCCCCCACCTTTGCTGAAGGCACCTATTATCATCCGCCGCTAGCCTTAGTCCCCGTTATTGCTAGTGGTTATGAGTAGCCACCCCTTGCATTTACCAGCTCCAGAGAAAAAAAAAAAAGTTTTCAGACTTTAACCTGCTCTGTTCAGGAGAGAGAGAGAGAGAGAGAAAGAGAGAGAAAAAAAAGAGCAAACAGCAGCCTCTAGCCCCCACCGCAGCTGCAAGCACACAGTGTGCCCTTCAGCCCACACAGCAAACTCTGCCCCCCCAGACTTCAGCTAGTGGGAATCTTGCTCCTCAGCCCCTCCCTGCTAATTCTCGTTACTGCTCAGTTTGTAATCTCTCTCATATGTCCTGTAAGTTTACTAGGGGCAGATTCATTATCACAGTTCCGCTCCGGAATACAATTCCAAGATGATGGTCAGATGGTTTTTTTTTTTTGTTATATAATCCCTATGTAGATGAAGACAGTGAGGAAATCTGTATTTTGCATGCCCTTCCTACAGTTATGATGGCCCTGATAGGCTCAGATCCATCCCCAATATTGTCTGAGGATCAGTGACTCACCCCATACCTCTCAGAGATACTATCTAAACTCCTGTAAAAAGGGTCAAATGATATAGGGAAAATGCCCGTAGAACCAGTAAAAGTGTTTCTCAAACCTGGTGCCCCTTTTCCCAAAGTCCATCAATATCCTTTGAAACATGATCAGGAGCGGGGCCTCCAGGAACAAATACAAACGTTACTTGATAACGGTGCTCTGGTACCCTGTGTTTCTCCGTGTAATACGCCCTTGTTTCCCGTTAAGAAAAAGACCCCACCTGGCCAGCCCCCTGTGTACCGGCTGGTACAAGACCTACGGGCAGTTAATGCAGCCACTATTCTGGAAACTCCAGTGGTACCTAATCCTCATACTCTTTTGTCCCGAATACCCCAGGATGCTGCTTGGTTTACAGTTATTGATCTTACCAATGCCTTCTTTAGCATTCCGTTACACCGAGATTGCCAGTTTCTATTTGTATTCACTTAGCAGGGACGACAGTTAACATGGACAGTTATGCCACAAGGGGCCCAAAACAGTCCCAACCAGTTTGCAAAAAAGATATGAGCAGGTGTCTTTTGCCATTGCTGCCATTGTTAGCCTCCTTAAAGCATCTGGCAGCACTGAACTGTCGGGTTTCGGCCTCGGGACTTCAGTTCTGCCTTGGTCAAGTGATATTCTTGGGACACTGTCTCCTTCAGGGTGCCAGACACCTCGCAGAAGAAAGAAAAATAGCTGTCAGCTCCCTTCCTTTCCCAAAAGATGAATCTGAACTCCAGCGTTTTCTTATGTACTTATTGTTGTCAGTGGATACCGGATGCATCCCGCATAATGCAACCCCTTTACAATGCCTTGAAAGACGGCATAATGAGCTATAAGGGAAGATGGCAGTGATGAGGATTACCTCCAATATGATTGTTCCCGACTTCTGACTGAAGAAACAGCTACTCCACCAAATGCCAGTGAGAATCCACTCCCAAATCCTGATCTGGTGTTATACACGGATGGTTCAAGATATGCTGACGAGTTTGGTAGATTCACACGGGATACGCTGCTGCCACAGAGGACACTGTAGTGCACGCAGCTGCGCTCCTGCCCTCACAGTCAGCACAAGAAGCAGAACTCCAGGCTCTGTCTACTGCATGTACTTTGGCCAAGAACAGACGGGCTAATATATACACGGACTCACGGTATGCATTTGGTATTGCTCACGATTTTGGAGCTCTATGGGCCAATCGAGGGTTTATTACTACTGCCGGAACCCCAGTGAAAAATGCTGAAGCTGTTAAAACCCTCATGGGCTCGATCACATTACCTACTCAGGTGGCCATTATCAAAGTTAAGGCGCACGGTCCTAGGAACAGTCCACAGACTGTTGGCAACACATTTGCGGATATGCAAGCAAAAGCCGCCGCTCTCTTACCCGTTGAACCAACCATACCAACTGTGGTGACCACACGCTCTCAGTGTAAACAGTTACAAGAAGAACTGACCCTACAAGAACCTGATGATCGACAACAGACTGAAGTTTGCTGTCGGACCCCGCGAGACTGCTTAATGACGATGCAGAGAATGTCTCCAAAGGAAGCGGTGAAGCAATGGAAGACTGATGGGGCACGTATGGATAATGGTCTCTGGAAAAAGGACAAACTTGTGTGTCTCCCTAAGCGGATGTACCCTGCTATTGCCACATGGGCACATGGGCCTACACATCGAGGAAAAAAATCAGGCCCTCGCACTGGTGCAAAAATTCTACTGGGCCCCGGTTCTCCAGTTGGAAGCATTCCCTGTTACCAACATGACTGCAAAGACCACAGCGAAGAAACTGGTGATGGAAGTCATATGCAGATATGGGGTTCCAGAAGTTGTTGAAAGTGATCAAGGTCCGGCCTTTTCTTCTCATGTGTACTAAGAAGTTCTGACAATGCTTGGATCCACTGTAGCCCTCCATAATCCGTACCACCCACAATCCAGTGGTGAAGTTGAGAGGCTGAGGGAACACTGAAGGGATAATTGACCAAAATGATGCAGGAGACTACGGCTCCATGGCCAGAGCTCCTACCCATTGTACTCTACCACATCCGTACTGCCCCTATTGCAAAATATGGCCTGTTCCCATATGAGATATTGTTTGGTACTAGGCCCCCAGCTGCAAATTTCCAGCCTCAGCTGTTATCAGAAGAGACTGACCGTGTTGTTCAATATGTTATTCTGCTTAGTAAAAATCTTGCTAACACCCATGTTCTAGTTTTCTCTTCTTTTCCAGATTCAGCAGAAACCGACACCTTCTATAACCTGAAGCCTGGTGATTTGGTAGTCGTGGAGAGGCATGTCAGGAAGCACGGACTAGAACCATTGTATGACGGTCCCTATCAAGTTCTCCTCATCACCCAACAAGCCAATAGCAAATGAAGGGACATAATGTTCTGGTTTTTCGCATTTTCCATATTATTATTGGTAGAAGTTAAAAGTTAAAGTTAGAAGATATTCAAAGACTCAGAGATTAATACGATAAAGACAATGATTGTAATAAGGACAGTTGGGGTCAGACACCTTCTCCTTTCTCAATCCAGCCAATTGGCTTAAGGGCATTGGGGGCTGGATAGCTGGGATCTTACAGAGCTTGTTGCACATTGCTGCCTGTATCCTTGTTGTATATGTGATACTAAAACTTGTTCTTTGGCGTATTTCTGTATGTATTAGGAAATTCTGCACTAAGCCAGCTAATGATGATACCAAAGGTGTCGTTGCCCCTGCTCTTCTCTGCACCGATCTCAAAAGGCTACTTGATGAAGATGTTGAAGCCAAGCACATGGCTACCTACAAAAGATCCCCACCACCATCATCAAAAATTGTTATTCGTGAACTGCAGTATACAGGGGGGATGGGTGCGCCGCGACAGCCATGACTGGTAACGCGGCATCAGTCATGTGAAGACCAGTACCCCTCAAGCTGTTAGCTTGGGATAGCACCTCTGATGCTGCATATGTGTTAAAAAAATTTATCTAGGGGGGAATGTCAAGGGTTAATACTAAAATCAGAGCTTAAGTTTCACTTCTCCATTTCTTTGTAAGGTTTCGTTTCTTAGTTTTGTTGTTGTAAGATAAATTTTTGTAATTGGCATGGGCTGTCATGAAACCAGATTGTTCTCATCTGGTGCAAAGATAAGGGAGGTGGGAATGTTAAACTCTGAAGAATATGCCATTATACTACTTTCTACGCTTATTAGGTACGGACATATATGTAGTTTCCGGTTTTCTTGCAATATTATTGGCTTATAAAGTGAAATGATGCTATTGGTACTTGAGAACCTTGCATAATTAAGCAAAAGATTATAAAAGATGTGACTAAAATAAAGGGGCTTAGTGATCTGCCTCGATCCTCCCGTACAGAGACCCCAGTCTCCGTGTGGTCATTTGAGTTGCTAGCAACACTGGAATAATTTGGAAATCACTAGCTCAACCGTGAAGGGTTAATTTAGCCCTCCCAAAATAGCTACCTCGACAGCTTCATCTTCTAGGGTCGACTACTCCACCTGTGGCACGCACACAGAGATGAGGTAGCAATAGGTGTAGGAAGATGACAATCCATTGAGTCCATGCAAGGTACAAGGCCAGTGGATCTGAGCATCACAACCTGGCTTCTCCAAACGTATCCACGGTTCAGTGATGAACAGATCTGTATTCTTCCTACCAAGGCTGAAAATCCCTAGATTGCTTCCAGAATGATACATCCGTGTATCTTGTGATGATGCTGTGGCTTCTGTCCTGTCTCTTGTCCTTTGGATGTATAGATGTCCTGGCAGAATCTCTCTGGCTGTTTCTCTCTCTCAGTCTCTATACAGAGACATACAAAACCTACAAAAGGCAAAATGAAAAAACCCTGCTTTAATTAAATAAGTAAAAAGCAAAAGTGCATTTAAATCATACAGAGTTCTTAGTAATACTGTATTTGATCAAACATAGCATAAAAGCCGTCCCACCATCGACAAGGTGACTCTGTGGTCGGGGCGGTCCTACACTGTCTAATATTAAAAACCTTATCATGTGTCAAAGTTGACGTCTGTGTGAATAAGGGCAGACAAGGACCGGGTCCCAATCACCGGACACCAGTCAGGGGAAGCCTTTAAATACAATTTCCAGCTCAGGAGAGGAAGGCCACTCCCCAGCTTGCACAGAATGCAAAAATACAAAGAAAAAAAAGCGGCTTTTATGCTATGTTTGATCAAATACAGTATTACTAAGAACTCTGTATGATTTAAATGCACTTTTGCTTTTTAATTTTTTAATTACAGCAGGGTTTTTTCATTTTGTCTTTTGTAGGTTTTGTCTGCTTTTTGGCCATGTGAACATGCATCTATACGCTGTATGTGTACCAACTCAAACCAAGCTCAATTTTTGTGTTTTTTCTTTGTATTTTTGCATTCTGTGCAACCTGGGGTGTGGCCTCCCTCTTCTGAGCTGGAAATTGTATTTAGAAGCTTCCCCTGACTGGTGTCCAGTGGTTGGGACCCGTTCCTTGTCTGCCCTTATTCACACAGACGTCAACTTTGACACATGATAAGGTTTTTAATATTAGACAGTGTAGGACCGCCCCGACCGCAGAGTCACCTTGTCGATGGTGGGACGGCTTTTATGCTATGTTTGATCAAATACAGTATTACTAAGAACTCTGTATGATTTAAATGCACTTTTGCTTTTTACTTATTTAATTACAGCAGGGTTTTTTTCATTTTGTCTTTTGTAGGTTTTGTATGCTTTTTGGCCATGTGAACATGCATTTATACGCTGTATGTGTACCAACTCAAACCAAGCTCAATTTTTGTGCTTTTTCTATACAGAGGCATGTAATCTATTTTTACACTTAACAAGTGTCCCTCATTCAGTATTTACATAAAGGGTAAGAATGGAGAAGAGATTATTATAGCATTACTTGATTATTTCAACTATTTGCATAGTTTTTCCCTCTCTGCTTTAGAAGTCAACAAATACAATGCATAATTAGTATATCAGCAAACATCAGTAGTGATCAAAATTTTCTAACCAAATATTACAATTCATTATTTCTAAAAGAGCAGCTAATCTTAAAAAAACAAGTAATATAATCAATGCACTCTTTGATCAATTAAACACCTTCAATGACCTAGAGGGGCTGGAGAGCCTCACCGCTAATATTATGTATAAACTTAAGCAAAAGGAAAAAAAGACATAATAAATAAAAAATGCGTAAATTCGCAAGGGATAATATCTCTATATATGAGACCTACAAACAAGATCACTCCAATAGTAATGAAGATTCTAATCATAGCCCAAATAATAATAATAATTTTATAACTCTGGATGAATATAATAGATCTCTGACGCAAAATCCATCAGAGACATCTATGGTGTTTTCTACATGTAGTAATTCAACACAATACACACCTGTTTCAACTCGTATTCAATTAAGAAATACACAAAACCTCTCGCCGGGGGCGGATGGTACCTCCAACCACCCCCACTACCAGGAGGATCTCTCCACTATTTCAGATTCTCCTTTCTTGGATGTTGACAACATTCCTACCACCAACAGATATTCGGAACTAGCTGCATTGGAAGAGGAACCAGATAATGCCAGTAATTGGGAGGAATCTACGCCCTCAGGAAGCAATACATTATGGGTACATGAACCTAGCAGACCTATAAGTACATTATCAAATTCGGCCAAAGGAACAAAACCTATTAATTCAATATATAGAAAAACCCTGTCTATTAATAGACCTCAAAATGGGAAAAATCCAGCCCGAAGGCAATCAGTTTCAAATTATGGTCCAAATTATTAACCTATTTATAGATCAAAAATGACTATTAACCATTCGACAAAGCCCAAAAGGCAAGTAGGCCTCCATACTCATCCATCTATTAAGGATTTTTTTCAGATACAAAACAAAAAGAGGTAAGAGGGGTAGGTCACTCTCCTAAAAGAAAATAAACAAACTTGATCATATAGAATCAATGAATGCACAAAAGTTTTTTAATTTAAGTTCTTACCAACTCTCAACAAATGAGAGATTATTACTTCAAAAGGGTCTAAAATTCGCACCAACTGCTACATCCAAACCATTTAATCTATATATTAGCATGAAGAAATACCTTCATAATCTTGCCCTAAAGAAATATTTTTTTAAAAAAGGGGACAATTATAAAAACCAACCTACACTAGTGCCAGCCCCACATCTACAAATTTTATTCACACTGGTTTGTCCTTACCCTCCACTTTTAACCCTCTGAATGAATATTCAAATTCATTCAGAACATTTGAGACCTTGGTAACAGCAGAAATAAGAAAAATTAATAACCGATCAACTAAAACGGTTACACACAATTTAAGTTTAGGAGAAAGGAAGGCCATCATTAAACTTCAGGAAAACAACCAAATTGTAATCCGCCCGGCGGACAAAGGTGGGGGCATTGTAGTAATGGATAATTCATTTTATCATGAAGAATCCCTGAGACTCCTAGGGGATGCAATCACATATAAGGGTACCGTTACACCTAGCGATGCACCAGCGATCCCGACTAGCGATATGACGCTGTCAGGATCGCTGGTGCATCGCTGGGTGGTCGCTAGTGAGCTGCCACACAGGCAGATCTCACCAGCGACATCCCTGGAGACGGGGATCGCTACTTACCTGTCAGACGCGGCGATCCTGCATCCTCCCGCCCAGCTCCACGCGTCGCTCGTTGTCACAGCAGGAAGCGCCGCAGGCAGCAGACGACGAGGAATGGTCCAGCAGCTTCTCGCGCGATCAGCGATAACCAGCGGGGGAGCCGGTCGGAGGTAAGTATCACATGCAGCGATATCGCTAGCAATATCGCTGCAACGTCACAAAATCGGTGACTTTGCAGCGATATTGCTGGCGATATCGCAGTGCGTAACGGGGGCTTAAGCAAATTCCTTCTGACCCCACCATCCAGTTCATGAAGGAATTGAACATGTTGGCAACAAAAGGCAAAACTATAGGGATCTTAAATAAAAAAGAATTCCAATACATTAATAATAAAACTCCCTCTATAGCAGTATTTTACCATATCCTAAAGATTCACAAGAATATAACCCCCCCCGGCAGGCCAATTATATCTGGTATAAACTGCCTTACTGCCATCCTATCAAGATATGTTGATACGCACTTACAAAAATGTATGTCACTGCTGCCATCTTACCTAAAAGACACTACACACACCCTACAAATTTTAGATTCACTAGAGTGGAATAGCAACTCCATTCTGGGAACATTAGATATAAAGTCCCTTTATACAGTTATTGACCCTTTGAAAGGCTGCCAGGCAGCCGAGTTTTTTCTCGATACCTTGGGAATGTACCATAATTCCCAAATAGCGTTTATTGTTGAGTGTATCGAGTTCATCCTCAAGCATAACTATTTTTCAAACGATAACCAATATTATTTACAGACACATGGCACTGCTATGGGTACGCGTTTCGGGCCCAGTTTTGCAAATGTATATGTAGGCATATGGGAGCACAATTTCATTTTCCAAAATAATAGTCTCCATAAGGGCTTGAGATTGTGGAAGCGATTTGTTGATGACATACTTTTTGTTTGGGATGGCACATCTATAGACCTTCAAACATTTATTACCAGTTTAAACACAAATCCATATGGCTTGGAATTCACACCTACATGTAGTAAGATTAGTGTGAATTTCCTCGACTTAACTATTTGTGTGGAAAACAATAAATTAATCTCTAAGGGGTACCACAAGGAGGTGGATTCGAACAGCTATATCCACATCAATAGCTGTCACCTACCGGTGTGGTTAAAAAACATACCCAAGAGCCAATACATGAGGGTAAAAAGAAATTGTACAAACGCCCAGGATTTCCATAAGGAAAGAACGCCTGACAGGTCAGTTTATGGAAAAGGGCTATGATCCCCAAATATTGAAGAAAACCAAGAAAGAGGTGGAAAATATGTCTAGAACCTCTTTAATATTCAAACCTCGTAATAAGGATACTCCATCCACCATTCAAGATCAAATCAAACAACTACCCATTATTACACAATTTCATGCGGGCCATAAAAGATTCAATAACATCAATCGAAAATATTGCCCTATATTACAAGGAGACAAACATATAGGGGACTTGTTACCGAAACACCCTGGATTTGTGTATACTAGAGCCCAGAATCTAGGGCTTCTAGTGGCACCCACTACAAAAACCATTAAACACGTAACTAGGCCATCCTTACGCCAAACACTTCTTATCAATTCAGATGCACAATCCTCCGGTTTTTTGGCATGCGGCAAATGTTCATGCTGTATTAGGACACTGACACGATGGAAGTTACAAACGTCATTCACAGATATGACAAATAATGAGTTCATAATTAGGGATGAAATAACCTGTGCAACGAAGGGAGTGAAATATATTCTCAGGTGCCCCTGCAATAAACTCTATGTAGGTAGAACCAAGAGACGCTTAATGGATAGGATGAAGGAGCACCTGGATAACATTAAAAAAGGATAGGTCACCCCTTATCACGTCACTTTTTGGATAAACACAATAAGTCCTACAAGGGGGTATCCTATTGTGGAATCCAGGTGGTCCCCCAAAAATCCAAGGAAGGGCAATTATTTAAAAGCCATGTCAAGAGTGGAGTCTAAGTGGATTTACACTCTTGACAGTCTGGCCCCAAAAGGCCTCAACTATGAGATAGAGCTATATGCTTTTTAATTAGAGGTTTTTAAATAACTTTTATCCTACCTCTATGTTATATTTTTTGCATTGTCATTTTTATCCGCAATTTATGGCACATAAAAACTAAGGATATATCACCTTTTCACGCCAGTTCCCCTTCCCTCCTAATTTTTTCCTTTATTAAAGAACCACTGCGACAGGTTCATTATGGTTTAGAAAGAAATATATTTTTATATTTTTCTCTATTTTATTATCCTACATTTTTTTCTTCTTTTTTTTCTTTTTTAGTTTTGTGCCTAATTTTGAAAAAATTGATACACTGCAAATACGAGCAGCATGTAGCTTTTAGTGCACAGTCTTTTAATACATAATAGTTTATATGCCTCATTAACATACAGGGAGTTCATATGTTTTTATAATCCTTTTATATTCATACCTATATTCAGTCTCGGGCAAGCAGTGCCAAATTATCTTAAAATTGTTTTAAAATAAAAGTTATGTTTTAACAGATTATATACTTGGCTAGGTAAATCTCCAATTTTTTCAGACAAAGCAGGTTGTCCAATGTGATAAACTAACAACATAACATCTAATCACATTAGAATTACTACTAATCGGATTATAACAAGGCAACAGATAAAGAACAGCCATTATTGTCTTAGATTAGTAAGGGGAGTGTTTTCAGTTGGGCGAGCTACTATATAAGGACGGGCTGACAGGCACACAGCATAGCCCTGACGAAGAGGGAAACCCCCTCGAAACGCGTTGGTTGTTTTGTGCCTCTCGTGCACCCGTCCTTTACACTGCCTGTGACGTCACAGTAGCCCCGCCCCCTGATCTCGCCGCGTCCTCGACGATACTTCCTGCCGGAGTACGTGAGGTGCAGGCGTTTCACCCACTCCCCGGCAACACGCTACTTCTCCTGTCATCCTACCAGTAGCTGCCGCCTCAGCCAGATTGCGACACTCAGCAATCACCACAAGTGTATACGAGCCCTAACAGGACTAACTGGTAGCTGCGACACCAGTACACTTAGTGAATCAGCGTATTTACTTTCATTTAGTGGTTGCCATATTTATTCTATCAGTGGACATCACCCCTGCAACGGCTATAATAAAGCCAGCAGAGATCAGCATAAAGAATCGCATCGGGATCCACTGCCCGTTCAGCAGCCTGCATCACCCACACATTACAACCGGAGTCTAACCACGGTGTTCATATCACCGGACATTGCTCACCTCCTGGGTAAAAACCAGCACCAGTAAGTGCGCACGTACCACTGACACTGGGACTGAATATCAAGTTTGTGGCCACTATTAGTGACCAAACCTAACCCCTTTCTTTTTATACAGCACTCTGTTATTGGTCAGCCAGAAAGGGACCACTCCATCACCTCCAATGGAATAGAAATCTTAGCTATAACCAGTGAGTATAGTGGATTTGTAAAGAATAGCATTAACCCCTTTTTTCAGTCATATATGGATATTTTCATTCTATTATTATTACCTTACTAGCATCTCCGACCACCAAACAAGAGAAACTGCGAGTTATTCACAACACAGATATTCCAATCTACACTGAACACTCTACACCAACCTCACTATAAGTACTAACCAACTAACAATCTGGTTAAAGATCTAGTATCCTCCCCCCTTTTGTCTTTATAAACCTACTCAGTATAGCGCGGAGAATGACATAAATATACAGTCTATTTAGGTTTTATAACAGGAGCCGACACAGTCCTGTCTTTTTCATCATAGAATCATAGAATCATAGAGTTGGAAGGGACCTCCTGGGCCATCTGGTCCAACCCCCTGCTCAAAGCAGGATTCGCTAAATCATCCCAGTCAGATGTCTGTCCAGCCTCTGTTTGAAGACTTCCATTGAAGGAGAACTCACAACTTCTCTTGGCAGCCTGTTCCACTCATTGATCACTCTAACTGTCAAAAAGTTTTTTCTAATATCTAATCATTGCCTCCTCCCATTCAGTTTCATCCCATTGCTTCTAGTCTTTCCTTGTACAAATGAGAATAAAGTTGATCCTTCTACAATGTGACAGCCCTTTAGATATTTGTAGACAGCTATTAAGTCTCCTCTCAGTCTTCTCTTTTGCAAACTAAACATTCCCAAATCCTGCAACCTTTCCTCATAAGACAGGGTTTGCAGACCGGTCACCATTCTGGTCGCTCTTTTCTGAACTTGCTCCAGTTTGTTGATGTCTTTTTTAAAATGTGGTGCCCAAAACTGGACACAATATTCCAGATGAGGTCTGACCAAAGAGGAGTAGAGGGAAATAATGACTTCACGTGATCTAGACTGTATGCTTCTGTTAATACATCCTAGAATTGCATTTGCCTTTTTTGCTGCTGCATCACACTGTTGACTCATATTCAGTCTGTGATCTATTAGTATACCCAAGTCTTTTTCACATGTGCTGTTGCTTAGCCCTATTCCTCCCATTCTGTATATGCTTTTTTCATTTTTATTGCCCAGATGTAGTACTTTGCATTTTTCCCTGTTAAAAATCATTCTGTTAGTTGCTGCCCACTGCTCCAGTTTATTTATATCTTTTTGAATCCTCTCTCTCTCTTCTCTAGTATTAGCTATCCCACCTAGCTTTCTGTCATCAGCAAATTTAATCAGTTTACCCTCAATTCCTTCATCTAAATCGTTGATAAAGATGTTGAATAATACAGGGCCCAGGACAGAGCCCTGTGGTACCCCACTTGAGACATTCTTCCAACTGGATGTGCAGCCATTTATGACCACTTTGGGTCCGATCACTAAGCCAGTTATGAATCCACCTAACAGTTGCCTTGTCCATTCCATACTTAGACATTTTTTCAATAAGGATTGTATGAGATACTTTGTCAAATGCTTTGCTGAAGTCCATCATAGAAGGAAATTAAGTTAGTCTGACATGACTTATTAGTTACAAACCCATGCTGACTCTGTTTAATCACTTCATTCTTATCTAGGTACTGACATACATGTTGTTTAATAATTTGTTCAAAGATCTTTCCTGGTATAGAAGTCAGGCTCACCAGCCTATAGTTGCCTGGGTCCACCTTCTTCCCCTTTTTGAAGATAGGAACAACATTTGCTCTTCTCCAGTCTTCTGGGACTTCTCCTGTGCTCCAAGAATTTTCAAAGATTATGGAGAGGGGTTCTAAAATTTCTTCTGCTATCTCCTTCAGTACTCTGGGGTGTAATTCATCTGGACCTGGAGACTTGAATTCATTTAGGTTAGCTAAGTGTTTCCTCACTATCTTTCTGTTTATAGATATCCCGGATTCTTCTATTCCCTTAATAGGACAGTGAAGAACAGTTGAGGTTACATTTCCTTTCTGAGAGAAAACAGATGCAAAATAGGAATTTAAAAGTTCGGCCTTCTCAACATCCTGTCTTACCATTTCATCATTTTCATCCTGTAAAAATCCTATAGCATCTTTGACTTTTCTTTTACTTTTGACATATCCCCAAAATCCTTTATGATTGCTTTTGACATCTCTTGCAAGCCTCAATTCATTGTCAGCTTTAGATAATCTGATTTGTGCCCTGCAGGTTCTGCAGACAGCATTATATTCTTCTTTAGATATGCCTCCCTCTTTCCATTTTATAAACATTTCTTTCTTCCTTTTTGCATCTGAGGTTTTCTTCAGATAGGTAGCGCCCGTGTATACTCTATTTTTCAAGCGCAAAATAAAAGTCAATATTACCGGCTGACACAAGCAAAAGTCTGTTTTCTTGACCAACCAGAAATCAACACTTAAATTTAAAGCCAACATACAGATAACATTCTATTATTCTTCATCTGCTAAAAAGTCATCTGGTTAATTAAGGAACAATGCTGCATGTCTTCACAATGCCAAAAGTAAAAAAAAATGTTTCTAAAAATATTTAAAAAATATCAAAGTGCAATTCTTTTATACTTTACCTAATAAAGAGGAGCTATTTTTACTGATACAGTGGGTACGGAAAGTATTCAGACCCCTTTAAATGTTTCACTCTTTGTTTCATTGCAGCCATTTGCTAAATTCAAATTCATACTATCTATTCCTGACACTGGAGTGGATTATAAACTGCTGAAGTATATAGTTTGAGGTAGAATCATACAATGGTAGAGTTGGAAGGGACCTCCTCGGCCATCTGGTCCAACCCCCTGCTCAAGGGAGGATTCGCTAAATCATCCCACTCAGATGTCTGTCCAGCCTCTGTTTGAAGACTTCCATTGAAGGAGAACTCACCACTTCTTGTGGCAGCCTGTTTCACTCATTGATCACTCTAACTGTAAAAAAGTTTTTTCTAATATCTAATCTGTGTCTCCTCCCATTCAGTTTCATCCCATTGCTTCTAGTCTTTCCTTGTACAAATGAGAATAAAGTTGATCCTTCTACAATGTGACAGCCCTTTAGATATTTGTAGACAGCTATTAAGTCTCCTCTCAGTCTTCTCTTTTGCAAACTAAACATTCCCAAATCCTGCAACCTTTCCTCATAAGACAGGGTTTGCAGACCGGTCACCATTCTGGTCGCTCTTTTCTGAACTTGCTCCAGTTTGTTGATGTCTTTTTTAAAATGTGGCGCCCAAAACTGGACACAATATTCCAGATGAGGTCTGACCAAAGAGGAGTAGAGGGAAATAATGACTTCACGTGATCTAGACTGTATGCTTCTGTTAATACATCCTAGAATTGCATTTGCCTTTTTGGCTGCTGCAGGTCTGAGATCTGCCAATATGGGGCTAGTTTTCTGACTGTTTCAAATAACATGATTCATGATTTTAGTTTTTTTTTTTTTCGATTAGTCTCGCTTGAATATAGGTCAATATTAAATAGTTTCTTGATGAGTCGCCTTTGGTGAGGATGATGAAACCCATAGAAATGAGAGGCTTGGAGAGTGAGTGTGTATACGTCACCTCACCCTATATACTGAGATGTGGGGTACATGTTTTTTCTATTAGTCACCTACTGACTAACCTTCAGGGGGTGAATTATGGGTATAGCTTTACATTTGGAATTAATAAAGTTTAGTTTTATCCTTTTGTCAGCAAACATGAAGAATGACAAGAGACAACCCATTTAAGAAGATTTAATTTTGGGTAAAACTATTCCAACATTATTAACATAAAAAAGGCTTCTCCCCTATGTGACGTCTCTGATGTTTATTAACAGTTGATTTCCAAGTAAAATATTTCCCACATTAAGAAAGTGAAAATGGCTTCTCCCCTGTGTGACTGCTCTGATGTCTAACAAGATTCCCTTTCTGGTTAAAACATTTCCCACATTCTGAACATGAAAAATGTTTCTCCCCTGTGTGAGTTCTATGGTGCCTAATAAGATCATGTTTCTGTTTAAAACATTTCCCACATTCTGAACAGGAAAAAGGCTTCTCCCCTGTGTGAGTTCTCTGATGTCTAACAAGAATCGCTTTCTGGCTAAAACATTTCCCACATTCTGGACAGGAAAAAGGCTTCTCCCCTGTGTGAGTTCTATAGTGAGTAACAAAACGTGATTTCTCGTTAAAACATTTCCCACATTCTGAACATGAAAAAGGCGTCTCCTCTGTGTGAGTTCTTTGGTGCCTAACCAATTCTGATTTATCGATAAAACATTTCCCGCATTCAGAACATGAAAAAGGCTTCTCCCCTGTGTGAGTTCTATAGTGAGTAACAAAACGGGATTTCCATGTAAAATATTTCCCACATTCTGAACATGAAAATGGCTTCTTTGCTTTAGGAGCAGTTTGTTTTTTATTGCCTCTTCTGTGACTTTGATTTTCCTTATTAGTCAGTAATGAATCAGAAGATGGGACCTGCTCTATAGGACCAGATGACAGATCTCTGCTGTGAATGGATGATAATATATCTGGAGAAACAGCAATCGCTTCAGTTGTATCTTGTAGGATCTCAAGATCATCAGATTTAAAAATTGAAGATGTCAGCTGTCCCTCTGATCTCCTGTTATAGTCATCTGCTAAGATAAAAAAACATTTTTTTTAAATAAAATATCCTTGAGTTTTATATTTTTGAACATTTCTACTTAAACTGTACATAAAAATGGCAAGCTATGTAAAAAACTTTAATTATTTACCAAGACAATGACAGTTCACAGTCTAATAGAAAACCTTGTTGGATGAGCCAGCAGTGTGCGGTGTTCAACTGTTTGTTCATTCTGCCTCCCAAATATCAAATGTAAAGAAACCAATCAATGTTATGTAGGCGAAAATAATACCAATTCTCATCTCACAAAAACAAGACCCCACTCAGGTCCATCATTTGTCAATAGAAAAACAGATAAGGCAGGTTAGGGTTAGTGCTATAGTTAGGGTTAGTGTTGGGGCTAAAGTTAGGGTTTATTCTAAAGTTAGGGGTAGGGTAAAAAATTAGGCTTTTCTCAATTGTCTCCCCAATAATTTGGTCACGTCAGAGTTTTCTATTTCCGGAAAAAATAAAATAAAAATGAATAAAATGGCCGGTCAGTATTATAGTGCAGAGGAGGCTTATGCACTTTTATGTTCTGACAGTGAAGAAAGTGCAGTGTCAGATGGCGATGTGGATTTCGAGGGCTTTAGTAGCAGCGACAGTGATAGCTCAGAAATGAGCATTGATTCTGGTCCATCCTCACACACAAGGACCAGTACAACAAGAAGGTCAAATAGCGCTTCAGGAGAAATGTCTCCAACTCAGGGAACAATGCCCAGTACTAGCGCTGTCCCTAGTGCTCATGAATTGGCGCACACCAATGTCCAAGGGGCTTTGCCTCTTGATGTAGCATTTCCCAGATAGGAGGCTTCGGATTCGGCTACTCCATTCATCCCTAATTTTAATGCCATTCCTGGTATAAATGTGGAGGTGGAAAAATTTGGACCAATTATTTTTTTTAATTTGTTTCTGACAGATAGCTTGCTAGAGCATATTGTCCTACAAATTTATATATGTCCCAATTCGTCAGCCAGAATCCACGATCCTATTATGCTAGGTCAAATTTATGGACAAACTAATGTCCTAGAAAAGAAAACATTTTTAGGACTTACATTCGCAATGGGGCTTGTTAAAAAACGAGCATTCAGTCTTATTGGTCCAACCGCCTTGTTCAAGCCACCCCTATGTTTTCTGCCGTTCTTCCTAGGACCTGTTATGAAAGCTTTTCGCATGTATGAGGGGAAAGACAGCCAACTAGACCCACCAGGATGCCCTACTTATCTGGGGACATCTGGAAAAATGGTTTGGGAGGAGATAACTCCATTTTTGCAAAAAGGCTACAATCTATATGTTGCCAACTACTACACCAGCATATCTCTATTTAAAAGTCTGGTTGAACATAACATAGGGGCTTGTGGGACCATTCACAAAAACTGTCAGGGGTTTCCACAATCATTGGTCAGCAAAAATCTCCGAAAGGGGCAGTCAGGGGCTTTACACAATGGAGAGCTGCTTGTCCTTAAGTATAAGGATAAAAAAGATATTTTTATCCTGAGCTCGATGCACACAGATGCCACAAGGGCCACTGCAGACCAACAGGGATCCACTACTCCAAAACCTGTGTCTGTCATTGACTACAACAAATATATGGGGTGTGGACCTTGCAGATCAGGTTCTACAGCCATACCAGGTATCAAGAAAGTCATATATCTGGTATAAAAAGTTAGTCATGTATTTGTTTCAGGTGGCCACATATAATTCTTTTGTGTTATACAAAAAAGCTGGAAATGCAGATACTTTCCTTGATCATCAGGAAAAGGTCACTGAAAATCTTGTTTTTGAAAATTCTGTCCCCGCCAATCCTTTAGAATGTGAAGATGTGAGAAGACTCACTGAGCGACATTTTATTGCACTCATCCCAGTAACTGAAACAAGAAAGATCCCCCAGAGAAGATGTCGTGTATGTTCCAAGAGAGGAATGAGGCATGATCCCCGCTATTATTACCCACAATGCCCATCACTGCCAGCCTTATGACTCCATGACGGCTTTACAATCTTCCACACAGAACCACGTTTTTGAACTGTTTTGACATTCAAGCATTTGGATTATTTAGTGACAGACACATTTCAGTAGAGCTGACGTAACAATTTCCGGGGGTAGGTGGGGGGAGGTCTCCAGAGACACAAGCTGGGCACAATATATTGGGCACTACAATGACATTTCTGCAATTTTTGCTCTAAAACTTCCACTGCGAGTTTCTGGAAATCATCCATGTAGTGAAAATGGTCACTATATCCATAGATGAATTGACATAGGGGTGTCATTTCCAACATGGGGTCACTTCAGGGGGGATTCTGTTGTTCTGGCACTTAGCATCTCTCCAAAGTGCCACAACAGCAGAATCCCCCCTGAAGTGACCCCATTTTGGAAATGACACCCCTATGTCAATTCATCTATGGGTGTAGTAACCATTTACCTATCTATATATTTTCCAATGTAATATCAGGGGTTAAAACAACATTTTAGTGGTAAAAATGTAATTATTTTTTCTTCACTGGCCAATGGTATAATTTTCTATGGAACAGCAGTGGTGTCAGTATGCTCACTGCACCACTAGAAGAATTCATTCAGGGAAGTATTTGGTAAAATGCAGTCACTTTTGGGGCTTATGCTTATTTGGCACCTCAGGGGCTCTGACAATGTGACATGCCACCCACAAACAATTCCAGAAAAATCTGCTCTCCAATATAGCGCTCCTTCCCTTCCGAGCTCTGCCATGCGCCCAAACAGTGGTTTACCCCCACATATGGAGTATCGGCATGCTCAGGAGAAATTGCACTACAACTTTTGGGGTCCAATTTCTCCTGTTACCCTTTGAAAAAAATGGAGGGCAAAAAGATAATTTTTTGTTGAAAAAATATGATTTTTTTATTTTCATGGCTCTAGGTAATTAACTTCTACGAAGCACTTGGGGGTTCAAAGTGCCCACCACACATTTCCTTGGGGGGTCTAGTTTTCAAAATGGGGTCCCTTGTTGTGGGTCTCCACTGTTTAGGCACATCAGGGGCTCTCGAAACGCGACATGGCAACCGCTAATTATTCCAGCATATTTTACATTCTAAAAGTCAAATGGCACGCCTTCCTTTCCGAGCCCTGCTGTGCGCCCAAGCAGTAGATTTCCCCCACATATGGGGTATCGGCATGCTCAGAAGAAATTGCAAAACAAAATGTATAGTCCATTTTCTCCTGTTACCCTTGTGAAAGTAAAAAAAAAAAAAAAGGTATAAAGGAAAATTTTTGTCATTTATTTTTTCCTTCTACATTCCATTCATTCCTGTGAAGCACCTGAAGGGTTAATAAACTTCTTGAATGTCGTTTTGAGCACCTTGAGGGGTGCAGTATTTAGAATGGTGTCACTTTTGGGTATTTTCTGTCATATTTACCCCCTCACTGTTTAACTTTTAACCCTTATAACTTCCTAACAAAAAAAATTTGATATAGTTCATATAGAGGCTACTGCGCAGGCGCCGCCATCACCGGTGACATTTTGCTGGATGTAATTTTTTTTTTCTAAGCCTCACAATAGCCACAATATTATAGGCATTATCACCAATAATATCAATGCTATTATATGCATTATGTAATAATGGGGGCAGGTCAGTGAGGGGTCAGCGACCAGTCATAGGCCGATACAGAGGAATATGTAATCAGAGCACCACATAAAGCCCCGCCCACAGCCCCGCCCACAGCCCCGCCCCAGAGCACGAGAATCTCATTAACTGAAAACTACAAATACAGATTACACAACAGTAAACCAGAGTTGCCCTCATTTATGGTGGACCATTGGAGCTACTATGGATCCTGAGCAGAAGATTAGAGAAAATAATATTGCTCTCCATTTCAGGAGAGATTGTGCAGTAATCTGAATTCCTTAGGATCAGAAACAATGTAATTGGTTGTAAGTTCTATAGAAAAGGGATTTCACTGCCCAAAGTCATTTGAACAGTTTTGGGTGGAGGAGAATGTTGTGGTCTAGAGGCAAAATGGTGATCATGGTAATACGGCCGGACTACACCACCGATAAAGCAGCCACAGCCGGTGACTGAGAGGAATCTGTGACTTCTCTGCATTCAGTGGTTACTACTCACCTGGGTAGTCATATGTGGGAATCTCCTCTTTACACCACTCATCACCCCTCACATATGTCTCTGTAGTATTAATATGGGTCAGATCTTCACCCTGAAACAAATATTGTAAAAGTCACCGACAGATGGAGAAGTCCCATCTATGATCAGCTCTAATCCTGCCATCTCCACCGTTCTCATTACACAAGTATAAAACATATAATTACTGGTGGATAAAACAAGACTGAGCACAAGACCTTCACAGCCGTCTACACATCACAGGGGAGATCTCCTGACACCTTCTCTCCATCTACCTGATGATCCTGAGGAACACTGGGATCTTCTTGTTTCCAGTCCTGTGGAAGAAGAGGACGGGGACATCTCTCTGGTGTTGTCCTCTTACTGGATAGATCTGGAGGAAACACATACAGGGACTGAATTCATTCTCTACATACAGATAATTATAGGCCGTGTGTATTTAGTCCTGTCTATTACCTGGTGATGTGAGGGGCTGGGGAACCTCCATTATGACGTTCTTGTACAGATCTCTGTGTCCTTCTAAATACTCCCACTCCTCCATGGAGAAATAGACAGCGACATCCTGACACCTTATAGGAACCTGACACATACAATGATACCGTCATCCCCCCGATCCCTTCATAGTGTTACTGTATAATCTCCCAGCATTCCCAGCAGTGTCACCTCTCCAGTCAGCAGCTCAATCATCTTGTAGATGAGTTCTAGGATCTTCTGGTCATTGATGTCCTCATGGATCAGGGGGTGAGGTGGAGGCCCCGTGATTGGGCTCAGGGGTCTTCCCCATCCCTCAGACACAGGGTCCTGACAGCGATCACTAGAGGTCTTCTTCACCACTGTGTAATCCTGGTAATGGAGAGACACATTAATAAATCTCACTACAGACATTTCCAGAGTCCTCACCTCTCCAGTTCTGTCCATCTGTTATTCCCATAGATAAGAATGATGTAATGTGACGTCATCAGAATCTCTCACCTCTCCAGTGAGACGGAAGAGGATCTCTAGGGTGAGGTGTAACATCCTCTCCGCCATCTTGTCTCTGTCCATATCCATCCTTGGTGGGTAAATCAGGAAAATTATCTTCTGTAGAAGATCTTCACTGAGAGGATCCGATATTGTAGAGACCTGAATGAGAAGAAGATGATCCGATGTAACATCATAAGAATCCTGTGTAATAATACAATTACTGGAGATAATAAGGGAAACATATGAGGAGATTTATTATCTTACAGGGTTTAGTTTTCTCCCCTGACATCTACTAATAAAACCTATATATTTAGGCCACAGACAACAAGCAGTTTCCTCCTCGGAGTCGGCAGCTGAACACGTTCCTCATAGACTCATCTTCCATAACGCTAATTCTCCTCTCATTACCGACACTGGAATCGGCATTAGCAATACTGCAGGAGATATTCATTACACGCGACATGAGAAATAACTCCTTCATGGTGAGGACGACATCTTCATCTTCTACTGCGGCTCTAGAGACAGATGTGGCCAGAGTCGGTCACTGCCTCCATCCCCACCGGCCGTCTATATGAAGGTTTCCCGTCTTCCCCGCACTGGAATCTTCTCTCACGTTAGATCTCAGCTCTGAGTCACACACAGAAGTTTGAGGCTTTTCTGGAAGAACAGGACAGGAGAGATCTGAGGCCGATGTCTCCATGTACAGGGTTTCCCCTCGGGATAAGAGGCTTTTCTATCCCTTTCCCCCAATTAGAGGGGACACCTGTGGATATCGGGGTCTTTACCGGCTGCAGTCCAGGGGGGATTTACTCGGTAACGTGGACGTTGGACAAACGTCACCATCAATTCCCATCAGAGTGAAGGAACATCGCTCCTCTATTCAGCTCTATGGATCCAGGATGAAATCCACTGCGGCCCCTGCAAGAAAAGAGCGAAGTCTGGTGAGACCCCCGAGGCCGGAGATTTCTACAGCTGCTCTGTGCGCACAGGACCTGTGATGAGGTCACAGGAGGGGAGGAGTCAGGGGTCACATGATCAGGGGCCTCAGTGTGTGCAGGACTCTGCTGTGCTGGTTGTCATGGTGCTGGATGAGGGAAGTATGTGTGGGATCAGGAGGGGTTTACAAGGTGGATGTAGCAGAGCCGTGTGTGTACGAGGTGTACGGAGCGGAGTCGCGTGTGTACGAGGTGTACGGAGCGGAGCCGTGTGTGTACGAGGTGTACGGAGCGGAGCCGTGTGTGTACGAGGTGTACGGAGCGGAGCCGTGTGTGTACGAGGTGTACGGAGCGGAGCCGCGTGTGTACGAGGTGTACGGAGCTGAGCCGCGTGTGTACGAGGTGTACGGAGCGGAGTCGCGTGTGTACGAGGTGTACGGAGCGGAGCCCTGTGTGTACGAGGTGTACGGAGCGGAGCCGCGTGTGTACAAGGTGTACGGAGCGGAGCCGTGTGTGTACGAGGTGTACGGAGCGGAGCCGTGTGTGTACGAGGTGTACGGAGCGGAGCCCTGTGTGTACGAGGTGTACGGAGCGGAGCCGTGTGTGTACGAGGTGTACGGAGCGGAGCCGTGTGTACGAGGTGTACGGAGCGGAGCCGTGTGTGTACGAGGTGTACGGAGCGGAGCCGCGTGTGTACAAGGTGTACGGAGCGGAGCCGTGTGTGTACGAGGTGTACGGAGCGGAGCCGTGTGTGTACGAGGTGTACGGAGCGGAGCCCTGTGTGTACGAGGTGTACGGAGCGGAGCCGCATGTGTACGAGGTGTACGGAGCGGAGCCGTGTGTGTACGAGGTGTACGGAGCGGAGCCCTGTGTGTACGAGGTGTACGGAGCGGAGCCCTGTGTGTACGAGGTGAACGGAGCGGAGCCGCGTGTGTACGAGGTGTACGGAGCGGAGCCGCGTGTGTACGAGGTGTACGGAGCGGAGCCGTGTGTGTACGAGGTGTACGGAGCGGAGCCGCGTGTGTACGAGGTGTACGGAGCGGAGCCGCGTGTGTACGAGGTGTACGGAGCGGAGCCGTGTGTGTACGAGGTGTACGGAGCGGAGCCGTGTGTGTACGAGGTGTACGGAGCGGAGCCGGGTGTGTACGAGGTGTACGGAGCGGAGCCGTGTGTGTACGAGGTGTACGGAGCGGAGCCGCGTGTGTACGAGGTGTACGGAGCGGAGCCGTGTGTGTACGAGGTGTACGGAGCGGAGCCGCGTGTGTACGAGGTGTACGGAGCGGAGCCGTGTGTGTACGAGGTGTACGGAGCGGAGCCGCGTGTGTACGAGGTGTACGGAGCGGAGCCGTGTGTGTACGAGGTGTACGGAGCGGAGCCCTGTGTGTACGAGGTGTACGGAGCGGAGCCCTGTGTGTACGAGGTGAACGGAGCGGAGCCGCGTGTGTACGAGGTGTACGGAGCGGAGCCGCGTGTGTACGAGGTGTACGGAGCGGAGCCGCGTGTGTACGAGGTGTACGGAGCGGAGCCGCGTGTGTACGAGGTGTACGGAGCGGAGCCGCGTGTGTACGAGGTGTACGGAGCGGAGCCGCGTGTGTACGAGGTGTACAGAGCGGAGCCGTGTGTGTACGAGGTGTACGGAGCGGAGCCCTGTGTGTACGAGGTGTACGGAGCGGAGCCGTGTGTGTACGAGGTGTACGGAGCGGAGTCGCGTGTGTACGAGGTGTACGGAGCGGAGCCCTGTGTGTACGAGGTGTACGGAGCGGAGCCGTGTGTGTACGAGGTGTACGGAGCGGAGCCCTGTGTGTACGAGGTGTACGGAGCGGAGCCGCGTGTGTACAAGGTGTACGGAGCGGAGCCGTGTGTGTACGAGGTGTACGGAGCGGAGCCATGTGTGTACGAGGTGTACGGAGCGGAGCCCTGTGTGTACGAGGTGTACGGAGCGGAGCCGTGTGTGTACGAGGTGTACGGAGCGGAGCCGTGTGTGTACGAGGTGTACGGAGCGGAGCCGTGTGTGTACGAGGTGTACGGAGCGGAGCCGCGTGTGTACAAGGTGTACGGAGCGGAGCCGTGTGTGTACGAGGTGTACGGAGCGGAGCCGTGTGTGTACGAGGTGTACGGAGCGGAGCCCTGTGTGTACGAGGTGTACGGAGCGGAGCCGCATGTGTACGAGGTGTACGGAGCGGAGCCGTGTGTGTACGAGGTGTACGGAGCGGAGCCCTGTGTGTACGAGGTGTACGGAGCGGAGCCCTGTGTGTACGAGGTGTACGGAGCGGAGCCGCGTGTGTACGAGGTGTACGGAGCGGAGCCGCGTGTGTACGAGGTGTACGGAGCGGAGCCGTGTGTGTACGAGGTGTACGGAGCGGAGCCGTGTGTGTACGAGGTGTACGGAGCGGAGCCGTGTGTGTACGAGGTGTACGGAGCGGAGCCCTGTGTGTACGAGGTGTACGGAGCGGAGCCCTGTGTGTACGAGGTGTACGGAGCGGAGCCGCGTGTGTACGAGGTGTACGGAGCGGAGCCGTGTGTGTACGAGGTGTACGGAGCGGAGCCGCGTGTGTACGAGGTGTACGGAGCGGAGCCGCGTGTGTACGAGGTGTACGGAGCGGAGCCGCGTGTGTACGAGGTGTACGGAGCGGAGCCGCGTGTGTACGAGGTGTACGGAGCGGAGCCGTGTGTGTACGAGGTGTACGGAGCGGAGCCGTGTGTGTACGAGGTGTACGGAGCGGAGCCGCGTGTGTACGAGGTGTACGGAGCGGAGCCGTGTGTGTACGAGGTGTACGGAGCGGAGCCGTGTGTGTACGAGGTGTACGGAGCGGAGCCCTGTGTGTACGAGGTATACGGAGCGGAGCCCTGTGTGTACGAGGTGTACGGAGCGGAGCCGCGTGTGTACGAGGTGTACGGAGCGGAGCCGTGTGTGTACGAGGTGTACGGAGCGGAGCCGTGTGTGTACGAGGTGTACGGAGCGGAGCCGTGTGTGTACGAGGTGTACGGAGCGGAGCCGCGTGTGTACGAGGTGTACGGAGCGGAGCCGCGTGTGTACGAGGTGTACGGAGCGGAGCCGTGTGTGTACGAGGTGTACGGAGCGGAGCCGTGTGTGTACGAGGTGTACGCAGCGGAGCCATGTGTGTACGAGGTGTACGGAGCGGAGCCGCGTGTGTACGAGGTGTACGGAGCGGAGCCGCGTGTGTACGAGGTGTACAGAGCGGAGCCGTGTGTGTACGAGTTGTACGGAGCGGAGCCGCGTGTGTACGAGGTGTACGGAGCGGAGCCGTGTGTGTACGAGGTGTACGGAGCGGAGCCGCGTGTGTACGAGGTGTACGGAGCGGAGCCGTGTGTGTGCGAGGTGTAAGGAGCGGAGCCCTGTGTGTACGAGGTGTACGAAGCGGAGCCGTGTGTGTACGAGGTGTACGGAGCGGAGCCGCGTGTGTACGAAGTGTACGGAGCGGAGCCGTGTGTACGAGGTGTACAGAGCGGAGCCGCATGTGTACGAGGTGTACGGAGCGGAGTCGCGTGTGTACGAGGTGTACGGAGCGGAGCCGCGTGTGTATGAGGTGTACGGAGCGGAGCCGTGTGTGTACGAAGTGTACGGAGCGGAGCCGTGTGTGTACGAGGTGTACGGAGCGGAGCCGTGTGTACGAGGTGTACGGAGCGGAGCCGCGTGTGTACGAGGTGTACGGAACGGAGTCGCGTGTGTACGAGGTGTACGGAGCGGAGCCGCGTGTGTACGAGGTGTACGGAGCGGAGCCGTGTGTGTACGAGGTGTACGGAGTGGAGCCGTGTGTACGAGGTGTACGGAGCGAAGCCGTGTGTGTACGAGATGTACGGAGCGGAGCCGTATTTGTGTGGACCCCTCTGTGTACTCTGTATACCCCCATCTTCAGTCACAGACCCCTCTGTGTACGCTGTACACCCCCAGCTTCGGTCGCAGACCCCACAGTGTACACTGTATACACCCATATATCCCCCAGCTTCGGTCGCAGACCCCTGTGTACACTGTATACATCCATATACCCCCAGCTTCAGTCGCAGACCCCTGTGTATACTGTATACACCTGTTTACCCCAAGCTTCAGTCACAGACCCCGCGTCTCACACTGTATACAGCTGTATACCCTCAGCTTCAGTCTCAGAACCCTGTGTGTATGCTGTATACACCCGTATACCCCCAGCTTCAGTCACAGACCCCTGTGTGTATGCTGTATACACCCATATACCCCCAGCTTCAGTCACAGACCCTTCTTTGTATGCTGTATACACCTGTATACCCCCCGCTTTGGTCGCAGACCACTCTGTGTATGCCGTACACACCCGTATACCCCCAGATTCGGTCACAGCCCCCTGTATTCACCCGTATATCCCCAGTTTTGGTCGCAGACCCCTGTGTACGCTGTATACACCCGTATACCCCCAGGTTCGGTCACAGACCCCTCTGTGTATGCTGTATACACACGTATATCCCCAGCTTTGGTTGCAGACCCCTCTGTGTACGCTGTATACACCCGTATATCCCCAGCTTCGGTCACAGACCCCTCTGTGTATGCTGTATACACATGTATATCCCCAGCTTTGGTTGCAGACCCCTCTGTGTATGCTGTATACACCCGTATACCCCCAGGTTCGGTCGCAGACCCCTGTGTACGCTGTATACACGCGTATACCCCCAGCTTCAGTCATAGACCCCTCTGTGTATGCTGTATACACCCGTATATCCCCAGCTTCGGTAACAGACCCCTGTGTACACTATATACACCTGTATACCCCCAGCTTTGGTCACAGGCCCCCCTGTGTACGCTGTATACACCCGTATACCCCCAGCTTCAGTCATAGACCCCTCTGTGTATGCTGTATACACCCGTATATCCCCAGCTTCGGTAACAGACCCCTCTGTGTATGCTGTATACACCCGTATATCCCCAGCTTCGGTAACAGACCCCTGTGTACGCTGTATACATCCGTATACCCCCAGCTTCAGTCAGACCCCTCTGTGTATGCTGTATACACCAGTATATCCCCAGCTTCAGTAACAGACCTCTGTGTACACTGTATACACCTGTATACCCCCAGGTTCGGTCGCAGTCCCCTGTGTACGCTGTATATATCCGTATACCCCCAGCTTCACAGCCCCTTGTGTTCACTGAATACACCCGCTTACCCCCAGCTTTGGTCGCAGACCCCTGTTTACGCTGTATACACCCGTATAACCCCAGGTTCGGTCGCAGACCCCTGTGTACGCTGTATACACCCGTATACCCCCAGGTTCGGTAGCAGACCCCTGTGTACGCTGTATACACGCGTATACCCCCAGCTTCAGTCATAGACCCCTCTGTGTATGCTGTATACACCCGTATATCCCCAGCTTCGGTAACAGACCCCTGTGTACACTATATACACCTGTATACCCCCAGGTTCTGTCGCAGTCCCCTGTGTACGCTGTATACATCCGTATAACTTTCACACCCTCGCAGAAATCTTAAACACCTTGACCTACACTCATTCTCTGAATCCCTTCTCCCTCTCACAGATATAAGTTCCTTACACAATGCAGATGACGCTGCCGCTCTATATAACACCACAATAGCTGTAGCTTTGGAATCCGTTGCCCCACTTACACATATCAAAGCTCGCAAAATCAACAGACAGCCCTGGCACACCAGCCTGACCAAAGAGCTGAGGCGAGCTTCCAGGGCTGCTGAGCGCAGATGGAAAAGATCCCACTCCAACGAGCACTTCATCGCATTCAAACAGTCCCTCACTACTTTCAAGACCACACTCGCCACAGCTAAACAAACCTACTTCTCTTCTCTCATATCCTCCCTGTCTCACAACCCTAAACAGTTATTCAACACCTTCAATTCTCTCCTCTGCCCCCCAGCACCTCCTCCCTCCCCACTCATCTCAGCTGAAGACTTTGCCTCATTTTTCAAGCAGAAGATTGATAACATCAGAGAAAGTTTTGGTCAACAACCCCCAGAACCCTTCCTCCCGACTTCCCAGCCCTCCACCTTCAAAACCAACTTCTCCACCATTACAGAAGATAGACTCTCCACTCTACTCTCAAGATCACATCTCACCACCTGTGCACTCGACCCGATCCCATCCCGCTTCATACCAAACCTCACCACAGTCTTCATCCCAACCCTAACCCATCTCTTCAACCTATCACTAACAACTGGTGTTTTCCCCTCAAGCTTTAAACATGCCTCCATCACACCTATCCTCAAAAAGCCCTCTCTTGACCCATCCTCTGTATCTAGCTATCGCCCTATATCACTTCTCCCCTACGCCTCCAAGCTACTGGAACAGCACGTCTACCTTGAACTGTCCTCCCATCTCTCTTCTTGCTCCCTCTTCGACCGCTTACAATCTGGCTTCCGGTCACACCACTCCACTGAAACTGCCCTTACTAAGGTCACCAATGACCTCTTAACCGCCAAGAGCAAGCGACACTACTCTGTCCTCCTCCTCCTGGACTTGTCGGCTGCCTTTGACACAGTGGACCATTCCCTATTATTACAGACCCTCTCATCCCTCGGCATCACAGACTTGGCCCTATCCTGGATCTCATCATAGCTAACAGACCGGACATTCAGCGTCTCCCACTCACACACCACGTCCTCACCTCGCCCCCTATCTGTCGGAGTCCCACAAGGTTCAGTCCTTGGGCCCCTGCTGTTCTCTATTTACACCTTTGGCCTGGGACAGCTCATAGAATCTCATGGCTTTCAGTATCATCTCTACGCTGATGACACACAGATCTACATCTCTGGACCAGATATCACCTCCCTACTAACCAGAATCCCTCAATGTCTGTCCACTATTTCATCCTTCTTCTCCGCTAGATTTCTGAAACTCAACATGGACAAAGCAGAATTCATCATCTTTCCCCCATCTCACGTGACCCCCCCTACGAACCTATAAATTACAGTAAATGACTGCCCACTCTCCCCAGTCCCACAAGCTCGCTGCCTCGGAGTAATCCTTGACGCTAATCTCTCCTTCAAACCACATATCCAAGCCCTTTCCACTTCCTGCCGACTTCAACTCAAAAATATTTCACGAATCCGTTCATTCTTCACACAAGAATCTGCAAAAACCCTAGTCCATGCCCTCATCATCTCTCGCCTTGACTACTGCAACCTCCTGCTCTGTGGCCTCCCCTCAAACACTCTCGCACCCCTCCAATCTATTCTAAACTCTGCTGCCCGACTAATCCACCTGTCCCCCGCTATTCCCCATCTTCTCCCCTCTGTCAATCCCTTCACTGGCTCCCAATTGCCCAGAGACTCCAGTGCAAAACCCTAACCATGACATACAAAGCCATCCACAACTTGTCTCCTCCATACATCTGTGACCTCGTCTCCCGGTACTTTCCTGCACGTAACCTCCGATCCTCACAAGATCTCCTTCTCTACTCCCCTCTTATCTCCTCTTCCCACAATCGCATACAAGATTTCTCTCACGCATCACCCCTACTCTGGAACTCTCTACCACAACATATCAGACTCTCACCTACCATCGAAACCTTCAAAAAGAGCCTGAAGACCCACCTCTTCCGACAAGTCTACAACCTGCAGTAACCACCGATTGACCAAACCGCTGCACGACAAGCTCTACCCTCGCCTACTGTATTATCACCCATCCCTTGTAGATTGTGAGCCCTCACGGGCAGGGTCCTCTCTCCTCCTATACCAGTTATGATTTGTATTGTTTAAGATTATTGTACTTGTTTTTATGTATACCCCTCCTTACCTGTAAAGCGCCATGGAATAAATGGCGCTATAACAATAAATAATAATAATAATAATAGTATACCCCCAGGTTCGGTCACAGCCCCCTGTGTACACTGTATACACCCGTATACCCCCAGGTTCGGTCACAGCCCCCTGTGTTCACTGTATACACCCGTATACCCCCAGCTTTGGTCGCAGACCCCTGTGTACGCTGTATACACTCGTATACCCCCAGGTTCGGTCGCAGACCCCTGTGTATGCTGTATACACCTGTATTCCCCCAGCTTTGGTCACAGACCCCCCTGTGTACGCTGTATACACGCGTATACCCCCAGCTTCGGTAACAGACCCCTGTGTACGCTGTATACACCTGTATACCCCCAACTTTGGTCACAGACCCCCCTGTGTACGCTGTATACCCCCAGCTTCGGTCATATACCCCTCTGTGTACACTGTATACACCTGTATATCCCCAGCTTCGCTAACAGACCACTGTGTATGCTGTATACACCCGTATACCCACAGCTTCGGTCGCAGACCACTGTGTACTCTGTATACACCCGTATACCCCCAGGTTTGGTCGCAGACCCCTGTGTATGCTGTATACACCCGTATAACCCCAGCTTTGGTCACAGACCCCCCTGTGTACACTGTATACACCCGTATACCCCCAGCTTCGGTCACAGACCCCTGTGTATGCTGTATACACCCGTATACCCCCAGCTTCTGTCACAGACCCCTCTGTGCATGCTGTATACACCCGTATACCCCCAGCTTCGGTCACAGACCCCTCTGTGTATGCTGTATACACCCGTATACCCCCAGCTTCGGTCACAGACCCCTCTGTGTATGCTGTATACACCCGTATACCCCCAGCTTCAGTCACAGACCCCTCTGTGTATGCTGTATACACCCGTATACCCCCAGCTTCAGTCACAGACCCCTCTGTGTATGCTGTATACACCTGTATACCCCCAGCTTCGGTCACAGACCCCTCTGTGTATGCTGTATACACCCGTATACCCCCAGCTTCAGTCACAGACCCCTCTGTGTATGCTGTATACACCCGTATACCCCCAGCTTCGGTCACAGACCCCTCTGTGTATGCTGTATACACCTGTATACCCCCAGCTTCAGTCACAGACCCCGCATCTCTCACACTGTAGAACTGACGCCGGACACACACGGTAAAACTGCGGTCGTCGGTCTCTCATCTCTCGCACTTATACTGATAACATAAGATGGAGTCAGACGAACCCTCCTACAAAACGTGAGAACAAAGTCATTACTACAGGACTGTGTGAGAAAGGGATTTATTCTACAAGAAACGCTGGGGCCACAAATGAGAATAACATAATGTCGCTCATCTTCTCTTTCACCATAGATATTGACAGTGAGGGCGACTTCCACTTTGCCACAATGTGGATTTTAATGGCCATACATAAGTAGTTTACTAGCTTCTGAAAGCTTTCTGGAAGCCGGGAAGGCCTGGTTCCCAGTAAAAGGGTAGAAGGTTCCAGATCAACCGGTCCACCATACATTTGTGCTATCAGACACTTCACCTTCTCCCAAAGCCCAGAAACCACCGTACAAGACCACCAAATATGTCTCATGTCACCAGATATTCCACAGCCCCTAAAACAGTCTCCCGAGATTTTAGGAAAAATGCTGTGAATTTTTTCCGGTACATAATAGACTCTGTACAATAGTTTTAAGGAGGTCTCCACAAGGGAAGTCTGGTGACTACCTCATGATATGGTGTCATAGCTACGATACCATTCATCAATTGACTGTTCAAACCTCAGATCCTCCTCCCACTGGAACATATACTTCAATTTTTTATCATTTTGTGGAGAATTTATAGCATAGTAGATCAATGAGCAGAGGCGTAGCTAGGGTTTTGGTTCAGGGGGGGAAACTTCTGAGTGAGCCCCCAACCAGGTAACCTTGATTACAACTCGGTGACGCCCAGTAATAGTGGAGGAGAACCTCAGCAGAGGACCGCGCTGTTGCTGAATATAATTTCTAAATAAAGACCAATATTGATATTACCGCCATATAGTGAGTGGTAGATACCTGTCCTACACAACATACCATATAAGAGATCACAGCACAGCTACAGATGGTGACTTACAGCTGACGTTCTTTCTGATGGAATCGTTCACTTTCCCATCTGGCCCAGACCAACATGACAACTTCTTCCAGCCAGGACTCGTCTGCAGAGATTACAACAAAGATTCATTTCATGTCTCATATTTTCAGCACTGTCACCAATGGGACTACTCCCTACCTGCACAAACTCCTTACCCTGCTGATACCCCAATGCTGAGCCGCTGCTGCTGTATGTGTCCCTTTAACTGGACCTGCTGTGTGGCTCTCTGTGCCCTCTAAATTCTAAAGCAACTCTCGAAAACAGTGCCCATGTTTTGTCCCCTAGAAAGTAATAGCGCCATTTGTGCCCCTTTGACAGTCAGAGTTACCTGAGTTCCCTATAACAATAAGTGCCCACTTTACATTTAATAATGTCATGAGTCTCCCCCCTGTACAGCTCCCCTATACACTGTACGATGCTCCCCTATACACAGTATGATGCTCCCCTATACACAGTACGATGCTCCGCTATACACTGTATGATGCTCCCCTATACACTGTATGATGCTCCCCTATACACTGTATGATGCTCCCCTATACACAGTATGATGCTCCCCTATACACTGTATGATGCTCCCCTATACACAGTATGATGCTCCCCTATACACTGTATGATGTTCCCCTATACACTGTATGATGCTCCCCTATACACTGTATGATGCTCCCCTATACACAGTATGATGCTCCCCTATACACTGTATGATGCTCCCCTATACACTGTATGATGCTCCCCTTTACACAGTATGATGCTCCCCTATACACAGTATGATGCTCCCCTATACACAGTATGATGCTCCCCTATACACTGTATGATGCTCCCCTATACACAGTATGATGCTCCCCTATACACAGTATGATGCTCCCCTATACACTGTATGATGCTCCCCTATACACAGTATGATGCTCCCCTATACACTGTATGATGTTCCCCTATACACTGTATGATGCTCCCCTATACACAGTATGATGCTCCCCTATACACAGTATGATGCTCCCCTATACACTGTATGATGCTCCCCTATACACTGTATGATGCTCCCCTATACACAGTATGATGCTCCTCTATACACTGTATGATGCTCCCCTATACACAGTATGATGCTCCCCTATACACTGTATGATGCTCCCCTATACACAGTATGATGCTCCCCTATACACAGTATGATGCTCCCCTATACACTGTATGATGCTCCCCTATACACAGTATGATGCTCCCCTATACACTGTATGATGTTCCCCTATACACTGTATGATGCTCCCCTATACACTGTATGATGCTCCCCTATACACAGTATGATGCTCCCCTATACACAGTATGATGCTCCCCTATACACTGTATGATGCTCCCCTATACACTGTATGATGCTCCCCTATACACAGTATGATGCTCCTCTATACACTGTATGATGCTCCCCTATACACAGTATGATGCTCCCCTATACACAGTATGATGCTCCCCTATACACTGTATGATGCTCCCCTATACACTGCATGATGCTCCCCTATACACTGTATGATGCTCCCCTATACACAGTATGATGCTCCCCTATACACAGTATGATGCTCCCCTATACACTGCATGATGCTCCCCTATACACTGTATGATGCTCCCCTATACACTGTATGATGCTCCCCTATACACTGTATGATGCTCCCCTATACACACACTATGATGCTCCCCTATACACTGTATGATGCTCCCCTATACACTGTATGATGCTCCCCTATACACAGTATGATGCTCCCCTATACACTGTATGATGCTCCCCTATACACTGTATGATGCTCCTCTATACACAGTATGATGCTTCCCTATACACAGTATTATGCTCCACTATACACTGTATGATGCTCCCCTATACACAGTATGATGCTCCACTATACACTGTATGATGCTCCCCTATACAACGTATGATGCTCCCCTATACACAGTATGATGCTCCCCTATACACAGTATGATGCTCCCCTATACACTGTATGATGCTCCCTATACACTGTATGATGCTCCCCTATACACAGTATGAAGCTCCCCTATACACAGTATGATGCTCCCTATACACTGTATGATGCTCCCCTATACACTGTATGATGCTCCCCTATACACTGTATGATGCTCCCCTATACACTGTATGATGCTCCGCTATACACTGTATGATGCTCCCCTATACACAGTATGATGCTCCCCTATACACTGTATGATGCTCCCCTATACACAGTATGATGCTCCCCTATACACTGCATGATGCTCCCCTATACACTGTATGATGCTCCCCTATACACTGTATGATGCTCCCCTATACACAGTATGATGCTCCCCTATACACAGTATGATGCTCCCCTATACACTGCATGGTGCTCCCCTATACACTGTATGATGCTCCCCTATACACTGTATGATGCTCCCCTATACACTGTATGATGCTCCCCTATACACAGTATGATGCTCCCCTATACACAGTATGATGCTCCCCTATACACTGCATGGTGCTCCCCTATACACTGTATGATGCTCCCCTATACACAGTATGATGCTCCCCTATACACTGTATGATGCTCCCCTATACAAAATATGATGCTCCCCTATACACTGTATGATGCTCCCCTATACACTGTATGATGCTCCCCTATACACTGTATGATGCTCCCCTATACACTGTATGATGCTCCTCTATACACAGTATGATGCTTCCCTATACACAGTATGATGCTCCACTATACACTGTATGATGCTCCCCTATACACTGTATGATGATCCCCTATACACAGTATGATGCTCCCCTATACACTGTATGATGCTCCCCTATACACTGTATGATGCTCCTCTATACACAGTATGATGCTTCCCTATACACTGTATGATGCTCCCCTATACACAGTATGATGCTCCCCTATACACAGTATGATGCTCCCCTATACACTGTATGATGCTCCACTATACACTGTATGATGCTCCCCTATACACTGTATGATGCTCCCCTATACACAGTATGATGCTCCCCTATACACTGTATGATGCTCCCCTATACACTGTATGATGCTCCCCTATACAAAGTGTGATGCTCCCCTATACACTGTATGATGCTCCCCTATACACTGTATGATGCTCCCCTATACACTGTATGATGCTCCCCTATACACTGCATGATGCTCCCCTATACACAGTATGATGCTCCCCTATACACTGTATGATGCTCCCCTATACACAGTATGATGCTCCCCTATACACTGTATGATGCTCCCCTATACACTGTATGATGCTCCCCTATACACTGTATGATGCTCCCCTATACACAGTATGATGCTCCCCTATACACTGTATGATGCTCCCCTATACACAGTATGATGCTCCCCTATACACTGTATGATGCTCCCCTATACACTGTATGATGCTCCCCTATACACTGTATGATGCTCCCCTATACACAGTATGATGCTCCCCTATACACTGTATGATGCTCCCTATACACTGTATGATGCTCCCCTATACACAGTATGATGCTCCCCTATACACAGTATGATGCTCTCCTATACACAGTATGATGCTCCCCTATACACTGTATGATGCTCCCCTATACACAGTATGATGCTCCCCTATACACAGTATGATGCTCCCCTATACACTGTATGATGCTCCCCTATACACAGTATGATGCTCCCCTATACACTGTATGATGCTCCCCTATACACTGTATGATGCTCCCCTATACATAGTATGATGCTCCCCTATACACTGTATGATGCTCCCCTATACACAGTATGATGCGCCCCTATACACAGTATGATGCTCCCCTATACACAGTATGATGCTCCCCTATACACTGTATGATGCTCCCCTATACACTGTATGATGCTCCCCTATACACAGTATGATGCTCCCCTATACACAGTATGATGCTCCCCTATACACTGTATGATGCTCCCCTATACACAGTATGATGCTCCCCTATACACTGTATGATGCTCCCTATACACTGTATGATGCTCCCCTATACACAGTATGATGCTCCCCTATACACAGTATGATGCTCCCCTATACACTGTATGATGCTCCCCTATACACAGTATGATGCTCCCCTATACACAGTATGATGCTCCCCTATACACTGTATGATGCTCCCCTATACACAGTATGATGCTCCCCTATACACTGTATGATGCTCCCCTATACATAGTATGATGCTCCCCTATACACTGTATGATGCTCCCCTATACACAGTATGATGCGCCCCTATACACAGTATGATGCTCCCCTATACACAGTATGATGCTCCCCTATACACTGTATGATGCTCCCCTATACACAGTATGATGCTCCCCTATACACTGTATGATGCTCCCCTATACACTGTATGATGCTCCCCTATACACTGTATGATGCTCCCCTATACACAGTATGATGCTCCCCTATACACTGTATGATGCTCCCCTATACACAGTATGATGCTCTGCTATACACTGTATGATACTCCCCTATACACAGTATGATGCTCCCCTATACACTGTATGATGCTCCCCTATACACAGTATGATGCTCCCCTATACACAGTATGATGCTCCCCTATACACAGTATGATGCTCTCCTATACACTGTATGATGCTCCCCTATACACAGTATTATGCTCCCCTATACACTGTATGATGCTCCCCTATACACAGTATGATGCTCCCCTATACACTGTATGATGCTCCCCTATACACAGTATGATGCTCCCCTATACACAGTATGATGCTCCCCTATACACTGTATGATGCTCCCCTATACACTGTATGATGCTCTCCTATACACAGTATGATGCTCCCCTATACACAGTATGATGCTCCCCTATACACTGTATGATGCTCCCCTATACACAGTATGATGCTCCCCTATACACAGTATGATGCTCCCCTATACACAGTATGATGCTCCCCTATACACTGTATGATGCTCCCTATACACTGTATGATGCTCCCCTATACACAGTATGATGCTCCCCTATACACTCTATGATGCTCCCCTATACACAGTATGATGCTCCCCTATACACTGTATGATGCTCCCCTATACACAGTATGATGCTCCCCTATACACAGTATGATGCTCCCCTATACACTGTATAATGCTCCCCTATACACTGTATGATGCTCCCCTATACACTGTGTGATGCTCCCCTATACACACACTATGATGCTCCCCTATACACTGTATGATGCTCCCCTATACACTGTATGATGCTCCCCTATACACAGTATGATGCTCCCCTATACACTGTATGATGCTCCCCTATACACTGTATGATTCTCCTCTATACACAGTATGATGCTTCCCTATACACAGTATTATGCTCCACTATACACAGTATGATGCTCCCCTATACACAGTATGATGCTCCCCTATACACTGTATGATGCTCCCCTATACACAGTATGATGCTCTCCTATACACTGTATGATGCTCCCCTATACACAGTATTATGCTCCCCTATACACAGTATGATGCTCCCCTATACACTGCATGATGCTACCCTAAACACTGTATGATGCTCCCCTATACACAGTATGATGCTCCCCTATACACAGTATGATGCTCCCCTATACACTGTATGATGCTCCCCTATACACTGTATGATGCTCCCCTATACACTGTATGATGCTCCCCTATACACTGTATGATGCTCCCCTATACACTGTATGGTGCTCCCCTATACACTGTATGATGCTCCCCTATACACAGTATGATGCTCCCCTATACACTGTATGGTGCTCCCCTATACACTGTATGATGCTCCCCTATACACTGTATGGTGCTCCCCTATACACTGTATGATGCTCCCCTATACAAAGTATGATGCTCCCCTATACACAGTATGATGCTCCCCTATACACAGTATGATGCTCCCCTATACACTGTATGATGCTCCCTATACACTGTATGATGCTCCCCTATACACTGTATGATGCTCCCCTATACACTGTATGATGCTCCCCTATACACAGTATGATGCTCCCCTATACACAGTATGATGCTCCCCTATACACTGCATGATGCTCCCCTATACACTGTATGATGCTCCCCTATACACAGTATGATGCTCCCCTATACACAGTATGATGCTCCCCTATACACTGTATGATGCTCCCCTATACACTGTATGATGCTCCCCTATACACTGTATGATGCTCCCCTATACACTGTATGATGCTCCCCTATACACTGTATGATGCTCCCCTATACACTGTATGGTGCTCCCCTATACACTGTATGATGCTCCCCTATACACAGTATGATGCTCCCCTATACACTGTATGATGCTCCCCTATACACTGTATGATGCTCCCCTATACACTGTATGATGCTCCCCTATACACACTATGATGCTCCCCTATACACTGTATGATGCTCCCCTATACACAGTATGATGCTCCTTTATACACTGTATGATGCTCCCCTATACACTGTATGATGCTCCCCTATACACTGTATGATGCTCCTCTATACACAGTGTGATGCTTCCCTATACACAGTATGATGCTCCACTATACACTGTATGATGCTCCGCTATACACTGTATGATGCTCCCCTATACACTGTATGATGCTTCCCTATACACAGTATGATGCTCCCCTATACACTGTATGATTCTCCCCTATACACAGTATGATGCTCCCCTATACACTGTATGATGCTCCCCTATACACTGTATGATGCTCCCCTATACACTGTATGATGCTTCCCTATACACAGTATGATGCTCCCCTATACACTGTATGATTCTCCCCTATACACAGTATGATGATCCCCTATACACTGTATGATGCTTCCCTATACACAGTATGATGCTCCCCTATACACTGTATGATTCTCCCCTATACACAGTATGATGCTCCCCTATACACTGTATGATGCTCCCCTATACACTGTATGATGCTCCCCTATACACTGTATGATGCTACCCTATACACTGTATGATGCTCCCCTATACACTGTATGATGCTCCCCTATACACACTATGATGCTCCCCTATACACAGTATGATGCTCCCCTATACACTGTATGATGCTCCCCTATACACTGTATGATGCTCCCCTATACACAGTATGATGCTCCCCTATACACTGTATGATGCTTCCCTATACACAGTATGATGCTCCCCTATACACAGTATGATGCTCCCCTATACACAGTATGATGCTCCCCTATACACTGTATGATGCTTCCCTATACACTGTATGATGCTCCCCTATACACAGTATGATGCTCCCCTATACACTGTATGATGCTCCCCTATACACAGTATGATGCTCCCCTATACACAGTATGATGCTCCCCTATACACAGTATGATGCTCCCCTATACACTGTATGGTGCTCCCCTATACACTGTATGATGCTCCCCTATACACAGTATGATGCTCCCCTATACACTGTATGATGCTCCCCTATACACTGTATGATGCTCCCCTATACACTGTATGATGCTTCCCTATACACAGTATGATGCTCCCCTATACACAGTATGATGCTCCCCTATACACAGTATGATGCTCCCCTATACACTGTATGATGCTCCCCTATACATTGTATGATGCTCCCCTATACACAGTATGATGCTCCCCTATACACTGTATGATGCTCCCCTATACACTGTATGATGCTCCCCTATACACAGTATGATGCTCCCCTATACACTGTATGATGCTCCCCTATACACAGTATGATGCTCCCCTATACACAGTATGATGCTCCCCTATACACAGTATGATGCTCCCCTATACACTGTATGATGCTCCCCTATACACTGTATGATGCTCCCCTATACACTGTATGATGCTCCCCTATACACTGTATGATGCTCCCCTATACACTGTATGATGCTCCCCTATACACTGTATGATGCTCCCCTATACACTGTTTGATGCTACCCTATACACTGTATGATGCTTCCCTATACACAGTATGATGCTCCCCTATACACTGTATGATGCTCCCCTATACACTGTATGATGCTCCCCTATACACATTATGATGCTCCCCTATACACTGTATGATGCTCCCCTATACACATTATGATGCTCCCCTATACACTGTATGATGCTCCCCTATACACTGTATGATGCTCCCCTATACACTGTATGATGCTCCCCTATACACTGTATGATGCTCCCCTATACACATTATGATGCTCCCCTATACACAGTATGATGCTCCCCTATACACTGTATGATGCTCCCCTATACACAGTATGATGCTCCCCTATACACTGTATGATGCTCCCCTATACACAGTATGATGCTCCCCTATACACTGTATGATGCTCCCCTATACACAGTATGATGCTCCCCTATACACTGTATGATGCTCCCCTATACACTCTATGATGCTCCCCTATACACTGTATGATGCTCCCCTATACACTGTATGATGCTCCCCTATACACAGTATGATGCTCCCCTATACACTGTATGATGCTCCCCTATACACTGTATGATGCTCCCCTATACACAGTATGATGCTCCCCTATACACTGTATGATGCTCCCCTATACACTGTATGATGCTCCCCTATACACATTATGATGCTCCCCTATACACAGTATGATGCTCCCCTATACACTGTATGATGCTCCCCTATACACAGTATGATGCTCCCCTATACACTGTATGATGCTCCCCTATACACAGTATGATGCTCCCCTATACACTGTATGATGCTCCCCTATACACAGTATGATGCTCCCCTATACACTGTATGATGCTCCCCTATACACTGTATGATGCTCCCCTATACACTGTATGATGCTCCCCTATACACTGTATGATGCTCCCCTATACACAGTATGATGCTCCCCTATACACTGTATGATGCTCCCCTATACACTGTATGATGCTCCCCTATACACAGTATGATGCTCCCCTATACACAGTATGATGCTCCCCTATACACTGTATGATGCTCCCCTATACACTGTATGATGCTTCCCTATACACAGTATGATGCTCCCCTATACACAGTATGATGCTCCCCTATACACAGTATGATGCTCTCTTATACACAGTCTAATCCCCCCTCACTGTATATACACTGACCGCTTAGTATTCCCCAAATTGTTTGATAGCTCCAACACTGTAATCTCCACACTGTATGATGGCCCGCTAGATAGCCTCCATATAGTATAATGTGCCAGAAAAGTCTCACTATAATCCTCAATATAGTATAATGCACTCCCCATAGGCAGACCCTATAGAATAATGCAGCCCTTTATATAATGCACCCCATAGGCAGCCTCATAAAAAACAAATCCAAAACTCACCTTTCCTCCTGGTTTCTTCACTGCTGCGAGCTCCCGCACATCTCCGGACTGTAGGCTCCGAGTAGTGACGTCATTGCGACCCCCTGTCAGTGTTGGCGTTAGTGACATCAGAAGCTGATGAGAGGGGGATGATGGGAGAGGGAGCGTAAGGCTGTGTTCACACACAGCTTTTTTTTAGCGGTTTTTATCGCGGTTTTCACTATAAAACCGCTATAAAACTGCTAAAAATAAGGTGCACAGTCATTTCTATGCATTTTGCACTTTTTGTGCACATTGATGCGTTTTTTACCGCGAAAAAACCGCATCGCGGTAAAAACCGCAGCATGCATATTAATGTTGCGTTTTTTTCTGCGGTTTAGGCTTCTCCCATGCTTTTAGAAACTGCTGCGGTAAAAAAATGCATCAAAAACGCATCAAAACCGCGCAAAAACCACACAAAAACCGCCGCGGAAAAATAGGTGCGGTTTCTGGGAAGGGATTCAGGTTTTTGTGCAGAAATTTTCTGCAACGTGTGCACTTAGCCTAATGCTCCTTCTCTCATCAATGGAGTCAGCTGAAATGGCATCCAGCCAACACAGTTGATTTTGCAATGACAGAAAACATTTTTGGCTCAAGGCCTGGCGGGAACATGGGGTTTTGTAATATGGCTGTCAGGGGAGAAGGGCTTGATTGTAAGTTATATTTAAACCGGACTTTCCTCCAAAGAAGCAACGAGTGGACTGTAAAAGGAGCCACATTCATTAACCCCCGTGGAAGTCGGTCTGTGGTCCACATTAGGCCTGATAAAGAGAATGGTCTGGAGAGAAATGATTCCAGAATAACCCATCTCGGACTATTGGGATATGAACACGCACTTATTAATGGAGCAATCTGTGCCGACTTGTAATAAAGTGTAAAATTAGGGAGGGATAAACCCCCTTCTTTTCTGTGACGGAACATAAGTTTTTGCACAATTCTGGGTTGTTTTCCGAGCCAAAGAAACTTAGACATCACAGAGTGTAGATGAGTGAACGTTCTGGCTGGTACCATAATTGGGAGGGACCTAAATAGATATAAGAAGCGAGGCAGTGACACCATTTTTAATGCCTGTATTCTGCCGGGCCAGGATAACTTTGAGGAAGCCCATCTATCCAGGTCCCTCTGGAAGTTTTGGATCAGTGGAATGTAATTCCACCTAAACAGAGGTGACCTGTTGGCTGTTAAGTTGATACCCAGATATGTTAGATAATGTTCTTTGTCTATAAACCCAAAATGGGAGGCTATATTAGTTTGCTCTTAGGAAAATTTACAAATAATGCTTCGGATTTATCAATGTTAATCTTTAACCCTGAGATCTTCTCAATTTTGTGAAGAGGGAAAACAAGTGAGGGAGTGTAGTGTGGGGACTTATTAATGTTAGCAGGAGATCATCCGCCAAGAGGCTGACTTTATATTGGTCTCCCATATTCTCAGGGCCCAGGATATTCTGATCTCTCCTTATTGCTTCCACAATGGGTTCCATTGTAAGTGCAAAAAGATCCGGAGATAGAGGACAGCCCTGCCTGGTACCCTCTGAATATTAATTGGAGGGGGATGTGGTGACGGGAGTTTTACATAAGCGATAGGGCTATCATATAACAATTGGAGGCACTTTATAAGTTTAGGGGAGAATCCGACTTCCGATAGAACCGTAAAGAGATATGTCCAGGACGCCGAATCGAAAGCCCTCTCAGTATCTAATGCAAGCAGGAGAAGTCGCTTTCGCTGTATGTTAGTTGTATGAATAATATTTAACGCTCCCCTAATATTATCTGGGGCCTGTCGCGCTGGTATAAAACCAACCTGATCCCGATGGATGAGGTGAGGGAGGATTTTATTGGTCCTGTTAGTCACAATGGATGTAAAGATTTTGAAGTCAATGTATAAGAGGGATATAGGTCTATAATTTGTGGTGAGATGATCTCTCTTAGGATTAGGGATTACGGTTACATGCGCCACGTAGAGCTCAGGGGGCAGCTGTGAGCCATTTAGTAGTGAATTACAGAGGTTTTTATATGTGGTGTCAGCACATCGCTGCATTTTTTATAATATATTGCTGTAAGACCATCCGGCCCCGGGGCCTTTCCTCTTTTTAGTTTTTTGATTGTTAAAACTATTTCCTCCTCAGAGATGTGTAAATGGAGTTGTTGTGCCGCGGACTCAGTCAGGTTAGGTAGATGTAGTGTGTGAAGGAATGACTCCAGTAGTGAGGGGGGGTGATTGTGGGGGGAATACAAACTCTGGGGGTATTCATTATAAGTGCTATACATGACATCGGGGTGGGCTGAGATCTGACCCTTAGGGTCTTTTATAGAGGAGATTATATGCAGTGACTCTCTCATTCTGAGCTTACGAGCGGCATCTTATTAGGCTTATTGGCATGGTGATAAAACGCGGCTTTACTCCAAGTTAGCGCCTCTCCGTTCTGGTGGTGAGAATGGCGTCTAATTGTCATTTCATATCTTGTATTTGTGTAGATAAGTATAGGGGTGAAGAGCGCTGATTGGCCAATTCTCACTCCTGCAGTTTCTCCTCCAGTCTGGGCTGTAATTCAGACCTTTCTTCTTCCTGTCGGCCGATAACTTATCACAGAACCGGGAATAGATTTTCTGTGCGCGAGTCACATTGCTCCAAGTGAGGCCTCCTCCGCTGTGTGAGTTTAGGGGAAATTTGTTATATCTTCTCTTATAGCGGTTACATTAGAGATTTGGGCATTTTAGCCCCTGGTGTGGAGTCGATAGCACAATCATATGCCGCCATATAGTAGACGGCCGGTAACCGGTGAGAATTCCCTCCTGTGTGGGGTCTATTTCCCTCCAGAGAAACCACACGTTACATTCCACACATAACACTGTGTAGAGAAGGCGGCGCGGGGTAATTGTGCCAGTAGTGAGGGGCGAATAATGGCGGGAATGTCACTGACTGAGGAGAAGGCTCCATGGAGGTCTGCACTCCGGAGATCATGTGACCCCTGACTCCTCCCCTCCTGTGACCTCATCACAGGTCCTGTGCACAGAGCAGCCATATATGTGGAGTGCGGCTCTGCAGGTTAGTGATGGGCAGTCCGGCTCTTCTGGCTCCTTTCCCCAGTTTTCTCCCTCCTGTCCCTTCACTATAAAGCCTGGGCCTCATTATACAGCTGTACAGGGGTCTAGTGAAGGCTTTTTAGCCCTTTCCTCAGACTGTAGCTCCTGAGAACAGGCCCTCACTCCTGTCCCTTCACTATAAAGCCTGGGCCTCATTATACAGCTGTACAGGGGTCTAGTGAAGGCTTTTTAGCCCTTTCCTCAGTCTGTAGCTCCTGGGAACAGGCCCTCACTCCAGTCCCTTCACTATAAAGCCTGGGCCTCATTATACAGCTGTACAGGGGTCTAGTGAAGGCTTTTTATCCCTTTCCTCAGACTGTAGCTCCTGGAAACAGGCCCTCACTCCTGTCCCTTCAGTATAAAGCCTGGGCCTCATTATACAGCTAAACGGGTCTAGTGAAGGCTTTTTAGCCCTTTCCTCAGACTGTAGCTCCTGGGAACAGGCCCTCACTCCTGTCCCTTCACTATAAAGCCTGGGCCTCATTATACAGCTGTACAGGGGTCTAGTGAAGGCTTTTTAGCCCTTTCCTCAGACTGTAGCTCCTGGGCACAGGCCCTCACTCCTGTCCTTTCACTATAAAGCCTGGGCCTCATTATACAGCTGTACAGGGGTCTAGTGAAGGCTTTTTGGCCCTTTCCTCAGACTGTAGCTCCTGGGCACAGGCCCTCACTCCTGTCCCTTCACTATAAAGCCTGGGCCTCATTATACAGCTGTACAGGGGTCTAGTGAAGGCTTTTTAGCCCTTTCCTCAGACTAGCTCCTGGGCACAGGCCCTCACTCCTGTCCTTTCACTATAAAGCCTGGGCCTCATTATACAGCTGTACAGGGGTCTAGTGAAGGCTTTTTAGCCCTTTCCTCAGACTGTAGCTCCTGGGCACAGGCCCTCACTCCTGTCCCTTCACTATAAAGCCTGGGCCTCATTATACAGCTGTACAGGGGTCTAGTGAAGGCTTTTTAGCCCTTTCCTCAGACTGTAGCTCCTGGTCACAGGCCCTCACTCCTGTCCCTTCACTATATAGCCTGGGCCTCATTATACAGCTGTAAAGGGGTCTAATGAAGGCTTTTTAAGCCTTTCCTCAGACTGTAGCTCCTGGGCACAGGCCCTCACTCCTGTCCTTTCACTATAAAGCCTGGGCCTCACTATACAGCTGTACAGGGGACTAGTGAAGGCTCTTTAGCCCTTTCCTCAGTCTGTAGCTCCTGGGAACAGGCCCTCACTCCTGTCCCTTCACTGTAAAGCCTGGGCCTCATTATACAGCTGTACAGGGGTCTAGTGAAGGCTTTTTAGCCCATTCCTCAGACTGTAGCTCCTGGGAACAGGCCCTCACTCCTGTCCCTTCACTATAAAGCCTGGGCCTCATTATACAGCTGTACAGGGGTCTAGTGAAGGCTTTTTAGCCCATTCCTCAGACTGTAGCTCCTGGGAACAGGCCCTCACTCCTGTCCCTTCACTATAAAGCCTGGGCCTCATTATACAGCTGTACAGGGGTCTAGTGAAGGCTTTTTAGCTCTTTCCTCAGACTATAGCTCCTGGGATCAGGCCCTCACTCCTGTCCCTTCACTATAAAGCCTGGGCCTCATTATACAGCTGTACAGGGGTCTAGTGAAGGCTTTTTAGCCCATTCCTCAGACTGTAGCTCCTGGGAACAGGCCCTCACTCCTGTCCCTTCACTATAAAGCCTGGGCCTCATTATACAGCTGTACAGGGGTCTAGTGAAGGCTTTTTAGCCCTTTCCTCAGACTGTAGCTCCTGGGCACAGACCCTCACTCCTGTCCCTTCACTATAAAGCCTGGGCCTCATTATACAGCTGTACAGGGGTCTAGTGAAGGCTTTTTAGCCCTTTCCTCAGACTGTAGCTCCTGGGAACAGGCCCTCACTCCTGTCCCTTCACTATAAAGCCTGGACCTCATTATACAGCTGTACAAGGGTCTAGTGAAGGCTTTTTAGCCCTTTCCTCAGACTGTAGCTCCTGGTCACCATGTGATCTCACCATAACCCTAACAAGCTAATTAAGATGTAAAATCCTGATCAAAATTATCTCAGTACACAAATCTCCAAGGGTGCCCAAAGTTTTGCATCTCCCCTTTTTCCTTTTTGCAATTATGAAATTGTAAAAAAGTCTATATATATATAAATATTTTATTTTTATTTTTGCCTAAAATACAAAGGCCATGTGCCATCTTAGAGGTTCGGCCTTTTAGAGATCATTTCATCTTCATCTTACTACTGCTCACAATAACGGTCATTTTGACCCGGGGCGCCCACACTTTTACATGCCGCTGTCAATGCTTCATCCCGCTGGTGCTCAATATTTAATAGGGTCTCGCTATTAAACTTAATGAAAAGTTCGGTGAATTTCTTTGAGCTGTTATTACTAGAGATGAGCGAATATCGTCGGAGAAGTTGTTATTGGCTAATATCGCTTACCGAATAGCTGCATCGGGACCCCGGATCCCTGGAGCGCTCCCGATAATCAGCTGCATGTGTCGCCCTCCATGCAGGTGCTGTGACTATCACACAGCGCGACACACGCAGCTGATTATCGGGAGCGCTCCAGCACACTGAGTCCTGCACACACTGAGGCCCCTGATCATGTGACCCCTGACTCCTCCCCTCCTGTGACCTCATCACAGGTCCTGTGCACAGAGCAGTCATATATGTGGCGGACACTCCTGGATCTTCTGCTTTCTGGGCCGGTTCCTCCTGTGAGTCCTATTAACCCTTTCGCTCCCTGTATTCTCCTTTCTGACAGGACAATATCTGAATTCGGATAGTGTGAGAGGAATATAAGCAATGTGGAAGGAAAAAATGACAATTTTACTTTTTTTTCCTCACAAAAATGTGACTTTACCCCAAAATTGTCAGCGTAACAAATCCTTATTTCCCCACTGTAGTTTGTAGACTCCATATACAGATCCCTTAAGTGCGAAAAGAGCTGAATTCCCCACTTAAGTTATTGCATTTTGGAAATTGCCCCCACTGGGAATTTATCTCCAGGTAAAGGCACAATTGTGTCTCCATGGGGGTTGTGCTCACAGCCCAACATCATGTGGCCTCCAAAGAAATGCCACCCCACACCATTACTGACCACTGCCAAACCGGTCATGCTGAAGGATGTTGCAGGCAGCAGATCGCTCTCCACGGCGTCTCCAGACTCTGTCACGGCTGTCACATGTGCTCAGTGTGAACCTGCTTCCATCTGTGAAGAGCACAGGGCGCCAGTGGTGAATTTGCCAATCCTGGTGTTCTGTGCCAAATGCCAAGTGTCCTGTATGGTATTGGGCTGCGAGCGCAACCCCCATCTGTGGACGTCGGGCCCTCAGACCATCCTCATGGAGTCAGTTTCTAACCGTTTGTGCAGACACATGAACATTTGTGGCCTGCTGGAGATCATTTTGCAGGTCTCTGGCAGTGCTGCTGCTGTTCCTCCTTGCACAAAGGTGGAGGTAGCGGTCCTGCTGCTGGGTTGATGTCTTCATACGACCCCCTCCACATCTCCTAGTGTACTGGCCTGTCTCCTGGTAGCGCCTCCAGCCTCTGGACACTACGCTGACAGACACAGCAAACCTTGCCACAGCTCGCATTGATGTGCCATCCTGGATGAGCTGCACTACCTGAGCCACTTTTGTGGGTTGTAGAGTCCGTCTCATGTTACCACGAGTATTAAAGCACAGCCAACATTCAAAAGTGACCAAAACATCAGCCAGAAAGCATTGGTACTGAGATGTGGTCTGTGGTCCCCATCTGCAAAACCACTCCTTTATTGAGGGTGCCTTGATAAAGCTGCCACGAAACGCGCGTCGGGGTCCTCCTGCCCGCACCCTGAGGTAAAATGCACTGATCATATTGTCTTATTTTATACTTACCTTCTGCTTGGAAATGCGTCTTAGGGTTTTTTTGCTGCCTTTCTTTGCACAGGCACACACTGGCTATATGATCCCCTAATTGTATATTCTCATTCATGCAAATCTGCATACTTTTGGATTGCTTATTTTGTCACATTTTTAAAGACACTCATATGCTGATTATACAATGCTTCAATCCTTTTTATATTTTTGCACATTTGCAGTTTTTTGACTTATAAAAAATTTGTTTTGAGATGCACTGGAATTTATTGAAATAAGTCACAAGTCCCATGTATAAACACTTGTTTATTTTGCAACCATTCAAGCATTTTTTGCATATGTAAATTTTGGATGTTTTTGTGCGGTTTTCCTCTTGATGTGGTGAATTTTTGTAGTGCCCGCACTTTAATACCCGTATTGTCAGTTTTACATAAAACTTTTTTAACTATATTTCAATAAAGATTGCTATATTTTAGACATGGCTTCCTGTTGCTTTTTGGATGATCGAGTATAATAAAGTAGTTATGGACGTGATGTAACTAACATTGTGCAGTGACTCTGCTTTCCATATAGTGATGGATATTTCTTGTTGCTGAAACTGTGATTTTTTTTTCACTTTAAACCTTTTTTAAACCCCTCTGATCAGTGCGATCACACAACATACAAGCCTCTGATGGCTCCGGTGATGCCCTGTACTACTGTAGTGCCGTGTATCATCACTGCCTGTCAGTGTAATACTAACGGCCCCATACACATGAGATCAGAGTTGGCTGAACGGTCATTTGGCAGACGGCGATCTCTCCCGACTCCCCCATACACACAAATATTCCAGCTTTTCTGTGGTCTGTATGAGACAGTCGCCTCCAGACTCCTCTAGAGGAGGATTATCTACAGGAAGAACAAACGGATTATCCTCTGAAATTCAGGATGTCAGATCCTTCTCTGCCCTGACATCATCTGTCGGGAGGCCCCCAAATGCAATATATGGTCGGCCAAACCCCCCGAAATCAGTGCTTTCATGGAACTTTAGTGTAATGTGTATGGGGGCGTTATAAGGTAACTTATTGGACGCTGCCTCTGGCCCGGCCTAATAGACCTTCATACATTGCAGCCCAGACCCCATTATTAGGCATGTAAGTATCGGAGTAACTAGGCAGCCCCATACTATCGAGTACTTGGGGGCGGGGGGCATTCAGCCAAACTCTGTCACACCTTCTTAGATGCCATGTTTGCTTTTCACAGCAGCAAGTGGTTAAACTGTCAGGGTTTTTGTTGAAGCCTCCTCTGTGCCGTCCCTGCGGTGTACATCTATGTTCTGGGGCACAAAAAGATTCATTTCTTTTTAATAAATGTTCAACATGTTAAAAATTATAAAATGTGTCTTCTGCTTTTTGTATATTTTCTTTCTTCTTGCAAGAATTGTTGGAGCCAATTTTCTTTAGAAACATTTTAATATCGGCTTTTTCTGGAGTTTTTCTTGTAATATAGGAAAGCCTAAGGCCAGAAATAATCCCCATAAATCACTGTACATGGAGACTTTGGGATCAGATCATTTCTGTCCGTTGTGTTTGTGGAAACAAAAAATCTTCTATAAAAGCCTCAAACTTCTGTGTGTGACTCAGAGCTGAGATCTAACGTGATAGAAGATTCCAGTGCGGGGAAGACGGGAAACCTTCATATAGACGGCCGGTGGGGATGGAGGCAGTGACCGACTCTGGCCAAATCTGTCTCTAGAGCCGCAGTAGAAGATGAAGATGTCGTCCTCATCATGAAGGAGTTATTTCTCATGTCGCGTGTAATGAATCTCTCCTGCAGTATTGCTAATGCCGATTCCAGTGTCGGTAATGAGACGAGAATTAGCGTTATGGAAGATGAGTCTATGAGGAACGTGTTCAGCTGCCGACTCCGAGGAGGAAACTGCTTGTTGTCTGTGGCCTAAATATATAGGTTTTATTAGTAGATGTCAGGGAAGAAAACTAAACCCTGTAAGATAATAAATCTCCTCATATGTTTCCCTTATTATCTCCAGGAATTGTGTTATTACACAGGATTCTTATGATGTTACATCGGATCATCTTCTTCTCATTCAGGTGTCTACAATATCGGATCCTCTCAGTGAAGATCTTCTACAGAAGAGAATTTTCCTGATTTACCCATCAAGGATGGATATGGACAGAGACAAGATGGCGGAGAGGATGTTACACCTCACCCTAGAGATCCTCTTCCGTCTCACTGGAGAGGTGAGAGATTCTGATGACGTCACATTACATCATTCTTATCTATGGGAATAACAGATGGACAGAACTGGAGAGGTGAGGACTCTGGGAATGTCTGTAGTGAGATTTATTAATGTGTCTCTCCATAACCAGGATTACACAGTGGTGAAGAAGACCTCTAGTGATCGCTGTCAGGACCCTGTGTCTGAGGGATGTGGAAGACCCCTGAGCCCAATCAAGGGGCCTCCACCTTACCCCCTGATCCATGAGGACATCAATGAGCACAAGATCCTAGAACTCATCTACAAGATGATTGAGCTGCTGACAGGAGAGGTGACACTGCTGGGAATGCTGGGACATTATACAGTAACACTATGAAGGGATCGGGGGGATGACGGTATCATTGTATGTGTCAGGTTCCTATAAGGTGTCAGGATGTCGCTGTCTATTTCTCCATGGAGGAGTGGGAGTATTTAGAAGGACACAGAGATCTGTACAAGAACGTCATAATGGAGGTTCCCCAGCCCCTCACATCACCAGGTAATAGACAGGACTAAATACACACGGCCTATAATTATCTGTATGTAGAGAATGAATTCAGTCCCTGTATGTGTTTCCTCCAGATCTATCCAGTAAGAGGACTACACCAGAGAGATGTCCCCGTCCTCTTCTCCCACAGGACTGTAACCAAGAAGATCCCAGTGCTCCTCAGGATCATCAGGTAGATGGAGAGAAGGTGTCAGGAGATCCCCCTATGATGTGTAGACGGCTGTGAAGGTCTTGTGCTCAGTCTTGTTTTATCCACCAGTATTATGTGTTTTATACTTGTGTAATGAGAGCGGTGGAGATGGCAGGATTAGAGCTGATCATAGATGGGACTTCTCCATCTGTCTGTGACTTTTACAATATGTGTTTCAGGGTGAAGATCTGACCCATATTAATACTACAGAGACATATGTGAGAGATGATGAGCGGTGTAAAGAGGAGATTCCCACATATGACTACCCAGGTGAGTAGTAACCACTGAATGCAGAGAAGTCACAGATTCCTCTCAGTCACCGGCTGTGGATGCTTTATCGGTGGTGTAGTCCGGCCGTAAAACCATGATCACCATTTTGCCTCTAGACCACAACTGTTATGATTGAGTCACCATAGGAGGCAAAAACAGAAATGCTAGCTAAGTACAGAAAACCAGAGAGGTTGGCAGCTATCGGATTACAGACCCCTGATCCTATCCACAACAACTAACAGTAGCCGTGGGGGGTTCCTACAATGCCCTAGACCCCTCGATCACAGTCGGAGAATTAAATAGGCCTAAAGAAAGAAAGGGGAAATCTAAACTGCCCCAGAGCAGACCCCAAAGCAATAGGCAGCCCCCAACATATAATGACGGTGAAGCAAGATGAAAACACTAACACAGACAGAAAGATAGACTGAGCAAAGACGGGGCCCAAGCTAACTAGATAGGAAAGGACAGGAAGGCTGCTGTCTGCAATCCGTGAAAAACCCTATGAAAATAAGAGCCAACAGACTGACAGTGAAAAAGGCCCTGAAGACGCTAGGCTTCAAAAATGCTATGTCAGTACTCAGGAATATTCTGAAGACAGAGCAACCGGCAAAAGGAGATTCAGCTCACCCCAGCAGGGAATGGCAGAATCCAGAAAAGCAAGGCAAACAAAAACAAAACACAAATGCTAACAGGCAAAGCAGAAAACTTAGCTTTAGAGGAGCAGGAATCAGACTGGTGTCCTAGAAGTCCACAGAGAAATCACCCGCAGGGCAGAAGGGCGTCGGCAGCCTTATATCCAGTCCGTGACTCCACTCAGCCAGTCATCCTCATTAGGCTCAGGTGCCTGATAATCAGGCTCATTACCTTCCTTTACCAGAATAGGGAGTTCACCAGACCTCAGTGACGAAGGGAAAAATGAACTCACAACACACAACATTCTCCTCCACCCAATACTGTTCAAATGACTTTGGGCATTGAAAGCCCTTTTCTATATAACTTACAACCTGGAGGATCCACCTACCCCCTGGGATTAGTGTGAGGGTGATCCCTTAAAGCGAGATCTATATGATTGCTTGTACCTGACCCAATATAGGCCGAGTGCACGCTTAAAGAGTCACACCGAGCACAGAGTTAGATGTCTACTCCTTTCTCAGCAAAGGCTTGCACACAACTGATGTTTATTCTCAAGACAAAGTGACAGAAAATGGGTGTCACACAATCTTCTGAGTAGCCAGTGTCAGTCTATGATAGGTCCATTTCAGCTTCACTTCCATATATGGTATCCAGTATCTCAGCTTCTGCATTCCAAGGATTTCTTCCAGGGTGTTGTCTGAAGACACAGACGCCATCTTGGTACACCATATGTGAACTGACTTATATAAGTCTGACCCAGCCTATTTTGACCTTAATGACCGGGCCTTTTTTTAGCAATTCTGACCAGTGTCCCTGTATGAGGTAATAACTCAGGAACGCTTCAACAGATCCTAGCGATTCTGAGATTTTTTTCATCACCTATTGGGCTTCATGTTAGTGGTAAATTTAGGTCAATAATTTTTGCGGTTATTTGTGAAAAAATTGGATATTTGGTGAAAATTTTGAAAGTTTCACAATTTTCAAATTTTGAATTTTCTATTAAACCAGAGAGTTATGTGACATAAAATAGTTAATAAATAACATTTTCCAAATGTTTACTTTACATCAGCACAATTTTGGGAAAAAAAAAATTTTGTTAGGAAGTTATAAGGTTTAAAAGTTGACCAGCGATTTCTCATTTTTACATCACCATTTTTTCTTAGTGATGACCACCTCACATTTGAAGTCACTTTGAGGGGTCAATATGACAGAAAACACCCAAAAGTGACACCATTCCAAAAACTGCACCCCTCAAGGTGCTCAAAACCACATTCAAGTAGATTATTAACCCTTCAGGTGCCTCACAGGAACTAAAGCAATGTGGAAGGAAAAAATGGACATTTTAATTTTTCCAACAAAAATGTTCTTTTAGCCTCATTTTTTCATTTTCACATGGGCAGCAGGATAAAATGGATCCTAAAATTTGTTGGGCAATTTCTCCTGAGTACACCGATACCTCATATGTGGTCATAAACCACTGTTTGGGCGCACGGCAGGGCTCGGAAGGGAAGGAGCGCCATTTGACTTTTTGAAGGGAAAATTAGCTCCAATCGTTAGCGGACAACGTGTCGCGTATGGAAAGTATGTAGTGTACGTCAGATTAGTGTGTGTAGTGTAGTATATGTCAGATTGGTGTGTGGTGTTTATTACACCACCCACATCAACCTGACATACACTACACCACACACACCAACCTGACGTACACTACGCCTCACACAACAACCTGACACACTTTGTCCGGTTGGTGTGAATGGTGTTGTGTATGTCAAGTCTGTGTGTGGTGTAGTGTACGTCAGGATGGTGTGTGTGGTGTAGTGTATGTCAGGTCGGTGTGTGGTGTAGTGTACGTCAGGTTGGGGTGTGTGGTGTAGTGTATGTCAGGTCTGTGTGTGGTGTTGTGTATGTCAGGTTGGTGTGTGTGGTGTAGTGTATGTCAGGTTGGGGTGTGTGGTGTTGTGTATGTCAGGTTGGTGTGTGGTGTTGTGTATGTCAGGTCTGTGTGTATGGTGTTGTGTATGTCAGGTCTGTGTGTGGTGTAGTGTATGTCAGGTCGGTGTGTGGTGTTGTGTATGTCAGGTCTGTGTGTGGTGTAGTGTATGTCAGGTCGGTGTGTGTGGTGTTGTGTATGTCAGGTCTGTGTGTATGGTGTTGTGTATGTCAGGTCTGTATGTGGTGTGTATGTCAGGTCTGTGTGTGGTGTAGTGTATGTCAGGTTGGTGTGTGTGGTGTAGCGTATGTCAGGTCTGTGTGTGTTGTAGTGTATGTCAGGTCTGTGTGTATGGTGTTGTGTATGTCAGGTCTGTATGTGGTGTGTATGTCAGGTCTGTGTGTGGTGTAGTGTATGTCAGGTCGGTGTGTGATGTATTGTACGTCAGGTTGGTGTGTGTGGTGTTGTGTATGTCAGGTCTGTGTGTATGGTGTTGTGTATGTCAGGTCTGTATGTGGTGTGTATGTCAGGTCTGTGTGTGGTATAGTGTATGTCAGGTCGGTGTGTAGTGTAGTGTACGTCAGGTTGGGTGTGTGGTGTAGTGTACGTCAGGTTGGGTGTGTGGTGTAGTGTACGTCAGTTCGGTGTGTGGTGTAGTGTATGTCAGGTTGGTGTGTGGTGTAGTGTATGTCAGGTCGGTGTGTGGTGTAGTGTATGTCAGGTTGGTGTGTGGTGTAGTGTATGTCAGGTTGGGTGTGTGGTGTAGTGTACGTCAGGTCGGTGTGTGGTGTAGTGTATGTCAGGTTGGTGTGTGGTGTAGTGTATGTCAGGTTGGTGTGTGGTGTAGTGTATGTCAGGTTGTGGTGTGTGGTGTAGTGTATGTCAGCCTGGTGTGGGTGAGTTCTGTAGTGGAGTGTCAGGATGTGTTTAGTCCCCGGACGTGTGATGAATTCTGAAGCATTCATTCGAACACAGTCCAGGTTTGTCAGGACACGTTTCACATTGGAAACGAGTTTCCCTTCTTATCCCCCTTTTATAGCACACCCGGCACCTTTATTTTTGTTCTCCCCTTAGTGGGAGCATGTTGTCCTGGTACCACACGGGAAACTTGAGTTCCAGGGGTGCTGGGGCACGCTCCGTCCTCCTCTCCAAAAATCATGGCCTTTATCACCGCCTCCTGGAACTGAAGGAAGGTGTTGTTGGTCTGGCCTGCACATCGTGATAGCACGCATGCGTTATACAGTGCCGTTTGTACGATGTGCACAGCCAGTTTTTTATACCACACTTTTGCGTTCCTCATGGCACGATAGGGCTGGAGGACTTTATCAGAAAGATCAACTCCCCCCATGTGTTTGTTGTACCCCAGGGCACAGTCCGGTTTGTGGACCTGGTCTGTGGTACCTCGAACGGTGGTGGCCGTGGTGCCGGGACCATGGAATTTCAAGAGAAAGACCTCTCTTTTGTCTTTGAACTTGACCACAAGCATGTTGCCGCTACATTGGGCTCAGCTCTCACCCTTTGGGAGAGGCTGCTCAATTAGTGACAAAGGGAGACCCCTCCGGCTTCTGCGCACGGTACCGCAAGCGACGGTGGCTCTGGCAGAGAGGGATTGAAATAGTGCGATGCTTGTATAAAAGTTATCAACGTACAGATGGCCACCTTTATCAAGCAGAGGGTGGCCCAAATCCCACACTATTTTCCCACTCACCCCCAGAGCAGGTGGACATTCTGGGGGCTGGATCCTGGTGTCCTTCCCTTGGTAAACTCTAAAGCTGAGCGTGTACCCTGAGGTACTCTCGCACAGCTTGTAGAGTTTTATCCCGTACCTCGCCCTTTTGCTGGGCAGGTACTGACAGAACTGAAGCCTCCATTTGAAGTGGATGAGGGATTCAGCCACAGAAATTTCCCTTTGGGGAATGTACACTTCAGCAAACTTGTTGCTGAAGTGTTCGATGACCGGCCAAATTTTGAACAGTCTTTCAAAATTTGGGTCATCGCGGGGAAGGCTGTCAGTATTGTCCCTGAAATGAAGAAATTTAGGAATCGCCTCAGAACGTCTGCGACTCATAACCATGCCAAATACTGGAGTTTGATATAAAATATCAGTACTCCAGTATTAACGAATTTCTGGTTTCTTCACAATCCCCATGTTCAGGACCAGTACCCAATATTTCATCATTTCTACAGAGTCAATGGGACTCCAAGTAGAGAATGAAAAAATTGGGTGTTCCGCCAAAAATTGCTGGGCATACAAGTTTGTTTGCTCCACCATGAGACTGACGATTGACTCCGAGAAATAGACTTTGAAAAAGTCTATTTCCCTGAAGTTGGCAGTCTCAAACTGGATTCCTGATTGGGGAATGAAATCAGGAATCCGTGGAGCAAAATTCTCAGGGACAGGGGTCCAGGAGGGGGCACTAGTGCTAGGTTGGGCCTGACTAGCACTAGGTTGGGGGAAACTCACATTTGGCTGTGGGTCTCCTTCCCCGGCCTCCGTCTCTTCCTCCCTGGGCTCCAGACGATTTTTTGTCCTGTGACATCTTGGTGGTGGTAAGTCTGTGTCACTGGAGGAGGAAGAGTGGGAGGAATAGAGAAAAGTGGGGTCATGTCCCTCACTATCAGTTTCGGAGGCAATAATGTCATATGACTCCTCAATTGAGTAGACCCTTGATGACTGGGATGAGCGGGATATTATGTGTGTGTGCGTGCGTAAAAAAAAGGTTTATTATAGTGCACGTGTGTATTTGCGAGTGTTTGTTGAAACTTAACTGCAGGAGGCGGCTATCAGGAGGGGGCTGTCAGGAGGGGGCTGTCAGGCACGTGGGGGGGCAGGAAGGAGCTGTCAGGAGCGCGGGGGGGCAGGAGGGAGCTGCAGCAGCAGCAGGGGGATGATCACCGGGGGCAGAAAGGGGCTGATTAGATGGAAGTGGATATGTAGCAGCAGGGGTTGATCATGGGGGCAGGGGTTGATCAGGGGGGCAGGGGTTAATCGGGGGCTGAGGGGTGATCACGGGGGGGGGCCAGGAGGGGGCTGTCAGGCACAGGAGGAAGAGTCTGAGGAGCCTGCAGCAGCAGGGGAGATGATCAGGGGTGCAGGGGTTGATCAGGGGGGCAGGGGTTAATCGGGGGCTGAGGGGTGATCACGGGGGGGGCCAGGAGGGGGCTGTCAGGCACAGGAAGAAGGGGCTTAGGAGCCTGCAGCAGCAGGGGAGATGATCAGGGGTGCAGGGGTTGATCAGGGGGCAGGGGTTAATCAGGAGTGCAGGGTGTAGTTAGCGGAGGTTGAGGGGATGGAAACAGGCAGTGGGGAAGAAGAGGTGTGTATTGTATGTCAGTGGCGGCGGCGCTGATCACGGGGCAGGGCAGCTGTCAGTCACCTCACTCCTCAGCTTCCACAAACGGGATGAAGCTGAGGCCATCGTTTTACTCTGCCCCTCCATATCTGATTGGACAGCTAGCGTCACATGGACGCTAGCTCCAATCAGATGTGAGGGGGGTGACTAAAAGGTCACCAGGAGTGATCGTATCCCCGAGTCTAGGTCTCCCTGTAACGGCGGGTCGGGTGACCTTTGATTGAACCCGGTCACCCGACCCACAGGAGGGAGATCTATTTATGATGCCACATAGGCGTCACTGGTCGGATTGGCACCGAAGGGGTTAAACAATAACCAGCCCACAGCTGCCCAAAAATGGCACACCTATTAGATGCGCCAATTCCAACGCTCTGCCCGGCTCTTCACACTTGCCCTGTGTTTTGTTTTATTTCTAATAAAAGACTTTATTCTGGCTGTGTCTTTATTTACCATATAACTATAGGATTAGGAATGGATAGGGGTCTTATAGACACCTCTCCATTACTAATCCCACGTAATGGAGCGCTGTCTTTAAGACACCCATACATTACTAATTCTATAGTTATATGGTAAATAAAGACACAGCCAGAATAAAGTTTTTTTTTATGTCACCTGACAATACAAGGGTGACATCAACCCCACAAATATGAACCCCACTTGCCGTCACTAAAGGGCAAGTGAGAAAAGCCGGGCAAAGCGCCAGAATTGGAGCATCTAATAGATGTGCCTTTTCTGGGCAGCTGCGGGCTGCTATTTTTAGGCTGGGGGGTCAATATCCATGGCCCCTTACTAGCCTGAGAATACCAGCCCCCAGTTGTCAGCTTTAGCAAGGCTGGTTGTCAAAAATGGGGGGTCCCCATGCTGTTTTTTTTTTTAAATTATTTAAATGATTAAAAAACAGAGTGGGGACCCCTCTAGTCTTGATAGCCAGCCTTGCTGAAGCTGACAGCTGAGGGTTGCAGGCCCCAGATGTGAGTTTTGAAAGACTGGTTATAGAAAATAAGCAAAAAAGAGGGAAAAAAAATCCAGCTTCCAAAATTCCAATTTATTGTGAATAAAAGCAAGTCCAAAAGATCCAGTAAAAGAGAATCACATGGTTGTGTGTAACAAGCAACGCGTTTCAAACAGTATCTTGTTCTTTCTCAAAGCATCATTCATTTTTTTCTTTGGTTATAGAAAATACAGGGGAACCCACGCCATTTGTTTCATTCATTTATTTAGTTATAGCGCAGGCGGCGGGTGAGGAATACTCCCATCATCCGCTCCTGCTGTCACTGTTCTTAGCAGCAGGTGTAGGTTGATGGGAGTAATAGTCCCAAAAGCCGCCACCTGCTGTCATCATTCTGACTTTTGTATAACTCTCATCATTCTCCCCGAGCGTCTTCAGCACCCGCCGCCGGGGAACAGCGCTTATTGCACTGATGCTGCACATGGTTGTCACATGTGTGCCACAAGTATTACACACATGGACATCTCCGGTACCGGAAATATCAGGACGTGTGAAACCGGCCTTATACACAGTTCTCTATAAATATATATTATTTCTTCTTGAATCTCATCTGACAGAAAATATTGGACCTTACGATAGTTTAGATTGTGAAGTCTCCGAGCCCCATACTCTAATTACCCCAGAGAGGTTTCACCACTAGCTGCTCATTTATTACTGATGGAGACTGTGGAGTTTGATCATTTCAGTAGATGTTATTGTCTATAGTCACAGTGTTTGATTACAGTAGTGTCCAAAATCCTCTGATTTAACCTCTTCCTGCAGCCAGTTTTGTGTTCCTAATCAGGCCCCATTATTAATATCTGACGTGTGTCACTTTATGTGGTGATAAATTATTCACAAAGGATAATAGAAAACAAATGGATCTTACAAATTATTTTCCAGCTTCGCACTATACCCTACATACGGTTGTACACTACTGTCTGGGCACATGGCAGTGTTCAGAAGGGAAGGAGCGCCATTTAGCTATTTGAATGCAGATCTAGCTGGAATAGTTTGCAGACACAATGTATTGGGAGCACTGTTCATGGTCACCTGGCAACTCAAAAGATGTCCACCATGAACATGCTTGGCTCTATCTTCTCTGCTTTCCATATCCCAAGGATTGCCTTGCTCATCGCCCTATAACACCCTCACATGGATCTGGACTTACACTGGGACCCCTAGGCTTGGACCATGGTGTTACCTGCTATTCTGTGGTGTTAGATGGCAAGAAGAATAGTCAGGTAGCTGGGTCAGAACCAGAAGGACAGAATACAGAATCAGAAGACACAAGAGTAGTCAGTAAACGGGCCACGGTCACAGCAGGAAACAAATGCACAAGCCGCAAGCTGAGCACAGAGGACTGAACCAGAGGAGAACAGCGCTGTATCTGGCAGATTCCGGCCATGTGCTTTGCGCTTTAGTAGGGTGTGGTACTTTCCAATTGGCTGAAGTAGGGAGCAGATTACTCCAGCTGGACAGCAGGAACAGATCCCAGATGAGATTGGACACATCATATGCATAAGCCCTAATATGACTAAATAACAGAAAACCAGAATAGTAGAAATCCCCATAAAGTGATTCCATTTTATAAATTAATTCACTGAGGGTTATAATCCTTAGGAGGAGTGAATATTTTGACTCCACAGCCACTTTCCGGAAATTAACACACAGTGGATGTTGGAGAGTGAAAATTACACATTTGCCATTTTGTTACCCAGCACATAGTGCCCAGATTGTGTTCCAGGAGACACACACCGCAAATTAAGTGGGTTCTTCTCACTATAATATTGCTAAGTACAGGCATGCTAAGGGTGTGTGCACACGTTGCGGATTCTGCAGTAGATTTGGCCTTGCGGGTGCGCAGCAGAATAAGCTGCGTTGTACAGTACCATGAAAGTGAATAAATTGAAAAGCGCTGTGCACATGCTGCAGAAAAATCTGCGTGGAAACGCTGCGGGTTCATGTCAATTCTTTGTGCGGATCTGCAGCGTTTCGGCACCCATTGACTTGCATTAAGTCGGGCATATCCGGAGCAAAACCGCAGATCTAAAAAAGATCTGCGTTTTTGCTGTGGATGAAACGTTGCAGATCGGGAGGGGGGAAGAGTGGGGGCGGAGTGTGGGTGGTGACTGTGTGCGTGTATGTGTGTGGGCGGTGACTGTGTGCGTGTATGGGCCTGTGTGTGTGTGTGGGGGGTCATTGGGCGGTCTGCCGGGCTGTGCGGGGGTCATTAGGCATATGTCGGGGCTGTGCGGGGGTCATTGGGCGGTCTGCGGGGCTGTGTGTACTACAAGTCCCATCGGGCTATGCCTGCTACACTGTCAGTGCTTATATACTTAGATTGGAAGGAAGGATCATCCCCGCGCTGCCGCAAGAAGAATTCCAGAAATTGTAGAGGTGTTAACGTGGTTCTACGTGTTTGGGGGGTTCAGGTGACCCCTTCATCAGGACATACCACAAATATTGTACCAAATCATTCTCAAACACTATCCGAAGCCAAGAAACATCTAGAAAAGATTAAATTACAAATTAATCCAATTTAAAGATAAAACCACTGCTGTCCCGAAGACACTGAGAGGTAATAATAAATCTGTCTGGATTGCGGGATTTCGCGATACTCAAGAAGGCGTCGCCGCAAGAATATGTCGCCGGCGTGGACGACGACTGGATCCAGGATGGTGCCGGTGGAAGATGATGTCGGGGATCGTGGAGCAGCGGCGATGACGGCGTGAGTATGAGAGACGGAGTGAGAGAAAGGGTCGTATGTGGAGTGAAAAAGTGAGTGGACGTGAGTGGAGATGGTGAAAGGTGAGAGGAGTGTGTGTTGAGGAGGAGTGGTGTGTTGAGGGTTAACATGGCAAGAGGTGTGCTGTGACGTCACCAGTTACAACTGGACGGAAGTTGTTACAACCCGGAAGCTGCTTAGCGCATTTATTATTATAGAAGATTTGGGAGGCAGAATGAACAAACAGTTGAACACCGCACACTACTGGTTCATCCAACAAGGTTTTGAATTAGACTGTGAACTGTCATTGTCTTGGTAAATAAATTTTTTTACATTGCTTGCCATTTTTTAAGTAGAAGTGTTGAAAAATATAAAACTCAAGGATATTTTATTTAAAAAAATTGCTTTTTATGTTAGATGACTGTACCAGGAGATCAGAGGGACAGCTGACATCTTCAATTTTTAAATCTGATGATCTTGAGATCCTACAAGATACAACTGAAGTGAATGCCGTTACTCCAGACACATCATCATCCATTCACAGCAAAGATCTGTCATCTGATCCTATGAAACAGGTCCCATCTCCTGATTCATTACTGACTACTAAGGGAAACCAAAGTCACAAAAGAGACATTACAAAACAAACTGCTCCTAAAGCAAAGAAGTCATTTTCATGTTCAGAATGTGGTAAATATTTTACATGGAAATCACATTTTGTTAACCACCAGAGAATTCAAACAGGGGAGAAGCCTTTTTCATGTTCAGAATGTGGGAAATGTTTTAATCGTAAAGGGAGTCTTGATGAACACCATAGAACTCACACAGGGGAGAAGCCTGTTTCATGTTCAGAATGTGGGAAATGTTTTATCAATAAATCAGCTTGTGTTAAGCACCAGAGAATCCACACAGGAGAGAAGAAGCCTTTTTCATGTTTAGAATGTGGGAAATGTTTTGCACATAAATCACATTTTGTTACCCACCAAAGAACTCACACAGGGGAGAAGCCTTTTTCCTGTTCAGAATGTGGGAAATGTTTTGCACATAAATCATATTTTGTAACCCACCAAAGAACTCACACAGGAGAGAAGCCTTTTTCCTGTTCAGAATGTGGGAAATGTTTTATCAATAAATCAGTTTGTGTTAAGCACCAGAGAACTCACACAGGGGAGAAGCCATTTTCCTGTTCAGAATGTGGGAAATGTTTTGCACATAAATCATATTTTGTAACCCACCAAAGAACTCACACAGGAGAGAAGCCTTTTTCCTGTTCAGAATGTGGGAAATGTTTTAACATTAAATCACATTGTGTTACACACCAGAGAACTCACACAGGAGAGAAGCCTTTTTCCTGTTCAGAATGTGGGAAATGTTTTAACCAGAAAGGGAGTCTGGATAAACACCATAGAACTCACACAGGGGAGAATCCTGTTTCATGTTCAGAATGTGGGAAATGTTTTATCAGTAAATCAGCTTGTGTTAAGCACCAGAAAATCCACACAGGAGAGAAGCCTTTTTCATGTTTAGAATGTGGGAAATGTTTTAACAATAAATCAGATTGTGTTACGCACCAGAGAATCCACACAGGAGAGAAGCCTTTTTCATGTTTAGAATGTGGGAAATGTTTTAACCAGAAAGGGAGTCTGGATAAACACCATAGAACTCACACAGGGGAGAAGCCTTTTTCATGTTCAGAATGTGGGAAATGTTTTAGCAGGAAATCAGATTGTGTTAAGCACCAGAGAACTCACACAGGAGAGAAGCCTTTTTCATGTTTAGAATGTGGGAAATGTTTTAACAGTAAATCAGATTGTGTTAAGCACCAGAGAATCCACACAGGGGAGAAGCCTTTTTCATGTTTAGAATGTGGGAAATGTTTTAACAGTAAATCAGATTCTGTTAAGTACCAGAGAATCCACACAGGGGAGAAGCCTTTTTCATGTTTAGAATGTGGGAAATGTTTTAACCAGAAAGGTAATCTTGATGAACACCAAAGAACTCACACAAGAGAGAAGCCTTTTTCATGTTTAGAATGTGGGAAATGTTTTAACAGTAAATCAGGTTGTGTTAAGCACCAGAGAACTCACACAGGAGAGAAGCCTTTTTCATGTTTAGAATGTGGGAAATGTTTTAACCAGAAAGGTAATCTTGATGAACACCATAGAACTCACACAGGAGAGAAGCCTTTTTCATGTTCAGAATGTGGGAAATGTTTTAGCAGGAAATCAAATTATGTTCAGCACCAGAGAACTCACACAGGAGAGAAGCCTTTTTCCTGTTAATGTGGGAAATTTTTTAACCAGAAAGCGCTTCTTGATCGCCATCAGAGCAGTCACACAGAGGAGAAGCCATTTTCATTTTCTTAATGTGGGAAATATTTTACTTGGAAATCAACTGTTAATAAACATCAGAGACGTCACATAGGGGAGAAGACTTTTTTTATATTCATAATGTTGGAATAGTTTTAACCAAAATTGAATCTTCTTAAATGGGTTGTCTCTTGTCATTCCTCATGTTTGCTGACAAAAGGATAAAACTAAACCTTATTAATTCCAAATATAAAGCTATACCCATAATTCACCCCTTGAAGATTAGTCAGAAGGTGACTAATAGAAAAAACATGTACCCCACATCTCAGTATATAGGGTGAGGTGACTTATACACACTCACTCTCCAAGCCTTTCATTTGTATGGGTTTCATCGTCCTCACCAAAGGCGACTCATCAAGAGACTATTTAATATTGCCCTATATTCAAGCGATACTGTGTAAGTTTATAAGCCCCTCCCGTGTCAGGAATAGATAGTATGATTTTGAATTTACCAAATGGCTGCAATGAAACAAAGAGTGAAAAATTTAAAGGGGTCTGAATACTTTCCATACCCACTGTATCAGTAAAAATAACTCCTCTTTATTAGGTAAAGTATGAAAGAATTGCGCCATTTTCCGATATCCATCGCTTCTCCATTTTTCATGATCTAGGTTGGGTGAAGGCTTATTTTTCGTGTCAAGCTGAATTTTTTAATGGATACCATTTTGGTGCAGATACGATCTTTTGGTCGTCCTTTACTGAATTTTAATGTTGTTGTGAGAAAGAAAAGTAATTCTGGCGTTTTGACATTTTTTCTCGTTACGCCATTTAGCGATCGGGTTAATTCTTTTTTATATTGATAGATCGGGCGATTCTGAACGCCGCTATAACAAATATGTGTATGTTTGATTTTTTTAATTGTTTTATTTTGAAAGGGGGGTGATTTGAACTTTTATATTCTTTTAATATTTTTAAAAACTTTTTTACTTTTGGCATTGTGAAGACATACAGCATTGTATCTTAATTAACCAGATGACTATTTTTTAGCAAATGAAGAATAATAGAATGTTATCTGTATGTTGTCTTTAAATTTAAGTGTTGATTTCTGGTTGGTCAACAAAACAGACTTTTGCTTGTGTAAGCCGGTAATATTGACTTTTATTGTGCGCTTATCCTTGATCACTAGTGATGTTTGCTGATATGCTAATTATGCCTTGTGTTATGGAGCCAGTTTGTTGACTTATAAAGCAGAGAGGGAAAAACTATGCAAATAGCTTAAATAATCAAGTAATGCTATAATAATCTCATCTCCATTCTTACCCTTTATGTAAATACTGAATGAGGGACACTTTTTAAGTCTAAAAATAGGTTACATGCCTCTGTATAAAGAGACAGAGAGAAACAGCCAGAGAGATTCTGCCAAGACATCTATACATCCAAAGGACAAGAGACAGGACAGCAGCCACAACATCATCACAAGGGACACGGATCTATCATTCTATGGGAAACAACCTAGGGGTTTTCAGCCTCGGTTGGAAGAATACAGATCTGCTCCATTCACCATCACTGAACCATGGATATGTTCGGAGAAGCCAGATTGTGATCTTTAGATCAAGTGGCTTTGCACCTTGTATGGACTCAATGGACTGTCATCTTCCTACACTTGTTGTTACCTCGTCTCTGTGTGCGGGCCACAGGTGGAGTAGTTGACCCTGGAAGATGAAGCCAGGTTGTGATCCTCGGATCAACTGGCCTTGTATGGACTGTCATCTTCCTACGCTTGTCATTACCTCCTCGCTGTGTGTGCCACAGGTGGAGTAGCGACCCTGGAAGATCTGAAGTCACAGCTGCCATTATCGCAGCGAGTCAGCAGAAGCATGAGACTCTGTAATGTGCCCCATCTTGGGTATTTTCCTGGGACTGTTCTATGTGTTATCTGCTTGTTTTGTTGTACAGTAAAGCATTGCCCACACTGTTTTACCCTCACCCTGCATTGTCTGAGTAGCGTTTTGAACATGTTAAAAGTAGAGCGGGAGTTGAGCAGGACGATCTCTGATCCATGTGGTTTTGGCTAGTGGGCGGCGCACACAGCATTCCAGCAGTGACAAGCATAGAGGTCTGCTGGAGACCTCTGGTTATCATGCCAACCCATCGGTGACCCATGATCATGTGATGGGGTCACCGATGGGCGGGATTTCCGGAAATCTTGCTGGAAGTGCCGCTGTCAGAGGCTGTTAGGGGCAAATGGCAGCTGTTCAAAAGAGCTGACATGTGCCGGAAAAGATGTCGGCTCACCGCCGGAGCCCACATCGAAGGGAGGAAGTACATTTACACCCAATGTCAGAAAGGGGATTGTTTTTACAGAGACAGAAGTGGTAATCAATCATGTACAGTATACATACAATTACAGAAATACACAGCTTCTAATGGTAAATAGTATAGCGTTACCACAAGAAAATATAATTTGTGTAAATCATGTGTAGATATAAAAATTCATGCAAATGTAGCTCCACCTAGTGGCTATGTGCAGAAGTGCCATCATACAGTAACATGTATCCTAAGACAGTGTCACTATCAGGCTGTGTGCCCACATTAGCATTTAAAACCTGACACAAAACTGGACTCCTTCCCAGAAAACGCGAGTTTTTGATGCAGTTTTTTCCGCACGTCTTCTGGACTCAGGAAATGGCTAAAAACGCGGACTTATGTGGAAAATAATGTGCATGCTGCATTTTTAGCCGCTAAGCGTTTCCTATGCGGAAAAAAATGCATCAATTGGCACAAAAAGGCCAAAATGCATTAAAATGAATGGGATGCTTATTTTAAGTGTTTGTGAAGTGTCTGATCCGGCAACAACACTTCAAAAACGCAACGTGGGCACAGCCTAAAGGTGCAAAGGAGATTAAGTGCACCATATTTATTGAGTACTAGCTGAAGAGCGCGGCGCTGCCCGAGCATAGTAACCAACTGTGGTTAGTTATAACAAATTATAATGATTATATTACACATAAAAACCGTGCATCTAATCCTATCCTGTGTGATACTGTGTGCTGAGCCATGTATCTAATCCTATCCTGTGTGATACTGACTGCTGAGCTGTGTATCTAATCCTATCCTGTGTGATACTGACTGCTGAGCTGTGTATCTAATCCTATCCTGTGTGATACTGACTGCTGAGCTGTGTATCTAATCCTATCCTGTGTGATACTGACTGCTGAGCTGTGTATCTAATCCTATCCTGTGTGATACTGACTGCTGAGCTGTGTATCTAATCCTATCCTGTGTGATACTGACTGCTGAGCTGTGTATCTAATCCTATCCTGTGTGATACTGACTGCTGAGCCGTGCATCTAATCCTATCCTGTGTGATACTGACTGCTGAGCCATGTGTCTAATCCTATCTTGTGTGATACTGACTGCTGAGCCATGTATCTAATCCTCTCCTGTGTGATACTGACTGCAGAGCCGTGTATCTAATCCTATCCTGTGTGATACTGACTGCTGAGCCGTGTATCTAATGCTATCCTGTGTGATACTGTGTGCTGAGCCGTGCATCTAATCCTATCCTGTGTGATACTGACTGCTGAGCCGTGTATCTAATCCTCTCCTGTGTGATACTGTGTGCTGAGCCGTGCATCTAATCCTATCCTGTGTGATACTGTGTGCTGAGCCGTGCATCTAATCCCATCCTGTGTGATACTGACTGCTGAGCCGTGTATCTAATCCTATCCTGTGTCATACTGTCTGCTGAGCCGTGTGTCTAATCCAATTCTGTGTGATACTGACTGCTGAGCTGTGCATCTAATCCTATCCTGTGTGATACTGTGCTGAGCCGTGCATCTAATCCTATCCTGTGTGATACTGACTGCTGAGCCGTGTGTCTAATCCTATCCTGTGTGATACTGACTGCTGAGCTGTGTATCTAATCCTCTCCTGTGTGATACTGACTGCTGAGCCGTGTATCTAATCCTATCCTGTGTGATACTGTGCTGAGCCGTGCATCTAATCCTATCCTGTGTGATACTGACTGCTGAGCTGTGTATCTAATCCTCTCCTGTGTGATACTGACTGCTGAGCCGTGTATCTAATCCTATCCTGTGTTATACTGACTGCTGAGCTGTGTATCTAATCCTCTCCTGTGTGATACTGACTGCTGAGCTGTGTATCTAATCCTATCCTGTGTGATACTGACTGCTGAGCCATGTGTCTAATCTCCTGTGTGATACTGACTGTTGATCTCTGTATCTAATCCTATCCTGTGTGATACTGACTGCTGAGCTGTGTATCTAATCCCTTCCTGTGTGATACTGACTGCTGAGCCGTGTATCTAATCCTCTCCTGTGTGATACTGACTGCTGAGCTGTGTATCTAATCCTATCCTGTGTGATACTGACTGCTGAGCTGCGTATCTAATCCTAACCCCTAATATCCCACATCATCCCGTCAACCAGAGCCACCGGACTACTACCCCTAATATCCCACATCATCCCGTCAGCCAGAGCCACCGGACTACTACCCCTAATATCCCACATCATCCCATCAGCCAGAGCCACCGGACTACTACCCCTAATATCCCACATCATCCTGTCAGCCAGAGCCACCGGACTACTACCCCTAATATCCCACATCATCCAGTCAGCCAGAGCCACCAGACTACTACCCCTAATATCCCACATCATCCCGTCAGCCAGAGATACCGGACTACTACCCCTAATATCCCACATCATCCCATCAGCCAGAGCCACCAGACTACTACCCCTAATATCCCACATCATCCCGTCACCCAGAGCCACCGGATTACTACCCCTAATATCCCACATCATCCCGTCAGCCAGAGCCACCGGACTACTACCCCTAATATCCCACATCATCCCATCAGCCAGAGCCACCGGACTACTACCCCTAATATCCCACATCATCCCATCAGCCAGAGCCACCGGACTACTACCCCTAATATCCCTCATCATCCTGTCAGCCAGAGCCACCGGACTACTACCCCTAATATCCCACATCATCCCATCAGCCAGAGCCACCGGACTACTACCCCTAATATCCCACATCATCCCGTCAGCCAGAGCCATCGGACTACTACCCCTAATATCCCACATCATCCCGTCAGCCAGAGCCACCGGACTACTACCCCTTATATCCCACATCATCCCATCAGCCAGAGACACCGGACTACTACCCCTAATATCCCACATCATCCTGTCAGCCAGAGCCACCGGACTACTACCCCTTATATCCCACATCATCCCATCAGCCAGAGCCACCGGACTACTACCCCTAATATCCCACATCATCCCGTCAGCCAGAGCCGCCGGACTACTACCCCTAATATCCCACATCATCCCGTCAGCCAGAGCCACCGGACTACTACCCCTAATATCCCACATCATCCCGTCAGCCAGAGCCACCGGACTACTACCCCTAATATCCCACATCATCCCATCAGCCAGAGCCACCGGACTACTACCCCTAATATCTCACATCATCCCGTCAGCCAGAGCCACCGGACAACTACCCCTAATATCCCACATCATCTCGTCAGCCAGAGCCACCGGACTACCTCTAATATCCCACATCATCCTGTCAGCCAGAGCCACCAGACTACTACCCCTAATATCCCACATCATCCCGTCAGCCAGAGCCACCGGACTACTACCACTAATATCCCACATCATCGCATCAGCCAGAGCCACCGGACTACTACTCCTAATATCCCACATCATCCCGTCAGCCAGAGCCACCGGACTACTACCCCTAATATCGCACATCATACCGTCAGCCAGAGCCACCAGACTACTACCCCTAATATCCCACATCATCCCGTCAGCCAGAGCCATCGGACTACTACCCCTAATATCCCACATCATCTCGTCAGCCAGAGCCACCAGACTACTACCCCTAATATCCCACATCATCCCGTCAGCCAGAGCCACCAGACTTCCACTAATATCCCACATCATCCCGTCAGCCAGAGCCACCGGACTACTACCCCTAATATCCCACATCATCCCATCAGCCAGAGCCACTGGACTACTACCCCTAATATCCCACATCATCCCGTCAGCCAAAGCCACCGGACAACTACCCCTAATATCCCACATCATCCCATCAGCCAGAGCCACTGGACTACTACCACTAATATCCCACATCATCCCATCAGCCAGAGCCACCAGACTACTACCACTAATATCCCACATCATCCCATCAGCCAGAGCCACTGGACTACTACCCCTAATATCCCACATCATCCTGTCAGCCAGAGCCGCCGGACTACTACCCCTAATATCCCGCATCATCCCATCAGCCAGAGCCACCGGACTACTACCCCTAATATCCCACATCATCCCGTCAGCCAGAGCCACCGGACTACTACCCCTAATATCCCACATCATCCCATCAGCCAGAGCCACCGGACTACTACCCCTAATATCCCACATCATCCCGTCAGCCAGAGCCACCGTTCTACTACCTCTAATATCCAACATCATCCCGTCAGCCAGAGCCACCGGACAACTACCCTAATATCCCACATCATACCGTCAGCCAGAGCCACCGGACTACTACCCCTAATATCCCACATCGTCCCGTCAGCCAGAACCACCGGACTACTACCCCTAATATCCCACATCATCCCATCAGCCAGAGCCACCGGACTACTACCACTAATATCCCACATCATCCCGTGAGCCAGAGCCACCGGACTACTACCCCTAATATCCCACATCATTCCATCAGCCAGAGCCACCGGACAACTACCCCTAATATCCCACATCATCCCATCAGCCAGAGCCACTGGACTACTACCCCTAATATCCCACATCATCCCGTCTGCCAGAGCCACCGGACTACTACCCCTAATATCCCACATCATCTCATCAGCCAGAGCCACCGGACTACTACCTCTAATATCCCACATCATCCCATCAGCCAGAGCCACCGGACAACTACCCCTAATATCCCACATCATCCCATCAGCCAGAGCCACTGGACTACTACCACTAATATCCCACATCATCTCATCAGCCAGAGCCACCGTACTCCTACCCCTAATATCCCATATCATCCCGTCAGCCAGAGCCACCGGACTACTACCCCTAATATCCCACATCATCCCGGCAGCCAGAGCCACCGGACTACTACCCCTAATATCCCACATCATCCCGTGAGCCAGAGCCACCGGACTACTACCCCTAATATCCCACATCATTCCATCAGCCAGAGCCACTGGACTACTACCACTAATATCCCACATCATCTCATCAGCCAGATCCACCGGACTACTACCTCTAATATCCCACATCATCCCATCAGCCAGAGCCACCAGACTACTACCACTAATATCCCACATCATCCCATCAGCCAGAGCCACCGGACTACTACCACTAATATCCCACATCATCCCGTGAGCCAGAGCCACCGGACTACTACCCCTAATATCCCACATCATTCCATCAGCCAGAGCCACCGGACTACTACCCCTAATATCCCACATCATCCCATCAGCCAGAGCCACTGGACTACTACCACTAATATCCCACATCATCTCATCAGCCAGAGCCACCGGACTACTACCTCTAATATCCCACATCATCCCATCAGCCAGAGCCACCAGACTACTACCCCTAATATCCCACATCATCCCATCAGCCAGAGCCACCGGACTACTACCTCTAATATCCCACATCATCCCGTCAGCCAGAGCCACCGGACTACTACCACTAATATCCCATATCATCCCATCAGCCAGAGCCACCGGACTACTACCCCTAATATCCCACATCATCCCATCAGCCAGAGCCACCGGACTACTACCTCTAATATCCCACATCATCCCGTCAGCCAGAGCCACCGGACTACTACCACTAATATCCCACATCATCTCATCAGCCAGAGCCACCGGACTACTACCCCTAATATCCCACATCATCCCGTCAGCCAGAGCCACCGGACTACTACCCCTAATATCCCACATCATCCCATCAGCCAGAGCCACCGGACTACTACCTCTAATATCCCACATCATCCCGTCAGCCAGAGCCACCGGACTACTACCACTAATATCCCACATCATCTCATCAGCCAGAGCCACCGGAGTACTACCCCTAATATCCCACATCATCCCGTCAGCCAGAGCCACCGGACTACTACCCCTAATATCCCACATCATCCCGTCAGCCAGAGCCACCGGACTACTACCCCTAATATCCCACATCATCCCATCAGCCAGAGCCACCGGACTACTACCTCTAATATCCCACATCATCCCGTCAGCCAGAGCCACCGGACTACTACCACTAATATCCCACATCATCTCATCAGCCAGAGCCACCGGAGTACTACCACTAATATCCCACATCATCCCATCAGCCAGAGCCACCGTACTACTACCCCTAATATCCCACATCATCCCGTCAGAGCCACCGGACTACTTCCCCTAATATCCCACATCATCCTGTCAGCCAGAGCCACCGGACTACTACCCCTAATATCCCACATCATCCCGTCAGCCAGAGCTACCGAAATACTACCCCTAATATCCCACATCATCCCATCAGCCAGAGCCACCGGACTACTACCCCTAATATCCCATATCATCCCGTCAGCCAGAGCCACCGGACTACGACCCCTAATATCCCACATCATCCCATCAGCCAGAGCCACCGGACTACTACCCGTAATGTCCCACATCATCCCATCAGCCAGAGCCACCGGACTACTACCCCTAATATCCCACATCATCCCATCAGCCAGAGCCACCGGACTACTACCCCTAATATCCCACATTATCCCGTCAGCCAGAGCCACCGGACTACTACCCCTAATATCCCACATCATCCCATCAGCCAGAGCCACCAGACACCTACCCCTAATATCCCACATCATCCCATCAGCCAGAGCCACCAGACTACTACCACTAATATCCCTCATCATCCCGTCAGCCAGAGCTACCAGACTACTACCAATAATATCCCTCATCATCCCGTCAGCCAGAGCTACCAGACTACTACCCCTAATATCCCATATCATCCCGTCAGCCAGAGCCACCGGACTACTACCCCTAATATCCCATATCATCCCGTCAGCCAGAGCCACCGGACTACTACCCCTAATATCCCACATCATCCCATCAGCCAGAGCCACCGGACTACTACCGCTAATATCTCACATCATCCCGTCAGCCAGAGCTACCAGACTACTACCACTAATATCCCACATCATCCCATCAGCCAGAGCCACCAGACTACTACCACTAATATCCCTCATCATCCCGTCAGCCAGAGCTACCAGACTACTACCAATAATATCCCTCATCATCCCGTCAGCCAGAGCTACCAGACTACTACCCCTAATATCCCATATCATCCCGTCAGCCAGAGCCACCGGACTACTACCCCTAATATCCCATATCATCCCGTCAGCCAGAGCCACCGGACTACTACCCCTAATATCCCACATCATCCCATCAGCCAGAGCCACCGGACTACTACCCGTAATGTCCCACATCATCCCATCAGCCAGAGCCACCGGACTACTACCCCTAATATCCCACATCATCCCATCAGCCAGAGCCACCGGACCACTACCCCTAATATCCCACATTATCCCGTCAGCCAGGGCCAGCAGACTACTACCCCTAATATCCCACATCATCCCATCAGCCAGAGCCACCGGACTACTACCCCTAATATCCCACATCATCCCATCAGCCAGAGCCACCGGACTACTACCCGTAATGTCCCACATCATCCCATCAGCCAGAGCCACCGGACTACTACCCCTAATATCCCACATCATCCCATCAGCCAGAGCCACCGGACCACTACCCCTAATATCCCACATTATCCCGTCAGCCAGGGCCACCAGACTACTACCCCTAATATCCCACATCATCCCATCAGCCAGAGCCACCGGACTACTACCCCTAATACCCCACATCATCCCATCAGCCAGAGCCACTGGACTACTACCCCTAATATCCCACATTATCCCGTCAGCCAGAGCCACCGGACTACTACCCCTAATACCCCACATCATCCCATCAGCCAGAGCCACTGGACTACTACCCCTAACATCCCAAATCATCACGTCAGCCAGAGCCACCAGACTACTACCCCTAATATCCCACATCATCCCGTCAGCCAGAGCCACCGGACTACTACCCCTAATACCCCACTTCATCCCAACAGCCAAAGCCACTGGACTACTACCCCTAACATCCCACATCATCCCGTCAGCCAGAGCCACCAGACTACTACCCCTAATATCCCACATCATCCCGTCAGCCAGAGCCACCGGACTACTACCCCTAATATCCCACATCATCCCGTCAGCCAGAGCTACCGGACTACTACCCCTAATATCCCTCATCATCCCGTCAGCCAGAGCCACTGGACTACTACCCCTAATATCCCTCATCATTCCGTCAGCCAGAGCCACCGGACTACTACCCCTAATACCCCACATCATCCCATCAGCCAGAGCCACTGGACTACTACCCCTAATATCCCACATTATCCCGTCAGCCAGAGCCACCGGACTACTACCCCTAATACCCCACATCATCCCATCAGCCAGAGCCACTGGACTACTACCCCTAACATCCCACATCATCCCATCAGCCAGAGCCACCAGACTACTACCCCTAATATCCCACATCATCCCATCAGCCAGAGCCACCGGACTACTACCCCTAATATCCCACATCATCCCGTCAGCCAGAGCCACCGGACTACTACCCCTAATATCCCACATTATCCCGTCAGCCAGAGCCACCGGACTACTACCCCTAATACCCCACATCATCCCATCAGCCAGAGCCACTGGACTACTACCCCTAACATCCCACATCATCCCATCAGCCAGAGCCACCAGACTACTACCCCTAATATCCCACATCATCCCATCAGCCAGAGCCACCAGACTACTACCCCTAATATCCCACATCATCCCGTCAGCCAGAGCCACCGGACTACTACCCCTAATACCCCACATCATCCCAACAGCCAAAGCCACTGGACTACTACCCCTAACATCCCACATCATCCCGTCAGCCAGAGCCACCAGACTACTACCCCTAATATCCCACATCATCCCGTCAGCCAGAGCCACCGGACTACTACCCCTAATATCCCACATCATCCCGTCAGCCAGAGCTACCGGACTACTACCCCTAATATCCCTCATCATCCCGTCAGCCAGAGCCACTGGACTACTACCCCTAATATCCCTCATCATTCCGTCAGCCAGAGCCACCGGACTACTACCCCTAATACCCCATATCATCCCATCAGCCAGAGCCACTGGACTACTACCCCTAATATCCCACATTATCCCGTCAGCCAGAGCCACCGGACTACTACCCCTAATACCCCACATCATCCCATCAGCCAGAGCCACTGGACTACTACCCCTAATACCCCACATCATCCCATCAGCCAGAGCCACTGGACTACTACCCCTAATATCACACATTATCCCGTCAGCCAGAGCCACCAGACTACTACCCCTAATATCCCACATCATCCCATCAGCCAGAGCCACCGGACTACTACCCCTAATATCCCACATCATCCCATCAGCCAGAGCCACCGGACTACTACCCCTAATACCCCACATCATCCCATCAGCCAGAGCCACTGGACTACTACCCCTAATACCCCACATCATCCCATCAGCCAGAGCCACTGGACTACTACCCCTAATATCCCACATCATCCCATCAGCCAGAGCCACCAGACTACTACCCCTAATATCCCTCATCATTCCGTCAGCCAGAGCCACCGGACTACTACCCTTAATATCCCACATCATCCCATCAGCCAGAGCCACTGGACTACTACCCCTAATACCCCACATCATCCCATCAGCCAGAGCCACTGGACTACTACCCCTAATATCCCACATCATCCCATCAGCCAGAGCCACCAGACTACTACCCCTAATATCCCTCATCATTCCGTCAGCCAGAGCCACCGGACTACTACCCTTAATATCCCACATCATCCCGTCAGCCAGAACTACCGGACTACTACCCCTAATATCCCACATTATCCCGTCAGCCAGAGCCACCGGACTACTACCCCTAATACCCCACATCATCCCATCAGCCAGAGCCACTGGACTACTACCCCTAATACCCCACATCATCCCATCAGCCAGAGCCACTGGACTACTACCCCTAATATCCCACATTATCCCGTCAGCCAGAGCCACCAGACTACTACCCCTAATATCCCACATCATCCCATCAGCCAGAGCCACCAGACTACTACCCCTAATATCCCACATCATCCCGTCAGCCAGAGCCACCGGACTACTACCCCTAATATCCCACATCATCCCGTCAGCCAGAGCCACCGGACTACTACCCCTAATATCCCACATCATCCCATCAGCCAGAGCCACCGGACTACTACCCTTAATATCCCACATCATCCCGTCAGCCAGAGCCACCGGACTACTACCCCTAATATCCCTCATCATCCCGTCAGCCAGAGCCACCGGACTACTACCCCTAATATCCCACATCATCCCATCAGCCAGAGCCACCGGACTACTACCCATAATATCCCTCATCATCCCGTCAGCCAGAACTACCGGACTACTACCCCTAATATCCCTCATCATCCCGTCAGCCAGAACTACCGGACTACTACCACTAATATCCCACATCATCCCATCAGCCAGAGCCACCGGACTACTACCCATAATATCCCTCATCATCCCGTCAGCCAGAACTACCGGACTACTACCCCTAATATCCCTCATCATCCCGTCAGCCAGAGCCACCGGACTACTACCCCTAATATCCCACATCATCCCGTCAGCCAGAGCCACCGGACTACTACCCCTAATATCCCACATCATCCCATCAGCCAGAGCCACCGGACTACTACCCTTAATATCCCACATCATCCCGTCAGCCAGAGCCACCGGACTACTACCCCTAATATCCCTCATCATCCCGTCAGCCAGAGCCACCGGACTACTACCCCTAATATCCCACATCATCCCATCAGCCAGAGCCACCGGACTACTACCCATAATATCCCTCATCATCCCGTCAGCCAGAACTACCGGACTACTACCCCTAATATCCCTCATCATCCCGTCAGCCAGAACTACCGGACTACTACCACTAATATCCCACATCATCCCATCAGCCAGAGCCACCGGACTACTACCCATAATATCCCTCATCATCCCGTCAGCCAGAGCTACCAGACTACTACCCCTAATATCCCACATTATCCCGTCAGCCAGAGCCACCGGACTACTACCCCTAATTTCCCACATCATCTCGTCAGCCAGAGCCACCGGACTACTACCCCTAATCAGCCAGAGCCACCGGACTACTACCCCTAATATCCCACATCATCCCGTCAGTCAGAGCCACCGGACTACTACCCGTAATATCCCACATCATCCCGTCAGCCAGAGCCACCGGACAGCTACCCCTAATATCCCTCATCATCCCGTCTGCCAGAACTACCGGACTACTACCCCTAATATCCCACATCATCCCATCAGCCAGAGCCACCGGACTACTACCCCTAATATCCCACATCATCCCATCAGCCAGAGCCACCGGACTACTACCCCTAATATTCCACATCATCCCGTCAGCCAGAACTACCGGACTACTACCCCTAATATCCCACGTCATTCCATCAGCCAGAGCCACCGGACTACTACCCCTAATGTCCCACATCATCCCGTCAGCCAGAACTACCGGACTACTACCCCTAATATCCCTCATCATCCCGTCAGCCAGAGCTACCAGACTACTACCCCTAATATCCCACATCATCCCGTCAGCCAGAGCCACCGGACTACTACCCCTAATATCCCACATCATCCCGTCAGCCAGAGCCACCGGACTACTACCCCTAATATCCCTCATCATCCCGTCAGCTAGAGCCACCGGACTACTACCCCTAATATCCCACATCATCTCGTCAGCCAGAGCCACCGGACTACTACCCCAAATATCCCTCATCATCCCGTCAGCCAGAGCCACCGGACTACTACCCCTAATATCCCACATCATCTCGTCAGCCAGAGCCACCGGACTACTACCCCAAATATCCCTCATCATCCCGTCAGCCAGAGCCACCGGACTACTACCCCAAATATCCCACATCATCTCGTCAGCCAGAGCCACCGGACTACTACCCCAAATATCCCACATCATCTCGTCAGCCAGAGCCACTGGACTACTACCCCAAATATCCCACATCATCTCGTCAGTCAAAGCCGCCGGACTACTACCCCTAATATCGCACATCATACCGTCAGCCAGAGCCACCGGACTTCTACCCCTAATATCCCACATCATCCCGTCAGCCAGAGCCACCAGACTACTACCCCTAATATCCCACATCATCCCATCAGCCAGAGCCACCGGACTACTACCCCTAATTTCCCACATCATCTCGTCAGCCAGACCCACCGGACTACTACCCCTAATATCCCACATCATCCCATCAGCCAGAGCCACCGGACTACTACCCTAATATCCCACATCATCCCATCAGCCAGAGCCACTGGAATACTACCCCTAATATCCCACATCATCCCGTCAGCCAGAGCCACCGGACTACTCCCCCTAATATCCCACATCTTCCCATCAGCCAGAGCCACCGGACTACTACCCCTAATATCCCACATCAGCCAGAGCTACCGGACTACTCCCCCTAATATCCCACATCATCCCGTCAGCTAGAGCCACCGGACTATTACCCCTAATATCCCACATCATCCCATCAGCCAGAGCCACCGGACTACTACCCCTAATATCCCACATCATCCCGTCAGCCAGAGCCACCGGACTATTACCCCTAATATCCCACATCATCCCATCAGCCAGAGCCACCGGAATACTACCCCTAATATCCCTCATCATCCCGTCAGCCAGAGCCACCGGACTATTACCCCTAATATCCCACATCATCCCGTCAGCCAGAGCCACCGGACTACTACCACTAATATCCCACATCAGCCAGAGCTACCGGACTACTCCCCCTAATATCCCACATCATCCCGTCAGCAAGAGCCACCGGACTATTACCCCTAATATCCCACATCATCCCATCAGCCAGAGCCACCGGACTACTACCCCTAATATCCCACATCATCCCGTCAGCCAGAGCCACCGGACTATTACCCCTAATATCCCACATCATCCCATCAGCCAGAGCCACCGGACTACTACCCCTAATATCCCACATCATCCCGTCAGCCAGAGCCACCGGACTATTACCCCTAATATCCCACATCATCCCATCAGCCAGAGCCACCGGAATACTACCCCTAATATCCCTCATCATCCCGTCAGCCAGAGCCACCGGACTACTACCCCTAATATCCCCCATCATCCCAACAGCCAGAGCTACCGGACTACTACCCCTAATATCCCACATCATCCCATCAGCCAGAGCCACCGCACTACTACCCCTAATATCCCACATCATCCCATCAGCCAGAGCCACCGGACTACTACCCCTAATATCCCACATCATCCCATCAGCCAGAGCCACCGGACTACTACCCCTAATTTCCCACATCATCCCATCAGCCAGAGCCACCGGACTACTACCCCTAATTTCCCACATCATCCCGTCAGCCAGAGCCACCGGACTACTACCCCTAATGTCCCACATCATCCCATCAGCCAGAGCCACCGGACTACTACCCCTAATATCCCACATCATCCCATCAGCCAGAGCCACCGGACTACTACCCCTAATTTCCCACATCATCCCATCAGCCAGAGCCACCGGACCACTACCCCTAATATCCCTCATCATCCCGTCAGCCAGAGCCACCGGACTACTACGCCTAATATCCCACATCATCCCATCAGCCAGAGCCACCGGACTACTACCCCTAATATCCCTCATCATCCCATCAGCCAGAGCCACCGGACTACTACCCCTAATATCCCTCATCATCCCATCAGCCAGAGCCACCGGACTACTACCCCTAATATCCCCCATCATCCCAACAGCCAGAGCTACCGGACTACTACCCCTAATATCCCCCATCATCCCAACAGCCAGAGCCACCGGACTACTACCCCTAATATCCCACATCATCCCATCAGCCAGAGCCACCGGACTACTACCCCTAATTTCCCACATCATCCCATCAGCCAGAGCCACCGGACTACTACCCCTAATTTCCCACATCATCCCGTCAGCCAGAGCCACCGGACTACTCCCCCTAATATCCCACATCATCCCATCAGCCAGAGCCACCGGATTACTACCCCTAATATCCCACATCAGCCAGAGCTACCGGACTACTCCCAATAATATCCCACATCATCCCAACAGCCAGAGCTACCGGACTACTACCCCTAATATCCCACATCATCCCATCAGCCAGAGCCACCGGACTACTACCCCTAATATCCCACATCATCCCATCAGCCAGAGCCACCGGACTACTACCCCTAATTTCCCACATCATCCCATCAGCCAGAGCCACCGGACTACTACCCCTAATTTCCCACATCATCCCGTCAGCCAGAGCCACCGGACTACTCCCCCTAATATCCCACATAATCCCATCAGCCAGAGCCACCGGACTACTCCCCCTAATATCCCTCATCATCCCAACAGCCAGAGCCACCGGACTATTACCCCTAATATCTCACATCATCCCATCAGCCAGAGCCACCGGACTACTCCCCCTAATGTCCCACATCATCCCAACAGCCAGAGCCACCGGACTACTACCCCTAATATCCCACATCATCCCATCAGCCAGAGCCACCGGACTACTACCCCTAATTTCCCACATCATCCCATCAGCCAGAGCCACCGGACTACTACCCCTAATATCCCTCATCATCCCATCAGCCAGAGCCACCGGACTACTACCCCTAATATCCCTCATCATCCCATCAGCCAGAGCCACCGGACTACTACCCCTAATATCCCCCATCATCCCAACAGCCAGAGCTACCGGACTACTACCCCTAATATCCCCCATCATCCCAACAGCCAGAGCCACCGGACTACTACCCCTAATATCCCACATCATCCCATCAGCCAGAGCCACCGGACTACTACCCCTAATTTCCCACATCATCCCGTCAGCCAGAGCCACCGGACTACTCCCCCTAATATCCCACATCATCCCATCAGCCAGAGCCACCGGATTACTACCCCTAATATCCCACATCAGCCAGAGCTACCGGACTACTCCCAATAATATCCCACATCATCCCAACAGCCAGAGCTACCGGACTACTACCCCTAATATCCCACATCATCCCATCAGCCAGAGCCACCGGACTACTACCCCTAATATCCCACATCATCCCATCAGCCAGAGCCACCGGACTACTACCCCTAATTTCCCACATCATCCCATCAGCCAGAGCCACCGGACTACTACCCCTAATTTCCCACATCATCCCGTCAGCCAGAGCCACCGGACTACTCCCCCTAATATCCCACATAATCCCATCAGCCAGAGCCACCGGACTACTCCCCCTAATATCCCTCATCATCCCAACAGCCAGAGCCACCGGACTATTACCCCTAATATCTCACATCATCCCATCAGCCAGAGCCACCGGACTACTCCCCCTAATGTCCCACATCATCCCAACAGCCAGAGCCACCGGACTACTACCCCTAATATCCCACATCATCCCATCAGCCAGAGCCACCGGACTACTACCCCTAATTTCCCACATCATCCCATCAGCCAGAGCCACCGGACTACTACCCCTAATTTCCCACATCATCCCGTCAGCCAGAGCCACCGGACTACTACCCCTAATATTCCACATCATCCCATCAGCCAGAGCCACCGGACTACTACCCCTAATATCCCACATCATCCCATCAGCCAGAGCCACCGGATTACTACCCCTAATATCCCACATCAGCCAGAGCTACCGGACTACTCCCAATAATATCCCACATCATCCCAACAGCCAGAGCTACCGGACTACTACCCCTAATATCCCACATCATCCCATCAGCCAGAGCCACCGGACTACTACCCCTAATATCCCACATCATCCCATCAGCCAGAGCCACCGGACTACTACCCTTAATATCCCACATCATCCCGTCAGCCAGAGCCACCGGACTACTACCCCTAATATCCCTCATCATCCCGTCAGCCAGAGCCACCGGACTACTACCCCTAATATCCCACATCATCCCATCAGCCAGAGCCACCGGACTACTACCCATAATATCCCTCATCATCCCGTCAGCCAGAACTACCGGACTACTACCCCTAATATCCCTCATCATCCCGTCAGCCAGAACTACCGGACTACTACCACTAATATCCCACATCATCCCATCAGCCAGAGCCACCGGACTACTACCCATAATATCCCTCATCATCCCGTCAGCCAGAGCTACCAGACTACTACCCCTAATATCCCACATTATCCCGTCAGCCAGAGCCACCGGACTACTACCCCTAATTTCCCACATCATCTCGTCAGCCAGAGCCACCGGACTACTACCCCTAATCAGCCAGAGCCACCGGACTACTACCCCTAATATCCCACATCATCCCGTCAGTCAGAGCCACCGGACTACTACCCGTAATATCCCACATCATCCCGTCAGCCAGAGCCACCGGACAGCTACCCCTAATATCCCTCATCATCCCGTCTGCCAGAACTATCGGACTACTACCCCTAATATCCCACATCATCCCATCAGCCAGAGCCACCGGACTACTACCCCTAATATCCCACATCATCCCATCAGCCAGAGCCACCGGACTACTACCCCTAATATTCCACATCATCCCGTCAGCCAGAACTACCGGACTACTACCCCTAATATCCCACGTCATTCCATCAGCCAGAGCCACCGGACTACTACCCCTAATGTCCCACATCATCCCGTCAGCCAGAACTACCGGACTACTACCCCTAATATCCCTCATCATCCCGTCAGCCAGAGCTACCAGACTACTACCCCTAATATCCCACATCATCCCGTCAGCCAGAGCCACCGGACTACTACCCCTAATATCCCACATCATCCCGTCAGCCAGAGCCACCGGACTACTACCCCTAATATCCCTCATCATCCCGTCAGCTAGAGCCACCGGACTACTACCCCTAATATCCCACATCATCTCGTCAGCCAGAGCCACCGGACTACTACCCCAAATATCCCTCATCATCCCGTCAGCCAGAGCCACCGGACTACTACCCCTAATATCCCACATCATCTCGTCAGCCAGAGCCACCGGACTACTACCCCAAATATCCCTCATCATCCCGTCAGCCAGAGCCACCGGACTACTACCCCAAATATCCCACATCATCTCGTCAGCCAGAGCCACCGGACTACTACCCCAAATATCCCTCATCATCTCGTCAGCCAGAGCCACCGGACTACTACCCCAAATATCCCTCATCATCCCGTCAGCCAGAGCCACCGGACTACTACCCCAAATATCCCACATCATCTCGTCAGCCAGAGCCACTGGACTACTACCCCAAATATCCCACATCATCTCGTCAGTCAGAGCCGCCGGACTACTACCCCTAATATCGCACATCATACCGTCAGCCAGAGCCACCGGACTTCTACCCCTAATATCCCACATCATCCCGTCAGCCAGAGCCACCAGACTACTACCCCTAATATCCCACATCATCCCATCAGCCAGAGCCACCGGACTACTACCCCTAATTTCCCACATCATCTCGTCAGCCAGACCCACCGGACTACTACCCCTAATATCCCACATCATCCCATCAGCCAGAGCCACCGGACTACTACCCTAATATCCCACATCATCCCATCAGCCAGAGCCACTGGAATACTACCCCTAATATCCCACATCATCCCGTCAGCCAGAGCCACCGGACTACTCCCCCTAATATCCCACATCTTCCCATCAGCCAGAGCCACCGGACTACTACCCCTAATATCCCACATCATCCCGTCAGCCAGAGCCACCGGACTACTACCACTAATATCCCACATCAGCCAGAGCTACCGGACTACTCCCCCTAATATCCCACATCATCCCGTCAGCTAGAGCCACCGGACTATTACCCCTAATATCCCACATCATCCCATCAGCCAGAGCCACCGGACTACTACCCCTAATATCCCACATCATCCCGTCAGCCAGAGCCACCGGACTATTACCCCTAATATCCCACATCATCCCATCAGCCAGAGCCACCGGAATACTACCCCTAATATCCCTCATCATCCCGTCAGCCAGAGCCACCGGACTATTACCCCTAATATCCCACATCATCCCATCAGCCAGAGCCACCGGACTACTACCCCTAATATCCCACATCATCCCGTCAGCCAGAGCCACCGGACTATTACCCCTAATATCCCACATCATCCCATCAGCCAGAGCCACCGGAATACTACCCCTAATATCCCTCATCATCCCGTCAGCCAGAGCCACCGGACTACTACCCCTAATATCCCCCATCATCCCAACAGCCAGAGCTACCGGACTACTACCCCTAATATCCCACATCATCCCATCAGCCAGAGCCACCGGACTACTACCCCTAATATCCCACATCATCCCATCAGCCAGAGCCACCGGACTACTACCCCTAATTTCCCACATCATCCCATCAGCCAGAGCCACAGGACTACTACCCCTAATTTCCCACATCATCCCGTCAGCCAGAGCCACCGGACTACTACCCCTAATGTCCCACATCATCCCATCAGCCAGAGCCACCGGACTACTACCCCTAATATCCCACATCATCCCATCAGCCAGAGCCACCGGACTACTACCCCTAATTTCCCACATCATCCCATCAGCCAGAGCCACCGGACCACTACCCCTAATATCCCTCATCATCCCGTCAGCCAGAGCCACCGGACTACTACGCCTAATATCCCACATCATCCCATCAGCCAGAGCCACCAGACTACTACCCCTAATATCCCTCATCATCCCATCAGCCAGAGCCACCGGACTACTACCCCTAATATCCCTCATCATCCCATCAGCCAGAGCCACCAGACTACTACCCCTAATATCCCTCATCATCCCATCAGCCAGAGCCACCAGACTACTACCCCTAATATCCCACATCATCCCATCAGCCAGAGCCACCGGACTACTACCCCTAATATCCCTCATCATCCCATCAGCCAGAGCCACCGGACTACTACCCCTAATATCCCTCATCATCCCATCAGCCAGAGCCACCGGACTACTACCCCTAATATCCCCCATCATCCCAACAGCCAGAGCTACCGGACTACTACCCCTAATATCCCCCATCATCCCAACAGCCAGAGCCACCGGACTACTACCCCTAATATCCCACATCATCCCATCAGCCAGAGCCACCGGACTACTACCCCTAATTTCCCACATCATCCCATCAGCCAGAGCCACCGGACTACTACCCCTAATTTCCCACATCATCCCGTCAGCCAGAGCCACCGGACTACTCCCCCTAATATCCCACATCATCCCATCAGCCAGAGCCACCGGATTACTACCCCTAATATCCCACATCAGCCAGAGCTACCGGACTACTCCCAATAATATCCCACATCATCCCAACAGCCAGAGCTACCGGACTACTACCCCTAATATCCCACATCATCCCATCAGCCAGAGCCACCGGACTACTACCCCTAATATCCCACATCATCCCAACAGCCAGAGCCACCGGACTACTACCCCTAATTTCCCACATCATCCCATCAGCCAGAGCCACCGGACTACTACCCCTAATTTCCCACATCATCCCGTCAGCCAGAGCCACCGGACTACTACCCCTAATATCCCTCATCATCCCATCAGCCAGAGCCACCGGACTACTACCCCTAATATCCCCCATCATCCCAACAGCCAGAGCTACCGGACTACTACCCCTAATATCCCCCATCATCCCAACAGCCAGAGCCACCGGACTACTACCCCTAATATCCCACATCATCCCATCAGCCAGAGCCACCGGACTACTACCCCTAATTTCCCACATCATCCCATCAGCCAGAGCCACCGGACTACTACCCCTAATTTCCCACATCATCCCGTCAGCCAGAGCCACCGGACTACTCCCCCTAATATCCCACATCATCCCATCAGCCAGAGCCACCGGATTACTACCCCTAATATCCCACATCAGCCAGAGCTACCGGACTACTCCCAATAATATCCCACATCATCCCATCAGCCAGAGCCACCGGACTACTACCCCTAATTTCCCACATCATCCCGTCAGCCAGAGCCACCGGACTACTCCCCCTAATATCCCACATAATCCCATCAGCCAGAGCCACCGGACTACTCCCCCTAATATCCCTCATCATCCCAACAGCCAGAGCCACCGGACTATTACCCCTAATATCTCACATCATCCCATCAGCCAGAGCCACCGGACTACTCCCCCTAATGTCCCACATCATCCCAACAGCCAGAGCCACCGGACTACTACCCCTAATATCCCACATCATCCCATCAGCCAGAGCCACCGGACTACTACCCCTAATTTCCCACATCATCCCATCAGCCAGAGCCACCGGACTACTACCCCTAATTTCCCACATCATCCCGTCAGCCAGAGCCACCGGACTACTACCCCTAATATTCCACATCATCCCATCAGCCAGAGCCACCGGACTACTACCCCTAATATCCCACATCATCCCATCAGCCAGAGCCACCGGATTACTACCCCTAATATCCCACATCAGCCAGAGCTACCGGACTACTCCCAATAATATCCCACATCATCCCAACAGCCAGAGCTACCGGACTACTACCCCTAATATCCCACATCATCCCATCAGCCAGAGCCACCGGACTACTACCCCTAATATCCCACATCATCCCATCAGCCAGAGCCACCGGACTACTACCCCTAATTTCCCACATCATCCCATCAGCCAGAGCCACCGGACTACTACCCCTAATTTCCCACATCATCCCGTCAGCCAGAGCCACCGGACTACTACCCCTAATATTCCACATCATCCCATCAGCCAGAGCCACCGGACTACTACCCCTAATATCGCACATCATACCGTCAGCCAGAGCCACTGGACTACTCCCCCTAATATCCCACATCATCCCGTCAGCCAGAGCCACCGGACTACTACCCCGAATATCCCTCATCATCCCGTCAGCCAGAGCCACCGGACTACTACCCCTAATATCGCACATCATACCGTCAGCCAGAGCCACCGGACTACTACCCCGAATATCCCTCATCATCCCGTCAGCCAGAGCCACCGGACTACTACCCCTAATATCCCACATCATCCCGTCAGCCAGAGCCACCGGACTACTACCCCTAATATCCCACATCATCCCCTCAGCCAGAGCCACCGGACTACTACCCCTAATATCCCACATCATCCCCTCAGCCAGAGCCACCGGACTACTACCCCTAATATCCCACATCATCCCCTCAGCCAGAGCCACTGGACTACTACCCCTAATATCCCACATCATCCCCTCAGCCAGAGCCACCAGACTACTACCCCTAATATCCCTCATCATCCCATCAGCCAGAGCCACCGGACTACTACCCCTAATATCCCACATCATCCCATCAGCCAGAGCCACCGGACTATTACCCCTAATATCGCACATCATCCCGTCAGCCAGAGCCACCGGACTACTACCCCTAATATCCCTCATCATCCCGTCAGCCAGAGCTACCGGACTACTACCACTAATATCCCACATCATCCCGTCAGCCAGAGCCACCAGACTACTACCCCTAATATCCCACATCATCCCGTCAGCCAGAGCCACCGGACTATTACCCCTAATATCCCACATCATCCCGTCAGCCAGAGCCACCGGACTACTACTCCTAATATCCCACATCATCCCGTCAGCCAGAGCCACCGGACAACTACCCCTAATATCCCACATCATCTCGTCAGCCAGAGCCACCGGACTACTACCACTAATATCTCACATCATCCCGTCAGCCAGAACTACCGGACTACTACCACTAATATCTCACATCATCCCGTCAGCCAGAACTACCGGACTACTACCACTAATATCTCACATCATCCCATCAGCCAGAGCCACCGGACAACTACCCCTAATATCCCACATCATCTCGTCAGCCAGAGCCACCGGACTACTACCCCTAATATCCCACATCATCCCGTCAGCCAGAACTACCGGACTACTACCACTAATATCTCACATCATCCCGTCAGCCAGAACTACCGGACTACTACCACTAATATCTCACATCATCCCATCAGCCAGAGCCACCGGACAACTACCCCTAATATCCCACATCATCTCGTCAGCCAGAGCCACCGGACTACTACCCCTAATATCCCACATCATCCCGTCAGCCAGAACTACCGGACTACTACCACTAATATCTCACATCATCCCATCAGCCAGAGCCACCGGACAACTACCCCTAATATCCCACATCATCTCGTCAGCCAGAGCCACCGGACTACTACTCCTAATATCCCACATCATCCCGTCAGCCAGAGCCACCGGACAACTACCCCTAATATCCCACATCATCTCGTCAGCCAGAGCCACCGGACTACTACCCCTAATATCCCACATCATCCCGTCAGCCAGAACTACCGGACTACTACCACTAATATCTCACATCATCCCGTCAGCCAGAACTACCGGACTACTACCACTAATATCTCACATCATCCCATCAGCCAGAGCCACCGGACTACTACCCCTAATTTCCCACATCATCTCGTCAGCCAGAGCCACCGGACTACTACCCCTAATCAGCCAGAGCCACCGGACTACTACCCCTAATATCCCTCATCATCCTGTCAGCCAGAACTACCGGACTACTACCACTAATATCTCACATCATCCCGTCAGCCAGAACTACCGGACTACTACCACTAATATCTCACATCATCCCATCAGCCAGAGCCACCGGACTACTACCCCTAATTTCCCACATCATCTCGTCAGCCAGAGCCACCGGACTACTACCCCTAATCAGCCAGAGCCACCGGACTACTACCCCTAATATCCCTCATCATCCTGTCAGCCAGAGCTACCGGACTACTACCCGTAATATCCCACATCATCCCATCAGCCAGAGCCACCAGACTACTACCCCTAATATCCCACATCATCCCATCAGCCAGAGCCATCGGACTACTACCCCTAATATCCCTCATCATCCCGTCAGCCAGAGCCACCGGACTACTACCCCTAATATCCCTCATCATCCCGTCAGCCAGAGCCACCGGACTACTACCTCTAATATCCCACATCATCCCGTCAGCCAGAGCCACCAGACTACTACCCCTAATATCCCACATCATCCCATCAGCCAGAGCCACCGGACTACTATCCCTAATATCCCACATCATCCCGTCAGTGAGAGCCGCCGGACTACTACCCCTAATATCCCACATCATCCCGTCAGCCAGAGCCACCGGACTACTACCCCTAATATCCCACATCATCCCGTCAGCCAGAGCCACCGGACTACTGCTCCTAATATCCCACATCATCCCATCAGCCAGAGCCACCGGACTACTACCCCTAATATCGCACATCATCCTGTCAGTCAGAGCCACCGGACTACTGCTCCTAATATCCCACATCATCCCATCAGCCAGAGGCACCGGACTACTACCCCTAATCAGCCAGAGCCACCGGACTACTACCCCTAATCAGCCAGAACCACCAGACTACTACCCCTAATCAGCCAGAGCCACCGGACTACTACCCCTAATATCCCACATCATCCCGTCACAGCCACTGGACTACTACCCCTAATATCCCACATCATCTCGTCAGTCAGAGCCACCGGACTACTAACCCTAATATCCCACATCATCTCGTCAGTCAGAGCCACCGGACTACTATCCCTAATATCCCACATCATCCCATCAGCCAGAGCCACCGGACTATTACCCCTAATATCGCACATCATCCCGTCAGCCAGAGCCACCGGACTACTACCCCTAATATCCCTCATCATCCCGTCAGCCAGAGCCACCAGACTACTACCCCTAATATCCCACATCATCCCGTCAGCCAGAGCCACCGGACTATTACCCCTAATATCCCACATCATCCCGTCAGCCAGAGCCACCGGACAACTACCCCTAATATCCCACATCATCTCGTCAGCCAGAGCCACCGGACTACCTCTAATATCCCACATCATCCCGTCAGCCAGAACTACCGGACTACTACCACTAATATCTCACATCATCCCGTCAGCCAGAACTACCGGACTACTACCACTAATATCTCACATCATCCCATCAGCCAGAGCCACCGGACTACTACCCCTAATTTCCCACATCATCTCGTCAGCCAGAGCCACCGGACTACTACCCCTAATCAGCCAGAGCCACCGGACTACTACCCCTAATATCCCTCATCATCCTGTCAGCCAGAGCTACCGGACTACTACCCGTAATATCCCACATCATCCCGTCAGCCAGAGCCACCAGACTACTAACCCTAATATCCCACATCATCCCATCAGCCAGAGCCATCGGACTACTACCCCTAATATCCCTCATCATCCCGTCAGCCAGAGCCACCGGACTACTACCCCTAATATCCCTCATCATCCCGTCAGCCAGAGCCACCGGACTACTACCTCTAATATCCCACATCATCCCGTCAGCCAGAGCCACCAGACTACTACCCCTAATATCCCACATCATCCCATCAGCCAGAGCCACCGGACTACTATCCCTAATATCCCACATCATCCCGTCAGTCAGAGCCGCCGGACTACTACCTCTAATATCCCACATCATCCCGTCAGCCAGAGCCACCAGACTACTACCCCTAATATCCCACATCATCCCATCAGCCAGAGCCACCGGACTACTATCCCTAATATCCCACATCATCCCGTCAGTCAGAGCCACCGGACTACTGCTCCTAATATCCCACATCATCCCATCAGCCAGAGCCACCGGACTACTACCCCTAATATCCCACATCATCCTGTCAGTCAGAGCCACCGGACTACTGCTCCTAATATCCCACATCATCCCATCAGCCAGAGCCACCGGACTACTACCCCTAATCAGCCAGAGCCACCGGACTACTACCCCTAATCAGCCAGAGCCACCAGACTACTACCCCTAATCAGCCAGAGCCACCGGACTACTACCCCTAATATCCCACATCATCCCGTCACAGCCACTGGACTACTACCCCTAATATCCCACATCATCTCGTCAGTCAGAGCCACCGGACTACTAACCCTAATATCCCACATCATCTCGTCAGCCAGAGCCACCGGACTACTGCTCCTAATATCCCACATCATCCCATCAGCCAGAGCCACCAGACTACTACCCCTAATATCCCTCATCATCCCGTCAGCCAGAGCCACCGGACTACTACCCCTAATACCCCACATCATCCCATCAGCCAGAGCCACTGGACTACTACCCCTAATATCCCACATTATCCCGTCAGCCAGAGCCACCAGACTACTACCCCTAATATCCCACATCATCCCATCAGCCAGAGCCACCAGACTACTACCCCTAATATCCCTCATCATTCCGTCAGCCAGAGCCACCGGACTACTACCACTAATATCCCACATCATCCCATCAGCCAGAGCCACCAGACTACTACCCCTAATATCCCACATCATCCCGTCAGCCAGAGCCACCGGACTACTACCCCTAATATCCCTCATCATCCCGTCAGCCAGAGCCACCGGACTACTACCCCTAATATCCCACATCATCCCATCAGCCAGAGCCACCGGACTACTACCCCTAATATCCCACATTATCCCGTCAGCCAGAGCCACCGGACTACTACCCCTAATATCCCACATCATCTCGTCAGCCAGAGCCACCGGACTACTACCCCTAATCAGCCAGAGCCACCGGACTACTACCCCTAATATCCCACATCATCCCGTCAGTCAGAGCCACCGGACTACTACCCGTAATATCCCACATCATCCCGTCAGCCAGAGCCACCGGACTACTACCCCTAATATCCCTCATCATCTCGTCAGCCAGAGCCACCGGACTACTACCCCTAATCAGCCAGAGCCACCGGACTACTACCCCTAATATCCCACATCATCCCATCAGCCAGAGCCACCGGACTACTACCCCTAATATTCCACATCATCCCGTCAGCCAGAACTACCGGACTACTACCCCTAATATCCCAAGTCATTCCATCAGCCAGAGCCACCGGACTACTACCCCTAATATCCCACATCATCCCGTCAGCCAGAACTACCGGACTACTACCCCTAATATCCCTCATCATCCCGTCAGCCAGAGCTACCAGACTGCTACCCCTAATATCCCACATCATCCCGTCAGCCAGAGCCACCGGACTACTACCCCTAATATCCCACATCATCTCGTCAGCCAGAGCCACCGGACTACTACCCCTAATATCCCTCATCATCCCGTCAGCCAGAGCCACCGGACTACTACCCCTAATATCCCACATCATCTCGTCAGCCAGAGCCACCGGACTACTACCCCAAATATCCCACATCATCTCGTCAGCCAGAGCCGCCGGACTACTACCCCAAATATCCCACATCATCTCGTCAGTCAGAGCCGCCGGACTACTACCCCTAATATCGCACATCATACCGTCAGCCAGAGCCACCGGACTACTACCCCTAATATCCCACATCATCCCATCAGCCAGAGCCACCGGACTACTACCCCTAATTTCCCACATCATCTCGTCAGCCAGAGCCACCGGACTACTACCCCTAATATCCCACATCATCCCATCAGCCAGAGCCACCGGACTACTACCCCTAATATCCCACATCATCCCGTCAGCCAGAGCCACCGGACTACTCCCCCTAATATCCCACATCTTCCCATCAGCCAGAGCCACCGGACTACTACCCCTAATATCCCACATCATTCCGTCAGCCAGAGCCACCGGACTACTACCACTAATATCCCACATCAGCCAGAGCTACCGGACTACTACCCCTAATATCCCACATCATCCCATCAGCCAGAGCCACCGGACTGCTACCCCTAATATCCCACATCATCCCATCAGCCAGAGCCACCGGACTACTACCCCTAATATCCCACATCATCCCATCAGCCAGAGCCACCGGACTACTACCCCTAATTTCCCACATCATCTCGTCAGCCAGAGCCACCGGACTACTACCCCTAATATCCCACATCATCCCATCAGCCAGAGCCACCGGACTACTACCCTAATATCCCACATCATCCCATCAGCCAGAGCCACCGGAATACTACCCCTAATATCCCACATCATCCCGTCAGCCAGAGCCACCGGACTACTCCCCCTAATATCCCACATCTTCCCATCAGCCAGAGCCACCGGACTACTACCCCTAATATCCCACATCATCCCGTCAGCCAGAGCCACCGGACTACTACCCCTAATATCCCACATCATCCCGACAGCCAGAGCTACCGGACTACTACCCCTAATATCCCACATCAGCCAGAGCCACCAGACTACTACCCCTAATATCCCACATCATCCCCTCAGCCAGAGCCACCAGACTACTACCCCTAATATCCCTCATCATCCCGTCAGCCAGAGCCACCGGACTACTACCCCTAATATCCCACATCATCCCGACAGCCAGAGCTACCGGACTACTACCCCTAATATCCCACATCAGCCAGAGCCACCAGACTACTACCCCTAATATCCCTCATCATCCCCTCAGCCAGAGCCACCAGACTACTACCCCTAATATCCCACATCATCCCGTCAGCCAGAGCCACCGGACTACTCCCCCTAATATCCCACATCATCCCAACAGCCAGAGCCACCGGACTACTACCCCTAATATCCCACATCATCCCATCAGCCAGAGCCACCGGACTACTACCCCTAATTTCCCACATCATCTCGTCAGCCAGAGTCACCGGACTACTACCCTAATATCCCACATCATCCCATCAGCCAGAGCCACCGGACTACTACCCCTAATATCCCACATCATCCCATCAGCCAGAGCCACCGGACTGCTACCCCTAATATCCCACATCATCCCATCAGCCAGAGCCACCGGACTACTACCCCTAATTTCCCACATCATCTCGTCAGCCATAGCCACCGGACTACTACCCCTAATATCCCACATCATCCCATCAGCCAGAGCCACCGGACTACTACCCTAATATCCCACATCATCCCATCAGCCAGAGCCACCGGAATACTACCCCTAATATCCCACATCATCCCGTCAGCCAGAGCCACCGGACTACTCCCCCTAATATCCCACATCTTCCCATCAGCCAGAGCCACCGGACTACTACCCCTAATATCCCACATCATCCCGTCAGCCAGAGCCACCGGACTACTACCCCTAATATCCCACATCATCCCGACAGCCAGAGCTACCGGACTACTACCCCTAATATCCCACATCAGCCAGAGCTACCGGACTACTCCCCCTAATATCCCACATCATCCCGTCAGCCAGAGCCACCGGACTACTCCCCCTAATATCCCACATCGTCCCAACAGCCAGAGCCACCGGACTACTACCCCTAATATCCCACATCCTCCCATCAGCCAGAGCCACCAGACTACTACCCCTAATATCCCACATCCTCCCATCAGCCAGAGCCACCAGACTACTACCCCTAATATCTCACATCATCCCGTCAGCCAGAGCCACCGGACTATTACCCCTAATATCCCACATCATCCCGTCAGCCAGAGCCACCGGACTATTACCCCTAATATCCCACATCATCCCGTCAGCCAGAGCCACCGGACTACTCCCCCTAATATCCCACATCATCCCAACAGCCAGAGCCACCGGACTACTACCCCTAATATCCCACATCATCCCGTCAGCCAGAGCCACCGGACTACTACCCCTAATATCCCACATCATCCCGTCAGCCAGAGCCACCAGACTACTACCACTAATATCCCTCATCATCCCGTCAGCCAGAGCCACCGGACTACTCCCCCTAATATCCCACATCATCCCATCAGTCAGAGCCACCGGACTACCCCTAATATCCCACATCATCCCAACAGCCAGAGCCACCGGACTACTACCCCTAATATCCCACATCATCCCATCAGTCAGAGCCACCGGACTACCCCTAATATCCCACATCATCCCAACAGCCAGAGCCACCGGACTACTACCCCTAATATCCCACATCATCCCATCAGTCAGAGCCACCGGACTACTACCACTAATATCCCACATCATCCCGTCAGCCAGAGCCACCGGACTACTACCCCTAATATCCCACATCATCCCATCAGTCAGAGCCACCGGACTACCCCTAATATCCCACATCATCCCAACAGCCAGAGCCACCGGACTACTCCCCCTAATATCCCACATCATCCCATCAGTCAGAGCCACCGGACTACCCCTAATATCCCACATCATCCCAACAGCCAGAGCCACCGGACTACTACCCCTAATATCCCACATCATCCCGTCAGCCAGAGCCACCGGACTACTACCCCTAATATCCGTCATCATCCCATCAGCCAGAGCCACCGGACTACTACCCCTAATATCCCACATCATCCTGTCAGCCAGAGCCACCGGACTACTACCCCTAATATCCCACATCATCCCATCAGCCAGAGCCACCGGACTACCCCTAATATCCCTCATCATCCCGTCAGCCAGAGCTACCGGACTACTACCCCTAATATCCCACATCATCCTGTCAGCCAGAGCCACCGGACTACTACCCCTAATATCCCACATCGTCCCATCAGCCAGAGCCACCGGACTACCCCTAATTTCCCTCATCATCCCGTCAGCCAGAGCTACCGGACTACTACCCCTAATATCCCACATCATCCCATCAGCCAGAGCCACCGGACTACCCCTAATATCCCTCATCATCCCGTCAGCCAGAGCTACCGGACTACTACCCCTAATATCCCACATCATCCCAACAGCCAGAGCCACCGGACTACTACCACTAATATCCCACATCATACCGTCAGCCAGAGCCACCGGACTACTACCCCTAATATCCCACATCATCCCATCAGCCAGAGCCACCGGACTACTACCCCTAATTTCCCACATCCAGCGTCGGACTGGCCCACCGGGGAACCGGAGGATTCTCCGGTGGGCCCTGGCATCTGGTGGGCCCTGGCACCTGCAGGCATACAGGGCCAGCAGTTGCCTAGGGCCCCCGCTGCTCCAGGGTCCCCCAGCCAGTGGTGTGTCGCACACCATGCAGCTGCTATGGGGGCCCCTGCCAGTGGAGCAGCAGCGGGTGTCAGGAGGCAGGAGTCCCTGTCCCCGCTGCTAAAGAGAAATGAATATTCACTGCGAAGCATATCATTTCAGGTCTCCACCCCCAGAGGCCCCGCCCCCAGCCCAGTAAGCCGCTCTGCATCAGGGCCGGCGCCGCCCTCAGTCCTCTCTGCTCCTGACTCACAGCCAGTGCGCGATGACGTCACTACATCGCGCACCCGCTGTGTGTCTGGCAGAGGGGGCAGCTCCTGACACTGAAGCCGGGATCAGCGTGGGAGCAGGAGGAGAGGTGAGTATTGTTTTGTTTTGTTTTTTTATATCTCTCTCGCTCTCTCTATCTGTCTCTATCTATCTATCTCTATTTCTCAATATATCTCTATATATCTCTCTATCTCTCTTATATCTATCTATCTTTCTATCTCTATCTATTATCTATATCTATCCATCTCTATATCTATCTCTATCTATTATCTATATCTATCTCTATCTATCTATCTTTATATCTATCTTTCTATCTCTACATCTATCTCTATATCTATCTCTATATATCTCTATATCTATTTTTATTTATAGCCATCTATCTATATATATTTATCTCTATATCTATCTATATATGTCTATATTATTATTATTATCATTATTATTATTATTATATCTCTATATCTCTATCTATTATCTATCTCTATCTATATATCTATCTATCTCTATATCTTTCTATCTATAGCTATCTATCTCTATATCTATCTATCTATCTATCTATCTATCTATCCATTATCTATTTTCTATCTATCTCTATATCTATCTACCTATCGATCTATCTATCTATCTATCTATATTTCTTTCTATATCTATCTTTATATCTATCTCTATCTATCTCTATCTATCTCTATCTATCTCTATGAATCTTTCTATCTATATCTATCCATTATCTACTTTCTATCCATTATCTACTATCTATCTCTATATCTATCTATTTCTACATCTATCTTTCTATCTATTTCTATCTAACTCTATATCTATATATCTATATAGCATTATACCCTATGAGGGGGGCAGTATTATACCCTATGAGGGGGGCAGTATTATACCCTATGAGGGGGTGCATTATACCCTATGAGGGGGTGCATTATTCCCTATGAGGGGGCAGCATTATACCCTATGAGGAGGCAGCATTATATCCTATGAGGAGGCAGCATTATTCCCTATGAGGGGATGCATTATTCCCTATGAGGGGGGCAGTATTATTCCCTATGAGGGGGGCAGCATTATTCCCTATGAGGGGGGCAGCATTATTCCCTATGAGGGGGGCAGTATTACACCCTATGAGGGGGGCAGCATTATTCCCTATGAGGGGGGCAGTATTATACCCTATGAGGAGGCAGTATTATACCCTATGAGGGGGGCAGCATTATTCCCTATGAGGGGGGCAGTATTATACCCTATGAGGAGGCAGTATTATACCCTATGAGGGGGGCAGCATTATTCCCTATGAGGGGGGCAGTATTATACCCTATGAGGGGGCAGCATTATACCCTATGAGGAGGCAGCATTATACCCTATGAGGAGGGCAGCATTATTCCCTATGAGGGGGTGCATTATACCCTATGAGGGGGCAGCATTATACCCTATGAGGGGGGCAGTATTATACCCTATGAGGAGGCAGCATTATACCCTATGAGGGGGCAGCATTATTCCCTATGAGGGGATGCATTATTCCCTATGAGGGGGGCAGTATTATACCCTATGAGGAGGCAGCATTATACCCTATGAGGGGGGCAGTATTATACCCTATGAGGGGGGCAGTATTATACCCTATGAGGGGGGCAGTATTATACCCTATGAGGGGGCAGCATTATACCCTATGAGGGGGTGCATTATTCCCTATGAGGGGGGCAGTATTATACCCTATGAGGGGGGCAGTATTATATTCTATGAGGGGGTGCATTATTCCCTATGAGGGGGGCAGTATTATACCCTATGAGGGGGGCAGTATTATACCCTATGAGGAGGCAGCATTATACCCTATAAGGGGGTGCATTATTCCCTATGAGGGGGGCAGTATTATACCCTATGAGGGGGGCAGTATTATACCCTATGAGGGGGGCAGTATTATACCCTATGAGGGGGCAGCATTATTCCCTATGAGGGGGTGCATTACACCCTATGAGGGGGTGCATTATTCCCTATGAGGGGGGCAGTATTATACCCTATGAGGGGGGCAGTATTATACCCTATGAGGGGGTGCATTATTCCCTATGAGGGGGTGCATTATTCCCTATGAGGGGGGCAGTATTATACCCTATGAGGGGGGCAGTATTATATTCTATGAGATGGCTGCATTATATTATATGAGATGGCTGCATTATACTATGTGAGGGGGCTGCTTTATATTCTATGAGGGGGCTACCCCAACTCCTGCTACATAATTAAGACATGTACAACCTTATATTATACCTGGATATTAGCGTGTTTTACCGCATAATTGGTGGTCTGGTATTTAACTCTATGCAGCTACATAGTGGGCCCCAAGAATGATTTTCTCTGGTGGGCCCAAGGTGTTCCAGTCCGACGCTGCCCACATCATCCCGTCAGCCAGAGCCACCGGACTACTACCCCTAATATCCCACATCATCCCATCAGCCAGAGCCACCGGACTACTCCCCCTAATATCCCACATCATCCCATCAGCCAGAGCCACCGGGCTACTACCCCTAATATCCCACATCATCCCATCAGCCAGAGCCACCGGATTACTCCCCCTAATATCCCACATCATCCCGTCAGCCAGAGCCATCGGACTATTACCCCTAATATCCCACATAATCCCATCAGCCAGAGCCACCGGACTACTCCCCCTAATATCCCTCATCATCCCAACAGCCAGAGCCACCGGACTATTACCCCTAATATCTCACATCATCCCATCAGCCAGAGCCACCGGACTACTCCCCCTAATATCCCACATCATCCCAACAGCCAGAGCCACCGGACTACTACCCCTAATATCCCACATCATCCCATCAGCCAGAGCCACCGGACTACTACCCCTAATTTCCCACATCATCCCGTCAGCCAGAGCCACCAGACTACTACCCCTAATATCCCTCATCATCCCGTCAGCCAGAGCCACCGGACTACTCCCCCTAATATCCCACATCATCCCGTCAGCCAGAGCCACCGGACTACTACCCCTAATATCCCTCATCATCCCGTCAGCCAGAGCCACCGGACTACTACCCCTAATATCCCACATCATCCCCTCAGCCAGAGCCACCGGACTACTACCCCTAATATCCCACATCATCCCATCAGCCAGAGCCACCGGACTACTACCCCTAATATCCCACATCATCCCGTCAGCCAGAGCCACCGGACTACTACCCCTAATATCCCTCATCATCCCATCAGCCAGAGCCACCGGACTACTACCACTAATATCCCACATCATCCCGTCAGCCAGAGCCACCAGACTACTACCCCTAATATCCCTCATCATCCCATCAGCCAGAGCCACCGGACTACTACCCCTAATATCCCACATCATCCCCTCAGCCAGAGCCACCAGACTACTACCCCTAATATCCCTCATCATCCCATCAGCCAGAGCCACCGGACTACTACCACTAATATCCCACATCATCCCGTCAGCCAGAGCCACCAGACTACTACCCCTAATATCCCTCATCATCCCGTCAGCCAGAGCTACCGGACTACTACCACTAATATCCCACATCATCCCGTCAGCCAGAGCCACCGGACTACTACCCCTAATATCCCACATCATCCCCTCAGCCAGAGCCACCAGACTACTACCCCTAATATCCCACATCATCCCGTCAGCCAGAGCCACCAGACTACTACCCCTAATATCCCACATCATCCCGTCAGCCAGAGCTACCGGACTACTACCACTAATATCCCACATCATCCCGTCAGCCAGAGCCACCAGACTACTACCCCTAATATCCCACATCATCCCGTCAGCCAGAGCCACCAGACTACTACCCCTAATATCCCTCATCATCCCATCAGCCAGAGCCACCGGACTACTACCCCTAATATCCCACATCATCCCCTCAGCCAGAGCCACCAGACTACTACCCCTAATATCCCTCATCATCCCATCAGCCAGAGCCACCGGACTACTACCACTAATATCCCACATCATCCCGTCAGCCAGAGCCACCAGACTACTACCCCTAATATCCCTCATCATCCCGTCAGCCAGAGCTACCGGACTACTACCACTAATATCCCACATCATCCCGTCAGCCAGAGCCACCGGACTACTACCCCTAATATCCCACATCATCCCCTCAGCCAGAGCCACCAGACTACTACCCCTAATATCCCACATCATCCCGTCAGCCAGAGCCACCAGACTACTACCCCTAATATCCCTCATCATCCCGTCAGCCAGAGCTACCGGACTACTACCACTAATATCCCACATCATCCCGTCAGCCAGAGCCACCGGACTACTACCCCTAATATCCCACATCATCCCCTCAGCCAGAGCCACCAGACTACTACCCCTAATATCCCACATCATCCCGTCAGCCAGAGCCACCAGACTACTACCCCTAATATCCCTCATCATCCCGTCAGCCAGAGCTACCGGACTACTACCACTAATATCCCACATCATCCCGTCAGCCAGAGCCACCAGACTACTACCCCTAATATCCCTCATCATCCCGTCAGCCAGAGCTACCGGACTACTACCCCTAATATCCCACATCATCCCATCAGCCAGAGCCACCGGACTACTACCCCTAATATCCCACATCATCCCGTCAGCCAGAGCCACCAGACTACTACCCCTAATATCCCTCATCATCCCGTCAGCCAGAGCTACCGGACTACTACCACTAATATCCCACATCATCCCATCAGCCAGAGCCACCAGACTACTACCACTAATATCCCACATCATCCCGTCAGCCAGAGCCACCAGACTACTACCCCTAATATCCCACATCATCCTGTCAGCCAGAGCCACCAGACTATTACCCCTAATATCCCACATCATCCCATCAGCCAGAGCCACCGGACTACTACCCCTAATATCCCACATCATCTCAACAGCCAGAGCCACCGGACTACTACCCCTAATATCCCACATCATCCCATCAGCCAGAGCCACCGGACTACTACCCCTAATTTCCCACATCATCCCGTCAGCCAGAGCCACCGGACTACTACCCCTAATATCCCACATCATCCCATCAGCCAGAGCCACCGGACTACTACCCCTAATATCGCACATCATACCGTCAGCCAGAGCCACCGGACTACTACCCCTAATATCCCTCATCATCCCGTCAGCCAGAGCTACCGGACTACTACCACTAATATCCCACATCATCCCGTCAGCCAGAGCCACCAGACTACTACCCCTAATATCCCTCATCATCCCATCAGCCAGAGCTACCGGACTACTACCACTAATATCCCACATCATCCCGTCAGCCAGAGCCACCGGACTACTACCCCTAATATCCCTCATCATCCCATCAGCCAGAGCTACCGGACTACTACCCCTAATATCCCACATCATCCCATCAGCCAGAGCCACCGGACTACTACCCCTAATATCCCACATCATCCCGTCAGCCAGAGCCACCAGACTACTAGCCCTAATATCCCTCATCATCCCGTCAGCCAGAGCTACCGGACTACTACCACTAATATCCCACATCATCCCGTCAGCCAGAGCCACCAGACTACTACCACTAATATCCCACATCATCCCGTCAGCCAGAGCCACCAGACTACTACCCCTAATATCCCACATCATCCTGTCAGCCAGAGCCACCAGACTATTACCCCTAATATCCCACATCATCCCATCAGCCAGAGCCACCGGACTACTACCCCTAATATCCCACATCATCTCAACAGCCAGAGCCACCGGACTACTACCCCTAATATCCCACATCATCCCATCAGCCAGAGCCACCGGACTACTACCCCTAATTTCCCACATCATCCCGTCAGCCAGAGCCACCGGACTACTACCCCTAATATCCCACATCATCCCATCAGCCAGAGCCACCGGACTACTACCCCTAATATCCCACATCATCTCAACAGCCAGAGCCACCGGACTACTCCCCCTAATATCCCACATCATCCCGTCAGCCAGAGCCACCGGACTACTACCCCTAATATCCCACATCATCCCTTCAGCCAGAGCCACCGGACTACTACCCCTAATTTCCCACATCATCTCGTCAGCCAGAGCCACCGGAATACTACCCCTAATCAGCCAGAGCTACCGGACTACTACCCGTAATGTCCCACATCATACCGTCAGCCAGAGCCACCGGACTACTACCCCTAATATCCCACATCATCCCGTCAGCCAGAGCCACCGGACTACTACCCCTAATATCCCACATCATCCCGTCAGCCAGAGCCACCGGACTACTACCCCTAATATCCCTCATCATCCCGTCAGCCAGAGCTACCGGACTACTACCCCTAATATCCCACATCATCCCGTCAGCCAGAGCCACCGGACTACTACCCCTAATATCCCTCATCATCCCGTCAGCCAGAGCCACCGGACTACTACCCCTAATATCCCACATCATCCCATCAGCCAGAGCCACCGGACTACTACCCCTAATATCCCTCATCATCCCGTCAGCCAGAGCTACCGGACTACTACCCCTAATATCCCACATCATCCCGTCAGCCAGAGCCACCGGACTACTACCCCTAATATCCCACATCATCCCGTCAGCCAGAGCCACCGGACTACTACCCCTAATATCCCACATCATCCCATCAGCCAGAGCCACCGGACTACTACCCCTAATATCCCTCATCATCCCGTCAGCCAGAGCTACCGGACTACTACCCCTAATATCCCACATCATCCCGTCAGCCAGAGCCACCAGACTACTACCCCTAATATCCCACATCATCCCGTCAGCCAGAGCCACCGGACTACTACCCCTAATATCCCACATCATCCCGTCAGCCAGAGCCACCGGACTACTACCCCTAATATACCTCATCATCCCGTCAGCCAGAGCTACCGGACTACTACCACTAATATCCCACATCATCCCGTCAGCCAGAGCCACCAGACTACTACCCCTAATATCCCTCATCATCTCGTCAGCCAGAGCCACCGGACTACTACCCCTAATATCCCACATCATCCCGTCAGCCAGAGCCACCAGACTACTACCCCTAATATCCCACATCATCCCATCAGCCAGAGCCATCGGACTACTACCCCTAATATCCCTCATCATCCCGTCAGCCAGAGCTACCGGACTACTCCCACTAATATCCCACATCATCTCGTCAGCCAGAGCCACCGGACAGCTACCCCTAATATCCCTCATCATCTCGTCAGCCAGAGCCACCAGACTACTACTCCTAATATCCCTCATCATCTCGTCAGCCAGAGCTACCGGACTACTACCCGTAATATCCCACATCATCCCGTCAGCCAGAGCCACCAGACTACTACCCCTAATATCCCACATCATCCCATCAGCCAGAGCCACCGGACTACTCCCCCTAATATCCCACATCATCCCATCAGCCAGAGCCACCGGACTACTACCCCTAATATCCCACATCATCCCGTCAGCCAGAGCCACCGGACTACTACCCCTAATATCCCACATCATCCCATCAGCCAGAGCCACCGGACTACTACCCCTAATATCCCACATCATCCCATCAGCCAGAGCCACCGGACTACTACCCCTAATTTCCCACATCATCTCGTCAGCCAGAGCCACCGGAATACTACACCTAATCAGCCAGAGCCACCGGACTACTACCACTAATATCCCTCATCATCCCGTCAGCCAGAGCTACCGGACTACTACCCGTAATGTCCCACATCATCCCGTCAGCCAGAGCCACCAGACTACTACCCCTAATATCCCACATCATCCCGTCAGCCAGAGCCACCGGACTACTACCCCTAATATCCCACATCATCCCGTCAGCCAGAGCCACCGGACTACTACCCCTAATATACCTCATCATCCCGTCAGCCAGAGCTACCGGACTACTACCACTAATATCCCACATCATCCCGTCAGCCAGAGCCACCAGACTACTACCCCTAATATCCCTCATCATCCCGTCAGCCAGAGCCACCAGACTACTACCCCTAATATCCCACATCATCCCATCAGCCAGAGCCATCGGACTACTACCTCTAATATCCCTCATCATCCCGTCGGCCAGAGCTACCGGACTACTACCCCTAATATCCCTCATCATCTCGTCAGCCAGAGCCACCAGACTACTACTCCTAATATCCCTCATCATCTCGTCAGCCAGAGCTACCGGACTACTACCCGTAATATCCCACATCATCCCGTCAGCCAGAGCCACCAGACTACTACCCCTAATATCCCACATCATCCCATCAGCCAGAGCCATCGGACTACTACCCCTAATATCCCACATCATCCCGTCAGCCAGAGCTACCGGACTACTACCCCTAATATCCCACATCATCCCGTCAGCCAGAGCCACGGGACAGCTACCGCTAATATCCCTCATCATCCCGTCAGCCAGAACTACCGGACTACTACCCCTAATATCCCACGTCATTCCATCAGCCAGAGCCACCGGACTACTACCCCTAATATCCCACATCATCCCGTCAGCCAGAGCTACCAGACTACTACCCCTAATATCCCACATCATCCCGTCAGCCAGAGCCACCGGACTACTACCCCTAATATCCCTCATCATCCCGTCAGCCAGAGTCACCGGACTACTACCCCTAATATCCCACATCATCCCATCAGCCAGAGCCACCGGACTACTACCCCTAATATCCCACATCATCCCATCAGCCAGAGCCACCGGACTACTACCCCTAATATCCCACATCATCCCATCAGCCAGAGCCACCGGACTACTACCCCTAATATCCCACATCATCCCGTCAGCCAGAGCCACCGGACTACTACCCCTAATATCCCACATCATCCCGTCAGCCAGAGCCACCGGACTACTACCCCTAATATCCCTCATCATCCCGTCAGCCAGAGCCACCGGACTACTACCCCTAATATCCCACATCATACCATCAGCCAGAGCCACCGGACTACTACCCCTAATATCCCACATCATCCCGTCAGCCAGAGCCACCGGACTACTACCCCTAATATCCCTCATCATCCCGTCAGCCAGAGCCACCGGACTACTACCCCTAATATCCCACATCATCCCGTCAGCCAGAGCCACCGGACTACTACCCCTAATATCCCACATTATCCCCTCAGCCAGAGCCACCGGACTACTACCACTAATATCCCACATCATCCCGTCAGCCAGAGCCACCGGACTACTACCCCTAATATCCCACATCATCCCCTCAGCCAGAGCCACCAGACTACTACCCCTAATATCCCACATCATCCCATCAGCCAGAGCCACCGGACTACTACCCCTAATATCCCACATCATCCCCTCAGCCAGAGCCACCGGTCTACTACCCCTAATATCCCACATCATCCCCTCAGCCAGAGCCACCAGACTACTACCCCTAATATCCCACATCATCCCATCAGCCAGAGCCACCGGACTACTACCCCTAATATCCCACATCATCCCCTCAGCCAGAGCCACCGGACTACTACCCCTAATATCCCACATCACCCCAGCAGCCAGAGCCACCGGTCTACTACCCCTAATATCACCCATCATCCCGTCAGCCAGAGCCACCGGACTACTACCCCTAATATCCCACATCATCCCGTCAGCCACCGGTCTACTACCCCTAATATCACCCATCATCCCGTCAGCCAGAGCCACCGGACTACTACCCCTAATATCCCACATCATCCCATCAGCCAGAGCCACCGGACTACTACCCCTAATATCCCACATCATCCCATCAGCCAGAGCCATCGGACTACTACCCCTAATATCACACATCATCCCGTCAGCCAGAGCCACCGGACTACTACCCCTAATATCCCACATCATCCCGTCAGCCACCGGTCTACTACCCCTAATATCACCCATCATCCCGTCAGCCAGAGCCACCGGACTACTACCCCTAATATCCCACATCATCCCATCAGCCAGAGCCACCGGACTACTACCACTAATATCCCACATCATCCCATCAGCCAGAGCCATCGGACTACTACCCCTAATATCACACATCATCCCATCAGCCAGAGCCACCGGACTACTACCCCTAATATCCCACATCATCCCATCAGCCAGAGCCACCGGACTACTACCCCTAATATCCCACATCATCCCGTCAGCCAGAGCCACCGGACTACTACCCCTAATATCCCACATCATCCCATCAGCCAGAGCCACCGGACTACTACCCCTAATATCCCACATCATCCCGTCAGCCAGAGCTACCGGACTACTACCACTAATATCCCACATCATCCCGTCAGCCAGAGCCACCAGACTACTACCACTAATATCCCACATCATCCCGTCAGCCAGAGCCACCAGACTACTACCCCTAATATCCCACATCATCCCGTCAGCCAGAGCCACCGGACTACTACCCCTAATATCCCACATCATCCCATCAGCCAGAGCCACCGGACTACTACCCCTAATATCCCACATCATCCCGTCAGCCAGAGCCACCAGACTACTACCCCTAATATCCCTCATCATCCCGTCAGCCAGAGCTACCGGACTACTACCACTAATATCCCACATCATCCCGTCAGCCAGAGCCACCAGACTACTACCACTAATATCCCACATCATCCCCTCAGCCAGAGCCACCAGACTACTACCCCTAATGTCCCTCATCATCCCATCAGCCAGAGCCACCGGACTACTACCCCTAATGTCCCACATCATCCCATCAGCCAGAGCCACCGGACTACTACCACTAATATCCCACATCATCCCGTCAGCCAGAGCCACCAGACTACTACCACTAATATCCCACATCATCCCGTCAGCCAGAGCCACCAGACTACTACCCCTAATATCCCACATCATCCCGTCAGCCAGAGCCACCGGACTACTACCCCTAATATCCCACATCATCCCATCAGCCAGAGCCACCGGACTACTACCCCTAATATCCCACATCATCCCCTCAGCCAGAGCCACCAGACTACTACCCCTAATGTCCCTCATCATCCCATCAGCCAGAGCCACCGGACTACTACCCCTAATGTCCCACATCATCCCATCAGCCAGAGCCACCGGACTACTACCACTAATATCCCACATCATCCCGTCAGCCAGAGCCACCAGACTACTACCACTAATATCCCACATCATCCCGTCAGCCAGAGCCACCAGACTACTACCCCTAATATCCCACATCATCCCGTCAGCCAGAGCCACCGGACTACTACCCCTAATATCCCACATCATCCCATCAGCCATAGCCACCGGACTACTACCCCTAATATCCCACATCATCCCGTCAGCCAGAGCCACCAGACTACTACCCCTAATATCCCACATCATCCCGTCAGCCAGAGCTACCGGACTACTACCACTAATATCCCACATCATCCCGTCAGCCAGAGCCACCGGACAACTACCCCTAATATCCCACATCATCCCATCAGCCAGAGCCACCGGACTACTACCCCTAATATCCCTCATCATCCCGTCAGCCAGAGCTACCAGACTACTACCACTAATATCCCACATCATCCCGTCAGCCATAGCCACCAGACTACTACCCCTAATATCCCACATCATCTCGTCAGCCAGAGCCACCGGACTACTACCCCAAATATCCCACATCAACCCGTCAGCCAGAACCACCGGACTACTACCCCTAATATCCCACATCATCCCATCAGCCAGAGCCACCGGACTACTACCCCTAATATCCCACATCATCCCGTCAGTCAGAGCCGCCGGACTACTACCCCTAATATCCCACATCATCCCGTCAGCCAGAGCCACCGGACTTCTACCCCTAATATCCCACATCATCCCATCAGCCAGAGCCACCGGAATACTACCCCTAATTTCCCACATCATCTCATCAGCCAGAGCCGCCGGACTACTACCCCTAATATCGCACATCATCCCGTCAGCCAGAGCCACCAGACTACTACCCCTAATATCCCACATCATCCCATCAGCCAGAGCCACCGGACTACTACCCCTAATATCCCACATCATCCCATCAGCCAGAGCCACCGGACTACTACCCCTAATATCGCACATCATCCCGTCAGCCAGAGCCACCAGACTACTACCCCTAATATCCCACATCATCCCATCAGCCAGAGCCACCGGACTACTACCCCTAATATCCCACATCATCCCATCAGCCAGAGCCACCGGACTACTACCCCTAATATCCCACATCATCCCATCAGCCAGAGCCACCGGACTATTACCCCTAATATCCCACATCATCCCATCAGCCAGAGCCACCGGACTACTACCCCTAATATCCCACATTATCCCGTCAGCCAGAGCCACCAGACTACTACCCCTAATATCCCACATCATCCCATCAGCCAGAGCCACCAGACTACTACCCCTAATATCCCACATCATCCCATCAGCCAGAGCCACCGGACTACTACCCCTAATATCCCACATCATCCCATCAGCCAGAGCCACCGGACTACTACCCCTAATATCCCACATTATCCCGTCAGCCAGAGTCACCAGACTACTACCCCTAATATCCCTCCTCATCCCGTCAGCCAGAGCCACCGGACTACTACCCCTAATATCCCACATCATCCCATCAGCCAGAGCCACCGGACTACTACCCCTAATATCCCACATCATCCCATCAGCCAGAGCCACCGGACTACTACCCCTAATATCCCACATCATCCCATCAGCCAGAGCCACCGGACTACTACCCCTAATATCCCACATCATCCCGTCAGCCAGAGCCACCGGACTACTACCCCTAATATCCCACATCATCCCGTCAGCCAGAGCCACCGGACTACTACCCCTAATATCCCTCATCATCCCGTCAGCCAGAGCCACCGGACTACTACCCCTAATATCCCACATCATCCCATCAGCCAGAGCCACCGGACTACTACCCCTAATATCCCACATCATCCCGTCAGCCAGAGCCACCGGACTACTACCCCTAATATCCCTCATCATCCCGTCAGCCAGAGCCACCGGACTACTACCCCTAATATCCCACATCATCCCATCAGCCAGAGCCACCGGACTACTACCCCTAATATCCCACATTATCCCCTCAGCCAGAGCCACCGGACTACTACCACTAATATCCCACATCATCCCGTCAGCCAGAGCCACCGGACTACTACCCCTAATATCCCACATCATCCCCTCAGCCAGAGCCACCAGACTACTACCCCTAATATCCCACATCATCCCATCAGCCAGAGCCACCGGACTACTACCCCTAATATCCCACATCATCCCCTCAGCCAGAGCCACCGGTCTACTACCCCTAATATCCCACATCATCCCCTCAGCCAGAGCCACCAGACTACTACCCCTAATATCCCACATCATCCCATCAGCCAGAGCCACCGGACTACTACCCCTAATATCCCACATCATCCCGTCAGCCAGAGCCACCGGACTACTACCCCTAATATCCCACATCATCCCATCAGCCAGAGCCACCGGACTACTACCCCTAATTTCCCACATCATCTCATCAGACAGAGCCACCAGACTACTACCCCTAATATCCCACATCATCCCATCAGCCAGAGCCACCGGACTATTACCCCTAATATCCCACATCATCCCATCAGCCAGAGCCACCGGACTACTACCCCTAATATCCCACATTATCCCGTCAGCCAGAGCCACCAGACTACTACCCCTAATATCCCACATCATCCCATCAGCCAGAGCCACCAGACTACTACCCCTAATATCCCACATCATCCCATCAGCCAGAGCCACCGGACTACTACCCCTAATATCCCACATCATCCCATCAGCCAGAGCCACCGGACTACTACCCCTAATATCCCACATTATCCCGTCAGCCAGAGCCACCAGACTACTACCCCTAATATCCCTCATCATCCCGTCAGCCAGAGCCACCGGACTACTACCCCTAATATCCCACATCATCCCATCAGCCAGAGCCACCGGACTACTACCCCTAATATCCCACATCATCCCATCAGCCAGAGCCACCGGACTACTACCCCTAATATCCCACATCATCCCATCAGCCAGAGCCACCGGACTACTACCCCTAATATCCCACATCATCCCGTCAGCCAGAGCCACCGGACTACTACCCCTAATATCCCACATCATCCCGTCAGCCAGAGCCACCGGACTACTACCCCTAATATCCCTCATCATCCCGTCAGCCAGAGCCACCGGACTACTACCCCTAATATCCCACATCATCCCATCAGCCAGAGCCACCGGACTACTACCCCTAATATCCCACATCATCCCGTCAGCCAGAGCCACCGGACTACTACCCCTAATATCCCTCATCATCCCGTCAGCCAGAGCCACCGGACTACTACCCCTAATATCCCACATCATCCCATCAGCCAGAGCCACCGGACTACTACCCCTAATATCCCACATTATCCCCTCAGCCAGAGCCACCGAACTACTACCACTAATATCCCACATCATCCCGTCAGCCAGAGCCACCGGACTACTACCCCTAATATCCCACATCATCCCCTCAGCCAGAGCCACCAGACTACTACCCCTAATATCCCACATCATCCCATCAGCCAGAGCCACCGGACTACTACCCCTAATATCCCACATCATCCCCTCAGCCAGAGCCACCGGTCTACTACCCCTAATATCCCACATCATCCCCTCAGCCAGAGCCACCAGACTACTACCCCTAATATCCCACATCATCCCATCAGCCAGAGCCACCGGACTACTACCCCTAATATCCCACATCATCCCCTCAGCCAGAGCCACCGGTCTACTACCCCTAATATCACCCATCATCCCGTCAGCCAGAGCCACCGGACTACTACCCCTAATATCCCACATCATCCCGTCAGCCACCGGTCTACTACCCCTAATATCACCCATCATCCCGTCAGCCAGAGCCACCGGACTACTACCCCTAATATCCCACATCATCCCATCAGCCAGAGCCACCGGACTACTACCCCTAATATCCCACATCATCCCATCAGCCAGAGCCACCGGACTACTACCCCTAATATCCCACATCATCCCGTCAGCCAGAGCCACCAGACTACTACCCCTAATATCCCTCATCATCCCGTCAGCCAGAGCTACCGGACTACTACCACTAATATCCCACATCATCCCGTCAGCCAGAGCCACCAGACTACTACCACTAATATCCCACATCATCCCGTCAGCCAGAGCCACCAGACTACTACCCCTAATATCCCACATCATCCCGTCAGCCAGAGCCACCGGACTACTACCCCTAATATCCCACATCATCCCATCAGCCAGAGCCACCGGACTACTACCCCTAATATCCCACATCATCCCGTCAGCCAGAGCCACCAGACTACTACCCCTAATATCCCTCATCATCCCGTCAGCCAGAGCTACCGGACTGCTACCACTAATATCCCACATCATCCCGTCAGCCAGAGCCACCAGACTACTACCACTAATATCCCACATCATCCCCTCAGCCAGAGCCACCAGACTACTACCCCTAATGTCCCTCATCATCCCATCAGCCAGAGCCACCGGACTACTACCCCTAATGTCCCACATCATCCCATCAGCCAGAGCCACCGGACTACTACCCCTAATATCCCACATCATCCCGTCAGCCAGAGCCACCGGACTACTACCCCTAATATCCCTCATCATCCCGTCAGCCAGAGCTACCGGACTACTACCCCTAATATCCCACATCATCCCGTCAGCCAGAGCCACCGGACTACTACCCCTAATATCCCTCATCATCCCGTCAGCCAGAGCTACCGGACTACTACCCCTAATATCCCTCATCATCCCGTCAGCCAGAGCCACCAGACTACTACCACTAATATCCCACATCATCCCGTCAGCCAGAGCCACCAGACTACTACCCCTAATATCCCACATCATCCCGTCAGCCAGAGCCACCAGACTACTACCACTAATATCCCACATCATCCCGTCAGCCAGAGCCACCGGACTACTACCCCTAATATCCCTCATCATCCCGTCAGCCAGAGCTACCGGACTACTACCACTAATATCCCACATCATCCCGTCAGCCAGAGCCACCAGACTACTACCACTAATATCCCACATCATCCCGTCAGCCAGAGCCACCAGACTACTACCCCTAATATCCCACATCATCCCGTCAGCCAGAGCCACCAGACTATTACCCCTAATATCCCACATCATCCCATCAGCCAGAGCCACCGGACTACTACCCCTAATATCCCACATCATCTCAACAGCCAGAGCCACCGGACTACTACCCCTAATATCCCACATCATCCCATCAGCCAGAGCCACCGGACTACTACCCCTAATATCGCACATCATACCGTCAGCCAGAGCCACCGGACTACTCCCCCTAATATCCCACATCATCCCGTCAGCCAGAGCCACCAGACTACTACCCCTAATATCCCACATCATCCCGTCAGCCAGAGCCACCAGACTATTACCCCTAATATCCCACATCATCCCATCAGCCAGAGCCACCGGACTACTACCCCTAATATCCCACATCATCTCAACAGCCAGAGCCACCGGACTACTACCCCTAATATCCCACATCATCCCATCAGCCAGAGCCACCGGACTACTACCCCTAATTTCCCACATCATCCCGTCAGCCAGAGCCACCGGACTACTACCCCTAATTTCCCACATCATCCCATCAGCCAGAGCCACCGGACTACTACCCCTAATATCGCACATCATACCGTCAGCCAGAGCCACCGGACTACTCCCCCTAATATCCCACATCATCCCGTCAGCCAGAGCCACCGGACTACTACCCCTAATATCCCACATCATCCCATCAGCCAGAGCCACCGGACTACTACCCCTAATATCCCACATCATCTCAACAGCCAGAGCCACCGGACTACTACCCCTAATATCCCACATCATCCCATCAGCCAGAGCCAACGGACTACTACCCCTAATTTCCCACATCATCCCGTCAGCCAGAGCCACCGGACTACTACCCCTAATTTCCCACATCATCCCGTCAGCCAGAGCCACCGGACTACTACCCCTAATATCGCACATCATACCGTCAGCCAGAGCCACCGGACTACTCCCCCTAATATCCCACATCATCCCGTCAGCCAGAGCCACCGGACTACTACCCCTAATATCCCACATCATCCCATCAGCCAGAGCCACCGGACTACTACCCCTAATATCCCACATCATCCCATCAGCCAGAGCCACCGGACTACTACCCCTAATATCCCACATCATCCCATTAGCCAGAGCCACCGGACTACTACCCCTAATTTCCCACATCATCTCGTCAGCCAGAGCCACCGGAATACTACCCCTAATCAGCCAGAGCTACCGGACTACTACCCGTAATGTCCCACATCATACCGTCAGCCAGAGCCACCAGACTACTACCCCTAATATCCCACATCATCCCATCAGCCAGAGCCACCGGACTACTACCCCTAATATCCCTCATCATCCCGTCAGCCAGAGCTACCGGACTACTACCCCTAATATCCCACATCATTGTAGAAAAATATATACATATATATCTTCTTGCACGGTTGAGAATCAAAAGTAAAGGCAATGTTGAATTGAGGATAAAATAAATCTTGTTTTTAATTGTTCATTCAAAAAGTGATTACAAAAATGAAGAAAAGTAAGTTCATGACATGCAGTAATTATTTGAAGAGAAAACGAGCATTGTTCTTACATATAGTCTTGAGCAGCTGTCCGGGTGTTCGAGAGTCTCAAGGGATATGAGATCTCCTGAACAAGAGTTAGGCCGGCTTTATATACTATTCTGACCTATAAACTATAACCACATATGGTGGCTTGCCACTATGTTCATAAGTTCTTCCATATTAAGTGAACCGTAGTTATTTTAACAATATGTATACAGTTATTTATGCATTACCTTAGTCTGAGATATTTAAGCCTAAAGTCTGAGATCTTTAGAACCATTCATTATCTCTAAATAGTCACATTTTGACAGCTTTGACTATCTTGACCTATACATTTGACAAGAGAGACAGCTGTGTGAGCCAAGGAATCCAGAATAACTCAGTCACACTCTAACCAGAGCCTCTGCTAGCTGGACTAGACTCTGTATATTTTTTATTATAGAAATACTGATATTTTACAATCCCCCCTGATTATGATTTGAGAAATATCATAATCAATCCTAACTCATTCTCTCACCATTCGTATCACATTCATTCTTTATTCTGAAAACCTTGTATCACCATCTGCCCTGAATGTCATCTGAATTTTCAAACCTATTGTAAAAACAAAAATTAGATCAGAGAGTTATATTTTTTTCCGTTTTAACATCTCTCTTAAAATATCATCTTCCTTTTTCATTTCTATCTTTATATTCTTATAAATTCTCCTAATTTTACACATAATAATTATTTGATATATTATACACAGCAAAACTATGATAAATAAAATAACGATCGGATTAGACAATACATTCCCTGCTGCCATTTTCGCTGAAGACTGTGACCAACTAGTTACAGATTTTCCTAAATTTCTCCACCAAGATGAGCCTGACATACTCGTCCATTCATGGTCAATATCATTTAGATTACCTTGTTCATGTCTAAATACAATTTCAGCTTCTTTTAATTGTTTTGTCAGCAGATTTAATAAACCCTTGTCTTTCTTTATTTCATTTGTCCACAAATCCCAAGGGAATTTATTGACTTGTGACAAATTGAACTGGATCGGAAGGATTTTCAGACGTCTTGAGCTTATTGACGTAATATTAATACTTCCTTCCTTCTTTGTGAGAGTTTTAACATTTCCCTCAATACAATATAAACCCATTGTCAGATTTTCGACATGTACACAAGATGAGAAGAATGCAGAAACTGCTTCTTTTCCTGACATGACTTGGAAACAAGTTTTGTTAGCGCTTACTGGTGTCACCAAGTCATGTATCGTGTGAACATTCTCAACTCTGGCATGACATGAGGTATGATTATGGAAACATGAATGATAAATGACTTTATCCTGTCCAGGTAGACACATTACCTTGGAAACAAAATTTAAGCATGACGAAATGTCTAATTGTTCAATGTTTGTACCATCAAATGCAAAATCTGTGTACTGTAATTGATAATATAACAATTGTGTAGGGCTGACAGGAATTCCCAGAACACCTATAGGAACCAGGGTTTCTTCTCTTCCTGACACTGGAATCAGTGATGTTCCTACACAAATGTTCTGTTCACATCCTAACCACTTATTTACCCACAAATCTGTATGGTTTAACGCAAAGTTATATTCTATGGGCAAATTTCTTATTAGCCCTAAAGGGGTAATTCCACTTTGTAAGGCTTGTGCAATCATTTTCAGATTGGTGGAATATTCAATCTGAATTTCTAGACATGTTTTGGCCACTTGAGATTCCTGTTCACTTTCCATTAAAGCTAAAGTAGCATCTTGTAGATGTGATACAGAAGATCCCAATACAGTAGCAGTGTTCAAAACCATCTTTTCAAGGACTTGATTCAAGCTTTTCTGAATCTTTACCCCTTTTCCTCCAATATACCCAATATTTTCCAGATCTGATTTAAGTGTATGAATGTCCATAGTGTTAATTAAACTTCCTACTGTTCCTAATCCCCCCAAAATACCTTCAAACACTCCCCTCTTACTTCTAACCTGTGTTGAAGTTCTTTTCCCAAACCATTGTTCTATTCCCATCTCCATGTTAGTGAGATGTGACTGACACTGGGGATATCTAGAAGAGATTTTCCAGTTAGACATGTTAAAGGTCCATACCATGGTCAGAAACACTCCATCTCGTAACAGAGGTTTAGTTTGGAACTGATTGATCTGAAAAGGAGTAGATGGTTGAAATCTTGTCTGTGTGCATACATTATCTACTGCTGACCATATATTTACCTTTACATCTCTACATTGTTTGTAGTTATATTTCGTTAAAATGCAACATTGGTAAAGTCCAGAATCCTTAGGAGATGGATTATCTACAGAAAAAGTAAAATCCTTATTTAACCATCTCACGTTACCGGATTGACCTCTGTGTATAACATTTGTTGGACCATTTGAAAAACTTCCCAAAAATGATTTATCTTTGGTCCATGATAACAGAGATTCTGAAGGTAGCTCTAACCTCGTGCTGCATTTTAGTAATAAAGGAGACATATTTTCTTGACTATATACTGCTTGTGGTGTAACCCTTACTTCTGGAGCTATAGTATTTGAAACTGTAAAAACTACAGATACCTGTACTTGTACTGGTTCTCTGGTTATCTGAAAATTCCATGTTTTTACCCAATCCTCGTCTCCTTCTGTAATAGAAAGAAATGCAGGATCTAAAACTTTCCCAAATAGTTGTGTCCTTAACCAAGCATCTGTTTTGGATGTTTCAACTTTCCCTTTTGCGATCATATCATTTGTAATGTCTCCTGACCACACAGCTCTCTCTTCACCTCTTATCTCTATATTCCAGAATAACACATCTGTAGGACTACATTCCCATGTGCCTGTCTTATTATTGTGTATATAATCTCCTTGTAACTGTGTGAGCTTCGTCTTAGGTCCTGTGGCTGCATGTAATATTATGTCAGTGTCATGTATGAAGTGTAGCTCAATACAGCATTTTGCACCAAAACCCATGCAAATGTTTCCAGTAATATCTACTGAATCGTCCGGTATGTCCTCATCTATTAAGCTTTGTAGATTCGTTCCTCTTGGTTTCCTTGGATGTAAAGTTCCTTTGAAAAGTTCCTTCACTTCACTAGTATTTGTTCCATGGTGTGAAATATCTTCAGCGTAGATCACAGTTGAAACAGTACAAAACAGCAGAAATGTGATTCCCATCAGATAGTAGCTTTTCCTGGGAAATGTCTTTTCCTCCTGAAGGATTGGTGTTGAATCCCTTCCATCAAGGACGTGGAGTTTCGTATTCTAGTTCTTATTGGAATCCATTCCTCCTAAAAGAAATGCAGTATCATTATTTTGCAATATACAGTTTACATTGATCAACATGTACCCACAATTTTTGTTGTCTGCGGGTATTTTTAACCACCTTAGATGCTCGTTGCACAAGTATCATCACTTGTCCCATGGTTTCGATAATTTCAAAGGGACCTTCCCAATTACTTTCCCAAGGTCCATTCTTCCTGAAAGTTTTAATCATCACTAGAGCCCCTTTCTTGAATTTGGATACATATGGTGGCTCCATTCTCTGCATTCTTGATGCAGCATGTGGAAGAATCGTTTTCAAATTTTCCTGCAACAATTGCAGCCATTTGGACCTTGCAACAGCATCTTTTTGTGGTGTAGACAAAAATGGTTCATGAGGAAAAATCAATGGCATTTTTCTTCCTGTCATCAGTTCAAAAGGAGTAAACTGAGTTGTGGCAGAGGTTGTTCCTCTTACACTCAACAGTACAAAAGGTACTGCATCAACCCAAGTATTGCCTTTGTCCAATAACATCTTGGCAATTCTGGATTTTATTGTTCTATTCATCCTTTCCACAATACCAGCAGACTGTGGATGGTAGGGTACATGAAACTGCTGTCGTACCCCTAGAATAGCACAAACGGCTTGCATGATTTTTCCTGTAAAGTGACTTCCTCGATCAGAGGTGATCATTCTTGGGATCCCCCAAGTACAAAAGACATGATTAACTAATGCTCTAGCTGTAGACAAAGCATCATCTTTCCTGACAGGTAAAATTGCAACCCACTTAGAAAAAACATCTACTACAACCAATGCATACCTGAGACCATTTTTACCTGATGGTAACGGTCCAATGTAGTCGATTTGTAACGTAGACCATGGACCATCTGCAGGTGCGATTCGGAGTAGTGGCGGTTTCTGTCCTTTTGGTCTTGGATTAATTTGGGCACAAATGAGACATTATTGAACAACACTTTGCACTGTCTCTTCCATCTTTTCCCAGTAAAATTTCTCTCTGAGAATGCCTAACAATTTTTGTTGGCCCAAATGACCCAAACTTTCATGATTGTATTTTGTGAACTCAACCTGTAGATGTCTTGGGACAACAGGACGCAACTCCCCGTTTAAGTCATGACACAAAACCCCGTTTTCACAAACAAAGGGAGGTTTTGGATCAACCCGGGAAGCAACAAGAGATGAGTCTTTTTCTTGTTCTTCCGCAAAAGAAGGGATATGCGTGTCTGTTCTTTGAACTGCTGAAACCTCGAGAGGTTCAGGTTCAAACACCTCTTCTCCTGTCAGGGCTGCCTCTTTGGCTAGCATATCTGCGGTTGCATTTCCAACAGATAATTCATCATCAGATTTTTTATGGGCCGGAACCTTGACAATAGCAAAACCATTAGGGTTTTTTGATGCTATCCTGAAAATTGTCTTCAGTGTGTCACTGTGAACAAGAGTCTTATTAGATGAATCTACATAGCCTCTTTTTTCCCAAACTGACAAGTAATCTGTCAGTGATCTTACAACATAAGAGCTATCACTGTAGATCACAATGGGACACTGATCATCTGCTTCATTCAGCTGTAGTACCATTTTTACTGCTTCTAGCTCTGCTCTTTGAGCTGAAAAATGACTCGGTAATTTGTGCTTCACAACCTGTCCTCTGTTGGGATAAAAAATGGCATATCCTGAATAATAGTGCCCATCTGAATAGAATCTGGAACCATCTACAAAAATTGGTTCGTCTGTTACCTCTGCTTTCCGTCTGAAAAGTGATGGACTTGGATCCTGAAAAGACTGTAAACAATCATGAGTTTGTCCTTCATATTGCATCAGCTGAGGAAGAACATATTTGGCCTTGTAATCTACCTCAATTTGTTTGGGAGACAATGACAATAACCAATGAGCAAATCTCTGATGTGACACACCTGGGATATTATTCTCAAAGAGAAGTTTTAGTGTAGAGTGAGGAGTTTGCAAAATGATTTTGTTGAACCCGACAATATGTTCGGTTGCTTTGACTGCAAAGTACACACCTACCAAGTGTCTTGCACAGGTCTCAAAACCTTTTTCAACAGGTGAGAGAAGTTTTGAAAAATAGCCCAAAATTCTCCACTCTTCTCCCTGTAATTGCAGTAATACAGCAGAAACAGAAATCTCCGATGTGTGCACTTGCAAAGCAAATGGAGCCGAAGGATCTACTGTGGACAAAGCAGGTGCATTTTGTAAATTCATTTTCAATTGTTCAAATGAGGTTTGCTGTTCATCACCCCAAGGACCAAAGTAATCACTGTTTTCACCTTTCAAAAGATCATATAAAGATCTGGCCTTATCTGCAAAATTCTCAATGAAATCCCTTGAATAATTCATAAGACCTAAAAAATGTCTTAATGCCTTGTGTGATGTCGGAATTGGTAGGGAAGCAATTGCCTCAATTCTTTCCTGCAGTGGCTGCCTTTTTCCTGGACTCAACAGCACCCCTAAAAATCTGACCTCAGTCTGCATCAATTTGACCTTTTTGGTGTTCAATTTCAACCCTGCATCATGCAGCAACTCAAACAATTCTGTCAGAAGAGAAACATGTGTCTCTTTATCCTCTGTAGACAATAAAATATCATCCACATATTGCAGAATGCAATCAGGCCTCGAAAATCTGGATAATACCTTTGCCAATGCCTGATGAAAAACACTAGGTGACAAATGTGCTCCTTGAGGTAACCTGCAAAACAGATATTGCTCGTCCAAGAAAGTAAATGCAAACTTATACTGACAACTCTTTTCAAGAGGTATACTGAAAAAACCATTGCTAATGTCCAGTACAGAAAAGTATTTGGCCTTTGCATTTAACCTTGCCATCATGTCATGAGTATCTGCCACAATTGGTGCGACATTGGGTGTATGCTTATTGAACATCCGTAAATCCAATATCATTCGATAAGAACCATCAGATTTCAAAACACACCACAAAGGATTGTTACTTACAGAATTAGCCTTTCGGATAACACCTTGATCTAACAATTCCTGTATGATCTTTGACATAGAGTCAATTGATTCTGGAGGCAATTTATACTGACGCTGTGGCGGGGGATCACGCCCCTTCACATTCACGATAACGTCCTTCATTGTTCCAACCTCATTCCTGAACTGAGCCCAAAGAGAAGGAAAAAGCTGTACAATTTCTGTCAATACCTTGTCATCATTAGTGTCAGGCCACAAATGGTCAGATGACACCACATCATTCAAGCAAATACTTCCAACATGGCTATAATCATTAGGATCAATGACTACCGGTTTACAACCATTGGAATCTTTCCAGATCACTTGATTTCCTAGGTCAACTACCCATCCGAATTTCTGCATAAAATCTGTGCCAAGTATATTTTCAGAATCACGACAATACCAGATGTCAATTTCTGTTTTGAAAGAACTAGGTATTTCCAAAATCACATTGGGAACTAAGGTTGCTTTAGTTCCACCTTTTCCACTGAAACCGACAATTGTACAAACTGGTGAATCTGGGTTTAGCTTCAAATCAAGGTTTGTAACACTTAACTGAGCTCCTGTGTCAATGAGAAATACAACATTCTGGCCTGCTAAACTTACTTTGATAAATGGTCTTCCACAGTCATCCAATGTAACTCGAGTCACAAATTCCAATGGATGTGGTTCAGGAATAGTCTGTGATTGTCAGAAAGATGAAGGAGATGGGAGAAGACCAGTGTCCTTTTTAAAAGACCTTGGAATTCTATCCCTTGACTCTGTTTCCTTCACTGTCATTTCTCTGATCTGTCTGATTAATGGTGCATATGGTGACTGTGTTTGTCTGTTGGCAGTATGAGCAGGTGCAGATTATTGTAATGCAGGTGCGGAAGGTGTGGTGTATGATTTTGGCATGAGTCCGTTTTCCCTTCCAAGCTTACCTGTTCCTTGTGTACCCATCTCTGATTCTGCTCTCAAAAATTTCCTGCACTGCCACTTCAAGTGTCCAGGTATACCACAAAAATAACAATGGATATTGTTCCTTTGTGTAGTATTTTTACCTCTATGCTCAATGTAATCCCTGCTCTTGGAGAATACTGTGGCTCTAGGTTTCAGTTGACTGTCTTCCTTCTCATGAACTACCGCTATTTTAGCCTTGACCTGATTTTGTTTCATGGATCTCCTTATTCTGTCAATAAAAATTGTTGCTTCTTGCAATGATGGCTGAGTGTTAGCCAATTGCACTGAGGCAGGATCTAAGTACTTGAACTTCTTTACAAAAAATTTGATCATGGATGCTGGCTCTTCGTGAGGCCTGAGATCCATTACCATCCTATAGGCCTGTTCAAACTTTACCAAAAAAGAGAATGGGTCTTCAGAAATATTTGTTTGTAAACTCCCTAAAATATCAACTGTAGGCATGTCTTCTCCAGTTGTAAACAATACTAATTGTCTAAGTCTGTCTTCTTTTGTACTATGTGCCATTTCATTCTCATCATTTAATCTGGGTGTGGTCTGTAATCTTTTTCCCATATGTGAAGGTAACCAAACTTTGAATATTTTATTCTTTTGCTCATCATTCAGATTGTATTTGTCTGTGTTTGATTCAAAAGTGTCCGCATTATAAAAGGCATCCATCTTATCATTGTAATTTGGAATGTCTTTTACAATTTTCATTAGCTGATCGTGTATTTTCAGATTAATGCGTGCTGCTCTGTCATGTAATTTTTTCCGTTGTAATTCTACTGCCTCTAATTCCTCTACTGAAGCATCTGGATTTTGCATATTTGGTACAAATGATGACGCAGCAACACCGTCCTCCTGTTTACCTGTTGATCTTGTGTTAGCAGAAACCCTTTTTATATCTTGTCGTAATTTAGACAATAACTCTGTCCTGGTATCTATTTGATCTTCCAATTGTTCTATATGCTCTGACAAAATCAAACAATTTGGACAATCAAAGTAATCCCCGTCAGACTCTTGTGTGTCACCTGGTGTGTCAGTGTGATTAATGTCTTGTGTGACAATGCATGTTTTATAGGTGTTAGGTTCAGTTTTCTCAAAGACTAAGCTATTATACACATGAACTAGCTGCATAACATTCTGAAGTTTCCTTTGTAATTTTCTTACTGAGAAAAACCTTTTGTCAATTTTAACATTTTCTGCCTCACATTGATTATACAAACTAGACCATAATTGGGCATCCGTATGATTATGAACAAACTTGAAATCTATGTTACTTTTCTTAGCATAATCATGTATAAAATCCATTATATTTTTTCTCACCTATTGAGAGTCTTTCCCGTCAATGGACGGTCCTCTGTGTCCTTATGCAATCCTCAGATCTCCGTCTGGATGAGACGCATGCAGCTCTTTACGATCCTCACCCGTCGTCTTCAGGTTCAGTGTGATCCTTTGTGCCGTGAAATAGTGGAATTCCTGAGGAAGCTTGTACAACAGGTGGTTTTTTAGCAGAGTTCGTGCTCCCCCCTTGCACAATCGAGGAAGGAATGCCAGCCAAAATTAGCACAAAAGATCAGTCTGGCTAAGGCTCGCCAAAATGTAGAAAAATATATATATATATATTTTCTTGCACGGTTGAGAATCAAAAGTAAAGGCAATGTTGAATTGAGGATAAAATAAATCTTGTTTTTAATTGTTCATTTCAAAAAGTGATTACAAAAATGAAGAAAAGTAAGTTCATGACATGCAGTAATTATTTGAAGAGAAAACGAGCATTGTTCTTACATATAGTCTTGAGCAGCTGTCCGGGTGTTCGAGAGTCTCAAGGGATATGAGATCTCCTGAACAAGAGTTAGGCCGGCTTTATATACTATTCTGACCTATAAACTACAACCACATATGGTGGCTTGCCACTATGTTCATAAGTTCTTCCATATTAAGTGAACCGTAGTTATTTTAACAATATGCATACAGTTATTTATGCATTACCTTAGTCTGAGATATTTAAGCCTAAAGTCTGAGATCTTTAGAACCATTCATTATCTCTAAATAGTCACATTTTGACAGCTTTGACTATTTTGACCTATACATTTGACAAGAGAGACAGCTGTGTGAGCCAAGGCACTCAGAATAAGTCAGTCACTTCTCTAAAGTAAGCAAAGCCTGTTAACTATATTCTGTATGAGAGAATTAATCCATATATTTTTTATTATAGAAATACTGATATTTTACACTGATATGCTAATTATGCATTGTGTTATGGAGCCAGTTTGCTGACTTCTAAAGCAGAGAGGGAAAAACTATGCAAATAGTTTAAATAATCAAGTAATGCAATAATCTCATCTCCATTCTTACCCTTTATGTAAACACTGAATGAGGGACACTTGTTAAGTCTAAAAATAGGTTACATGCCTCTGTATAAAGAGACTGAGAGAGAGAAACAGCCAGAGAGATTCTGCCAAGACATCTATACATCCAAAGGACAAGAGACAGGACAGCAGCCATATTTTCACAAGGGACATGGACCTATCATTCTATAGGAAACAACCTAGGGGTTTTCAGCCTCGGTTGGAAGAATACAGATCTGCTCCATTGACCATCACTGAACCATGGATACGTTCGGAGAAGCCAGATTGTGGTCTTTGGATCAACTGGCCTTGTACCTTGTATGGACTCAATGGACTGTCATCTTCCTACACTTATTGTTACATCCTCTCTGTGTGCGGGCCACAGGTGGAGTAGTCGACCCTGGAAGATGAAGCCAGGTTGTGATCCTTGGATCAACTGGCCTTGTATGGACTGTCATCTTCCTACACTTGTTGTTACCTCCTCTCTGTGTGCGTGCCACAGGTGGGGTAGCGACCCTGGAAGGTCTGAAGTCACAGCTGCTATTATCCCGGCGGGTTAGTGGAGGGTGAGACTCTGTAATGTCCACCATCTTGGGTACTGTGCTGGGACTGTTCTTTGTGTTATCTGCCTGTTTTGTAGTTCAATAAAGCATTGCCACACTTTTATCCTCACCCTGTGTTGTCTGAGTAGCGTTTTGAACATGTTAAAAGGAGAGCGGGAGTTCAGCAGGACAATGCCTGGTCCATGTGGTTTTGGCTAGCGGGCGGCGCTCATAGCATTCCGGCAGTGCCAAGCATAGAGGTCTGCTGGAGACCTCTGGTTGTCATGCCAGCCCATCGGTGACGAGGTCACCGATGGTGGGATTTCCGGAAATCTGGCTGGAAGTGCCGCTGTCAGAGGCTGTTAGGGGCAAATGGCAGATGTTCAAAACAGCTGACATGTGCCGGAAAAGATGTGGGCTCACCCCCGGAGCCCACATCAAATGGAGGAAGTACATTTACGCCCGATGTCAGAGAGGGGATTGTTTTTACAGAGACAAAAGTAATTAATCATGTACAGTATACATACAATTACAAAAATACACAGCTTCTAATGGTAAATAGTATAGAGTTACGACAAGAAAATATAATTTGTGTAAACCATGTGTAGATATAAAAATTCAGGCAAATGTATATATCACCTGGAGGCTGTGCTGGGCTGCATGCTCTTATCATCTCCCACGTCGACTACTGCAACCTCCTACTCTCTGGCTCCCCTCTAGCACTCTGGCTCCGCTCCAGTCCATCCTACACTCTGCTGCCCGACTAATCCACCTGTCTCCCCGCTATTCCCCAGCCCCCCCCTATGCCAGGCCCTTCACTGGCTTCCTATTGCCCAGAGGCTCCAATTCAAAACCCTACCCATGACATACAAAGCCATCCACAACCTGTCTCCTCCATACATCTGTGACATGGTCTCTAGGTACCTACCCGCATGCAACCTTCCATCATCTCAAGATCTCCTTCTCTACTCCCCCCTTATCTCTTCTTCCCACAACCGCATACAAGACTTCTCCCGTGCTTCCCCCATACTCTGGAACTCTCTGCCTGTAAAAAATGCGTATTCTTGTAAAATACTTAGGACTAGTTACCAGATGAAAATGTAGTGGTTTATGTGAATTCTTCCATCAAAGAAGATTATTACAGAAAAACATAAAAATAGGTGAAAGATTGTCCATTAGTTCATAGCATGTATTCTTTCTCTGGGATCTCACATGGCAAATGGCGTCTGTCTCTCTTAGGCTTCTTACGTAGTAAAGTTGCATCTCAGCTGTCTGTCCATTCAATGCTACGTCCGTGCAGAGATGACATCTTCGCGTCTGTGTCTCATGATGGGGAGGGAGCAACAGCGACCTCTAGAGTAAACCCCCACCTTAAATATACATCTTTCAAAGCATGTGATCTCCACATATGGAGTTGTCTTTAACATGAGCTAAACTTAAATATGTAGTGGAGTTGACATTTAACATGAGCTAAACATGCTAAAATAACACATGCAGTGTCAGCGGAAGGCACTGTTCAGCACAGAACTGAGTGTAATAAGAAATTAACGGATTATTAATATTTAACAATTCCCCCTTTTGAGGGAGACAGACATTAATTGGAACCCTCAAAATATAATGAGATCTTCTTTCTTCTTTTCTTCTTCTTTGATAAAATAGTTTAATATCAATAATAATAATATCAGATTATTGTTATACGTACTCGATGACATAATTGATGTGAATTCATGTTATGGTAAGCCGTGAACAATACTCATATAAAATATGTATAATTATACTTCCCTAAACCTAAATTGAAGCATCTCAGGTTCAGTCATCATCATCTGATGTCATCTGGTCTTCATTTTGATGTCTTCTTGGTTCTTTTAAAAAACACAGTTTTTCGATAGCATATAGATGTTGTAGAAATCGTGTTGTGTCAAGTCAAAGTCCATAAATTCAAATGTTGATAACAAAGTCTATAGATGAAATGCAGCTTTAATATCTGTGCAGTGTCACCTTTAAAAACCTGGGCTTACATTGGCTCGCCTTGGATATTCTGGAATCCTCCATCGGTACTGGTCTTTGAACAGCTGTGATGTCTTTGGTCAGCAAAGCAAGGGTTAAAATGACTCTTCCTTGCTAAACATAGCACCATAACCAGTCCTCAGTCCCAGTGGCGGATCTTAATAGGGGCGGATGGGGCAGTCGCCCCGGGCCCAAGGTTTTTTGGGGGCCCAGGGAGCAGGGGCGGGCTGGGCTGGGTGGCAGAGAGGCAAATGCCCCCCCGGGCCACTCCCCCAGCACCTGTACAGGGCCGGCCGTGCCCTGTGCTGTGACGCCGCCGGCAGCAGACAGCCGCCCGCGTCACAGTCTATGGGGCCGGCCGGGTCCGGGAGCTGTGCACGGCCGTCGCAGTCATCTTCGGCTGCTCAGCTCCGGCTCCCTCCGGCTGCACTTCCGGGTCAGATGTCGGGCATGCGCAATGACGTCATCGTGCACGCCCGACATGTCCCGGAGGATGCTGAAAGCAGAGGCGCTGCTGGGGAGCGAGCCGGCTGTGAGGTAAGTATGGGGAACTTTTTTAGTTATAAAATGAATTAAATGGGGGAGGGGGTGAGTGGGGGCTGTACACAATGAAGGGGGGGTGACTGGGGCCTGTATCTGATGAAGGGGGGGTGACTGGGGCCTGTATATGAAGGGGGGTGACTGGGGCCTGTATCTGATGAAGGGGGGGTGACTGGGGGCTGTATATGATGAAGGGGGGTGACTGGGGGCTGTATATGATGAAGGGGGGTGACGGGGCTGTATATGATGAAGGGGGGTGACTGGGGGCTGTATCTGATGAAGGGGGGTGACTGGGGCCTGTATCTGATGAAGGGGGGTGACTGGGGGCTGTATATGATGAAGGGGGGTGACTGGGGGCTGTATATGATGAAGGGGGGTGACTGGGGGCTGTATATGATGAAGGGGGTGACTGGGGGCTGTATCTGATGAAGGGGGGTGACTGGGGCCTGTATATGATGAAGGGGGGGTGACTGGGGCTGTATATGATGAAGGAGGGTGACTGGGGGCTGTATATGATGAAGGGGGGTGACTGGGGGCTGTATATGATGAAGGGGGGTGACTGGGGGCTGTATATGATGAAGGGGGGTGACTGGAGCTGTATATGATGAAGGGGGTGACTGGGGGCTGTACGTGATGAAGGGGGTGAGTGGGGCTACACAGGATGAAGGGGGTTGAGTGGGGCTAGACATGATGAAGGGGTGAGTGGGGTTGTACATGATGAAGGGGGTGAGTGGGGGCTTCACATGATGAAGGAGGTGAGTGGGGCTGTACAGGATGAAGGGGGGTGACTGGGGTTGTACGGGATGAAGGGGGTGAATGGGGGCTTCACATGATGAAGGGGGTGAGTGGGGCTTCACAGGATGAAGGGGGGATGAGTGGGGGCTTCACATGATGAAGGGGGGTGAGTGGGGCTGCACATGATGAAGGGGGGGTGAGTGGGGCTGCATATGATGAAGGGGGGTGAGTGGGGCTGAACATAGAATCATAGAATCATAGAATCGTAGAGTTGGAAGGGACCTCCTGGGCCATCTGGTCCAACCCCCTGCTCAAAGCAGGATTCGCTAAATCATCCCAGTCAGATGTCTGTCCAGCCTCTGTTTGAAGACTTCCATTGAAGGAGAACTCACCACTTCTCGTGGCAGCCTGTTCCACTCATTGATCACTCTAACTGTCAAAAAGTTTTTTCTAATATCTAATCTGTGTCTCTTCCCATTCAATTTCATCCCATTACTTCTAGTTTTTCCTTGTGCAAATGAGAATAAAGTTGATCCTTCTACAATGTGACAGCCCTTTAGATATTTGTAGACAGCTATTAAGTCTCCTCTCAGTCTTCTCTTTTGCAAACTAAACATTCCCAAATCCTGCAACCTTTCCTCATAAGACAGGGTTTGCAGACCGGTCACCATTCTGGTCGCTCTTTTCTGAACTTGCTCCAGTTTGTTGATGTCTTTTTTAAAATGTGGTGCCCAAAACTGGACACAATATTCCAGATGAGGTCTGACCAAAGAGGAGTAGAGGGAAATAATGACTTCACGTGATCTAGACTGTATGCTTCTGTTAATACATCCTAGAATTGCATTTGCCTTTTTTGCTGCTGCATCACACTGTTGACTCATATTCAGTCTGTGATCTATTAGTATACCCAAGTCTTTTTCACATGTGCTGTCACTTAGCCCTATTCCTCCCATTCTATATATGCTTTTTTCATTTTTATTGCCCAGATGTAGTACTTTGCATTTCTCCCTGTTAAAAACCATTCTGTTAGTTGCTGCCCACTTCTCCAGTTTATTTAAATCTTTTTGAATCCTCTCTCTCTCTTCTCTAGTATTAGCTATCCCTCCTAGCTTTGTGTCATCAGCAAATTTAATCAGTTTACCGTCAATTCCTTCATCTAAATCGTTGATAAAGATGTTGAACAATACAGGGCCCAGGACAGAGCCCTGTGGTACCCCACTTGAGACATTCTTCCAACTGGATGTGCAGCCATTTACGACCACTCTTTGGGTCCGATCACTAAGCCAGTTATGAATCCACCTAACAGTTGCCTTGTCCATTCCATACTTAGTCATTTTTTCAATAAGGATTGTATGAGAGACTTTGTCAAATGCTTTGCTGAAGTCAAGATATACTATATCTACAGCATTTCCTTGATCCACCCAATCAGTGATACCGTCATAGAAGGAAATTAAGTTAGTCTGACATGACTTATTAGTTAGAAACCCATGCTGACTCTGTTTAATCACTTCATTCTTATCCAGGTATTGACATACATGTTGTTTAATAATTTGTTCAAAGATCTTTCCTGGTATAGAAGTCAGACTCACCGGCCTATAGTTGCCTGGGTCCACCTTCTTCCCCTTTTTGAAGATAGGAACAACATTTGCTCTTCTCCAGTCTTCTGGCACTTCTCCTGTTCTCCAAGAATTTTCAAAGATTATGGAGAGGGGTTCAAAAATTTCTTCTGCTATCTCCTTCAGTACTCTGGGGTGTAATTCATCTGGACCTGGAGACTTGAATTCATTTAGGTTAGCTAAGTGTTTCCTCACTATCTTTCTGTTTATAGATATCCTGGATTCTTCTATTCCCTTAATAGGACAGTGAATAACAGTTGATGTTGCATTTCCTTTCTGAGAGAAAACAGATGCAAAATAGGAATTTAAAAGTTCAGCCTTCTCAACATCCTGTCTTACCATTTCATCATTTTCATCCTGTAAAAATCCTATAGCATCTTTGACTTTTCTTTTACTTTTGACATATCCCCAAAATCCTTTATTATTGCTTTTGACATCTCTTGCAAGCCTCAGTTCATTTTCAGCTTTAGCTAATCTGATTTGTGCCCTGCAGGTTCTGCAGACAGCATTATATTCTTCTTTAGATATGCCTCCCTCTTTCCATTTTATAAACATTTTTTTCTTCCTTTTAAGCATGTGCTTAAGTTCTGTGTTCATCCATCCTGGTTTCCTTAAATGCTTCCTATTCTTCCCTCTTTTCGGAATTGTTAACAACTGTGCTTTGAGAATTTCATTTTTCAAGATTTCCCATCCTTCCTGGACATTTTTGTCTTTAAGGATATCCAGCCATTGGATCCCTCCAATTCTCTTTCGGAATCCCTTAAAATCTGCCTTTCTGAAATCTAACCTTGACGTCTGAGTCTTCACAGGTCTTCCACCTCTAGTTATCCAAAATTCTAAAATAGCATGGTTGCTACCTCCTAGGGTCCCAGCCACTTTTACCTCCTCAACCATTTCCTCCCTGTTTATAAGGATTAGATCCAAGGTAGCAGTTCCCCTTGTTTTCTCCCCTACCTTTTGGAAGATAAAGTTGTCAGCAAGAGAGGATAAGAATTTCCTTGACCTGTTAGTTTTGCCTGAGAGAGATTCCCAACAAATGTCTGGATAGTTGAAATCTCCCATGACAACTATGTCATATTTTTTGGAGAACTTGGCCATCTGATGCATAAAGAGTTCATCTATATCTTCGGCTTGCACAGGCGGCCTGTAGTAAATGCCTACAATGGTGTCCTTTCCATTGTTCTGTCCTTGTATTCTTACCCAAACAGTTTCCACAGAACTCCCAGTCTCTGAAGCTTCAATCTCTGTGCAGATATACGCGTTTCGAACATACAATGCGACACCCCCTCCTCGTTTATCAAGTCTGTTTCTTGCAAATAAGTTGTATCCTTCTAGTCTTGTATTCCAATCATGTGTATTGTCCCACCAAGTTTCAGTGATTCCAATGACATCATATTTCTTTTCCTGTGTTAGTAGTTCCAATTCTCCTTGTTTGTTGCCCATGCTTTGTGCATTAGTATAGAAACATTTTAGTTTGTGATTGGTTTCTCTTTCTCCAATATTTTTATTAATTAGATTCTTTCGTCTTTGTTCTTCCTTTCCACTTCTAATAGCAGAGTTCTCAATAGCATTTGTCAGGTGTATGGCTTTTTCTGGTCTTTTGCTTCCCTTCCCATGTTGTTCTAGTTTAAAGCTCTCCTTACAAGTGTAGCCAGGCGACTTCCAAATACTTGTTTTCCAGTCTTCGTAAGGTGCACCCCATCTCTAGCAAGTAGTCCATCGTATAAGTAGTTCACTCCGTGATCCAGAAATCCAAATCGTTGCTGACGGCACCATCGACGTAGCCAGTTGTTCACCTGCAGAATCTTATTCCACCTCCTTGTTCCATGGCCATCCACTGGGAGGATGGAAGAGAAGACCACCTGCGCTCCCAGTTCTTTCACTTTCTTGCCTAAGTCTTCAAAGTCTCTGCAGATGGTTTCCAGGTCGTTTCTTGCGGTGTCATTTGTCCCCACATGTAGTAGCAGGAATGGGTAGTCATCTGTAGGTCTGAAGAGTCCTGATATCCTGTCAGACACATCTTTAATTTTTGCACCTGGAAGACAGCACATTTCTCTTGAAGTTATATCCGGTCTGCAGATTCACTAATAGGACTTTTATGGATCAAAACGTGCGCTGCCAGACCATCAATCCTCACAGGTGGTATATTTAATATATTTATTTCCCAACGCGTTTCGAGGTCATAAAACCTCTTCCTCAGGGGATGACATGTACAGGCAGGTAAAGACATTGCCGGTTTTATACATACATGGTTCAAATATTGGCGCCAAGAGTCACATGTTGGGGAAGGGATAAAGGTCAGAGATCATCAGTATAAATGTTTAAAAACTTAGTACATTCAAAAGGATTAATACATTTGGTGTGTTCACAGATAAAAAATAGAGAAGAGGAAGGAAGTGAAGAAAAATAAAGAAGAAATAAAGGAAAAAAGAAAAAAAGAAGGAAGCGCTGCACGAACCCGTGGAAAAGGAACGAAAAAAAAGGTGTTAGCCACTGTGTGATCCGCTACTCCAAGTGAGCAGAGGAAAAGTTGCTGAGAGAGGAAGAAATGATTAAAAAAATATATTAAATAATAAAAGTGAATATTGTTGGAAGTGAATGTGTTAAAATCTTTATTAGTACATAAAATGCAGTTGAAATTGGATGAATAAAAATATATGAATAAAAAAATAAAAAATATAAAATATATATGAATGAAAATTGAATAAAAACGAGTCTGACCAAATATAAAATTAAAAGTTGGTAAAAATACAAAAGGTGAGGAATTAAAACCAGGATGGATGTCTGGTAAACTAATTGGAATCGCTGGAGAGAAGAACACTTCTATAGACGGTCCTGAGGGCAGAAGCACACAGAAGAGGAAGCAGATTCAGGGAGGGAAATATGCACGGGAGATCAGAAGGCGAAAGATCGGGTCCAGGAGAAGAAGGGAAAAGAAGCAGGAACAGCAGAGTCCCGCACCCTGAGAGTGTAAAACAAATAGAACAAGTGCAATAAAATTATATTAATATGCAAACAGTAATTTACACGCAATGAAACAACAGAGAATAAAACCAGGATTAGTAAAAGAGGCATGACAAGTTCAGAGAGCGGTGGCCAAAAGTTGAAGCATAAAAACGCAATCTTAAAAAATATTTGCACAAAAAAATATGTAAGAATAAACTTCATTAAACTCAATATCTATTTAATAAAATTATTCAGACAAGGGGATGAGTAGTAAAATTATTTTTATAGGAAGACTTCAGTGATTTCGTTAAGACCATTAGGTCTTAAAGTATTAAGCCTATAAATCCAAAAAACCTCCTTTCTGTTCAGTGACCCCATTCTATCAGTAATACTATTTGGAATGTGTTCAATGGGGCTAATTTTCAAACCATTTGGATTTTTATTATGCTCAACTGTACAATGCCTAGAAAGACCATGTTTTAAAAACCCTTTTTTAATATTATGTCTGTGAGAGTTAATTCTCAAATGCAGTGGTTGGGTTGTCCTCCCCACATACTGCTTACCGCATTCGCACTCAATCAAATAAATCACAAAGTCAGTGGTGCAGGAAAGAAACTCCTTAATGGGGAAAACTTCATTTGTACTAGTTGATTTAAAATTCTTTTCTTTATGTGCGATACAAGTACAACATAGACAGTTCCTCTTGCCGCATTTAAAAATACCATAAAGAGGGGTATTAAAGACAGATAAAAATTTGCTACTACTTTTAACATTTTTTAACCGGCTAGGAGCCACTGTGCTTTTAATGGTGGGGGCTCTTCTAAAAGTCACGCCAGGTTTATTTGGGAGGAATTTCTGCAGTACGGGGTCATTCAGTAAAATGTGCCAGTTACTCCTCAGAATTTTCCTAATTTCTGTGTGCTCAGAGCAGAATTGCGTGATAAAATTAGTCATAAATTTATTGCTTTTGGGTTTAACCGTTTTAATGCCATTAATAAGGCTATCTTGAGATAGATTAATGCATTTGTTGAAGGCATTGGTAAGTAAATTAACAGGGTAATTTTTTTCGATAAATCTATTTTTTAATATTTCTGCCTGGTCCTTAAAAACTTTCGTGTCTGTGCAGTTTTTCCTTATTCTTCTATATTGATTAGTAGGGATGTTCCTCAGCCATTTCCCAAAATGACCACTACTAAAAGGGATATAGCTGTTTGTATCCACATTTTTAAAAAACGTTTTCGTCAGAATTCTATTATTCTCAATGTAGATAGTCAGATCTAAAAAATTAATATTTTCTTTATCATAGATTGCTGATAAACTTAAACCCCAAATATTGTTATTAATGTCTCGAATAAAATCACCAATATTATTACCAGTATTGTCCCATATGAAGAACAAATCATCTATATATCTTTTGTAAAAAATACAGTTATTGTGCCATCTAGATTTAAAAATATAAAATTCTTCAAATACCCCCATGAAAATATTAGCATAAGTGGGTGCTACTTTTGAACCCATCGCGGTCCCGAGTTGCTGGTGATATAAAATTCCATTGAAAGTAAAATAATTATTATTCAATATAAAATCCATACCCTTTAATAAAAAGCTTTTTTGTCCTTTGCTCAGTCTAACATCTTTCAATAGGACTTTATTAAAACAAGCTAAACCCAAATTGTGTGGGATGTTTGAATACAACGAAGAAACATCCATGGTTACCAGTATATACTGTGGCTTCCAATCAATATGTTGTAAAAATTGGATTAGTTGTGTAGAGTCTTTAATAAAACTTTTTAATATAGGGACATGAGAAACCATTATTCTGTCGATGTAATGAGATAAATTACTGGTTAGTGAATTAATGCCAGAGATAATAGGTCTCCCTGGAGGATTAACCAAACTTTTATGAATTTTTGGCAAGTGATAAAAAAAGGGGGTCCTTGGGTCCGTTACATGAAGGAATTTCAATTCATTTTTATCAAATATATTATTATTCTTTCCTTCTAAGATTAAATTGTCATAGGCAACTCTGGACCTGATTAGGGTATCAAAAGGGACTTTAATATAATATTTATCATCTGATAAAATATTAAGAGCTTCATTGCAATATTCATCTCTATTCTGGATTACGACCCCTCCACCCTTGTCAGCAGATCGAATTATTATTTCGGTATTAGATTTCAATGTTTTCAGAGCGATTTTTTCATTTTTAGTTAGATTACATTTATAACCATAAGTAGCTTTGGTGGAAAAAATCTCTTTGAATTTCCTTTGTACAACATCGCTGAAGACTTTTAGATAGTGGCCTCTGTCTTCCAATGGATAAAATTTAGATTTGATTGGGACATTTAGATGAAAGGAATCATAATCTACTTCACTATTAATTTGTGTATCTTCATTTGTACCATTACAAGTAGTATTATTCATTTCTTTAATTGCAAAATGTCTTTTTAATGTAAGTTTTCTAATAAACAATTGGAGGTCTAAAAAAAGATCAAAATCGTTTGTTTTGTAAGTGGGGCAGAAATTCAATCCTTTTGAGAGGACTCTAATTTCATCAATAGTGAGAATATGAGAGGATAAATTAAAGATATTACTACCCTCAGAGGAACAATTATTTTTATCCTTTATTTTCCATTTATTTTGCCTTTCTTCTTTTCGGCCCCCTCTGCATCCTCTATAGAGCCCTTTCTTTTTCCAGTTCTTGGTGAAAAAAAGTTTTTTACCTGAGAGTTTTTTACTGTCTGCGGTAAAAAAGGAACCGTAGCAGTATTGTTAGTGTCTGAATTATCAATTAGGATCGTATTCCCATTGGAAGTATTGGAAACAATACCATTAGGGGCGGAATTGTGTTTGGATATATTTAAATCTATATCCTCGTGTATGGAAAGGTCCAATAGTGAATTGGGAGTGGACTCAGGAAATTCAATAAGTGCAGGTGAAGAGAGAGCTGCAGGAGTGGGTGTGATAATTTTATCATTGATAATGGTAGGATTAGTGGTATCTATTAAATTCTTCCTAGTGTCATTATCATTAAACTGTTTTATTTGTTTTTTAATACTTTCTAAATGTTTAATGGCTTCAATAAGTGGTGCAGTGGTTGCAGTGCTTTTTATGACAGGGGGTTTAGAAAAGATATTTTCCTTATTTCCAGTTGGTAGACCTTTGGAGGGTAAAACCAAAGGTATAGGGGATTGTCCTAAAGTGATTTTATCATTTATTTTATCTTGTTCTGTCATATTAGTTGTTACTTCCAAACACTCGGTAATACATTTCTTTTCAACGGTTTTCGTCTTATTTCTATAGTCCTCTCTGTCTCTCTGTAATTTTTTAGATTTCTTTAGAATAGTTTCATGCTCCACTTGCATGACATGCGTTATAACGTTAGAGTTAATCTTCTTGTATTCTGGATGTTTATGGAAAGGGATAAGGTCTTTTGATAGACTCATAACCTTAAGAGCTGCCAGTTCAGCCAATTTAGATCTTTTTTTATATAGTAATAAAATCATTTTATGCATACAATTGTTGAGGTTATTGTCCCAATCTTGCGTAAAGCTCAAATCGTTCATAAAAGGTGAGTCGAACACTAACCTCAGTCCCCGAGGGCATATGTTCTCTTCTAAATAGATCGATAAAAAACGTGCATCCAAACCATAATGGAGTTCCTCCTTAATAGCTTCTTTAAAGTTATAAAAAATCTTCCGGAGTGTCTTTGTTTCGTCTTCACTGAAAGGGTTGACAGTTTCCTCTTCTCCAGTGGAAAAGCCGATATTCCCAATTGTCTGTAGTATTAGTCTTTCCCTGGACGAGAGTCTATTCTGAAAATATTCCATCCTTGGACAGAGTAACGGACCCTCTGCTGCTCAAAATCCAAAACACTAACAGTGTTTTCCACGCACCGTCAGGGGTTTAGAATAATTAGAACTGCAAGGAAAAAAAGCGCAATAGGGTCTTATCTGAGAAAATCAAGATATCAAATAGTAGTATATACTCACCGTATACAGGAGAGTAACAGGCATAAAGAAATGCGGTCAGCTTGCTGCACATCCAAATGACCACGCTGTGGCCATAAATCTTCAGATTCACTAATAGGACTTTTATGGATCAAAACGTGCGCTGCCAGACCATCAATCCTCACAGGTGGTATATTTAATATATTTATTTCCCAACGCGTTTCGAGGTCATAAAACCTCTTCCTCAGGGGATGACATGTACAGGCAGGTAAAGACATTGCCGGTTTTATACATACATGGTTCAAATATTGGCGCCAAGAGTCACATGTTGGGGAAGGGATAAAGGTCAGAGATCATCAGTATAAATGTTTAAAAACTTAGTACATTCAAAAGGATTAATACATTTGGTGTGTTCACAGATAAAAAATAGAGAAGAGGAAGGAAGTGAAGAAAAATAAAGAAGAAATAAAGGAAAAAAGAAAAAAAGAAGGAAGCGCTGCACGAACCCGTGGAAAAGGAACGAAAAAAAAGGTGTTAGCCACTGTGTGATCCGCTACTCCAAGTGAGCAGAGGAAAAGTTGCTGAGAGAGGAAGAAATGATTAAAAAAATATATTAAATAATAAAAGTGAATATTGTTGGAAGTGAATGTGTTAAAATCTTTATTAGTACATAAAATGCAGTTGAAATTGGATGAATAAAAATATATGAATAAAAAAATAAAAAATATAAAATATATATGAATGAAAATTGAATAAAAACGAGTCTGACCAAATATAAAATTAAAAGTTGGTAAAAATACAAAAGGTGAGGAATTAAAACCAGGATGGATGTCTGGTAAACTAATTGGAATCGCTGGAGAGAAGAACACTTCTATAGACGGTCCTGAGGGCAGAAGCACACAGAAGAGGAAGCAGATTCAGGGAGGGAAATATGCACGGGAGATCAGAAGGCGAAAGATCGGGTCCAGGAGAAGAAGGGAAAAGAAGCAGGAACAGCAGAGTCCCGCACCCTGAGAGTGTAAAACAAATAGAACAAGTGCAATAAAATTATATTAATATGCAAACAGTAATTTACACGCAATGAAACAACAGAGAATAAAACCAGGATTAGTAAAAGAGGCATGACAAGTTCAGAGAGCGGTGGCCAAAAGTTGAAGCATAAAAACGCAATCTTAAAAAATATTTGCACAAAAAAATATGTAAGAATAAACTTCATTAAACTCAATATCTATTTAATAAAATTATTCAGACAAGGGGATGAGTAGTAAAATTATTTTTATAGGAAGACTTCAGTGATTTCGTTAAGACCATTAGGTCTTAAAGTATTAAGCCTATAAATCCAAAAAACCTCCTTTCTGTTCAGTGACCCCATTCTATCAGTAATACTATTTGGAATGTGTTCAATGGGGCTAATTTTCAAACCATTTGGATTTTTATTATGCTCAACTGTACAATGCCTAGAAAGACCATGTTTTAAAAACCCTTTTTTAATATTATGTCTGTGAGAGTTAATTCTCAAATGCAGTGGTTGGGTTGTCCTCCCCACATACTGCTTACCGCATTCGCACTCACTCAATCAAATAAATCACAAAGTCAGTGGTGCAGGAAAGAAACTCCTTAATGGGGAAAACTTCATTTGTACTAGTTGATTTAAAATTCTTTTCTTTATGTGCGATACAAGTACAACATAGACAGTTCCTCTTGCCGCATTTAAAAATACCATAAAGAGGGGTATTAAAGACAGATAAAAATTTGCTACTACTTTTAACATTTTTTAACCGGCTAGGAGCCACTGTGCTTTTAATGGTGGGGGCTCTTCTAAAAGTCACGCCAGGTTTATTTGGGAGGAATTTCTGCAGTACGGGGTCATTCAGTAAAATGTGCCAGTTACTCCTCAGAATTTTCCTAATTTCTGTGTGCTCAGAGCAGAATTGCGTGATAAAATTAGTCATAAATTTATTGCTTTTGGGTTTAACCGTTTTAATGCCATTAATAAGGCTATCTTGAGATAGATTAATGCATTTGTTGAAGGCATTGGTAAGTAAATTAACAGGGTAATTTTTTTCGATAAATCTATTTTTTAATATTTCTGCCTGGTCCTTAAAAACTTTCGTGTCTGTGCAGTTTTTCCTTATTCTTCTATATTGATTAGTAGGGATGTTCCTCAGCCATTTCCCCAAATGACCACTACTAAAAGGGATATAGCTGTTTGTATCCACATTTTTAAAAAACGTTTTCGTCAGAATTCTATTATTCTCAATGTAGATAGTCAGATCTAAAAAATTAATATTTTCTTTATCATAGATTGCTGATAAACTTAAACCCCAAATATTGTTATTAATGTCTCGAATAAAATCACCAATATTATTACCAGTATTGTCCCATATGAAGAACAAATCATCTATATATCTTTTGTAAAAAATACAGTTATTGTGCCATCTAGATTTAAAAATATAAAATTCTTCAAATACCCCCATGAAAATATTAGCATAAGTGGGTGCTACTTTTGAACCCATCGCGGTCCCGAGTTGCTGGTGATATAAAATTCCATTGAAAGTAAAATAATTATTATTCAATATAAAATCCATACCCTTTAATAAAAAGCTTTTTTGTCCTTTGCTCAGTCTAACATCTTTCAATAGGACTTTATTAAAACAAGCTAAACCCAAATTGTGTGGGATGTTTGAATACAACGAAGAAACATCCATGGTTACCAGTATATACTGTGGCTTCCAATCAATATGTTGTAAAAATTGGATTAGTTGTGTAGAGTCTTTAATAAAACTTTTTAATATAGGGACATGAGAAACCATTATTCTGTCGATGTAATGAGATAAATTACTGGTTAGTGAATTAATGCCAGAGATAATAGGTCTCCCTGGAGGATTAACCAAACTTTTATGAATTTTTGGCAAGTGATAAAAAAAGGGGGTCCTTGGGTCCGTTACATGAAGGAATTTCAATTCATTTTTATCAAATATATTATTATTCTTTCCTTCTAAGATTAAATTGTCATAGGCAACTCTGGACCTGATTAGGGTATCAAAAGGGACTTTAATATAATATTTATCATCTGATAAAATATTAAGAGCTTCATTGCAATATTCATCTCTATTCTGGATTACGACCCCTCCACCCTTGTCAGCAGATCGAATTATTATTTCGGTATTAGATTTCAATGTTTTCAGAGCGATTTTTTCATTTTTAGTTAGATTACATTTATAACCATAAGTAGCTTTGGTGGAAAAAATCTCTTTGAATTTCCTTTGTACAACATCGCTGAAGACTTTTAGATAGTGGCCTCTGTCTTCCAATGGATAAAATTTAGATTTGATTGGGACATTTAGATGAAAGGAATCATAATCTACTTCACTATTAATTTGTGTATCTTCATTTGTACCATTACAAGTAGTATTATTCATTTCTTTAATTGCAAAATGTCTTTTTAATGTAAGTTTTCTAATAAACAATTGGAGGTCTAAAAAAAGATCAAAATCGTTTGTTTTGTAAGTGGGGCAGAAATTCAATCCTTTTGAGAGGACTCTAATTTCATCAATAGTGAGAATATGAGAGGATAAATTAAAGATATTACTACCCTCAGAGGAACAATTATTTTTATCCTTTATTTTCCATTTATTTTGCCTTTCTTCTTTTCGGCCCCCTCTGCATCCTCTATAGAGCCCTTTCTTTTTCCAGTTCTTGGTGAAAAAAAGTTTTTTACCTGAGAGTTTTTTACTGTCTGCGGTAAAAAAGGAACCGTAGCAGTATTGTTAGTGTCTGAATTATCAATTAGGATCGTATTCCCATTGGAAGTATTGGAAACAATACCATTAGGGGCGGAATTGTGTTTGGATATATTTAAATCTATATCCTCGTGTATGGAAAGGTCCAATAGTGAATTGGGAGTGGACTCAGGAAATTCAATAAGTGCAGGTGAAGAGAGAGCTGCAGGAGTGGGTGTGATAATTTTATCATTGATAATGGTAGGATTAGTGGTATCTATTAAATTCTTCCTAGTGTCATTATCATTAAACTGTTTTATTTGTTTTTTAATACTTTCTAAATGTTTAATGGCTTCAATAAGTGGTGCAGTGGTTGCAGTGCTTTTTATGACAGGGGGTTTAGAAAAGATATTTTCCTTATTTCCAGTTGGTAGACCTTTGGAGGGTAAAACCAAAGGTATAGGGGATTGTCCTAAAGTGATTTTATCATTTATTTTATCTTGTTCTGTCATATTAGTTGTTACTTCCAAACACTCGGTAATACATTTCTTTTCAACGGTTTTCGTCTTATTTCTATAGTCCTCTCTGTCTCTCTGTAATTTTTTAGATTTCTTTAGAATAGTTTCATGCTCCACTTGCATGACATGCGTTATAACGTTAGAGTTAATCTTCTTGTATTCTGGATGTTTATGGAAAGGGATAAGGTCTTTTGATAGACTCATAACCTTAAGAGCTGCCAGTTCAGCCAATTTAGATCTTTTTTTATATAGTAATAAAATCATTTTATGCATACAATTGTTGAGGTTATTGTCCCAATCTTGCGTAAAGCTCAAATCGTTCATAAAAGGTGAGTCGAACACTAACCTCAGTCCCCGAGGGCATATGTTCTCTTCTAAATAGATCGATAAAAAACGTGCATCCAAACCATAATGGAGTTCCTCCTTAATAGCTTCTTTAAAGTTATAAAAAATCTTCCGGAGTGTCTTTGTTTCGTCTTCACTGAAAGGGTTGACAGTTTCCTCTTCTCCAGTGGAAAAGCCGATATTCCCAATTGTCTGTAGTATTAGTCTTTCCCTGGACGAGAGTCTATTCTGAAAATATTCCATCCTTGGACAGAGTAACGGACCCTCTGCTGCTCAAAATCCAAAACACTAACAGTGTTTTCCACGCACCGTCAGGGGTTTAGAATAATTAGAACTGCAAGGAAAAAAAGCGCAATAGGGTCTTATCTGAGAAAATCAAGATATCAAATAGTAGTATATACTCACCGTATACAGGAGAGTAACAGGCATAAAGAAATGCGGTCAGCTTGCTGCACATCCAAATGACCACGCTGTGGCCATAAATCTTCAGATTCACTAATAGGACTTTTATGGATCAAAACGTGCGCTGCCAGACCATCAATCCTCACAGGTGGTATATTTAATATATTTATTTCCCAACGCGTTTCGAGGTCATAAAACCTCTTCCTCAGGGGATGACATGTACAGGCAGGTAAAGACATTGCCGGTTTTATACATACATGGTTCAAATATTGGCTAATATTACTGGTAATAATATTGGTGATTTTATTCGAGACATTAATAACAATATTTGGGGTTTAAGTTTATCAGCAATCTATGATAAAGAAAATATTAATTTTTTAGATCTGACTATCTACATTGAGAATAATAGAATTCTGACGAAAACGTTTTTTAAAAATGTGGATACAAACAGCTATATCCCTTTTAGTAGTGGTCATTTTGGGAAATGGCTGAGGAACATCCCTACTAATCAATATAGAAGAATAAGGAAAATCTGCACAGACACGAAAGTTTTTAAGGACCAGGCAGAAATATTAAAAAATAGATTTATCGAAAAAAATTACCCTGTTAATTTACTTACCAATGCCTTCAACAAATGCATTAATCTATCTCAAGATAGCCTTATTAATGGCATTAAAACGGTTAAACCCAAAAGCAATAAATTTATGACTAATTTTATCACGCAATTCTGCTCTGAGCACACAGAAATTAGGAAAATTCTGAGGAGTAACTGGCACATTTTACTGAATGACCCCGTACTGCAGAAATTCCTCCCAAATAAACCTGGCGTGACTTTTAGAAGAGCCCCCACCATTAAAAGCACAGTGGCTCCTAGCCGGTTAAAAAATGTTAAAAGTAGTAGCAAATTTTTATCTGTCTTTAATACCCCTCTTTATGGTATTTTTAAATGCGGCAAGAGGAACTGTCTATGTTGTACTTGTATCGCACATAAAGAAAAGAATTTTAAATCAACTAGTACAAATGAAGTTTTCCCCATTAAGGAGTTTCTTTCCTGCACCACTGACTTTGTGATTTATTTGATTGAGTGCGAATGCGGTAAGCAGTATGTGGGGAGGACAACCCAACCACTGCATTTGAGAATTAACTCTCACAGACATAATATTAAAAAAGGGTTTTTAAAACATGGTCTTTCTAGGCATTGTACAGTTGAGCATAATAAAAATCCAAATGGTTTGAAAATTAGCCCCATTGAACACATTCCAAATAGTATTACTGATAGAATGGGGTCACTGAACAGAAAGGAGGTTTTTTGGATTTATAGGCTTAATACTTTAAGACCTAATGGTCTTAACGAAATCACTGAAGTCTTCCTATAAAAATAATTTTACTACTCATCCCCTTGTCTGAATAATTTTATTAAATAGATATTGAGTTTAATGAAGTTTATTCTTACATATTTTTTTGTGCAAATATTTTTTAAGATTGCGTTTTTATGCTTCAACTTTTGGCCACCGCTCTCTGAACTTGTCATGCCTCTTTTACTAATCCTGGTTTTATTCTCTGTTGTTTCATTGCGTGTAAATTACTGTTTGCATATTAATATAATTTTATTGCACTTGTTCTATTTGTTTTACACTCTCAGGGTGCGGGACTCTGCTGTTCCTGCTTCTTTTCCCTTCTTCTCCTGGACCCGATCTTTCGCCTTCTGATCTCCCGTGCATATTTCCCTCCCTGAATCTGCTTCCTCTTCTGTGTGCTTCTGCCCTCAGGACCGTCTATAGAAGTGTTCTTCTCTCCAGCGATTCCAATTAGTTTACCAGACATCCATCCTGGTTTTAATTCCTCACCTTTTGTATTTTTACCAACTTTTAATTTTATATTTGGTCAGACTCGTTTTTATTCAATTTTCATTCATATATATTTTATATTTTTTATTTTTTTATTCATATATTTTTATTCATCCAATTTCAACTGCATTTTATGTACTAATAAAGATTTTAACACATTCACTTCCAACAATATTCACTTTTATTATTTAATATATTTTTTTAATCATTTCTTCCTCTCTCAGCAACTTTTCCTCTGCTCACTTGGAGTAGCGGATCACACAGTGGCTAACACCTTTTTTTTCGTTCCTTTTCCACGGGTTCGTGCAGCGCTTCCTTCTTTTTTTCTTTTTTCCTTTATTTCTTCTTTATTTTTCTTCACTTCCTTCCTCTTCTCTATTTTTTATCTGTGAACACACCAAATGTATTAATCCTTTTGAATGTACTAAGTTTTTAAACATTTATACTGATGATCTCTGACCTTTATCCCTTCCCCAACATGTGACTCTTGGCGCCAATATTTGAACCATGTATGTATAAAACCGGCAATGTCTTTACCTGCCTGTACATGTCATCCCCTGAGGAAGAGGTTTTATGACCTCGAAACGCGTTGGGAAATAAATATATTAAATATACCACCTGTGAGGATTGATGGTCTGGCAGCGCACGTTTTGATCCATAAAAGTCCTATTAGTGAATCTGAAGATTTATGGCCACAGCGTGGTCATTTGGATGTGCAGCAAGCTGACCGCATTTCTTTATGCCTGTTACTCTCCTGTATACGGTGAGTATATACTACTATTTGATATCTTGATTTTCTCAGATAAGACCCTATTGCGCTTTTTTTCCTTGCAGTTCTAATTATTCTAAACCCCTGACGGTGCGTGGAAAACACTGTTAGTGTTTTGGATTTTGAGCAGCAGAGGGTCCGTTACTCTGTCCAAGGATGGAATATTTTCAGAATAGACTCTCGTCCAGGGAAAGACTAATACTACAGACAATTGGGAATATCGGCTTTTCCACTGGAGAAGAGGAAACTGTCAACCCTTTCAGTGAAGACGAAACAAAGACACTCCGGAAGATTTTTTATAACTTTAAAGAAGCTATTAAGGAGGAACTCCATTATGGTTTGGATGCACGTTTTTTATCGATCTATTTAGAAGAGAACATATGCCCTCGGGGACTGAGGTTAGTGTTCGACTCACCTTTTATGAACGATTTGAGCTTTACGCAAGATTGGGACAATAACCTCAACAATTGTATGCATAAAATGATTTTATTACTATATAAAAAAAGATCTAAATTGGCTGAACTGGCAGCTCTTAAGGTTATGAGTCTATCAAAAGACCTTATCCCTTTCCATAAACATCCAGAATACAAGAAGATTAACTCTAACGTTATAACGCATGTCATGCAAGTGGAGCATGAAACTATTCTAAAGAAATCTAAAAAATTACAGAGAGACAGAGAGGACTATAGAAATAAGACGAAAACCGTTGAAAAGAAATGTATTACCGAGTGTTTGGAAGTAACAACTAATATGACAGAACAAGATAAAATAAATGATAAAATCACTTTAGGACAATCCCCTATACCTTTGGTTTTACCCTCCAAAGGTCTACCAACTGGAAATAAGGAAAATATCTTTTCTAAACCCCCTGTCATAAAAAGCACTGCAACCACTGCACCACTTATTGAAGCCATTAAACATTTAGAAAGTATTAAAAAACAAATAAAACAGTTTAATGATAATGACACTAGGAAGAATTTAATAGATACCACTAATCCTACCATTATCAATGATAAAATTATCACACCCACTCCTGCAGCTCTCTCTTCACCTGCACTTATTGAATTTCCTGAGTCCACTCCCAATTCACTATTGGACCTTTCCATACACGAGGATATAGATTTAAATATATCCAAACACAATTCCGCCCCTAATGGTATTGTTTCCAATACTTCCAATGGGAATACGATCCTAATTGATAATTCAGACACTAACAATACTGCTACGGTTCCTTTTTTACCGCAGACAGTAAAAAACTCTCAGGTAAAAAACTTTTTTTCACCAAGAACTGGAAAAAGAAAGGGCTCTATAGAGGATGCAGAGGGGGCCGAAAAGAAGAAAGGCAAAATAAATGGAAAATAAAGGATAAAAATAATTGTTCCTCTGAGGGTAGTAATATCTTTAATTTATCCTCTCATATTCTCACTATTGATGAAATTAGAGTCCTCTCAAAAGGATTGAATTTCTGCCCCACTTACAAAACAAACGATTTTGATCTTTTTTTAGACCTCCAATTGTTTATTAGAAAACTTACATTAAAAAGACATTTTGCAATTAAAGAAATGAATAATACTACTTGTAATGGTACAAATGAAGATACACAAATTAATAGTGAAGTAGATTATGATTCCTTTCATCTAAATGTCCCAATCAAATCTAAATTTTATCCATTGGAAGACAGAGGCCACTATCTAAAAGTCTTCAGCGATGTTGTACAAAGGAAATTCAAAGAGATTTTTTCCACCAAAGCTACTTATGGTTATAAATGTAATCTAACTAAAAATGAAAAAATCGCTCTGAAAACATTGAAATCTAATACCGAAATAATAATTCGATCTGCTGACAAGGGTGGAGGGGTCGTAATCCAGAATAGAGATGAATATTGCAATGAAGCTCTTAATATTTTATCAGATGATAAATATTATATTAAAGTCCCTTTTGATACCCTAATCAGGTCCAGAGTTGCCTATGACAATTTAATCTTAGAAGGAAAGAATAATAATATATTTGATAAAAATGAATTGAAATTCCTTCATGTAACGGACCCAAGGACCCCCTTTTTTTATCACTTGCCAAAAATTCATAAAAGTTTGGTTAATCCTCCAGGGAGACCTATTATCTCTGGCATTAATTCACTAACCAGTAATTTATCTCATTACATCGACAGAATAATGGTTTCTCATGTCCCTATATTAAAAAGTTTTATTAAAGACTCTACACAACTAATCCAATTTTTACAACATATTGATTGGAAGCCACAGTATATACTGGTAACCATGGATGTTTCTTCGTTGTATTCAAACATCCCACACAATTTGGGTTTAGCTTGTTTTAATAAAGTCCTATTGAAAGATGTTAGACTGAGCAAAGGACAAAAAAGCTTTTTATTAAAGGGTATGGATTTTATATTGAATAATAATTATTTTACTTTCAATGGAATTTTATATCACCAGCAACTCGGGACCGCGATGGGTTCAAAAGTAGCACCCACTTATGCTAATATTTTCATGGGGGTATTTGAAGAATTTTATATTTTTAAATCTAGATGGCACAATAACTGTATTTTTTACAAAAGATATATAGATGATTTGTTCTTCATATGGGACAATACTGGTAATAATATTGGTGATTTTATTCGAGACATTAATAACAATATTTGGGGTTTAAGTTTATCAGCAATCTATGATAAAGAAAATATTAATTTTTTAGATCTGACTATCTACATTGAGAATAATAGAATTCTGACGAAAACGTTTTTTAAAAATGTGGATACAAACAGCTATATCCCTTTTAGTAGTGGTCATTTTGGGAAATGGCTGAGGAACATCCCTACTAATCAATATAGAAGAATAAGGAAAAACTGCACAGACACGAAAGTTTTTAAGGACCAGGCAGAAATATTAAAAAATAGATTTATCGAAAAAAATTACCCTGTTAATTTACTTACCAATGCCTTCAACAAATGCATTAATCTATCTCAAGATAGCCTTATTAATGGCATTAAAACGGTTAAACCCAAAAGCAATAAATTTATGACTAATTTTATCACGCAATTCTGCTCTGAGCACACAGAAATTAGGAAAATTCTGAGGAGTAACTGGCACATTTTACTGAATGACCCCGTACTGCAGAAATTCCTCCCAAATAAACCTGGCGTGACTTTTAGAAGAGCCCCCACCATTAAAAGCACAGTGGCTCCTAGCCGGTTAAAAAATGTTAAAAGTAGTAGCAAATTTTTATCTGTCTTTAATACCCCTCTTTATGGTATTTTTAAATGCGGCAAGAGGAACTGTCTATGTTGTACTTGTATCGCACATAAAGAAAAGAATTTTAAATCAACTAGTACAAATGAAGTTTTCCCCATTAAGGAGTTTCTTTCCTGCACCACTGACTTTGTGATTTATTTGATTGAGTGCGAATGCGGTAAGCAGTATGTGGGGAGGACAACCCAACCACTGCATTTGAGAATTAACTCTCACAGACATAATATTAAAAAAGGGTTTTTAAAACATGGTCTTTCTAGGCATTGTACAGTTGAGCATAATAAAAATCCAAATGGTTTGAAAATTAGCCCCATTGAACACATTCCAAATAGTATTACTGATAGAATGGGGTCACTGAACAGAAAGGAGGTTTTTTGGATTTATAGGCTTAATACTTTAAGACCTAATGGTCTTAACGAAATCACTGAAGTCTTCCTATAAAAATAATTTTACTACTCATCCCCTTGTCTGAATAATTTTATTAAATAGATATTGAGTTTAATGAAGTTTATTCTTACATATTTTTTTGTGCAAATATTTTTTAAGATTGCGTTTTTATGCTTCAACTTTTGGCCACCGCTCTCTGAACTTGTCATGCCTCTTTTACTAATCCTGGTTTTATTCTCTGTTGTTTCATTGCGTGTAAATTACTGTTTGCATATTAATATAATTTTATTGCACTTGTTCTATTTGTTTTACACTCTCAGGGTGCGGGACTCTGCTGTTCCTGCTTCTTTTCCCTTCTTCTCCTGGACCCGATCTTTCGCCTTCTGATCTCCCGTGCATATTTCCCTCCCTGAATCTGCTTCCTCTTCTGTGTGCTTCTGCCCTCAGGACCGTCTATAGAAGTGTTCTTCTCTCCAGCGATTCCAATTAGTTTACCAGACATCCATCCTGGTTTTAATTCCTCACCTTTTGTATTTTTACCAACTTTTAATTTTATATTTGGTCAGACTCGTTTTTATTCAATTTTCATTCATATATATTTTATATTTTTTATTTTTTTATTCATATATTTTTATTCATCCAATTTCGGTCTGCAGATAGCAGCCTCTGTTCCTCTCAGCAGGGAATCCCCCATGACCACCACTCTCCGTTTCTTCTTCACAACATTTTTCTTTCTCCATCCAGGAGGACTCTGAGGGCGTACAAGGTTGCTGTTTGTTGGCAAAGTCTTATCCTGATGTATTTCTTCATCGTTTTCCTGCGTGAGAGCCTGGTACTGGTTTCTGAGCAGTATGGGTGCTGACTGCCTCCTGATCCTCCTGCTTCTCTGGGTCACATGTCTCCATTCCTCTGTTTCTTCAGGTGCACTTCGAATTTCTTCTCTTTCTGTAACATGAAGAGATAATTCTGCTCTGTCCAAGAACTCTTCACCTTCCTTAATGATCTTCAACGTAGCTAACCTCTCTTCGAGATTTTGCAACTTTTCCTCCAACAGGGACACAAGCTTGCATTTGTGGCATGTGAAGTTTGGCTTTTCCACTGGTAAATCTGTGAACATGTAGCAAGAAATGCAGCTCACCAAATGGCTCCTGGCCTCTTCCATCTTGAGATTTCTTAAAAACGATGAAAGATGAGCCAAACTTCGCGCGCCGATAGGAATATGCAAATGATCTCCTCAAGACTCTTCCCCTGGTTTTCCGATTTCCTCTTTTCAGCTGCAACCGCCAAAACCCAGTGATCGTTGAGCTCGCGGAGACTCTTCACTTATCCCAGAAGGCACTGGGAATATGCAAATGATCTCCTCAAGACTCTTCCCCTGGTTTTCCGATTTCCTCTTTTCAGCTGCAACCGCCAAAACCCAGTGATCGTTGAGCTCGCGGAGACTCTTCACTTATCCCAGAAGGCACTGGGAATATGCAAATGATCTCCTCAAGACTCTTCCCCTGGTTTTCCGATTTCCTCTTTTCAGCTGCAACCGCCAAAACCCAGTGATCGTTGAGCTCGCGGAGACTCTTCACTTATCCCAGAAGGCACTGGGAATATGCAAATGATCTCCTCAAGACTCTTCCCCTGGTTTTCCGATTTCCTCTTTTCAGCTGCAACCGCCAAAACCCAGTGATCGTTGAGCTCGCGGAGACTCTTCACTTATCCCAGAAGGCACTGGGAATATGCAAATGATCTCCTCAAGACTCTTCCCCTGGTTTTCCGATTTCCTCTTTTCAGCTGCAACCGCCAAAACCCAGTGATCGTTGAGCTCGCGGAGACTCTTCACTTATCCCAGAAGGCACTGGGAATATGCAAATGATCTCCTCAAGACTCTTCCCCTGGTTTTCCGATTTCCTCTTTTCAGCTGCAACCGCCAAAACCCAGTGATCGTTGAGCTCGCGGAGACTCTTCACTTATCCCAGAAGGCACTGGGAATATGCAAATGATCTCCTCAAGACTCTTCCCCTGGTTTTCCGATTTCCTCTTTTCAGCTGCAACCGCCAAAACCCAGTGATCGTTGAGCTCGCGGAGACTCTTCACTTATCCCAGAAGGCACTGGGAATATGCAAATGATCTCCTCAAGACTCTTCCCCTGGTTTTCCGATTTCCTCTTTTCAGCTGCAACCGCCAAAACCCAGTGATCGTTGAGCTCGCGGAGACTCTTCACTTATCCCAGAAGGCACTGGGAATATGCAAATGATCTCCTCAAGACTCTTCCCCTGGTTTTCCGATTTCCTCTTTTCAGCTGCAACCGCCAAAACCCAGTGATCGTTGAGCTCGCGGAGACTCTTCACTTATCCCAGAAGGCACTGGGAATATGCAAATGATCTCCTCAAGACTCTTCCCCTGGTTTTCCGATTTCCTCTTTTCAGCTGCAACCGCCAAAACCCAGTGATCGTTGAGCTCGCGGAGACTCTTCACTTATCCCAGAAGGCACTGGGAATATGCAAATGATCTCCTCAAGACTCTTCCCCTGGTTTTCCGATTTCCTCTTTTCAGCTGCAACCGCCAAAACCCAGTGATCGTTGAGCTCGCGGAGACTCTTCACTTATCCCAGAAGGCACTGGGAATATGCAAATGATCTCCTCAAGACTCTTCCCCTGGTTTTGATTAAGTGGGGGATAAGTGGGGCTGCACTTGATGAAGTGGGGGATAAGGGGGACTGCACATGATGAATTAAGGGGTAAGTGGGACTGCACATGATGAATTAAGGGGTAAGTGTGACTGCACATGATGAATTAAGGGGTAAGTGGGACTGCACATGATGAATTGGGGGTAAGGGGAACTGCACATGATGAATTAAGGGGTAAGTGGGACTGCACATGATGAATTGGGGGTAAGGGGGACTGCACATGATGAATTGGGGGTAAGGGGCACTGCACATGAAGTGGGGGTAAGGGGGACTGCACATGAAGTGGGGGTAAAATTAGCTGCACATGATGATGGGGGAGTGGGGCTGCACATGAAGTTGGGGGGGAAGGGGACTGCACATGATGAAATGGAAGGGGGGATAAGGGGCTGCAAATGATGAAGCGGCACTGCAGATGAAGTGAGTGGGTGATAGGGGACTGCAATGGATGAAGTAAGGGGACTTCAAATTAAAGTGGGGACATTAAAGTGGATCCCCTATGGCCAGGATCACGTTGGGCGATTTTGTGCGTATTGGCCATAGGCCTACAGCTTATGTGCAACGTCTTTTTAGGCCATGTCCACACGTGGTGGAATGGTGGCGGGTTTTCCGTATGGACCCGCAGCAAACCAAGTGCTGCGGTCCGTACGGCTGTCAATTCCCGCACGGGGACCGCAGCGCTCAGGTGGGAAGGGGGGTACAGGGGCCCAGGTTTTATGAACAGCCCCGGGCCCATAGTCCACTTAATCCGCCACTGCTCAGTCCTAATGCACAGGACATATGTCAGGGTTGTAGCTTCCTGACAATTACCTTATTGTTCACCAGCCTTCATTGAAGCTTTTCAGGTGGAACTTGGTAAGAACGTGATAACACCGTTCATCTCAGCATCATAGGATTATCGTCCTCTAGTTGTCAGGTTAGATACTTAATTGTGACTGTCAGTGGTGGATACTGCACTTGTGGCTGTCAGTGGTGGATACTGCACTTGTGACTGTCGGTGGTGGATACTGCACTTGTGGCTGTCGGTGGTGGATACTGCACTTGTGACTGTCGGTGGTGGATACTGCACTTGTGCCTGTCGGTGGTGGATACTGCACTTGTGACTGTCGGTGGTGGATACTGCACTTGTGACTGTCGGTGGTGAATACTGCACTTGTGGCCGTCGGTGGTGGATACTGCACTTGTGGCCGTCGGTGGTGGATACTGCACTTGTGGCCGTCGGTGGTGGATACTGCACTTGTGGCCGTCGGTGGTGGATACTGCACTCGTGGCCGTCGGTGGTGGATACTGCACTCGTGACCGTCTGTGGTGGATACTGCACTCGTGACCGTCTGTGGTGGATACTGCACTCGTGACCGTCTGTGGTGGATACTGCACTTGTGGCCGTCGGTGGTGGATGCTGCACTTGTGGCCGTCGGTGGTGGATACTGCACTCGTGACTGTCAGTGGTGGATACTGCACTCGTGACCGTCTGTGGTGGATACTGCACTTGTGGCCGTCGGTGGTGGATACTGCACTTGTGACTGTCGGTGGTGGATACTGCACTTGTGACTGTCGGTGGTGGATACTGCACTTGTGACTGTCGGTGGTGGATACTGCACTTGTAATTGACACAGTCTATTACTCAGAAATCATAGCTTTGTTACCTTCTGGGACTTCTGGATCGCGGTGTTTTTCTTCTTGCTACTGGTAAGAATCAATTGAATTTAGAAATATGAAAAGTCTTTATTAACATAATTTCAGTTCTTGCTTGAAGTCTTCATTCCCTATTCTATACCAAACCTGGTAATTTTCCTAACCTATAATATCACAGCGTACCATAGCAATCAGTAACATCCATATAATTATTATCAGAATTTGTACCATATATGGATTTCAAAAACAATAATAAACCAATAATAAGTGATGATACATTATTATCCATATTCTTCATGTGTTAGAACATTTTTATGTCATAGGTGTAATTACCTTTTTCAACCCATAGGTGTCAATGTGTTTTATGTAACCAGTGTTTTCATCTTTATTATTCAACTTTATTAATAGAATATATTTATTATACTAATAATATGTAGGAATGTATAGCCATGAACCAAAATAAGAATATATAAATGAATGAATGAATAAAAGAATTGTTGCATAGAATTCAGAACTGAAACATTTTCCTTTGTAATAGAACCATATCATCGCTATATTTAATGAAGCAATATTCTATACTAGACATTACTTTATTAAATATTGATGGTTTTTTTCTTGATTGACAGAAAAAATAAAAATTTAGGAATTCAAATAAAAATAGAATAATAAAATTGAAAATGAAAAACAAGAATAAAAATAAGGCCTTTATATTGATACCAAATGCAGAGTAGTTATGTCCTCAGTAACATATACTCTTAATATTTCCATGATCTCGATTATTTCATAATTGTCATAAACTTGTTACCAAAATATCCAAATTATGCAACTTTGCATGTAATACTCTTCTCAGTGTAAATAAATGACTCTTTATAATACTTAATGTTATTATACCCAATACTTATACCATTGTACCTTATTAATATTTCTTTTTTATTAAAATGTGTGAAGAAGAGGTATTAATCTAATGTGATGATGAAGTCAGGATCAAAAACATATTTCCCCCTTAATACCAAAAAATATTGTTTTATGAAATAATTCATTTATCAAACCAAAATGAAAAATAATTAATTTATAAATTATGTGAATTTATACTTGCTTATACCATTATTTGTCTGAAGATGTGTAACCATTAAAATTAATTTGAATATCATAAAATTATCCTTTGGAAAAATTAATTTAAATGTAGATTTTCTTAAACCATTTTGATGTGCGATTGCACCTATCCACAATTAACTAAATCAAGAAATAATTACTAAAGAAATCTAGAAATATATGCTGTGTAGATAATATTTCATTATATCTTAATATTCTAAGAATTTAACTGATCTGCATATTTCTCCTAAAGACAAAGTTTTTCCTCATACAGAACCTCGAGGCGTCTCATACATCAAATGTATCACATTACTCCTAAGCAGCTGCTCATACATGCATCATCTGTCACTCAGACTGTGTCACATATAAGTTCACACCACAGATTTCACATACGAAGGTGTATTTTAACCCAAATTATCCTAATTATCAATGCGCATTGTAAACTATTACATTTAGTATCTTAATATTTCTTGGTAAATTCCCCAAATACACATGACATAAATATATGTTGTATAGCTATACTTGAAACTTTAGGCCTAGGAAAAAAAATTCCTTTGATATGCAAAAGTTGAGACTCCTTAAAAATTATTTTTCTAAAGAACAAGGACATGGTATACTGGTATACTTATTATTAGAACAAAGTTCAAATTTCACATGCTGTAGTTGTCATTCATGCCATGCAGTAAAGGCATACACACAGAACACATTTTAAATTGTTAGTTATATGAATATTATTTAAGTGTTAAATATATAAAATCATGCAATTATTATAACTTCCTGTGTAAATAAAGGCATAAATCCTTGTAAGAGAATTTTTCGCGATTAAGTCCTGCTTTGAAATGAAAATTCTAAGGAAAAATAAAAGAGAAGGTTAATATATTCATAATTCTAAATATTACTGGAGTAGATTTTAATTTTCACTACAAAATACAGTTCTACAAATTCAAATAAAGAATCTTTTTGTGACGCAATAACACGAGATGCAGGATTTAAAAACCAAAATTTGGTTACAAAAGTCTTTATGAGGGACTGTGTCTTGACATTCTCACTCAGCATTCTATACAGGCGTTCATATATGGACATGAATGTGTAGGTACATTCCTTCCGACCAATCCTTAATTTTTGAAGAATATCAATATCTGGATAATTTTCATTTGATGCACAAAAAAATCAGAATTTTTAATCTGTCTTTATCATTTAAGTTCTCATGTGTTTCACCAGATAACTTTAAAGTCAATCTCCTAGCAAAATTTACAGGGATCCACATTTTGAACAACTGATTCTTCTCTTCGTTAGTTAAATCAAATTTCTCAGCACAGCTTTCAAAAACCTCAGAGTTTCTACAAACATGGATTTTGTTATCACATGCAGGAATGATTTTGCATATTTTTAACACATTTTTCCTTACTTTACTTCAGAGTTGGGCCTCTGAGTGGTCTATTCTTAGTGGTCCGTCTTTCCCTTGTACGTCCTCTACGTCAAATCTGAAGTCTCCTCCTACTTCTCCATCTTGTTCCACGTCTGCAAGGTCACCTTGAATGGCTGCTACAGACACTTGATTACAGTCTTGTTCAATCTCCCTAACTTTACAGCCAATCTCGGGAACATCACTATTTTCCTTCACACAGCAATCATCTTTGGATTTCTCTGACACCGACCTATGAAATATACCATTTGTAGAATATTTTTTAATCTCTCTCTTTCTCTATTGAAAAGCTTAGTATCTATCTTTAGATTTTCCACTTCACATTCTGCATATAAGCTGAGCCATAATACTTCTGAATTAGACTCATCTACAGACTTAAATTTCAATTTACTCTGCTTAGAATAACAAGTAATGACATCCATATTTCTTACCTTGAAATATCTCAGCTTGTCGATCCTTTGATGGACAACGCTGGGCTCTTGTCTTCACACGTCTGGCTTCAGCACGTCTGGCACTTGTAGTACTTCTCAATCCATCTGGCAATTCTTAGTCCTCACTTCTAGGTTCTGTCTGATTCTTGTGAGTAGTGGAGTTCCTCATAACTTGCACATATGACTGACGTTAGCAAAGTTCAATCCCCCTTTTGGGCAAGTTGAGGGAAATCCGCAAAAAAAGTACAAAAATTCAGATCCTGGCTGGCTCGCCAATGTAAAAAATGCGTATTCTTGTATAATACTCAGGACTAGTTACCAGATAAAAATGTAGTGGTTTATTTGAATTCTTCCATCAGAGAAATAACTATTACAGAAAAACATAAAAAATAGGTGAAAGAGAGATTGTCCATTAGTTCATAGCAAAGCAACATGTATTCTTCCTCTCTGGGATCTCACATGGCAAATGGCGTCTGTCTCTCTTAGGCTTCTTACGTAGTAAAGTTACATATCAGCTGTCTGTCCATTCAATGCTATGTACGTGCAGAGATGACATCTTCGCGTCTGTGTCTCAAGATGGGGAGGGAGCAACAGCGACCTCTAGAGTAAGCCCCCACCTTAAATATACATCTTTCAAAGCACGTGATCTCCACATATGGAGTTGACCTTTTACCATGAGCTAATCTTACATATGTAGTGGAGTTGACATTTACCATTTGCTAAAATAGCACATGCAGTGTCAGTGGAAGGCAATTGCCAGAACAGAACTGAGTGTGATAAGAAATTAACAACCAAATTATTAATATTTAACATCTCGTCCCATTATTAATAGATAATGTGTCGGATAGAAGGCCGTCTCCCCTAATTATCAGTTTAGGGTCAGTGTATAAGGAGAGAATGATACATAACAAGAAAAGTCCCAACCCAATATGTCATAGAGTGATCTTGAAGAAAGTCCGGGCACTATGTCCAACGCTTCTTCAGTGTCGGCAGAAACAAGGCACATTGGGATCCCCGGGGTTTCCGCATTTGACATTAATAACAATGTTTTCTCACGAGCTTCTCTGTCCTTAATAAAGCCAACCTGATGGTCGGTAACAATTGGGGGCAGGTAGTGGGAGAGCCGGGCTGTAATCACTTTAGAGAATATTTTCACATCTACAGTAATTAGTGATATTGGATGAAAATTAGGGCAGACATTTGGTTCTTCTCCAGGCTTTCAAAAACAATGTTATGTCAGCCTCAAGTAATTAAGGGGCAGAGAGGGAGTCTTCTGAGATATTACTGAACACTTCTCCTAAAATGGTAATAACTGGGGTGCAAACCTCTTATAAAATCTATTATTGCCTCCATCTGGCCCAGGGTTCTTCCCGATAGGGTATGATTTAATGGCCTCTCCGATCTCTTCCTCAGTGACAGCTTTGTCTAGTTCCTCCAGCTCAGGGGTCTGTAAGGAAGGAAGAGCAGCGTCCATAATATATTTGTCAATTTGTCTTTCCAGAATATTAGGTGGCATGTCGTGGTATTATCCATGGATATTATAGAGCGAGCTATAACAGCAACAACATGCCTCAGCTTTATTTTCTTTATTTTGGATACATACGTATGTCCCTTGCATGCATGGATATAACCTCCTTGCCAATGAGAGACCACATTTATCTGTGGATTCGTACGAGTACCTTCTCATGTAATCTTGGTATTTTCTATACGTTTCATCTATTAACAACTTTATCGTCTTTCTTTTTTCAATCAGATAATTTTTATTGAACAAAACAAAGAATTACTAACATTTTGTTTTTCTTATACAAACATTGTGAGAAAAATAATAAAAAAAATTAAAACCAGTAAACAATACAACAACCGGTTACAATGATATAAATCCCAATTTCGCTCTATAGTAGAGGGTGTACAGCAGTGAATAACGCTGTGCATCCCCTGTAGTCCCAGAGCGTCTCTCCCAAACCCCCCTCCAGCCCCCTTCTCTCTTTCTCCCTACAGTCAGGTTAGAAGTTGAGAGTGAGTGGGAAGGGGCCGATTACAGCACAGCAGAGATCAGAGCAGAGCCATGAAGATGCCTGCCACCCTGTGTGTCTGTGTCATCTCCTCCTGAGTACTCATCATGGCTGCTTGTAAAGCACTGTCCTGGGAAAGGATCTGTACAAGTGAAACCACAGAACCTGGTAAGTATACATGCATATGTGTATCTGTGTGTGTACATGTGCAGTATACTGTGTGCCTGTATATGTGTATATAGTATGTGTGTGCATATATACAGGATATAGTATGATTGTGTATATCTGGTGCATGTGAGTTTATATATAATATGTATATACATGTACATACAGTATATAGTATGTGTATGTATATTATATTTGTATACTGCATGTGTGCACTATATTGTGTAAATATATAAACTGTATATGTATGTAAGCATACTGTATATACTGTATATAAACTGAATGTTTCTGTGTGTATATACTGTATATATGTGCTTATATACACAGTATGTGTGTACTGTATATACAGCATATAGTGTATGTTTCTATATTTATAAAGCATAAATAATGTGTGTACATGTATAGTGTGTATCTGTGTATATGTGCTGCATATATCATCCTGTAATTGTAGTGTCGCCATTAGAGTTGAGCGAAACGGGTCGACAAAAATTCAAAAGTCGCCGACTTTCGCCAAAGTCGGGTTTCATCAAGCGAAACCCGACCCCAGCGTGAGGTCGGCCACGCCAAAGTCGCGTTTCACATGATGCTTGAGCGCCCTTTTTGCAGCCAATCAGGAAGAACGGACACTGTGGGCAACGTGATGACATAGGCAGCGGTCACCACCATCTTGGAGAAGGGCATGCAAGTGATTGGCTTGCTTTGTGGGGCGTCACAGGGGGTATAAAAGGGTGGGGACGCCGACCGCCATGTTACTCATGCTGATCTCAGAATAGGGAGAGCTGCTGCTGCTGATTCTGTAGGAAGAGCGTTAGGCAGGGAAGAAGATACCAAAAACTGATTCTGCTGCTAGCGATTTTGCCTGTACAACACACCAATCACTGTGCAGTGCAAGGGGAGGCTATATCTTGGTGCATCAGCTCTGTTGGTTATTAGGCTGCCTTTTAAGGTTCCCTGGTAGCTGCATTGCTGTGTGCACACTGCTGAGCAAACTGCTTTTTTCAAAGCAATCCAGATTTTATTGTTTTGTCCTTGTGAGTTACTGAGCGTTCATTTTTCACACACCGTACAGCGGTGTACGCTCCTCACACTGTACCGTGTAACGGCTGTTGTCACGGTCAACATTGAAGCTAGATACGTGTGTGACTCTGTAAGGAAAAGCCGAGGAGTTTGTCTGTTCTTACAGACCTACACCTTATAGTTTTGTCCGTTTTTCAAACAGTATAGTATATTTGCTGTTTGATTAGATTCAAAACTAGAGAGAGACAGCGTGCGTCAGTCCGTATCCAAAAACACGGAGCTTGACAATTTTACATACACCGTACAGTGGTGTACGTGTACGCTCCTCTCTCAGTACCGTGTAACGACTGTTATCACGACCACCTTTCTAACAGCATAGAGAATCTGCCTTTCACATTGCGGTGTTAAATAAACAGGGCCTGACTGAATCCAACAGTGTCCTGAAGTGTAGACAGATTCCAATTCTCCACAGTCCTCCATACACCTTTCAAACAGCATAGAGAATCTGCCTTTCACATTGTGGTGTTAAATAAACAAGGCCTTACTGAATCCAACAGTGTCCTGAAGTGTAGAGACATTCCAATTCTCCCCTCTACTATATACACCTTGTACCTTGTTTTACAGTACTAGAGAGTTGGTGGAAATTAGGTAAATTTTTCCAAAAAATGAGGAAGTGTGGTGGAAGAGTCCGTGGAAGTGGGCGGGGGTTGGCAGCTGGTAATGATGGTGGTGGTGGTGGATCTGCTGGTAGTGGCAAAAGCAAAATAGCACTTAATGCAGGAGGTGTTGAGGTTGCGTCATCGTCTGACTCCACAAGGCCTCGAAGGCTCCCTTTTCTGGGAGTAGGTAAACCGCTTCTAAAGCCGGAGCTTCAAGAACAAGTTTTGGCTTACATTGCTGACTCAGCCTCCAGCTCTATTGCCTCCTCTTCTGAAGTTTTAAAAAATAAAAGCAGTGATTCGTCATTGGAGGCTCATGGTCATGAACCACACCTTTCCTTGTGTCCTTCACCCCTACCAAAATTGAAGGATGCGGCAGGCCACACTACAGATTACTCCATGGAGCTGTTTTCACATACCATCCCTGGGTTATCAAGTCAAATCGTGAATTACCCAGGCAAAGATGAATCTGACATGGAGTGCACTGATGCACAGCCACTGATAGATGATTCTGCTGGTACATTCACTCACAGCACTACATTGTCCTCGCTGTGTACTGAGCCAGAATCTGATCCAGATGAAACTCAGGTGCCCCTTCGCGCATACTATACCACCATACACGGTGACACAGAGGAAGGTGCACATGACATTGAAGAGGAGGTGATGGATGACCCATTTGTTGACCCAGATTGGCATCCATTGGGGTTAGAGTGTGCCGCTGCCAATAGCTCAGAAGAGGAGGATGAGGAGGAGCATCCGTAGCAGGCATCAACATTGCAACAGTTGTTATCTGGCAGGCCCGGAGCAGTCCAAAAACGGGTTACAAAAACCCAAAAAATTGCAGGACAGTTTGGCCAGATGGTCAAAAGAGCACAGCGTGCAAGGCCTCAAACTGTCTAATTATCAACGTTACAAGGTGGAACTCCACCCTGCACATGGTTGAGCGGCTGTGCGAACAGAGGCAGGCTGTAATGCATTTGTGGGAGGATACCTGGACAGGCACTTTGAGGGCAGACATGGAGTTGACCGGTGTGCAGTGGTCAAAGCTGAAAGACCTCTGTAAAGTCCTTCAGTGTTTTGAGGAATGCACACGGCTGGTAAGCGCAGACGATGCCATCATAAGCATGAGCATCCCACTTATGCGTCTGCTCATGCAAACTTTGACGCACATTAAGGAGCAGGCGTCTGCAGCCGAGGTTGACAAGGAGGAAGAGGAGGGGGGAATCCTTGCTGACAGTCAGCCATTGTCTGCTCCGGGACCTCTCCTGGATGAGGTGGAGGAGAAAGAGGAGGAGGAGGGTGATGATGGGGATGATTATTTAGGGGAGGAGGATGCTTCTCGTGTGTCCAGAGAAAATGTTGGCGTGGCAAGGGCTGGTACAGGGTTTGTGCGTGACTGGAGGGATGTGGATTTGCCAGAAAGTGCTCCTCCACCATGCAGTCGCACTGCATCATTGACACCAGGAACATTGGCCCACATGTCAGATTATGCCTTGCAGATCCTAAAAAGGGATCCCCATATTGCCAAAATGATGAACGATGATGACTACTGGTTGGCCAGCATCCTCGATCCACGCTATAAAGGCAAATTCCAAAACATCATGCCACAGGAGAACCTTGACCTAATATTGGCTAACAAACAAGCAACTCTGGTAAACAGGTTGGTTGAGGCATTCCCAGCACACAGCAGCGGTGATGTTTGTCACACAAGCCATAGGGGCCGGAGGCAGCTTGGAAGAGGTGTTGGTGGTTCAAACATCAGAAGTGGCGTTGGAGAAAGGGGTTTCATGACCATGTTGTGGAGTGATTTTTCAAGTCCCGCTCAAACGACTGGTAATACTGCATCGATGGAAAGTGACAGGAGACAGCACTTGTCAACTATGGTTACAAACTACTTTTCTTCCCAGGTCGATGTTCTCCCACACAGGTCATTCCCCTTTGACTATTGGGCCGCTAAACTGGACACCTGGCCTGAATTGGCACAATACGCGTTACAGGAGCTCGCTTGCCCAGCTGCAAGTGTGCTATCGGAAAGAGTCTTCAGTGCTGCTGGATCAATCCTGACAGAAAAAAGGACCCGTCGGTCAACCCAAAATGTGGATGATCTAACCTTCATTGAAATGAACCATGCATGGGTTTCCAAAGATTTTGTCCCACCTTCCCCTGATGACACATAGGTTGACAGAAAAATGGCTTGCTTTGGTCCTCCTCTTCCTGTGACTTGACCAATTTCGCCTTTTGCATCAGCTGAATGTCCAACATCAGCATATGCCACTTTGTAAACCTCCCTAACTGGGCTGCCCCCCCCATGGTCGGGTTCACCAGCAAGCGCACGCAACCGTGCGAGTGCCGTTGCCCTTGACAGGTGGGTAGGCCGACTCTTGGGTGCGGGCACTGGCACAGGGTCCCACATAGTGCAATCAAGTGTCTCTGACGGTGGTGGTGCACACCCACCGTCAGACACACCGCCGTACTATGAGGGGCCCAGTGCCAGTACCGACGCCCACGAGTGGGCCACCCGTGCTTGGCCAGGGCCCCAGCATTTGCGATCTTTACCTCTCCCTGCTCCTCCGCTGTGTAGTCTGGGCTGTCAAATCCATACTGGGCCTGACACCGTCTGAGCCAGCCTCCTGATGTATAGACATATATTTTTAATGTGTAAACTATGCAATCCATACATGTTATCCGGTGATACGGTACCCTTTCTCACCTTTGTGCAATCACGTGTAATCCATACTGTGCCTGAGAACGGCTGGCGAGCTGTTATGCAAGCTACAGCAGCTGTGGTTTGCACACATAAGTTTTTCCTTTTTTCAGGAATGACGGTTAGGCCTAATTCCGGAACAGCGGTTGACCTGCACTTACTGGGAAATCATCGTTCGCGGGTAATAATTGTCATCCCAGATCCCCATCACTAACGGTGTTCAGCGGGTTATCTGCACCTGTAAGCGACACACGCTGGCCCTTTCGGTGTAGCGCGCATGCAGCCACGGACATGTAAGGCCTTGACACACCAGTTATTGGCCAATCTCGCGTGCCAGAGCCTCGCGTGTCCCTCTAGTAAGCTGGACGCGGACCGCGTGGGCAGGACGGAGTCTCGTTTGTTAACGGAATTAAGCTTGCAATGCGTGCATCTTTTCGGTTGCTGGATGGTTGAGGTTGCCCGTGTTGAGTCCAATTACGCCGCAGGCTCCACTCCTGGTGGTGCCCTTCTGGACATTCCTTTAAGGTTCAGCTTTGCAACCATACTGGCCACGTCAAACAAAAATGTTGCCTTCATGGACGCTGTTTGGAGGGTCGTGAGTCATGGGAATCATGCCGCCCAGTCAGTTAACCTGCTAGAGAGATCCTTCGTTGCTCCCAAGCATGACATCACACTCCCTAGGAGGAAGGTTATGCCACTGTGGCGACCATACTCCTGGGGGCGCCACAAGTGCACTGATGCCCAGCCACTGCTCAATGATTCTGCTGGTACATTGACCCAGACCACTACATTCCCCTCGCACTCTACACAGCCTGAATCTGACCCTGATGAAACTCAGGTTACACTTCTCATATAATGTTCCACCTTACACGTTGACAAAGAGGAAGCTGCAGATGAAAGTACAGGTTCAGCCCACCTGCCATCAGAAACACCGCCGTACTATCAGGGGCCCTGTGCCAGTGCCGTCGCCAACGAGTGGGCCCCCCCTGCTTGCTCAGGATCACAGCACTTGCAAGGTTGAAATACTTACCTCTCCCTGCTCCACCGCCATGACGTCTTCCGCGTTTCCTGACACTGATATTCTGATCAGAGAGCGCAATGACATCACGTCTGTATGCCCTCTGCCTAAACAGCCAAGTGCAGTGGGATGGAAGATGGGGACGACAAGGAGTCCTGACTAGTACAGGGATTCCATAGCGAGGAGACTTATTTCATTGTTTTCAATGTTGGGACTGCTATTTTTGGGGAGCACTATACTCTGGAGAATGATAGATGGGGCCCACCATACACTGGAACATTTCAAAGGTGGACATCAGACACTGGAGCAGCATGTACAGGGCCCATTATACACTAGAGCATTAGAAATAGGGTCCATTATGTATGGAGCATTATTTGGGCCCATAAGACAGTGGAGCTTCATCCATGTGGACCAACATATACTGTAGCATTATGTGGAGCTCATCATATACTGTTTCAAACATTATATGGGATCAATGATTCTGTAGGGAGAAATAGATGGGCCTCATTACTCTGTATAGCGCACTATGCGGTGGCCATAATACTGTATGGAGTAATATACTGTCCACTTTTGGAGCTATTGGAGAATTTTAAATGGATATCAGTCATGAGATGTAAAAAGTGAAGTATTTTTCATTGTACTATACCACTATTTCTCTGCCGTATCAGAGCATCATGAGTTGTGGTATGTGTTAAAGGGACGCTCTTTGGCCCAGGGCACATGAAATCCTGGAGCCAGCCCTACCCCCCCCCCCGCAACTTTAACCAAATAACCCCCATTTTTCAATGCGTAACTTGTATTATGAAGTAAATAAAGGGTGACAAGCTTCAGGAATAAGAATTTATGGTTTTGGCATTCAAATGGGCACTGTAGGTGTGTTTCCTGTCTTTTTCTCACTCCCGACTTTTCTTCCCCATTGACTTACATTGGGTTTCGTGTTTCAGTCTGTACGAAACCCGACTTTTTCCGTTAGTCGGCCGATCTCACTCGACCCGACTTTTGAGAAAGTCGGGTTTCGCGAAACCCGACTCGACCCGAAAAAAGGCAAAGTCGCTCATCTCTAGTCGCAATAATAGGTGTAGTGTCGCTGTGGGTGTATGGTGCTGCGGGGGCTCTGCCGACATTTTGTGGAAGGCCAGAGCCCCCGCAGTTTATATATTTATTTTTACTCATTTATATAGCGCTATTAATTCCACAGCGCTTTACAGACATTAGTGGCATTGTCCCCAATGAGGCTCACAATCTACATTCCCTATCTTTAGAGACGGACATGGGGCGCGTCTTTCCAGATCACAACATGTCTATTTATCTTTTGGAGATGTGATAAACCTCACCCGTACAATGTATTGGATGCAGTGAATCCGCACGGTTCAGTGATCACATGTGGAGTCACCTATGTTCAATAGCCGGCAGCGGACATGTGCTGCATCCAAAGCGCTGCCAATTCCTGATCGTGTGCACCCGGCCTAAGGAAATAAATCAGTCAATTTCAGAAAAAAAACAAATTCACACAGACACCAGCCAGACACGGACAGCAGCCAGGCATGGACAGCAGCCAGACACGGACAGCAGCCAGGCACGGACACCGGCCAGACACGGACACCGGCCAGACACGGACAGCGGCCAGACACAGACACCGGCCAGACACGTACAGCAGCCAGACACGGACACCGGCCAGACACGGACAGCGGCCAGACACAGACAGCGGCCAGACACGGACACCGGCCAGATACGTACAGCAGCCAGACACGGACACCGGCCAGACACGGACAGCGGCCAGACACAGACAGCGGCCAGACACGGACACCGGCCAGACAAGGACACCGGCCAGACATGGACACCGTCACTTTTTTTTTTATAAATCTGTTGCTGTCGTCTTTCAGCATTTCTGCATCATTTTTTTCCCTGTTCAAATGAATGGGACACAAAAATGCAAGTGAAAAGGCTGCAAAAAAGCAGAAAATTTCCTGCCAACACTGTAGATCAATCCACAGCAACAATGGTGAGTGTGAACAGACACAACAGGGGATTTCTGAGAATGTAAAAATAATTAGCATGAACTGATAAATCCCCCACGGCTCCAGCACTGATGCTCCGGGGGTCTCTGCCAGTCTCCGCACTGGGCTGCAGTGGTCTTGTGGCTCCGGGGGTCTCTGCCAGTCTCAGCACTAGGCTCCAGGGGTCTTGTGGCTCCGGGGGTCTCTGCTAGTCTCAGCACTGGGCTGCAGTGGTCTTGTGGCCCCGGGGGTCTCTGGCAGTCTTAGCACTGGGCTGCAGTGGTCTTGTGGCTCGGGCAGTCTCCGTCAGTCTCAGCACTGGGCTGCAGTGGTCTTGTGGCTCCTGGAGTCTCTGTCAGTTTTAGGACTAGGCTGCAGTGGTCTTGTGGCTTTGGCAGTCTCCATCAGTCTTAGCAATAGGCTGCCAGGGTCTTGTGGCTGTGGGGGTCTCCATCAGTCTCAGCACTGAGCTGCAGGGGTCTTGTGGCTTCACCTTATATTATGTGACTGTACGGCCCCTTCACACGACCTATCATGTTTATCACAGATGCCACGTGTCCCCTATTTGACTTATGGTGCTGCTCTCATGTCCGTGTTTCCCCAGCAGCACAGATGACAAAGGGCCAATACAAGTCTATGGGTCCGTGTAAACGTGCCATCCGTGTGCTGTACATGTGCCATCCGTGTGCTGTACGTGTGCCATCCGTGTGCTGTACGTGTGCCATCCGTGTGCTGTACATGTGCCGTCTGTGTGCCGTACGTGTGCCGTCCATGTGTTGTACATGTGCTGTCCGTGTGCCATACATGTGCCGCCCGTGTGCCGTAAATGTGCTGTCCGTGTGCTGTACATGAGCTGTCCGTGTGCCGTCCGTGTGTTGTACATGTGCCGCCCGTGTGCCGTAAATGTGCTGTCCGTGTGCTATACATGAGCCGTCCGTGTGCCGTCCGTGTGCTGTACATGTGCCATCCGTGTGCTGTACATGTGCCGTCCGTGCTTAACATGGAAAGTCTATGAGAAGCTTTGTAATTCCATTTCCATTGTCCATACGGATGACCAAGATCAGAGTCTCATTATCCCGAGTAGAGAAGCTCCAGGGACAAAGACCCCGTCTGGTCCTAACACGCTGGGGGTCCGGAGTATCCAGCCACGGGGCCCGGATTCCCTCTTTTGTGGCCCCAGCGTTTCTTGTAGAATAAATCCCTTTCTCACACAGTCCTGTAGTAATGACTTTGTTCTCACGTTTTGTAGGAGGGTTTGTCTGACTCCATCTTATGTTATCAGTATAAGTGCGAGAGACGAGAGACGGACAACCGCAGTTTCACTGTGTGTCTGGCATCAGTTCTACAGTGTGTGAGACATGGGGTCTGTGACCAAAGCTGGGGGTATATGGGTATATAGAGCATACACAGGGGTCTGTGACTGAAGCTGGGGTATACAGGTGTATGCAGTGTACACAGAGGGGTCTGTGACCGAAGCTGGGGGTATACGGGTGAATACAGTGTACACAGGCGTCTGCGACCGAAGCTGGGTGTATACAGTGTACACAGGTGTCTGTGACCGAAGCTGGGGTATACGGGTGCATACAGTGTACACTGAGGAGTCTGTGACTGAAGCTGGGGGTATACGGGTGAATACAGTGTACACTGAGGGGTCTGTGACCGAAGCAGGGGGTATACGGGTGTATACAGCATACACAGAGGAGTCTGTGACCAAAGCTGGGGGTATACGGGTGTATACAGCGTACACTGAGGGGTCTGCAACCGAAGATGTGGTATACGGGTGTATACAGTGTACACAGGGGTCTGCGACTGAACCTGGGGGTATACGGGTGTATACAGTGTACACAGGGGTCTGTGACCGAAGCTGGAGGTATACGGGTGTATACAGTGTACACAGAGGGGTCTGTGACTGAAGATGGGGGTATATGAGTTTATACAGCGTACACAGAGGGGTCTGTGACCGAACCTGGGGATATACGAGTGTATACAGTGTACACAGGGGTCTGTGACTGAAGATGGGGGTATACGGGTTTATACAGCATACCCAGAGGGGTCTGTGACTGAAGATGGGGGTATTCGGGTTTATACAGTGCACACACAGGGGTCTGTGACCGAACCTGGGGGTATACGGGTTTATACAGTGTATACAGGGGTCTGCGACCGAAGCTGGGGGTATACGGGTGTATACGGTGTACACAGAGAGGTCTGTGACCGAAGATGTGGTATACGGGTGTATACAGCGTACACTGAGGGGTCTGCAACCGAAGATGTGGTATACGGGTGTATACAGTGTACACAGGGGTCTGCGACTGAACCTGGGGGTATACGGGTGTATACAGTGTACACGTGTCTGTGACCGAAGCTGGGGGTATACGGGTGTATACAGTGTACACAGAGGGGTCTGTGACTGAAGATGGGGTATACGGGTTTATACAGCGTACACAGAGGGGTCTGTGACTGAAGATGGGGGTATACGGGTTTATACAGCGTACACAGAGGGGTCTGTGACTGAAGATGGGGGTATACGGGTATATACAGCGTACACAGAGGGGTCTGCGACCGAAGCTGGGGCTATACGGGTGTGTACAATGTATACAGGGGTCTGCGACCAAAGCTGGGGGTATACGGGTGTGTACAGTGTATACAGGGGTCTGCGAGTGAACCTGGGGGTATACGGGTGTGTACAGTGTATCCAGGGGTCTGCGATTAAAGCTGGGGGTATGCGGGTGTATAGTGTACACAGGGGTCTGCGACTGAACCTGGGGGTATACGGGTGTATAGTGTACACAGGGGTCTGTGACTGATCTGGGGGTATACGGGTGTATAGTGTACACAGGGGTCTGCGACTGATCTGGGGGTATACGGGTGTATAGTGTACACAGGGGTCTGCGACTGAAGCTGGGGGTATACGGGTGTATAGTGTACACAGGGGTCTGCGACTGAAGCTGGGGGTATACGGGTGTATAGTGTACACAAGAGTCTGTAACTGAAGATGGGGATATACATAGTACAAAGAGGTGTCCGCACAAAGGCGGCTCCGCTCTGTATACCCTGTACACATGGCTCTGCTCAGTACACCTCGTACACACACGGCTCCACTTTGCACACCTCGTACACACACAGCTCCGCTCTGCACACCTTGTACACATACGGCTCCTCTCCGTACACGTTATACACACACGGCTCCGCTCCTTACACCTCGTACACACGCGGCTCCTCTCTGTACACGTTATACACACACGGCTCCGCTCCGTACACACGGCTCCGCTCAGTACACCTCGTACACACGCGGCTCCGCTCCATACACCTCGTACACACGCGGCTTTGCTCCGTACACCTCATACACACGCGGCTCCGCTCCGTACACCTCGTACACACAGGGCTCCGCTCTGTACACCTCGTACACACGGCTCCGCGCCGTACACCTCATACACACAGGGCTCCGCGCCGTACACCTCGTACACACACGGCTCCGCTCCGTACACCTCGTACACACGCGGCTCCGCTCTGTACACCTCGTACACACACGGCTCCGCTCCGTACACCTCGTACACACACGGCTCCGCTCCGTACACCTCGTACACACGCGGCTCCGCTCCGTACACCTCGTACACACAGGGCTCCGCTCCGTACACCTCGTACACACGCGGCTCCGCTCCGTACACCTCGTACACACGCGGCTCCGCTCTGTACACCTCATACACACAGGGCTCCGCTCCGTACACCTCGTACACACACGGCTCCGCTCCGCTCCGTACACCTCGTACACACACGGCTCCGCTCTGTATACCCTGTACACATGGCTCTGCTCAGTACACCTCGTACACACACGGCTCCACTTTGCACACCTCGTACACACGCGGCTCCGCTCCGTACACCTCGTACACACACGGCTCCGCTCCGTACACCTTGTACACACGCTGCTCCGCTCTTTACACCTCGTACACACACGGCTCCGCTCTTTACACCTCGTACACACAGGGCTCCGCTCCGTACACCTCGTACACACGGCTCCGCTCCGTACACCTCGTACACACAGGGCTCTGCTCCGTACACCTCGTACACACGGCTCCGCGCCGTACACCTCGTACACACAGGGCTCCGCTCCGTACACCTCGTACACAGACGGCTCCGCTCCGTACACCTCGTACACACGGCTCCGCTCCGTACACCTCGTACACACACGGCTCCGCTCCGTACACCTCGTACACACACGGCTCCGCTCCGTACACCTCGTACACACAGGGCTCCGCTCCGTACACCTCGTACACACAGGGCTCCGCTCCGTACACCTCGTACACACGCGGCTCCGCTCCGTACACCTCGTACACACACGGCTCCGCTCCGTACACCTCGTACACACACGGCTCCGCTCCGTACACCTCGTACACACACGGCTCCGCTCCGTACACCTCGTACACACAGGGCTCCGCTCCGTACACCTCGTACACACACGGCTCCGCTCCGTACACCTCGTACACACAGGGCTCCGCTCCGTACACCTCGTACACACGGCTCCGCTCCGTACACCTCGTACACACGGCTCCGCTCCGTACACCTCGTACGCACACGGCTCCGCTCCATACACCTCGTACACACACGGCTCCGCTCCGTACACCTCGTACACACACGGCTCCGCTCCGTACACCTCGTACACATGTGGTAGGGGGCTGGGCTAGGGGGGTGGACCACTGCTTACCAGACGAGGCAAAGACGAGACGGAGACAGCTTCCACTTCCACTTGTAACAGTTCCGGATTTATTTGTCGTCCTCTGACGACCACCAAACACGCACCGCAGCTTCTTTACACCACTGTATCACCAGGCCCGGGTACCTATTCTTCAGCTCCAGTAATGCACCTCGCGGATCTTTCACTGGGGGCTGTCCTAGACCAATCTACCCCCAGCGCTTCACCTGCCCGAGGTCGTCTTCGAATCGGTACCCCCGGGGCCTCGTCTGTCCTGCGGTCCGTTGAGTCAGGGTCTCCCCCTGACTGTCTCTTCTCCTTGCCTGTCCTGCAGTCCGTCAGGTCAGGGCCACCCCCTGACTGTCTCTCATTTGTCCGTCCCCCTGGCCGAGCTCTTCTCACTTTCTCCATCTTCTTCTGAGCTCCTCCCGGGACTAGACTCTCCTGGAGCCCCGCCTTCTTCTATTTATCCCCTCTCACAGGGGAATTTCCCACCCCGGCTCCTATCTCCCCGCCCCCCATGACTATGCAGTTTCTATAGCCCTAAGCTGATGTAAAGTCCTGTACTACTCTCCCCTGCCATCTTGTGGTCATTTCACAGTACTGCACTCCCTTTTCTGTCCCTACTGTTACCTCTCTAACCTGTCAATCTCTGTCCCTAGTGCACAAACCGTCCCCTCCTTCTACCAGTCACATCTGTCCGTAAAGTCACCTTCCCCACACACACGCGGCTCCGCTCCGTACACCTCGTACACACATGGCTCCGCTCCGTACACCTCGTACACACACGGCTTTTCTACATCCACCCTGTAAACCCCTCTTGACCCCACACATAAACTTCAAAGTCCTGCACACACTGAGGCCCCTGATCATGTGACCCCTGACTCCTCCCCTCCTGTGACCTCATCACAGGTCCTGTGCGCACAGAGCAGCTGTAGAAATCTCCGGCCTCGGGGGTCTCACCAGACTTCGCTCTTTTCTTGCAGGGGCCGCAGTGGATTTCATCCTGGATACATAGAGCTGAATAGAGGAGCGATGTTCCTTCACTCTGATGGGAATTGATGGTGACGTTTGTCCAACGTCCACGTTACCGAGTAAATCCCCCCAGGACTGCAGCCGGTAAAGACCCCGATATCCACAGGTGTCCCCTCTAATTGGGGGAAAGGGATAGAAAAGCCTCTTATCCCGAGGGGAAACCCTGTACATGGAGACATCGGCCTCAGATCTCTCCTGTCCTGTTCTTCCAGAAAAGCCTCAAACTTCTGTGTGTGACTCAGAGCTGAGATCTAACGGGAGAGAAGATTCCAGTGCGGGGAAGACGGGAAACCTTCATATAGACGGCCGGTGGGGATGGAGGCAGTGACCGACTCTGGCCACATCTGTCTCTAGAGCCGCAGTAGAAGATGAAGATGTCGTCCTCATCATGAAGGAGTTATTTCTCATGTCGCGTGTAATGAATATCTCCTGCAGTATTGCTAATGCCGATTCCAGTGTCGGTAATGAGACGAGAATTAGCGTTATGGAAGATGAGTCTATGAGGAACGTGTTCAGCTGCCGACTCCGAGGAGGAAACTGCTTGTTGTCTGTGGCCTAAATATATAGGTTTTATTAGTAGATGTCAGGGAAGAAAACTAAACCCTGTAAGATAATAAATCTCCTCCTATGTTTCCCTTATTATCTCCAGTAATTGTATTATTACACAGGATTCTTATGGTGTTACATCGGATCATCTTCTTCTCATTCAGGTCTCTACAATATCGGATCCTCTCAGTGAAGATCTTCTACAGAAGAGAATTTTCCTGATTTACCCATCAAGGATGGATATGGACAGAGACAAGATGGCGGAGAGGATGTTACACCTCACCCTAGAGATCCTCTTCCGTCTCACTGGAGAGGTGAGAGATTCTGATGACGTCACATTCCATCATTCTTATCTATGGGAATAACAGATGGACAGAACTGGAGAGGTGAGGACTCTGGAAATGTCTGGAGTGAGATTTATTAATGTGTCTCTCCATAACCAGGATTACACAGTGGTGAAGAAGACCTCTAGTGATCGCTGTCAGGACCCTGTGTCTGAGGGATGGGGAAGACCCCTGAGCCCAATCACGGGGCCTCCACCTCACCCCCTGATCCATGAGGACATCAATGACCAGAAGATCCTAGAACTCATCTACAAGATGATTGAGCTGCTGACTGGAGAGGTGACACTGCTGGGAATGCTGGGACATTATACAGTAACACTATGAAGGGATCGGGGGATGACGGTATCATTGTATGTGTCAGGTTCCTATAAGGTGTCAGGATGTCGCTGTCTATTTCTCCATGGAGGAGTGGGAGTATTTAGAAGGACACAGAGATCTGTACAAGAACGTCATAATGGAGGTTCCCCAGCCCCTCACATCTCCAGGTAATAGACAGGACTAAATACACACGGCCTATAATTATCTGTATGTAGAGAATGAATTCAGTCCCTGTATGTGTTTCCTCCAGATCTATCCAGTAAGAGGACAACACCAGAGAGATGTCCCCATCCTCTTCTTCCACAGGACTGTAACCAAGAAGATCCCAGTGCTCCTCAGGATCATCAGGTAGATGGAGAGAAGGTGTCAGGAGATCTCCCCTATGATGTGTAGACGGCTGTGAAGGTCTTGTGCTCAGTCTTGTTTTATCCACCAGTATTATATGTTTTATACTTGTGTAATGAGAGCGGTGGAGATGGCAGGATTAGAGCTGATCATAGATGGGACTTCTCCATCTGTCTGTGACTTTTACAGTATTTGTTTCAGGGTGAAGATCTGACCCATATTAATACTACAGAGACATATGTGAGGGGTGATGAGCGGTGTAAAGAGGAGATTCCCACATATGACTACCCAGGTGAGTAGTAACCACTGAATGCAGAGAAGTCACAGATTCCTCTCAGTCACCGGCTGTGGCTGCTTTATCGGTGGTGTAGTCCGGCCGTATTACCATGATCACCATTTTGCCTCTAGACCACAACATTCTCCTCCACCCAAAACTGTTCAAATGACTTTGGACATTGAAAGCCCTTTTCTATAGAACTTACGACCTGGAGGAACCACCTACCCTCTGGGATTAGGAGACGCTGACCGTTACCTGCCCAGATATGTAACTATAAAGCCAAATGACAGCGTATGTAGTATGTGCTGACAAGTTAGAAAGTCACTTGATGAAAAATATTATGATTGGCCTATAAGAGAAAGCGGAGGGTAATGATGCTGTTGGCTTCATAGAATCCTGAGATCTAATTTCAGGGCTGAAATCTCATATCCTGAGATCTTGTTACCGAGATCTCCATCTGCGCATGTGCCGCCCCCCAGCAGCCATATTCACAGAGTCCACCACACAGGAGGAAACCACGGACATGCGGGGGGCTCTGGACTTTCACGAAAAGTCAGCAGAGTCTCCCCGCAGCGGCGGACTCTCCAGGCAGCAGCAGCGGCGGACACCCAGAGCAGCGGCAGCAGCATTGGCGGTGGCCACCCTGGGCAGCATCGCCAGGCACCCCAGCAGCACCAAACACTCGCAGCGGGGCACTGCTCATCGGACACCCCCTCATCCCACCCTGCGGCCTGCAGCATCACCCCACTCCTGCCTCCTCCAGCAGTGACCCTGGGACCCCGCTTCACCATAGCAGTAAGACGCATGGATTATAAGAAGCGCCACCATGTTATTAAAAAAAAATATTCCTATTTTTCTCCTCAAAATTTGGGGTGCGTCTTATAATCCAGAGTGTCTTATAATCCAAAAAATACCTCCAACATGTTTTTTTATTCTAGTTCTTTTTGTACAGGTTCATTTTGTATGGTAGTTTGATGATGGTGGGATCGGCCTGCCTCACTTATGTGAGTCTGCAACTACCTGGTAGCCTTTAAAATAAGGTCTCCATTACCTCTGCCAGATGCCTGAGATCTAAATTTAAGACACATCAGCTCTGCACTATTATAAAAAGTTCTCTATGAATATTTAATCTTTCTTCTTGAAACTCATCTGACAGAAAATATTGGCCCTTACGATAGTTTAGATTGCCAAGAACCACCGAGCCCCATACTCTTAATTACCCAGAGAGTTTTCACCAGGATAATAGGAAACAAATGGACCTTACAAATTATTTCCCAATGTCTCATGAATCCAACAATCCCCTATATATGGTTGTACACTACTTTCTGGGCTCATGGTAGGTTAAGAAAGGAAGGAGCGCCATTTAGCTATTCGTACACAGCTCTTGATGGAATAGTTTGCAGACACGATGTATTGGGAGCACTGTTAGTGATCACCTGGCAGATCAGAAGATGGCCACCATGAGAAGGCTTGGCTCTATCTACTCTATTTTCCAGATCCCATGATTGCCTTGCTCATCATCCTTTAACCCCTCTTCATGGATCTGGACTTACACAGAGACCCCTAGGCTTGAGCCATGGTGTTACCTGCTATTCTGTGGAGTGAGATGGCAAGAAGAATAGTCAGGTAGTTGGTCATAACCAGGAGGGCAGAGAAAGTACAAAATCAGAAAACAAGTGTAGTCAGTAAGCGGGCTGGGATTACACCAGGAAACAAATACACCAGCTGAGCACAGAGGACTGAACCAGAGGAGAACAAGGATGTATCTGGCAGATTCCGGGAATAGGCTTCAAGCTTTAGGAGGGTTTGGTGCTTTCTAATTGGCTTAAGCAGGTAGCAGATTACTACCAGATTGCTGGACAGCACACAAACCCATACTGCCAGGCTGGATGAAACTACTGGTCTCAGGCACCCTAATCTTATTGGCTGGACAGAGCCAGCGCCCCCCCAGAGCTTCTGGTTTCGACGTCTCTTCTATTACCAGCAACGTCTGCACCATAAATAAGGCGCTGCTTGGTGATGGAACCAAACATCGCAGGAGCAGATTCCAGTGGAGAGGGGACACACCATCTGCAGATGCCCTAATATAACACAATTACAGGAAACTAAAGCAGTAGAAATCCCCATAAAGTGACTCCATTATGGAAATTATAACCCTCAGTGAATTATTCTATGGGAGTAGTGACACTTTACGGAAATTAGCTCGCACTGGATGTTGCAACATGAAAATTGCACATTTGCCATTTTATTATCCAACACATAATGCCCAGATTGTGCTCCAGGAAACACACACCGTAAATTAAGTGGGTTCATCTCACTATAGTAATGCCAAATACATGGATGCTAAATATGGTTTGGGCGCACTACAAGGCTCAGAAGAGAGTGGATATTTGACTTTGGGAGAGCGGATATTGCTGGATTGGTTTATGGAAGCCATGTTGCTTTTCAAGAGCTTTTGACCCACAAATATTGTGGAAACCTTTTGGTTTTCCTCTGACAGATGATGGACCTTAGTGGTGTCTTGTGTTTCCGTGAGATGAGAAGTTTTATTGGTATAATTTTCACCTATATAACATTGTTTGGTGGCTTTTTATTCCATGTTTGGGAAGCAGAATGAACAAACCATTGAACACCATGATGCGCTGGTTCATGCTATGAGGCTTTCGATTAGACTGTGAACTGTCATTGTATTGGAGAATAATTCAGTATTTTTAAAAAGCTTGTATTTTTTATGGACAGCTTAAGAAGAAATGTTCAAAAGTATAAAATGTGAAGATATTTTATTCAAAATTATTAATTGGTTTTATTTTTAGCAGATGACTGCACCAGGAGATCAGAGGGAACGCTGACATCTTCAATTTTTAAATCTGATGATCTTGAGATCTCACAGGACCCAATTGAAGTTAATGCCATTACTCCAGATATACCATCATCCCTTCATAGCCAAGATCTGTCATCTAATACTTTGAAACAGGTCCCATCTTTTGGTTCATTACCAACTACTAAGAAAAATCAAAGTCACGATATAAGCATTAAAAAATTAATTGATTCTAAAGGAAAGGAGCCATTTTCATATTCAGAATATGGAAATAGTTTTCTTGAAAAGACTTGTCTTACACATGAAAAAATTCACATAACAGACAATAGATTTTCCTGTTCACAATGTGGGAAATGCTGTACAAAGAAATCACATTTGGATAAGCACCAAAGAACTCACACAAGGGAGAAACCTTTTTGCTGTTCAGAATGTGGGAAATTTTTTAACCAGAAATCAGATTTGGTTAGGCACCAAAGAACTCACACAGGGGAGAAGCCTTTTTCCTGTTTAGAATGTGGGAAATGTTTTGTGAGGAAATCATCTCTTCTTAGTCACCAAAAAACTCACACAGGGGAGAAGCCTTTTTCATGTTCAGAATGTGGGAAATGTTTTAACCAGAAATCTAATTTTGTTACACACCAGAAAACTCACACAGGGGAGAAGCCTTTTTCATGTTCAGAATGTGGGAAATGTTTTAACAAGAAATCTAATTTTGTTACACACCAGAAAACTCACACAGGGGAGAAGCTTTTTTCCTGTTCAGAATGTTGGAAATGTTTTAGCCAGAAATCAGATTTGTTTAAGCACCAAAGAACTCACACAGGGGAGAAGCCTTTTTCCTGCTCAGAATGTGGGAAATGTTTTATCCAGAAATCAGATTTGTTTAAGCACCAAAGAACTCACACGGGGGAGAAGCCTTTTTCCTGTTCAGAATGTGGGAAATGTTTTACAAAGAAATCATATGTGGCTAATCACCATAGAACCCACACAGGGGAGAAGCCTTTTTCCTGTTCAGAATGAGGGAAATGTTTTGCACATAAATCACATTTTGTTACTCACCATAAAACTCACACAGGCGAGAAACCTTTTTCCTGTTCAGAATGTGGGAAATGTTTTAACCAGAAATCAGATTTGGTTAGTCACCATAGAACCCACACAGGCGAGAAGCCTTTTTCCTGTTCAGAATGCGGGAAATGTTTTACCCAGAAATCAAATTTGATTAAGCACCAAAGAACTCACACGGGGGAGAATCCTTTCTCCTCTTCAGAATGTGGGAAATGTTTTGTGAGGAAATCATCTCTTCTTAGTCATAGTAACATAGTAACATAGTTTTGAAGGCTGAAGGAAGACCTTATGTTCATCTAGTTCAGCCTATTTTTAGTGCAGCTGTTCTGCATTGTTGATCCTGGGGAAGGCAAAAAACCCACAGAGTAGAAGCCAATTTTCTCCATAGGGAAAAAAATTCCTTCCCCTAAGCTGGGTCAACCATCTACCTATAATATTCTGTTATTCGTAACCTTCTATACTGTTACTCACAAGAAAAGCATCCATTCCTTTCTTAAATTCATTCAGTGAGTTGGCCATCACCACTTCCTCAGGAAGAGAACTCCAGAGCCTCACTGCTCTTACCGTGAAGAACCCTCTTCTATGCTGGTGCAGAAATTGTCTTTCCTCCAAACGAAGAGAATGCCCCCTTGTTCTTGTCACAGTCCTTGGTACAAACAGTTCATTGGAGAGATCTCTGTATTGCCCTCTGATATACTTGAACATATTTATTAGTTCTCCCCTAAGTCTTCTCTTTTCTAGAGTAAATAGACCTAATTTTGATAACCTTTCTGGGTATTGTAGTAAACCAACTCCATTTATCATTTTAGTAGCCCGCCTTTGAACCCTTTCAAGTTCAGTAATGTCTTTCTTGAGCATCGGCGTCCAAAATTACACACAATACTCCTAGTGTGGTCTGACGAGTGATTTGTACAGAGGGAGAATTATGTTTTCATCTCGTGTCCCCAGACCTCTTCTAATGCATACCATGACCCTATTTGCTTTGGTGGCAGCTGCCTGACACTGGGCACTCCAATTTAGCTTCTTATTGACTAAGATGCCTAAGTCTTTTTCCATGCCTGATTTCCCCAGCAGTTTCCCATTTAGTAAGTAATTATAGCATCTGTTTCTCCTTCCCATGTGCATAACCTTACACTTATCTGTGTTAAACCTCATTTGCCATTTTTCAGCCCAATTCTCCAATTTACTCAAATCTGTCTGTAGTTGCAAACTGTCCTTCTTTGTGTTAACTACCTTACATAGTTTTGTATCATCTGCAAATACTGATATTTTACTGTGTAAGCCATCCACTAGATCATTAATAAATATATTAAATAGTAGGGGGCCCAATACAGAACCCTGTGGTACCCCACTAGTAACCCTGGTTGTTGTGAGCTCATTTTCTCGTTCACCTTTGATGTCCGATTAACTCCCTCTGCTGGTGAAAGGAGGTGGTGAAACTGATTTGGATGGGAGAAACCTGTCACCTGAACAGGGGGATTGCGATTGGAAATCCGGAATCTCTGAGTGGATATAAGGCAGCCGACGCCCTGTAGGTTTGCTGGTGATTTCTCTGCTCTGAGCTCTGGCCTCCAGTTCAGTTCCTGTCTTCTAAAGCTAAGTTTTGCTCTGTTATTGTTCCATGAGATTTTGTCTGATTTGCTTAGTTTTGTGTTCTGCCAGCCCCGGCTGGGGCTCTGCTGAATTTCCATTTTTGTCCCTGATCGGTTAAATCTCTTTTGCTCTGTCTTCAGAATATATCGGAGTGCTGATATAGGGATTTTGAAGTCTAGTGACTTCAGGGCCGTTTTTTCCTCTCAGACGTGTTGGGACATTTTTGGCAGGGTTTTTGCGGATTGCAGCCAGCATCTTTTCTGTCCTTTCCTATCTAGTTAGTTGGGCCCCATTGTTTGCTCTGCCTGTCTTTCTGTCTGTGTTTGTGTTTTCATCTGTTTTCACTGACAATACATGTTGGGGGCTGTCTATTGCTTTGGGGTCTGCTCTGGGGCAGTTTAGATTTCCCCTTTCTTTCTTTAGGCTTATTTAGTTCTCCAGCTGTGAAGAGGCATCTTGGACCACCGTAGGAACGCTCCACGGCTACTGTTAGTTGTTGTGAATAGGATCAGGGGGGTTAGGGACGGTGGAACACGCTAAATAAAAATATAATTAAAGGGTGTTCGCCACCCGGGGTCCACCGTGCGGCAGGTGTAAAAAGTGCTGCTAGAGAGGCAGAGCACAAGGGCGGTAATGTGCACAGGGTTCTAACTGCACCCAGTGCACTAAAGCAAGCTCTGTTAGAGACACAGAGCTGCAAGCTTTAAAGCATGCAAAACCGCTGAGTCTGTTCTAGGTCACAGACTCCAGCGGAGCAGACACGGTATTTAAAAGTCACTGGAGTAGCCTTAGACGTCAGGACTACTCCATCTAGACCTACCGTAAACTGAAAAGCGGAACGTTGCAACTGTGAACGTCCAAGAAACTGCAACCGCAGCGCAGCGATAACTGAGCCGCAGGAAAAGCACCGCTATGCTGCAAGCGCGATGCAGGATGCTAGCTGCTGGCAGAGATGAAGCTTGAGCACGCTGGCACTAATACTGGCTAATGCCCAATCACTCACACAAACGTATTATCAGAGGGAAGGGGTTTCATAATAAGTCAGTCACCAGTCCAAGCATCCATCACTATACACGCAGCAGCAGTATGAAAAATACTAGCGCATGGCGGAACAGTCATGCGCACTTTTTATAGTGACCGGGACCTTCCGGAAATCTCCAGAGCCCTGAGCTGAACCAATGGAATCAGGAGCAGGACCTGAGCACCTGACTCCTGAACTCCAATGGGAGTACATTCCAGGAGCATGCTCTGAAGCTGGCTGAAAGGACTTAGCCTCTGGAGACAAATGTGAGGATCTGGATCTCTGCATAAGTATGGCAGGACACAGATTCCTAACATTACCCCCCCTCCTAAGGCCCCCTCCTCCCCGAGCCCTCCGGAATACCTTGTGCCCTACGGTGGCATAGGGCTCAAACTCGTCTGAGGGCGAGCTTGGTGTCCAGGTAGGGGTTATAGTAACCCGAGACACCTGGAAGGCATCAGAGGAACCGAGGTCACCAGATTTCAAGAGGGACACTTGGGAGATAGTAGGAGCGGGAGTGACAGAGGCACGCTGCCGTGTGTCGGCAGATGTCACCACCCTCTGTCTAGGAGGGTTAGACTGAGCACATAAGGTGCAAGCCTGAATAAATTTTTTTATGTCCCGAACTCTATGGGGCCACCAATACACATCAGCCAACAGTTTTGAGATCTGCATATAGCCCTGATGGTGGTGCGTGTTAGGCGCATGCGCCCAGGTGAGCACCTGAGCCCTGAGATGAGGAGGGACAAAGGTCTCGACAGCCGGTTCAGACTCCAACCTTTGTGGGGAGCTGGCTTCCGGAGAAACCGCACAGACATGGTGACAACCGCAGATGGATTCCTGGTCAGAGTCTGTATTAAAGTTGGTGCGAGACACCTCCATGGGCTCAGGAGGTAGAACCTCCAGCTCGTCTAACTCAAGGGGTACAAAAAATTTGGAAGCCGAAACGGATTTGTGCTTGGAGTGAGCCCGCTCCATACCGCGTTCCGAAAAACGGAGATCGATACGTGAGGAGACTCAGATTAGCTCTTCCAAGCTAGTGGGAATCTCTCTAGTAGAGAGAGCATCCTTCATATGCTCCGCTAGACCTCGCCAAAAAACGGGGATTAGGGCCTTGTCGGACCATTCCAACTCAGACGCCAGTGTCCGAAAATGGACGGCATACTGGCTAACCGAGAGTGACCCCTGAGTAAGGGCGAGTAACTGCAGGGACGTATCATGCGTGACCCGAGGACCGAGAAAAACTTGCCTGATGGCAGTAAGCAAGTTAGCCGGGGACCGAATCTCGGGGTCACCAAGCTCCCACAGAGGCGTAACCCATTCCAGCGCCTTGCAAGACAGTAGGGAGATAACAAAAGCCACCTTAGCCCGCTCCGTAGGGAATTGCGCAGTCAGCAGCTCCAGGTGTATCGAGCACTGGCTGATAAAACCCCTACAGTAGGCGCCATCCCCAGCATATTTATCGGGCAACGGGAGGCGCGTAACTGTCGGTGCAAGGGCGGACATGGACATACGTCCTACCGCATCTGTGAGTGCCTGTACGGCAGCATCTGTAGCCTGCGCAGCTGCGAGAGACCTCTCCAGGGTAGCAAGACGAGCCTCGAGCTGACGCACAAGCTGTAACAGCTGCTGCTGATCTGCCATCTCTAGCCAGACCCTGGCGCTAGTATTGTGTTAGGGACGGCGGAACACGCTAAATAAAAATATAAATAAAGCGTGTTCGCCGCCCGGGGTCCACCGTGTGGCAGGTGTAAAAACCGATGCTAGAGGGGCAGATCACAAGGGCGGTAATGTGCACAGGGTTTTAACTGCACCCAGTGCACTAAAGCAAGCTCTGTTAGAGACACAGAGCTGCAAGCTTTAAAGCATGCAAAACCACTGAGTCTGTTCTAGGTCACAGACTCCAGCGGAGCAGACACGGTATTTAAAAGTCACAGGAGTAGCCTTAGACGTCAGGACTTTCCATCTAGACCTACCGTAAACTGAAAAGCGGAACGTCGCAACTGCGAACGTCCAACAAACTGCAACTGCAGCGCGGCGATAGCTGAGCCGCAGGAAAAGCATGGCTATGCTGCAAGCGCAATGCACGACGCTAGCTGCTGGCAAAGATGAAGCTTGAGCGCGCTGGCGCTAATAGTGGCTGATGCCCAATCACTCACACAAACGTATTATCAGAGGGAAGGGGTTTCATAATGTCAGTCACCAGTCCAAGCATCCGTCACCATACACACAGCAGCAGTATGAAAAATACTAGCGCATGGCGGAACAGCCATGTGCACTTTTTATAGTGACCGGGACCTTCCGGAAATCTCCAGAGCCCTGAGCTGAACCAATGGAATCAGAAGCAGGACCTGAGCAACTGACTCCTGAACTCCAATGGGAGCATGCACAGAAGCTGGCTGAAAGGACTTAGCCTCTGGAGACAAATGTGAGGATCTGGATCTCTGCATACGTATGGCAGGACACAGATTCCTAACAAGGGGTCTGCAATCCGCTAGCTACCAACATCTCCTGTTTTCTGGACTTAGCTTGCATTTTTGTTTTTTCCTCCTCCGGTGACTCATTCATAACACCTGGCCCAATCTGAGTATGCACAATTAATAACCACTCTTTGTTTTCTATCACTAAGCCAGCTACCTACCCATCTACACACATTTTCCCCTAGCCCAAGCTTTCTCATCTTACTTACCAATCTTTTATGTGGGACAGTGTCAAATGCTTTAGTGAAGTCGAGAGAAATGACATCCAATGATTCTCCTGGGTCCATTTGAGAGCTTACATCCTCATAGAAGCTGATCAGGTTAGTCTGACAGGAGCGATCCTTCATAAATCCATGCTGATATGGAGTTAAACATTTATTAACATTGAGATATTCCATAACGGTATCCCTTAGAAACCCTTCAAAAATTTTACCCACAACAGATGTTAAGCTTACCGGCCTATAGTTTCCAGGTTCCCTTTTACACCCCTTTTTGAATATTGGTACCACATTTGCTTGCCGCCAATCAAAAGGAACAGACCCTGTTTCTATAGAGTCTTTAAATATAAGGAATAGAGGCCTGTCTATCACATTGCTTAACTCCCATAATACCCGAGGGTGAATGTCATCAGGGCAAAAAAACTCAAACAGGGGAGAAACCTTTTTCCTGTTCTTAATGTGGGAAATGTTTTCTACTGAAATCAACTCTTAACCCCTTCACCCCCAAGGGTGGTTTGCACGTTTATGACCGGGCCAATTTTTACAATTCTGACCACTGTCCCTTTATGAGGTCATAACTCTGGAACGCTTCTATGGATCCTGGTGATTCTGACACTGTTTTCTCGTGACATATTGTACTTCATGTTAGTGGTAAAATTTCATTCAAATAACTTGCGTTTATTTGTGAAAAAAACGGAAATTTGGCAAAAATTTTGAAAATTTCGCAATTTTCCAACTTTGAATTTTTATGCCCTTCAATCACAGAGATACGGCACACAAAAAACTTGATAACTAACATTTCCCACATGTTTACTTTACATCAGCACAATTTTGGAACCAAAATTTTTTTTTGTTAGGAAGTTATAAGGGTTAAAAGTTGACCAGCGATTTCTCATTTTTACAACACCATTTTATTTTTAGGACCACATCACATTTGAAGCCACTTTGAGGGGTCTATAGGATAGAAAATACCCAAAAGTGACACCATTCTAAAAACTGCACCCCTTAAGGTGCTCAAAACCACATTCAAGAAGTTTATTAACCCTTTAGGTGCGTCACAGGAATTTTTTTGAATATTTAAAAAAAAATGAACATCTAACTTTTTTTCACAAAAAAAATACTTCAGGTTCAATTTTTTTTATTTTACCAAGGGTAACAGGAGAAATTGGACTGCAAAAGTTATTGTGCAATTTGTCCTGAGTACGCTGATACCTGATTTGTGGTGGGGAACGACTGTTTCGGCACATGACAGAGCTCAGAATGGAAGGAGCGCCGTTTGACTTTTTCAATGCAAAATTGGCTGGAATTCAGATCGGACGCCATGTAACATAGTAACATAGTTATTAAGGTTGAAGGGAGACTTTAAGTCCATCTAGTTCAACCCATATCCTATCCTAACTTGCCCTAACATGTTGATCCAGAGGAAGGCAAAAAAAACCCATGTGGCAACAGTAAGCTTCACATTGGGGAAAAAAATTCCTTCCCGACTCCACATACGGCAATCAGACTAGCTCCCTGGATCAACGCAATATTAAGGAGACTAGTGTATATACCCTGTAATATTATACTTTTCATAGTATGTCACGTTTGGAGAGTCCCTGATGTACCTAAACAGTGGAAACCCCCTACAAGTGACCCCATTTTGGAAACTAGACCCCCCAAGGAACTTATCTAGATATGTGGTGAGAACTTTGAACCCACAAGGGCTTTACAGAAGTTTATAACGTACAACGGTACAATTAAAAAATCATATTTTTTCCACAAAAATTATCTTTTCACCCCAATTTTTATTTTCCCAAGGGTAACAGGACCCTAAAAGTTATTGTGCAATTTGTCTTGAGTATGCTGATACCCCACATGTGGGGGTAAACCACTATTTGGGCGCATGGCAGAGCTCGGAAGGCAAGCAGCGCCATTTGACGTTTTTGGCTGGAATTGAGATCGGAGACCATGTTGCGATTGGAAAACCCCTGATGTACCTAAACAGTGGAAACCCCCCACAAATGACACCATTTTGGAAACTAGACCCCCTAAGGAACTTATCTAGATGTGTGGTGAGAACTTTGAACCCCTAAGGGCTTCACAGAAGTTTATAACATAAAGCCGTACAATTAAAAAATCATATTTTTTCCACAAAAATGATCTTTTCACCCTCAATTCTTATTTTTCCAAGGGTAACAGCACCCTAAAAGTTATTGTGCAATTTGTCCTGAGTATGCTGATACCCCACATGTGGGGGTAAACCACTATTTGGGCGCATGGCAGAGTTCGGAAGGGAAGCAGCGCCATTTGACGTTTTTGGCTGGAATTGAGATCGGAGACCATGTTGCGATTGGAAAACCCCTGATGTACCTAAACAGTGGAAACCCCCCACAAATGACACCATTTTGGAAACTAGACCCCCCAAGGAACTTATCTAGATGTGTGGTGAGCACTTTGAACCCCCCAGTGCTTCACAGAAGTTTATAACGCCCGGGCGTGAAAATAAAAAATTCGTATTTTTTCCACAAACATGATCTTTTAGTCACCATTTTTTTATTTTCCCAAGGGTAACAGGAGAAATTGGACCCCAAAAGTTGTTGTCCACTTTGTCCTGAGTATGCTGATACCCCATATGTGGGAGAAAACTACTGTATGGGAACACGTCGGGAATCGGAAGTGAAGTAGTGACGTTTTGGAATGCAGACATTGATGGAATGGTCTGCGGGTGTCATGTTGCCTTTGGAGAGCCCCTAATGTACCTAAACAGTGGAAACCCCCCACAAATGACCCCATTTTGAAAACTAGACCCCCTAAGGAACTTATCTAGATGTGAGGTGAGCACTTTGAACCCCCCAGTGCTTCACAGAAGTTTATAACGCCCGGGCGTGAAAATAAAAAATTCGTATTTTCTCCACAAACATGATCTTTTAGTCACCATTTTTTTATTTTCCCAAGGGTAACAGGAGAAATTGGACCCCAAAAGTTGTTGTCCAATTTGTCCTGAGTATGCTGATACCCCATATGTGGGAGAAAACTACTGTATGGGAACACGTCGGGGATCGGAAGTGAAGTAGTGACGTTTTGGAATGCAGACATTGATGGAATGGTCTGCGGGTGTCATGTTGCCTTTGGAGAGCCCCTAATGTACCTAAACAGTGGAAACCCCCCACAAATGACCCCATTTTGAAAACTAGACCCCCTAAGGAACTTATCTAGATGTGAGGTGAGCACTTTGAACCCCCCAGTGCTTCACAGAAGTTTATAACGCCCGGGCGTGAAAATAAAAAATTCGTATTTTCTCCACAAACATGATCTTTTAGTCACCATTTTTTTATTTTCCCAAGGGTAACAGGAGAAATTGAACCCCAAAAGTTGTTGTCCAATTTATCCTGAGTAAGCTGACACCCCATATGTGGGAGAAAACTACTGTATGGACACACGTCAGGGCTCTGAAGGGAAGTAGTGACGTTTTGGAATGCAGACATTGATGGAATGGTCTGCGGGTGTCATGTTGCCTTTGGAAAGCCCCTAATGTACCTAAACAGTGGAAACCCCCCACAAATGACCCCATTTTGAAAACTAGACCCCCTAAGGAACTTATCTAGATGTGAGGTGAGGACTTTGAACCCCCAAGGGCTTCACAGAAGTTTATAATGCCAGGGCATGAAAATAAAAAAATTGTATTTTTTCCACAAACATGATCAATTAGTCCCCAATTTTTTTATTTTCCCAAGGGTAACAGGAGAAATTGAACCCCAAAAGTTGTTGTCCAATTTGTCCTGAGTACGCTGACACCCCAACTGGGGGAGAAAACTACTGTATGGACACACGTCAGGGCTCGGAAGGGAAGTAGTGATGTTTTGGAATGCAGACTTTGATGGAATGGTCTGCGGGTGTCATGTTGCCTTTGGAGAGCCCCTGATGTACCTAAACAGTGGAAACACCCACAAATGACCCCATTTTGGAAACGAGAACCCCTAAGGAACTTATCTAGATGTGTGGAGAGCACTTTGAACCCCCAAGGGCTTCACAGAAGTTTATAATGCCCGGGCATGAAAATAAAAAAATCGTATTTTTTCCACAAACATGATCAATTAGTCCCCAATTTTTTCATTTTCCCAAGGGTAACAGTAGAAATTGGACCGCAAAAGTTGTTGTCCAATTTGTCCTGAGTACGCTGACACCCCATATGTGGGAGAAAACTACTGTATGGACACACGTCGGGGCTCGGAAGGGAAGCAGTGCCATTTTGGAATGCAGACTTTGATGGAATGGTCTGCGGGAGTCATGTGCGTTTGGAGAGCCCCTGATGTACCTAAACTATTGAAACTCCCAACAGGTGACCCCATTTTGGACACTAGACCCCCCCACGGAACTTATCTAGATGTGTGGTGAGCACTTTGAACCCCCAAGTGCTTCACAGAAGTTTATAACGCTCGGACGTGAAAATAAAAAAAATCATTTTTTTCCACAAAAATGATATTTTTGCCCCCAATTTTTTATTTTCCTAAGGGTAACAGGAGAAATTGGACCCCAAAAATTGTTTTGCAATTTGTCCTGAGTAGGCTGATACCCTACATGTGGGGGTCAAACACTGTTTGGGCGCATGGCAGAGCTTGGGAGGGAAGGAGCACCATATGACTTTTTCAACTCAGAATTGGCTGGAATTGAGATCAGACGCAATGTTGCATTTGGAGAGCCCCTGATGTGCCCAAACAGTGGAAACCCCCAATTATAACTCCAACCCGAACCCCAACACACCCCTAACCCTAATCTCAGCCCTAACCCTAGCCCTAACCCTAGCCCTAACCCTAGCCCTAACCCTATCCCTAACCCTAACCCTAGCCCTAACCCTAGCCCTAATGGAAAAATGGAAATAAATACATTTTTTAAATTTTATTATTTTTCCCTAACTAAGGGGGTGATAACGGGTGGTTTGATTTACTATTTATGGCGGTTTTTATTTTTGGCAGCTGTCGCACGCTAAAAGACGCTTTTTATTGTAAAAATAGTTTTTGCATCACCACATATTGAGAGCTATAATTTTTCCGTATTTTGACCCACCGAGTCATGTGAGATCTTATTTTTTGCGGGACGAGTTGATGTTTTTATTGGTACCATTTTCGGGCACGTGACATTTTTTGATCGCTTTTTAATCCGATTATTGGGACGCAGAATGAACAAAAACCAGCGTTTCATGAATTTCTTTTGGGGGAGTGCGTTTACACCGTTCCGCGTGCGGTAAAATTGATAAAGCGGTTTTATTCTTCGGGTCAGTACGGTTACAGCGATACCTCATTTAGGTCGTTTTTTTATGTTTTGTCGGTTTTATGCAATGAAAACTATTTTATATAAAATATAATTATTTTTGCATCACTTTATTCTGCGAGCTATAACTTTTTTATTTTTTTGCTGATGATGCTGTGTTTGGCTCGTTTTTTGCGGGACAAGATGACGTTTTCAGCGGTACCATGGATATTTATATGCGTCTTTTTGATCGCGCGTTATTGCACTTTTTGTTTGGCGGTATGATAATAAATCATTATTTTTTGCTTCGTTTTTATTTTTATTTTTTAAGGGGTTCACTAAAGGGGTTAACTAATGGGACAGTTTTATAGGGTGGGTCGTTACGGACGTGGTGATACCTAATATGTGTACTTTTATTGTTTTGGGTTTTTTTTATTTTCAAAAAATGAATTTATTGGGGAATATTTTTTTTTTTTTTTACTAATTTATTTGGCGATTTTTTTTAAATTATTTTTACACTTTTTTTTAATTTTTTTTTTACTTTATTACATAGTCCCAGGTGGGACATCACTGTCCTGTGACAGATCGCTGATCTGTCACATCACAGATCATTGTGACAGATCAGCAATCTGTCACAGGCAGTGCACAAGGCTTCCTCATGCCTGCGCTTTGCAGGCACTGAGGAAGCCAGCTTCCTCCAGGCCCCCGAAGGCCCCCGTCGCCATCTTGGATCCGGGGGCCTGGAGGAAAGGAGTCCCCCGCAGCAGCGCTGCACATTGCGCTGCCATGGGGGGCTCAGGGAAGCATGGAGGGAGCCCCCTCCCTGCCGATGCTTCCCTTTAACTCCCGGTACACCGCGATCATGTTTGATCGCGGTATGCAAGGGGTTAACGAGTCGGGGGCGGTCCGTGACCGCCCCTGACACATAGTGCCGGGTGTCAGCTGTGATAATCAGCTGACACCCGGCCGCGATCAGCGGCGCTCACCATGTGGGCGCCGCTGATCGCGCTAGACGTACTATCCCGTCCATGGGCATAGGGTCCCGGGTCCCATGGACGGGATAGTACGTCTGATGTCAGGAAGGGGTTAATAAACATCAGCGAAGTCATACGGGGAGAAGCTTTTTTCATGTTCAAAATGTTGGAAATATTTTACCTCAAAATTGTATCTTCTTAAAGGTGTTGGCCACTACTAGGACAACAGAAAAATAAGGAAAAGGTAGCGCTGAGCTTGTTAAACACACAGGGACACAGCGGCACACGTACGGTAGCTGAACACAGGAGTAGTTAAAGTTGCACTACAACCAAATGGACTTACCGTGAATGAGCGTGTGCACGGCGTCGCAACTGCGAACGCCACAGAAGTCTGCAACCGTAATAACACAAGCGCGATGCAGGACGCTTTGCTGCTGAGATGGCTGAAGCTTGAGCGTGCTGGCGCTAGCGCTGCTACTGGCTGACCCAATCACTCACATACTCGTAATAACCGAGGGAAGGGGTTTCATAATAAGTCATACACCAGACCAAGCATCCATCAACAAACATACAGCAGCAAGTATAGAAAATACTAGCGCATGGCATAGCGGCCATGCGCACTTTTTATAGCGTACGGGACCTGCCGGAAATCTCCAGAGCCCCGAGCATAACCAATCAAATCAGGAGCAGGACCTGAGCACCTGACTCCTGAACTCCAGTGAGAGCTCGTCCCGTGAGCATGCTCAGTAGCAGGGAAAAAGGACTTAGCCTCTGGAGACAAATGTGAGAATCTGGGTTGCTGCATAAGCATAGAATTGTTGTGGATTTACTTTTGATTTGGGTAGATTTACCCCTGTGCATACTGTGGCCTGTCCTAATTAGACAGAGTCTTATTGAGCGCTCAAAGAAGGAAAGATGCCAGACGTGGTTGGCAGCAATACCTCCCAGCAAAACTCTGGAAGTTTATTCAATATACTTGGTTTTATCAGTTGTACAGAAAGGCTTTACTTCTTAGCTAATTGGTCAGTTTTAATGCATAAACATATATGGGTGTCGACCTAAGGTGACTTAAGCATCAGATGATATACTGCTCTTTGTCTTACAATGTCAGCAATGTTCTGATATCGGCTGGCACATCTGGCCTAAACTTCCTCTTTCTATGTCTGGGACAAATATCACAAGACAATGCTATCATAAGATACCATCTGCTCCCCAGACTCTCTCATGGGGGGGGCAGTAGGTCATTTCCACCAACTAGTTACAAGGTTCAAACTGTGAATATGCATCTGTGTATATATGAGTATATAAGAATACATGAGTATATAGCAGTATATGGAGTATATAGCCTATAGCAGGCAAGTGAGATCTATATGAAATACATATATATTTCCATAACAGAATGACCCAGATTCCTAACACCCCTTGTCATTCCTCATGTTTGGCCATGTTAAAAAGCACTCATTGTACGAGAATGATCAGTAGTAAATATATTGAACAGCCATGTCAGACTGAGCTGCCATCTTAGAAAAACTTTCGCTAACTAACTTTGCAGCTAATGAGATGACCTTATGGGAGCTCTAGCCAGAATGGCGACATAAATGACATCAGAGCCATTAGCAGGTATGGTTGGCATACACAAGGGTTAATAGGAGTAGCTGCAGGGCATTGTGAGAGTAAATAATGGTGTCACATGGTAGTAAGTAGTGTCTGTGATGAGGACAATACAGTAGTCAATATGTGAAGAGTTATGTGAGTAATGACATTAGATAAAAGGGACATGGAGATTTATGGACTGTAATGGAGTTTGGTGAAATACTCCTAAATATTGTCATTTTGTATTATCACTTTCTTTAGTATTCTAGAATACATGTCTTTCCTGCAGTATGAGGTTATCATGTATACACCTTTTGCTGCTATATGTAGTTCGTTTGTCTAACCATATATATAAAAAGCCCAAATGAGGTCCTCCATATATTCAGTAGTAGAAAACAACAACACAGCCTACAAACGTTACTCCCATAAACAACATTTCAGTATGAAATATATCTGTATTTCAACAAAACACATAAAAAATGTAAAAAGAAGAGATTATGCAGAGAAAAATCATCAGGTATGTATATAAAACGTATCTAAATCTGCCCCAAAGTATAGTTTAGAAAAATCCTTTACATATATATATATAATTGTAAGTGGAAAGTCCATATGGAAGAAGTATAACAATTAAAGTGCCTCGCGAAAGTATTCGGCCCCCTGGAACTTTTCAACCTTTTCCCACATATCATGCTTCAAACATAAAGATACCAAATGTTAATTTTTGGTGAAGAATCAACAACAAGTGGGACACAATTGTGAAGTTGAACGAAATTTATTGGTTATTTTAAATATTTGTGGAAATACAAAAACTGGAAAGTGGGGCGTGCAATATTATTATTATTTGGCCCCTTTACTTTCAGTGCAGCAAACTCACTCCAGAAGTTCATTGTGGATCTCAGAGTGATCCAGTGTTGTCTTAAATGACTAATGATGATAAATATAATCCACCTGTGTGTAATCAAGTCTCCGTATAAATGCACCTGCTCTGTGATAGTCTCAGGGTTCTGTTTGAAGCACAGAGAGCATCATGAAGACCAAGGAACACAACAGGCAGGTCCGTGATACTGTTGTGGAGAAGTTTAAAGCCGGATTTGGATACAAAATTATTTCCAAAACTTTAAACATCCCAAGGAGCACTGTGCAAGCGACCATATTGAAATGGAAGGAGTATCATACCACTGCAAATCTACCAAGACTGGGCCATCCCTCTAAACTTTCATCTTAAACGAGGAGAAGACTGATCAGAGTTGCAGCCAAGAGGCCCATGATCACTCTGGATGAACTGCAGAGATCTGCAGCTGAGGTGGGACAGTCTGTCCATAGGACAACAGTCAGTCGTACACTGCGCAAATCTGGCCTCTATGGAAGAGTGGCAAGAAGAAAGTCATTTCTCAAAGATATCCATAAAAAGTGTTGTTTAAAGTTTGCAGCAAGCCACCTGGGAGACACACCAAACATGTGGAAGAAGGTGCTCTGGTCAGATGAAACCAAGATCAAACTTTTTGGCAACACTAACAAACGATATGCTTGGCATAAAGGCAACACAGCTCATCACCCTGAACACCCCATCCCCACTGTCAAACATGGTGGTGGCAGCATCATGATTTGGGCCTGCTTTTCTTCAGCAGGGACAGGGAAGATGGTGAAAATTGATGGGATGATGGATGGAGTCAAATACAAGACCATTCTTGAAGAAAACCTGTTGGGGTCTGCAAAAGACCTGAGACTGGGACAGAGATTTGTCTTCCAACAAGAGAATGATCCCAAACATAAAGCAAAATCTACAATGGAATGGTTCACAAATAAATGTATCCAGGAGTTAGAATGGCCAAGTCACAGTCCAGACCTGAATCCAATCGAGAATCTGTGGAAAGAGCTGAAAACTGCTGTTCACAAACGATCTCCATCCAACCTCACTGAGCTCGAGCTGTTTGCCAAGGAAGAATGGGCAAGAATTTCAGTCTCTCGATGTACAAAACTGATAGACATACCGCAAGCGACTTGCAGCTGTAATCGCAGCAAAAGGGAGCACAAAAAAGTATTAAGTTACAGGGGCCGAATAATATTGCACACCCCACTTTTCAGTTTTTGCATTTCCGCAAAAATTTAAAATAACCAATAAATTTCGTTCAACGTCACAATTGTGTCCCACTTGTTGATTCTTCACCAAAAATTTACATTTGGTATCTTTATGTTTGAAGCACGATATGTGGGAAAAGGTTGAAAAGTTCCAGGGGGCCGAATACTTTTGCAAGGCACTGTATATAGCATATCATCCTATATCGTCACATATCTCAGGTGTAAGGTCTCCGCCGAATTGTAAATAGCAATTCACAATAAACCCAGATACAAAGAATATATAGAACGGGTTTACAATCCACACATGAATAAATATTAAATTGTAGACTCATAAAGTGACAGTGCTCATGGAAACAATCAAAAAATAGTACAAACAATGAATGTAATAAAGCCGATTCCATAGGGCATGTGTGGCATTATGGGCATGACATGGTCACGGCTTCACATAGAGTCTTCATTGCTGGTGCATAAATCCAGAAGCAGCAGAACGGGGCAAACTGCACATTACCCGCGTTTCTCTTGTAGAAACCCCTTTTTGAGGAAGCATTACAAGCGAAACGTGCTTAAAAGAGCGCCTCTGGGTAATGTTCCATCTCTATAGATCGGTCTTGTCTGTGTGTGCCTCTTTGGTATGTGGACATTGTGGGGTTCGCCACGTTCTCCTGCTTCTGGATTTGTGCACTAGCAATGAAGACTCTATGTGAAGCAGTGACCGGGTCACAATACTATTTTGTCTTCACACTCACTCCCTGTGATTGTGGATGTGTCTGGCCTAAGAGACAATCAGCAAGTGGGTTATAAATTAGGTATAAATATAATATATATGATCAAATATATTGTATTTCCCCCTCTTTGTCTCCCATAAGAAGATTCTTGCCGGTAGAATCAGCGCGGATGAGCTCCTACTGTGCTCTCTCCCTGGCCACAATTCCCCATCTTACTTCCATCCTCACCCTTTCCCCCCCAGCCATCTTTTCCCATCTAGATATATATCTACCATCCGACTATAGTGATAAGCTATCTGCAGATTAATGATATACTATATTGGTCTGTGTTTCTGGAGCTTCTGCTCCACTAGATACCATTGATAAGATACATGGTGCCTCACGTCCAGTATTGTGAATAGCATATATTATTATGGGCAGCTGTTCTTTCAGATCGGTAGATTTAACATATGTCAAACTAAAAAGCGGGTCTGTAATATCCCGAAATTTCAAAGGTTCTGGTTACAATCGATAACTTCCTTGACAATTCCTGAACCTGGTGGGAAAATTATATTTCCACCTTATTAAAACCAAGCCAAGTATATATTGAGCCTAATATGAAAAACTTACCCATCAGCATTTTCTCTTGTCTTCTTTTTTCCATAAATTCCTTGATATTCCTGATTTCTAGTTTTTTAACAGGACATTGGGGGCCCATATGTCCTGGAACCCATGTTTCTCTCTGTGCCCTAGTACACTGTGCTTCTGGTCTCCCATTCATACTGCTATTACTGAGCAGAACGAATTCCCAAAATATTGAACTCCGTTCACCTCAATTTCGAAAGTGATGCAGCGTTCGGCTCATTCTGGTGATTTACTGCCCTCTGCACCTGCTCCTCACACTGTGAAGTTTGAGTTTATAATTATTTTCATTATAAACAACTAAAATAAAATCTACATAACATTAACATGGTTAAAATATTTATACATTTAAATTGCCACAAAAATACACATCAGTACATAAGAAATGATTCAAACATTTATTCTGGACCTCATAATTTTGAGCCTGATATCTTACCTCTCTGGTAGCCTGTCCATGACCCTGGTATATTACCTCTCTGATTTCCTGTCCATGACCCTGGCATATTACCTCTCTGGTTTCTTGTCCATGACCTTGGTATATTACCTCTCTGGCTTACTGTCCATGACCTTGGTATATTACCTCTCTGGCTTACTGTCCATGACCCTGGTATATTACCTCTCTGATTTCGTGTCCCTAACCCTGGTATATTAACTCTCTGATTTCGTGTCCATGACCCTGGTATATTACCTCTCTGATTTCCTGTCCATGACTCTGGTATATTACCTTTCTGTTTTCCTGTCCATGACCCTGGTATATTACCTTTCTGGTTTCCTGTCCATGACTCTGGTATATTACCTCTCTGGTTTCCTGTCCATGACCCTCGTATATTACCTCTCTGGTTTTCTGTCCATGACCCTTGTTTATTACGTTTCTGGTTTCCTGTCCATGACCCTTGTATATTACCTCTCTGATTTCCTGTCCATGACTCTGGTATATTACCTTTCTGTTTTCCTGTCCATGACCCTGGTATATTACCTTTCTGGTTTCCTGTCCATGACCCTGGTATATTACCTCTCTGGATTCCTGTCCATGACCCTGGTACATTACCTCTCTGGTTTTCTGTCCATGAATCTGATATATTACCTCTCTTTTTTCTTGTCCATCACTCTGGTATATTACCTTTCTGTTTTCCTGTCCATGACCCTGGTATATTACCTTTCTGGTTTCCTGTCCATGACCCTGGTATATTACCTCTCTGGTTTCCTGTCCATGACCCTGGTATATTACCTCTCTGGTTTTCTGTCCATGACCCTTGTTTATTACGTTTCTGGTTTCCTGTCCATGACCCTGGTATATTACCTCTCTGATTTCCTGTCCATGACTCTGGTATATTACCTTTCTGTTTTCCTGTCCATGACCCTGGTATATTACCTTTCTGGTTTCCTGTCCATGACCCTGGTATATTACCTCTCTGGTTTTCTGTCCATGACCCTGGTACATTATCTCTCTGGTTTTCTGTCCATGACTCTGGTATATTACCTCTCTGGTTTCTTGTCCATGACCCTGGTATATTACCTTTCTGGTTTCCTGTCCATGACCCTAGTATATTATCTCTCTGGTTTTCTGTCCATGATCCTGGTATCTTACCTCTCTGGCTTCTTGTCCATGACCCTGGTTTCCTGTCCATGATCCTGGTATCTTACCTCTCTGGTTTCTTGTCCATGATCCTGGTATCTTACCTCTGGTTTCCTGTCCATGACCCTAGTATATTACCTCTCTGGTTTCCTGTCCATGACCATGGTATCTTACCTCTCTGGTTTCCTGTCCATAACCGTGGTATATTACCTTTCTGGTATCCTGTCCATGATCCTGGTATCTTACCTCTCTGGTTTCCTGTCCATGACCCTGGTATATTTCCTTTCTGGTTTCCTGTCCATGACCCTGGTATCTTACCTCTCTGGTTTCCTGTCCATAACCCTGGTATATTTCCTCTCTGTTTTCCTGTCCATGACCATGGTATCTTACCTCTCTAGTTTCCTGTCCATAACTCTGGAATATTACCTTTCTGGTCTCCTGTCCATGATCCTGGTATCTTACCTTTCTGGTTTCCTGTCCATGACCCTGATATATTACCTTTCTAGTATCCTGTTCATGACCCAGGTACATTACTTCTCTGGTTTCCTGTCCATGACCCTAGAATATTACCTTTCTGGTTTCCTATCCTTGACCCTTGTATATTACCTCTCTGGTTTCCTGTCCATGACCCTGGTATATTACTTTTCTGGTGTGCTGTCCATGATCCTGTTATATTACCTCTCTGGTCTCCTGTTCATGTCCCTGGTATGTTACCTCTCTGGTTTCCTGTCCATGACCCTGTTATATTACCTCTCTAGTTTCCTGTCCACGGCCCTGGTATATTACCTATCTGGCGTCCTGTTCATGACCCTGGTATATTACCTCTCTGGTTTCTTGTTCATGACCCTGGTATCTTACCTCTCTAGTTTCCTGTCCACGGCCCTGGTATATTACCTATCTGGCTTCCTGTTCATGACCCTGGTATATTACCTCTCTGGTTTCTTGTTCATGACCCTGGTATATTACCTTTCTTGTTTCCTGTCCATGATCCTGATATCTTACCTCTCCGGTTTCCTGTCCATGATCCTGATATCTTACCTTTCCAGTTTCCTGTCCATGATCCTGATATCTTACCTCTCTGGATTCCTGTCCATGATCTTGGTATATTACCTCTCTAGTTTCCTGTCCATGACCCTGGCATATTACCTCTCTGGTTTCCTGTCCATGATCCTGGTATATTACCTCTCTGCTTTCCTGTTCATGACCCTGGTATAGTACCTCTCTGGTTTCCTGTCCATGACCCTGGTATATTACCTCTCTGGTTTCCTGTCCACGACCCTGGTATATTACCTCTCTGGTTTCCTGTTCATGCTGTTGTGAGCAGAGTGAAATGTGAGACATTATTGAATTGAGTTGATCTTACTCTTTGAGCTCGGCACTAAGGGGAATTCCTTCCCAGAGCTTCCATCTGATGTGGCGATCGGCTCCTTCTTTTTCTCCGTTCTCGGTGCTTGCTCTTCTGGCAGTGAAGTAGGAGCTCACTATGCTTTTTATTCAAATAGGTATTTTTACTGAATTTTGTTAAATGTTAACTAAAATGAACAGGGATATAAATATTTATAAATGCGCTAAAACACATATCAGGAACTTCCGGTGTGACAAGAGCTCCGTAAACCAGCCTCTGCCAGTGTGATTCCTGGGACCTATTCAACCTTGCGACTGGCTAATTGTCTGTCAGTGAGACTCTCCAGACATCTCCATCGGCGTATGGAGAGATTTCTTAACAGAAGCGGGTCCCGGAAAAGTTTTAATCCCCACACACCACTAGAGGCGTGCAACAAGATGGCGCCGGATGCACCAAAAGCAAAGAAATCTAGTAAGTCCCCGGGCACAGCACCGCATACGATACAGACGGGGGAGGAAGAGGGGGAACTACCAGCAGGACTTAATATACCATATAAAGCTCTGGCTGCAGAGGTGGCTAAAATATTGGCACCAGACATAAAAAAGTCTCGAACAAACAGTTTCTGCATCATTGCAGCAGCCGCAGGCTTCCATCACCCAGCACTCTGAAGGCTTGATATAGCTGAGCACAGATTGAGTGCAGCAGAGGATGAACTTCAGAATATACAACTAAAGCTGAGAAAAGCCACAAAATTGAGCCTGCAATTGTCTGAAAAAGTAAATGATCTAGAAAACAGATCGAGGAGAAACAATCTAAGGATAATACGTCTCCCAGAATCTATCCCCCCTACTCATTTAATGAAGATTTGTATGGAGGAACTTCCCAGATCATTGGGGATAGAAAACAGTATGAAAGTAGAAAGAGCCCCCAGAGTGGGTCCACCTCTGCCGCAGCAGCACAATTCTCCCTCTCCTTCTAGTAGACCGAGGCCGGTAATTGTGAAATATCTGGACTTTGTGGATAAATCTGCCCTTCTAAAACATGACAGAAAAAAGTCGACTCAAATCAATATTAGAGGGCTACAAAGGTTTATTATTCAACGATTATTCCGTAGAAGTCACAAAGAAAAGGAGAGCATTTAGTGATCTGTGTACTGAACTGGTGGGAAAAAAGGTCAGATTCGCGCTGCAATTTCCTGCTACTCTGAAGATATTTCCCCCAGAAGGAGGTAGAGGATGCTTTAATGCACCGGACATGGCCAGAGAATATATAAAGAAGTTGCTTCAGAATAATGGCGGATGAGTCCCTGGATGAGACCCAGATGGAGAGAGACTATAACAATCTGTCGTATTAAGAGGTGATGGCAAAATCTGTTAGAAGATGGCACATTTTTTCTTTTTTTTCTCCTAAGGCATGCATTGCAAAATAATAAATTGTATGATATGTTTGATTTTGGGGGTTAAAATGGAGGAGATGGAGGCTGAGTTCTAAAGGAGGGGGGAAAGTCTAGCTTTGGTGAAAGGCTGGGTTTACAGAGTGCCCACAGATACATGTGCGAATAAAGTGAGGTCAAAAAAAGACTTAATACTCTTTAGGTTTTAAACTGTTTAATTCAACAGACTGTTTCGTTCAAAAATATTTAATTTCTTTTTATACATTTAATATGAAAGTAGTAACATGGAATGTCAAAGGGCTTCAATCCCCACATAAAAGAACGATGGTTTTCAGACACCTTAAGAAACTTAAAGTAGACATTGCGATGCTACAAGAAACGCACATAAAAGAGCAAGATTTCTGCAGGATGGATATAATGTGGGTGGGTTCTGTTTTGGGATCTCCGTCGGTGAATAGGATAGCAGGTGTACTTATTTTAATAAGCAAACAGGCGAAGTGTAAAGTAATATCTTGGGATTCAGATAAATATGGAAGGAAGATAAGAGTATTATTAGGCACCCCGGTGGGCAGGGTTAGATTATATAACATATATGCTCCAAATGGGAACAATAAAGCTTTTTTTAGAGAGCTGGAAACTCAAATATTGGATGACGAGGAGGAAAAGATAATCATTGGTGGTGATTATAACACAGTTGTGAGTAACATTGAAGATAGATCTAGAGTGAAACAGACAGACAGTAGTAGATCAAGTGACAGAGTGGTGGCACCATTCCTAGCACGGGGTTGATAAATATCTGGCGTACATCTCATCCAATAGATCGAGAATTTACTCATTTTTCACAGGTTCACAACTTTTGGTCTAGAATAGATTATTTTCTGATCTCTCAAGACTTGGTGAATAGGCTGAATGATATTAACATTCTAGATCTAATTATTTTGGATAGAGTTGAGCGACTTTGGTCAGATCGGGTTTCGTGAAACCCGAATGAAACAAAATTTGTCGGAAAAAGTCGGAGTTTCGTCCGAAACATTCATTCACTCAATGCCGACTTTTATTCCCCATTGACTTGCATTGAGGTCGGGTTTCGGACGAAACTCCGACTTTTTTTGCCCTAGTCGGACCAGTTTCTTCTGACTCAAATTTTGTTTCATTCGGGTTTCACGAAACCCGATCCGACCAAAGTCGTTCAACTCTAATTTCGGATCATACCCCGGTCTCGTTATCCTTGCAGGACACTTTCCCAAAAGGCTCTGATATCTTATGGAGATTTCCGACGTTCTTGGCACAAGATGAAAATGTTCAAAAAATCATAAAAAATTGGTGGTTAGAGTTTGACTTAGATAATAGAGAACATAGGGGTTCAGTGCATTTATACTGGGATACAGCAAAGGCTGTTGTGAGGGGGAGAATAATTGGAGATATAAATTCTTTATAAAAGAAAACAAGGATAGCCGATAATGAAGCAAGTCAGAAAACTAGAGTAAGTTACACAGAATATATCAATAATCCGCCAGTTTCCAATAGAGATAGAAGGTTACAATCCAAATCAGAATTTGACCTTTGGTTGGAAAGGTCATAAAAATTAAAGGGGCAAAGAAAATTGGCAGAATTCTTTAAATTTGGGAATAAGGCCGGATCTCTTATGGCAAAAATGGCTAGAGGTAAAAGGCTCATCCCTTATATAATCTAAGAGACTCTGAGGGTATTATACAGGGTGACCCCAAAAAATAACTAAAATTCTTAGCAATTTCTATTCACCCTTATACAAAGAAGGAGACGTGAATATGGCGGAGGGGACTCGCTTTCTTGACTCCTTACAATTGCCTCAGCTTAATGAAACAGACAGAGAGAAGATAAACGGATTAATAAAGAGAGAAGAACTAGTCAAAACGATGACACATGTGAAGAGTAATAAGGCCCCGGCCCGGATGGACTTCCAGGGGAATTCTATAAATTGCTTAAGGATGATATAACTAATACTCTTGTCAAAGTTTTTAATTTCACGTTACAAAACAAAATTTTGCTACACTCAGGAAACGTGGCTTATATTAAAGTTCTCCACAAACAAGGAAAAGATGAGAAAGAGTGTTAGGCGTCGAGTTTCTCCCACTGCACAGGGGGAATCTCAAGCCATGTCCTCTGCGGTCTCCCATTCCTCTGTGGCTGCAGAGATTCCTGCTCAGCAGAGGCGTTGGTCCAGACGTCTTGCCCAGGATAATGCTAGGCATCTGGTTGCTCCTTTAGGCTCTGCTGCAACACCATGCTTGAGTCAGCAGCAAGCAGACGCTCCAGGGACTATGTCCTGTATTTTGCCTACTGAGCATGCCCGTGGGACGACATCTCATTGGAGGTCGGAGGTAACAAGCGCAGGTCCGTTCCTGCTCTGATTGCTCCACTACTGGGCAGGTCCCGGAAGGACCCCGCTATAAAAGAGTCACATGGCCGCTCGACCATGCACTAGTATAGACTCTTATGCTTAAGGTGTGTATGATGATGGATGCATGTATCTGGTGACTGACTCATTGGAAACCCCTACCCTTGGTTGTGCCTGTTGTTAGGGTCTAGTGGTTAGAGTCAGCGCCTGTCAGTGGCTAGGCTTTAGGCCACAGTGCTCCTGGTCAGCATATCACATAGCGCCATATTGTGCCATCCAGCGCAAGACACAAAAGTACCCCATCTACTGTGGCGCCGAGTGCTGGTGAGTCTAAAGGGACTCCGACCCTGTGTCTTGGGGCAGAGTCCTGTGACTTTACACCAGTGCTCACTTCGCCGAGCTCTGTGAGCTTAACGTGCTTCGGCACTTATATTCGGCGGTAGTGCGGCTCTGTGAGGCAACAGAGTCTGCCTTGTACACACTGGGTGACGTTAACCCGCGTGTGTTCGCTTATTATACCGCCATATAGTATCTGCCATTACTTAGCTGCAGTATTCCATCTCTGCACAGTGGACCCCAGGCTGCGGACGCACCTCAATATCATTTTGTTATTTGGTGCGTTCCACCAGCCTAACAAAGAGCCAGGGTCATATAGACCGATTTTGCTGATAAACCAGGATATAAAAATTCTGTCAAAAATATTGGCAGATAGACTTGCTGAATTATTCCCAGACTTGATCGGCTCACATCAAGTAGGTTTCATAAAAAACGGGCAGCGGTATTTAATATTAGAACAGTATTAGCGGTCCAAGATCGTCTGTATCGGGAAGGGAAAGGGATGGAAAATTCCGCTCTCTTGGCACTAGATGCTGAGAAAGCTTTTGATAACATACAATGGGGATGGTTATGTAATGTATTGGATAAGTTTGGAATAACAGGGACTTGTAGAAATTATCTTACTGCTTTGTATACTGCACCGCAGGCCAAGATTTACCCCCCAGGTTTTCTATCTGAGACAATTCATCTGCATAAAGGGAACAAGGCAGGGGCGCCACTATCACCGGTATTGTTCACCTTAGCCATAGAACCTCTTGCCCGATTTTTGATTAATTCAGAGTGTTTTGAAGGCATAAAGATGGGGGATGGAGAAGTTATACATGTTTTGCAGACGATATGCTGTTGTTTATGGCAGACCCGGGGAGACACTTGCAGGGATTACTCGATAAATTGACATATTTTGGCTCATTTTCAGGATACAAAGTAAATGTAAGTAAATGCCAGCCCTTATATCTGACACAAAAATTAGCTGATCCTGGGATAACTGCTGGAGTCTCAGTAGCACAGAAACATATAACCTACTTAGGGGTGAAAATAGGGAGAGATGTGAGATCTCTATATAGATTACATGATTCTAGTTTAGTTGAAAAAATATTGTTAGAATTGGAAAGATGGAGAAATCTAAACCTCTCGTTGTTTGGGAGAATGCACTTGCTAAAAATGGTTAACTTTGTATGACTTTTATACCCAATGCAGACCATTCCATTACTATTAAAGCACTCTGACACGAAAACCTTACAATCGGCCTTCACTAGGTTTATAAAGGCCAAGGATAGCTTACAGTAAACTGGCTTTGAGATAAGATGATGGGGGATTGCAGGTGCCCTTGATTAGAATCTATGATTTGGCAGCTTTGATGAGACACATTAGAGACTGGCTACAGGACACATCAGATTATTCCAATCTAGTGCTGGAGAAGGGACGAGCCGGTCCTTTGTACCTCAGCACAATCTCACATACAGAATGTGCCCATCTACCGAACTCTGTAACAGCGAGCAGTTTGCTCAGAGACACATTGGGGGCATGGAAAGCTATTAGGAAACTGTTCTCTCTCCCTTTCTGTGTCTCCAAATATTTGATGATTTGGAAAGACCTGAACTTTTCACAAGGAACACAGAAACTTTTTAGATAATGGAAGGAAAAAGGAATCTGGGTTCTGGGGGATATCTTACAACCGGCAGAGGGAAGATTATTGAGTTGGTCGGAATTTTCGGGCAAATTTGGAATACAAAATAATCAATATTTACAATTTATACAAATCACCAAACATTACACAAATTTGGTGAAAGGCCTGGGGAAGGTAGAAAGAATAAACAATTTTGATTCCATGATGGGGCAGAGTGCAGACCTGGAATCGCTTTCCAGCATCTATGACTGTATTCGTGTCCAGATTCAGTCACCATGGTGCTCAAAAAGATTTACAACCTGGTATAAATCTATTCCAGATGAAGACTTAGGTAACAAAATACTGATCGGGTGGAAAAAATAAGAAAGGTAATGATTAATGAGCAGTGGAGAGAGATGCATTACAAACTGATACACCAAGCGATAGACGCTTTTAACCCTAGAACGCATACCGGGGGCCTCGCAGACCTGCTAGGTTAATTGTTTTCTATTTTCTGCAAGATTACTTTAGATAGAATTCTGAAACTTTAGGTATTCTTCAGGTATATAGTTGTTAGTAATTTCCAGTTATTCATATATTTTTGTTACAGGCATTTCGGTATAACAACTCTTTTTTGGGAATACCCCACATTCACATACCTGGGGCCTTTTAGGCCTGTACCAGGTTTACATGTGATCCTCAGTCTTTTTGTCTTTACTGTTGCTAGGGAAGACTTTTGTCATGATCTCAGTGCAGGTTTTTGAGCTGCACACCTGGGGTTAATGTCTGGAGCTCGGTGCAGATTTTGACCTGCACACCTGGGGTTAATGATTGTGGCCTCTTTCTGGTTCTGTGAGAGCTTCTTAAACCCCTGGGAAGCTTCAATCCCTGCCAGTTATACTTCTGCCTTTGGCCTAGTGTGCTGACCCCCGTGTGCCTGTATATTGCTATAGCTTGTTTATATGGTTCTGACCCGGTTCTGTTTCCCGTTGTGAGTTTGCCTGTTGATTTTGTACTGCGTTATTATCTCTGTGTATGACTCATTGCCTGTGACCTGACTACTCTCTGCTCGCCCCTCTTGTACCTTTGCAGCTATCTCTGTGTGTGACTCATTGGCTATGTCCTGACTATCCTCTCTGTCTATGCCTCATGGGTAACTTTGTCTCGCAGTTACCCTGCTAGGAGTTCTCTTGCAGCTCCTAGCTCTCTGGAGTTTAGGCCATGCCCCCAGCAGTCACGTGATTCAGGTCCTGCGGCTCTGAAGTGCGCATCTACTGGGCTGCTGCCTGCTCCACAGGTATCTTTGAGCACTGTTCGCTTTACTCAGGAGTCAGGACACGTGTGCTGGCTCAGTGAGCAAGTTCAGTGCGGTGTTCTTGACATTATAACTGGCCTACAATTTTTTTTTCTCTCCTCACTTCTGCAGCATGGACCCAATGTGTGCTTTATCTGAGCAGGTGAAATGCTTGACTCAGTCGCTGCAGATGCTAAGTTTGGAACACCAAGCTCTGGCCCAGTCCCAACGGCGGGTGGAGGACTCAGTTTAGGGGGTGCTTTCCGCAGGCTTCCAGCAGGTGGGGAATAGAGATGTCATTTTGGTCCCACCCGAATCCCCGGTTAAATTGCCAGATACATTTTCTAGTAACAAGGATGATTTCAGGGCATTTAAGGAGGGCTGTAAGCTCTTTTTCTCTTTGAGACCCCCCTCCTCTGGGGATGAGAAACAGAGGGTGTGGGTGGTGATGTCCCTGCTTAGCGGGTCCCCACAAGCCTGGGCATTTTCGCTTTCCTCTTCTGCCCCTGAGAGAATGTCTGTGGATGCGTTTTTTTGAAGCCTTAGGGCTTATTTATGATGAGCCTGATAGAGTGCGGTTGGCTGAGGACAAGGTGATGAGTGTCTGTCAGGGGGAGCACTCGGCCGAATGGTTCTGTACTGAATTCAGACGTTGGGCAGCCGAGATTTCCTGGAGTGATGCCGCCCTTCGGGGGCTGTTCCACAGAGGCCTGTGTGAACGTCTGAAGGATGCTTTGGCACTTCATCCTCTGCCTGACTCCCTGGAGGATGCCATGATCCAAACGGTTCGCATGGATCGCAGGCTGCGGGCTAAAGGCATTATGCAATGAGAAACACCATTTTTCTTCAGTGGAGATGAGACCCGGACTCTTCCTATGGCTATCGAGGTGAGCGCTGTCACCTGTGAGGGAAAGGAAAGAAGATGCCGCCGGGTAAAGCAGTTGTGCTTCTATTGTGGGAAATCTGGACATTGGAAGAAGGACTGCCCCTCCTGTCCGTCATTCTCCAAGATGGCGGGAAACGACTAGGTCTGGGTAGTAGTCGAGGAGGCTACCCAGACCTTCAGGTACAATTTTCCTCATGTGCAAAAATGGTGCTGCAGGTGGAACTTGGTTATGGTCCTGTTCAGACTACTGCTTTTATTGACTGCGGTTCTGCTGTGAACCTGATTGATACCAAGGTTATGACTCTTAATAAGATAGGGACAGTCAGGCTTCACGATCCTGTTAAACTTGTGGCAATTGACTCATCTCCTCTTACCCAGGGCGGTATCTGTTGCAGGTCTGAACTTTTTTCTCTAAAAATGGGTTCCACTCATGTGAAAAAACTAAGTTGTCTTGTGCTAGATAACTTGCCTGCAGGACTGGTACTGGGGATGTCTTGGCTTCAATGCCATAATCCTACCATTGATTAGGTTACAGGGGAAATCACTCAATGGGGATGCAATAATACATGTGGTAACCTGGGATTTCTTGTTAACGCTGTTAAATCCGTGTCTGTGTAGTCTGTCGGTCTGGAAGGTATTCTGGAGTACCTGAAGGATTTCAAAGACGTTTTTTCCAAAAGTGAGGCTGAGGCGCTGCCACCACATAGACCCTACGATTGTGCCATTGATTTAGTACCCGGGAGCCAAGTTACCTAAGGCTCGATTGTTCAATTTGTCTGGGCCTGAGAACCAAGCCATGAAGGAGTACATAGCTGAGAGCCTCCGCAAAGGGCATATCAGGCCTTCTGTGTCACCTGTGGCAGCAGGGTTCTTCTTTGTGAAGAAAAAAGATGGTTGTTTTGCGGCCGTGCCTCGACTTTCGGGAACTGAACAAGATAACGGTTAGGAACTCTTCCCCTCTTCCCCTCATCCCAGACTTATGTAACCAGTTAGCTGGGGCCCAATGGTTCTCCAAGTTAGATCTGCGGGGGGCCTACAATCTGATAAGGGTTCGGGAAGGGGAAAACGGCATTCCTCACATCAGAAGGACTCTTTGAGAACCTGGTAATGCCGTTTGGGTTAACTAATGCACCCGCTATTTTCCAAAATTTCATCAATGTTGTGTTTTCTGATCTGATAGGCCATTTTGTTATTATTTGTTTGGATGACATTTTGGTGTATTCCCCGGACAGTCAATCTCACTTGCAACATCTAAAGACAGTTCTCCAGAGACTCAGGGAGAACCAATTGTTCGCTAAATTGGAAAAATGTTCGTTTTTTGTACAGGAGCTGTCTTTTTTGTGGTTGATTGTGTCCTGTGAGGGGTTTTGTATGGATCCTAAGAAGGTGCTGGAGATCGCTGACTGGGTTCAGCCTCGAGATCTCAAGGCGCTCCAGCGCTTCTTAGGATTTGCGAACTATTACCGGAGATTCATTAAAGGTTTCTCACAAGTGGATAAACCACTCACGGATCTTACCCAGAAGGGTGCTGATGTAAAGAATTGGTCTGTACTCGCTAAGGAATCCTTCTCAGCGATTAAGAAATGTTTCATGTCTGCCCCGTTGTTGGTACAACCTGACCCGTCCAAACTATTCATTGTGGAGGTGGATGCTTCTGAAGTGGGGGTGGGGGCTGTGCTGGTCCAGCCACCCTTACCAATCGCAAACCCTGTGCCTTCTCCAAGAAGTTCTCTTCAGCTGAGAAAAACTATGATGTAGGCAATAGGGAACTTCTTGCAGTCAAGCTGGCGTTTGAGGAATGGAGGCACTTTTTGGAAGGGGCGGCTCACCCTATCACGGTTGTCACGGATCACAAAAATTTGGCATACCTTGAATCTGCTAAGAGGCTTACTCCTAGACAAGCCCGTTGGTCACTTTTTTTTCGCGATTTCAGTTCTCCATTACTTTTCTACCGGGGTCCAAAAATGATAAAGTGGATGCCCTGTCCAGAAGTTTTGATCCAGTGTCTCCCCCTGAGCCGCCGTCCTCCATTCTTCCCCCAGGGGTGGTAGTGGCAGGGGTCTCAACTGAGTTGGAACAAGAAATTCTAAGGGCTCAGGTCCTAGCTCCGGCAACCAGGCCAGGGGATAAACTGTTTGTTCCAGATTCATTGCAGCCTAGACTTCTGCAGGAGTTTCATGAGTCTAGGCTGAGTGCTCATCCAGGTATCACGGCCACTAGAGAGGCAGTAGCCAGGGGTTTTTGGTGGCCTTCATTAAGGTCCGATGTCAAGGAATTTGTTTCTGCTTGTGGCATGTGTGCCCATTCCAAAAGCTCGCATAACCGAACGGCTGGGGAACTCATACCTTTACCGGTTCCTGATAGGCCATGGACTCATCTTTCCATGGATTTTATTACGGGCCTTCCACCTTCCACGGGCAATACCGTGATCTGGGTGGTGGTGGATAGGTTTTCTATAAAGGCCCATTTCATTCCCTTGGCAGCATTACCTTCAGCAGAAACATTGTCAAGGTTGTTTGTGCAGCATGTGGTCCGATTGCATGGGGTACCCCTGAATGTTGTGTCTGACAGAGGTGTGCAGTTTGTGGCCAAATTTTGGAGGTCGTTCTGTATGAAATTGGGCATCTCACTCTCCTACTCGTCGGCATATCACCCGGAGAGTAATGGTCAGACAGAACGCACCAATCAATCCCTGGAACAAATTCTCAGGTGTCTGACCTCCGCCAGACAGGAGGATTGGTGTGATGCGTTATCGTTGGCTGAATTCGCTTTTAACAACCGGGTGAGTCAGTCCATCAACATGTCCCCATTCCTGATTAACTATGGGTTTAATCCGCATTTTGGGGAGTTTTCTCAGGTGGATTTCGGTTGTCCAGGGGCAGAGGGGTCCATTCAACGGTTAAAAAACCTCTGGGCGGAAGTCCGGCGTAATATCTCTCGGGCCCAGGGGAGATACAAATATTTTGCTGACAAAAAGAGAGCCTCGGCAGACATGTTTCAGGTGGGAGAGAAGGTCTGGCTCTCCACACGTAACATCAACTTAAAGGTACCATCAGCAAAGTTGGGACCAAAGTTCATTGGTCTGTACGAGATTATGGAGATAGTCAACCCAGTGGCATATAGGTTGCGTCTCCCCGCCTCCTTAAAAATATCTAATGTGTTCCATAAATCTCTGTTGAAACCCGCAGGATCGGTCAAAGAGAACTCTGAGTCTGTTGTTCCTCCAGTGCTGGTGGAGGGTCAATTGGAGTATGAGGTCGGACATATTGTGGACTCTTGGCGGGGGCGCTGGTCATTGCAGTACCTGGTCCACTGGAATTGATATGGACCAGAGGAGTGCTCATGGGTCCCTGCTCGCTCGGTACATGCAGATCACCTGGTTCGGGCTTTCCATGCCAAGTACCCGGGGAAGCCTGGGGGTCCAGAGGCCCCCCGTTGAGAGGGGGGTACTGTCATGATCCCAGTGCAGGTTTTTGAGCTGCACTCCTGGGGTTAATGTCTGGAGCTCGGTGCAGGTTTTGACCTGCAGACCTGGGGTTAATGATTGTGGCCTCTTTCTGGTTCTGGGAGAGCTTCTTAAACCCCTGGGAAGCTTCAATCCCTGCCAGTTATACTTTTGCCTTTGGCCTAGTGTGCTGACCCCTGTGTGCCTGTTTGTTGCTATAGCTTGTTTATTTGGTTCTGACCCGGTTCTGTTTCCCGATGTGAGTTTGCCTGTTGATTTTGTACTGCGTTATTATCTCTGTGTATGACTCATTGCCTGTGACCTGACTACTCTCTGCTCGCCCCTCTTGTACCTTTGCAGCTATCTCTGTGTGTGACTCATTGGCTACGTCTTGACTAGTGTTGAGCGACTTTTGGTTTTTTAGGGTCGAGTTTCGTTTCATGAAACCCGACTTTTCCAAAAGTCGGGTCGAGCAAAATCGGCCGACTATAGGGAAAAGTCGGGGTCGTGCCGAAACACGAAACCCAATGTAAGTCAATGGAGAATTAAAGTCGGCAGTGAGAGGAGGACAGGAAACACACCAACAGTGCCCATTTGAATGCCAAAAGCATAAATTCTTGTTACTGAAGCTTGTCAACCTTAATTAACCTCATAATGCTAGTTACGCACTGAAAAATGGGGGTTATTTGGCTACAGTTGTGGGGGGGAGGGCTGGCTCCAGGTTTTCATGGGCCCAGGGCCAAAGAGCGCCCCTTTAACACATACCACAACTCATGATGCTCCGATACGGCAGAGAAATAGCAGTATAGTACAATGAAAAATACTTCACTTCTTACATCTCAAGACTGATATCCATTTTAAATTCTCCAATACCTCCAAAAACGGACAGTATATAACTCCATACAGTATTATGGCCAGCGCTTAGTGCGCTATACAGAGTAATGAGGCCCATATATTTCTCTATACGGAATCATTATTCCCATATAATGTTTCAAACCGTATATGATGAGCTCCACATAATGCTACAGTATATGTTGGTCCCAATGGATGAAGCTCCACTGTCTTATTTGCCCAAATAATGCTCTATATATAATGGGCCCCATTTCTACTGCTCTAGTGTATAATGGGCCCTGTAAATGCTGCTCCAGTGTCTGATGTCCACCTTTGGAATGCTCCAGTGTATGGTGGGCCCCATATATCATTCACCAGAGTATAGTGCTCCCAAAAAATTGCTGTCCCAACATTGAAAACAATTACATAAGTCTCCTTGCTAGGGAATCCCTGCACTACTCTGAACTCCTTGTCGTCCCCATCTTCCATCTCACTGCGCTTGGCTGTTTAGGCCCTCCCACCGGCAGAGACACTTTTGCGTACTATGCGGTGCCCTGTGCCAGTGCCATCGCCCATGAGTATGCCCCCCACCTGCTCAAGGAACCTGCACTTTCATCTGCACCTTCCTCTTTGTCACCGTGTAAGGTGATATAGTATGCGGGAAGGGGAACCTGAGTTTCCTCTGGGTCAGATTCTGGCTGTGTAGAGTGCGAGGGGAATGTAGTGGTCTAGGGGAATGTAGTGGTCTGGGTCAGTGTACCAGCAGCATCATCCAGCAGTGGCTGGGCCTCAGTGCACTTGTGGCGTCCCCAAGAGTACGGTCGCCACTGTGGCATTGCCTTCCTCCTAGGGAGTGTGTTGTCAAGCTTGGGAGCAACGAAGGATCTCTCTAGCAGTGAAACCAACACACAACACATTTCCCACTCCAGGCCAGCAGGGAGACCTCTGAACCTGACTGCTGAGGAGTTGCTCTCTGTGGTCGGGAGGAGGTAAGTTATGGCACTCTGTGCAGGGAAGGGGAAGTGTGTGGACGTGAGAAGGGGAGCTGGAGGATGAGCAGAGTTAAGGCTCACTCCTAGCTGGAGCGCATGGTCCGGATTCCGGTCTCCGAGTTTGTAGGGACACTGACGTTCCTGCAGCAGAAACCGGGGGAAGTAGCAGCTATAAATGCTCTGTACCCAACTAAGGCTCGGAGGCCCCAGCATCGACGTGTGCGAGGCAGAAGTTAAAGGCTAAAGCTGTCTGCCATACAAGTAAAGTCTGAGGAACATCTGTTAGACAGGAGGCGTTTCAGTGAACCACGGTCCTGTGAGTGCTTCCCCCACAAGCGCTAGAAAGGAGACGTTCAGGAAGGTACATGTTGGCGGAGTGTTGGAAGGGAGCTTTTCATTCTGGTCCCGGAGGTTGGCAGTGGTCCTGACCCGGAGGACACAGCACGGAGGCAGGCATCTGTGTAACCTGCAGACTGTGAGTAAAGCTTTGGAACTGCACGCTCTGGTGTCCTACAGTTATTCCAGTACCGCTACATCTGGGTACCAGCACCTACACCACCTGTGCCTTTCCCCATCACTACATCTACACTTCCCTGGGACTCCAGCTCCACCTGTGGGGAGCTTCACCATCTTTGCTGCACAACACCATCAGTCCCAGAGGATCTGCATGCAGCGTCGGCCTAACATCTATGTTGCCAAACACCACAGGTGGCGTCAAACTATCTATATAAACTCTTTACCATTATACCACGCCATTTACATGGGAGCCCAGGGCCACCGTCCGGGTCACCGCTGCTGTGACACATCCCACTGACACCGGCCCGGTACCGAGTACCCCACAGCCCTGGGAGGGCGATCCATATGCCGACTGCTGATCGGGTGGCGTTATTCCCACGAACCTCCAAACAGCGTCCCTGAAGGCAAAGTTTTTGGTTTCCGGGGGCAGTATGATTGCAAAGCTGAAGCTTAAAGGAATGTCCAAAAGGGCACCACCAGGAGTGGAGCCTGTGGCTTAATTGGACTGTACCCGGGAAACCACTACCATACAAGCTACAGAAAAGATGGACAGATTGCAAGCTTTGTTGATTCTGTGTGTGGTGTGGTATGTCCGTTTGTAGTTGTGCTAGCGATTTCTCAGCTTTATTCCGTTAACGACCGAGACTCCGGCATGGCCCCGCGGTACGCGTCAAGCTTACTAGAGGGATACGCGAGGCTGTGGCACGTGAGATCGAGCAATAACAGGTCTAGCATTCCAGTACATGTCTGGGGCTGCATGCACGCTACACTGAAAGGACCAGCTTTTGTCGCTTACAGGTGCAGATAACCTGCTGAACTCCGTTAGTGATGGGGATCTGGGATTCAGATTATTCCCCGCGAACAATGATTTCCCAGTAAGTTCAGGTCAACCGCAATTCCGGAGTTAGGCCTAACCGTCATTCCTGAAAAAATTACGTGTCCAAACCACAGGTGCTGTAGCGTGCTTAACAGCTCGGCAGCCGTTCTCAGGCCCAGTATGGATTCAACAACATTGTAGAAAGTTGATAAAGGGTACAGTTTCACCGGATAACACGTATATATGTAGCCTAGTTTACACATTAAAAATATATGTCTATAGATCAGGAGGCAGACTCAGATGTTCTCAGGCCCAGTATGGATTTGACCAGATAGTACAAAGTTGAGAAAGGGTACTTTATCACTGGATAGCAGGTATATATAGCATAGTTTAAACATGTAAAATCTCCGTGTTCTCAGTATGGATTACACAGCAATCTAAAAAGTGGAAAAAAGGAAATGCATCTGAGGCATACACAACTATATACTTTTGGTGTTATTTTTAAATCTTCATATATATTTCTGTCTCAGTAATACAGTCCAGCCTCTCCGCAATAGGAAATGAGATGCATACAATTAGTGACATAAAGGCTATTGATTGCAGAAATCTAGGAATTATTATTCACGGGAAAAACTTCTGTCACAATTCTCATTGGCGATGCTGACCCTCAATTAATTTGTGTGTTGAGACAGTGAAAACATTTTTTTTGTGAATAAAGTCTTGCTGTATCGCACTTCCGTTGATTCCATTACTGTTACTCATCTCAATCCAATTTTTATCACAGGGAGCGATGTAAACATGGTGCTGACTGGCTATCATGATCTGTCACGTATCTTTGGAGTGCAAAAGACAGAAGCCACAGGCCGTAGGCGATTCTATTTGATTGGCATGAGAGGGCACATTTTGAAATGTGCGCCGGAATGTCACATGTTTGTGAGTAGGAAAACTGTGAAAGCTGATGATAAACCACCACTGCATGTAATTGTGAGTCGACGTCCATAAGAAATGGAAGCCACTGATCATCTGGAGCTAGAGCCCGGCCAGCAGGACAGGGCATAGCTACATCTTAACCATCATCGTTCAGTTCAATCAATTTGTAGTGGCAGTCCCAGTGAAGGATTTGACAGCCCAGACTACACAGCGGAGGAGCAGGGAGAGGTAAACATTGCAAATGCTGGGGCCCTGCCCAAGCAAGGGGGGCACACTCGTGGGCGTCGGTACTGGCACTGGGCCCCTCATAGTACGGCGGTGTGTCTGACGGCGGGTGTGCACCACCACTGTCAGAGACACTTGATTGCACTATGAGGGACCCTATGCCAGTGCCCGCGCCCAAGAGTCGGCCTACCCACCTGTCCAGGGCAACGGCACTCGCACGGTTTTGTGCGCTAGGTGGTGACCCCAGCCATGGGGGGGCGCCCACTTAGGGAGGTTTACAAAGTGGCATATGTAGATGTGGGTCATTCAGCTTCTGCAAAAGGCGAAATAGGTCAAGTTCGCGGAATAGGAGGAGGACCAAAGCAAGCCATTTTTCTGGCAACCTATGTGTCATCAAGGGAAGGTGGGACAAAATCCTTGGAAACCCATGCATTGTTCATTTTAATGAAGGTTAGATCATCCACATTTTGGGTTGACAGACGGGTCCTTTTTTCTGTCAGGATTGATCCAGCTGCACTGAAGACTCTTTCCGATAGCACACTTGCAGCTGGGCAAGCGAGCTCCTGTAAGGCATATTGTGCCAATTCAGGCCAGGTGTCCAGTTTAGCGGCCCAATAGTCAAAGGGGAATGACCTGTGCGGGAGAACATCGATATGGGAGGAAAAGTAGTTGTTAACCATAGTTGACAACTGCTGTCTCCTGTCACATTCCATCGATGCTGTATTAACAGTTGTGTGAGCGGTCCGTGAAAAATCAGTCCACAACATTGTCATGAAACCAGAGTTGCTTGTTTAGTAGCCAATATTAGGTCAAGGTTCTCCTGTGGCATGATGTTTTGTAATTTGCCTTTATAGCGTGGATCCAGGATGCTGGCCAACCAGTAGTCGTCATCGTTCATCATTTTGGCAATGCGTGGGTCCTTTTTAGGATCTGCAAGGCATAATCTGACATGTGGGCCAATGTTCCCAGTGTCAATGATGCACTGCGAGTGCTGGGTGGAGGAGCACTTTCTGGCAAATCCATATCCCTCCAGTCACGCACAAACCCTGTACCAGACCTTGCCACGCCAACATTTTCACTTGCCCCACGAGATGCATTCTCCTCCCCTAAGTAATCATCCCCATCATCATCCTCCTCCTCCTCTTCTTCCTCCATCTCGTCCAGGAGAGGTCCCTGAGCAGACAATGGCTGAATGTCATCAAGGATTCCCTCCACCTCTTCCTCCTCATCAACATTGGCTGCAGACGCCTGCTCCTTAAGATGCGTCAAAGTTTGCATGAGCAGACGCATAAGTGGGATGCTCATGCTTAGGATGGCATCATCTGCGCTTACCAGCCATGTGCGTTCCTCAAAACACTGAAGGGCTTTACAGAGGTCTTTCAGCTTCGACCACTGCACACCTGTCAACTCCATGTCTGCTCTCAAAGTGCCTGGCCGTGTATCCTCCCACAAATGCATTATGGCCTGCCTCTGCTCGCACAGCCGCTCAACCATGTGCAGGGTGGAGTTCCACCTTGTTGCAATGTCGATAATGAGGCGGTGGTTGGGAAGGTGGAGCAATCGCTGCAGCTTCTGCATACGAATGGAGTGTACAGGCGACCGGCGGATGTGTGCTCACAGTCTTCGCACCTTCTGGAGCAGGGCTGTTAACTCCGGATAATTATTGAGGAAGCACTGCACCACCAGGTTCAAGGTGTGAGCCAAGCAAGGTATGTGGCTGAGTTTTGAAAGGGCTATGGCTGCCACAAAATTACGGCCGTTATCACTAACTACCTTGCCTGCCTCAAGATGTACACTGCCCAGCCATGACTCAGCTTGTCGCTGGAAGTACTAGGCCAGCACCTTGGCGGTGTGTCTGTCGCCCAAACACATCATCTGCAACACAGCCTGCTGACGCTTTCCACTAGCTGCTCGATAGGGGGGACACCTCGTGTGTAACAGTAGCAGCTGCAGATGGAGTGCTCGTACGACTGCGCTCTGTGGACGAGCTTTCGCTTCTGGAGGAGGAGGAGGGCCGAACGCCTACAGTCAACTGTTTCCTATACCGTGGGCTAGGCAGCACTGTCCCACCACCGCTGTCCCCTGTGGGCCCTGCATCCACCACATTAACCCAGTGCGCAGTGATGGACACGTAACGGCCCTGGCCATGCCGACTGGACCATGCATCAGTTGTGAGGTGCACCTTTCCACTCACTGACTGCTTGAGTGCATGGACAATGCGGTCTTTCACATGATGGTGGAGGGCTGGGATGGCTTTGCGAGAGAAGAAGTGGCGACTGGGTAGGTCATAGCATGGTACTGCATAGGCCATGAGTTTGCGGAAAGCTGCGCTTTCCACCAACCGATAGGGCATCATCTCTAACGAGATTAGTTTGGCAATGTGGGCGTTCAAACCCAGTGTACGCGGATGAGAGACTGAGTACTTTCTTGACCTACTCGTAGTGTCTGGGAGGGTGAGCTGGACTTGAGAGCTGCATATGGTGGAAGTAGCGGTGGACAGGGCGGACTGAGAGAGGGTTGATGATGGTTATGGAGTTGGTGTTCTTTCTGATGGCCTAGATTCAGTCTTTTGTTGATATAACAGTGGGATTCCCTGACTGCTGTGGCCTTGCAACGACACCTCAACATTTGCTGCTGTGCTAACCGGTGGGCTTACAGTGGGGGAAACAATGTAGCGTTGCTGACTACCTTCTTTGTGATCAGTTGCACATGTGGTACTTGAGGTTTGGTGTTGTGTCCACGCTTGCAAGTGCATGCTGGTTAAATGTCTAAGCATGCAACTGGTATTCAAATTTTTCAGATTTTTCCCTCGGCTAAGGGTCTTTGCGCCCTTCTTACAGATAACCTTGGCCTGATCATGAGGATATTGTTCAAAAAAGTGCCACACTGCACTCTTCCTACTTTGGCAGACATTTTGCGCCCTAGCACGCTGTGATATTTTGACCCTATGGACAAGCTGTCCAGCAACTCTTTTGATTTTTGGAACCTGTCTTTGGAGTGATCTGGGCCTGCCAGATAACAGCTGTTGCGATGTCGATGTCTGCTGTGGATGCTCCTCCTCCTCATCTGAGCTATTGGAAGCAGCACCCTCTTCCCCCAATGGATGCCAATCTGGGTCAACAACTGGGTCATCCATCACCTCCTCTTCAATGTCATGTGCACCTAACTCTGTGTCACCGTGTATGGTGGTATAGTGTGCGGGAAGGGGCACCTGAGTCTCATCAGGGTCAGAATCTGGCTCTGTACACTGCGAGGACAATGTAGTGCTCTGAGTGAATGTACCAGCAGAATCATCTATCAGTGGCTGTGCACCAGTGCACTCCATGTCAGATTCATATTGGCCTGGGTAATTCACCATTTCACTTGATAATCCAGGCATGGTATGTGAAAACAGCTCCATGGAGTAATCATTAGTATGGCCTGCGTCATCCTTCAATCTTGGTTGGGGTGAAGGATACAAGGAAAGGTGTGGTTCATGAACATGAGCCTCCAATGACGACTCAGTGCTTTTATTTTTTACAACTTCAGAAGAGGAGGCGATAGAGCTGGAGGCTGAGTCAGCAATGTAAGACAAAACTTTTTCCTAAAGCTCTGGCTTTAAAAGCGGTTTGCCAACTCCTAGAAAACTAAGCCTTCGAGGCCTTGTGGAGCCAGATGATGACGCAGGCTTAACACCTCCTGCATTCGGTCCTATTTTGCTTTTGCCACTACCATCAGATCCACCACCAACACCATCATTACCAGCTGCCAACCCCCGCCCAATTCCACGGCCTCTTCCACCAGCCTTCCCCATTTTTGGTAGAAATGTAGATAAAATCCAACAAACTATATAGTAATGTAAAACAAGGTACAAGGTGTCTATAGGACAGGGGAGATTTTGAATTTCTTCACACAACATGTTAGGGCAAGTTAGGATAGGATATGGGTTGAACTAGATGGACTTAAAGTCTCCCTTCAACCTTAATAACTATGTTACTATGTTACTTGTGGACACTGGGCACTTTTGGATTGTGTGAGGCCCACTGAATATCACAGCGCTATGTCACAGGCTCGATGTCGCAGGTGTGAAAAATGTCACTAGAGGATAACTGAGATTTTGAATTTCTGCACACACTTGTGGACACTGGACACTTTTAGATTGTGGATTGTGTGAGGCCCACTGAATGTCACAGGCTCGATGTTGCAGGTGTGAAAAATGTCACTAGAGGATAACGGAGATTTTGAATTTCTGCACACACTTGTGGACACTGGACACTTTTGGATTGTGTGAGGCCCACTGAATATCACAGCGCTATGTCACAGGCTCGATGTCGCAGGTGTGAAAAATGTCACTAGAGGATAACGGAGATTTTGAATTTCTGCACACACTTGTGGACACTGGACACTTTTAGATTGTGGATTGTGTGAGGCCCACTGAATATCACAGCGCTATGTCACAGGCTCGATGTTGCAGGTGTGAAAAATGTCACTAGAGGATAACGGAGATTTTGAATTTCTGCACACACTTGTGGACACTGGACACTTTTGGATTGTGTGAGGCCCACTGAATATCACATCGCTATGTCACAGGCTCGATGTCGCAGGTGTGAAAAATGTCACTAGAGGATAACGGAGATTTTGAATTTCTGCACACACTTGTGGACACTGGACACTTTTGGATTGTGTGAGGCCCACTGAATATCACAGCGCTATGTCACAGGCTCGATGTCGCAGGTGTGAAAAATGTCACTAGAGGATAACGGAGATTTTGAATTTCTGCACACACTTGTGGACACTGGACACTTTTGGATTGTGTGAGGCCCACTGAATATCACAGCGCTATGTCACAGGCTCGATGTCGCAGGTGTGAAAAATGTGACTAGAGGATAACGGAGATTTTGAATTTCTGCACACACTTGTGGACACTGGACACTTTTGGATTGTGTGAGGCCCACTGAATATCACAGCGCTATGTCACAGGCTTGATGTCGCAGGTGTGAAAAATGTGACTAGAGGATAACGGAGATTTTGAATTTCAGCACACACTTGTGGACACTGGACACTTTTGGATTGTGTGAGGCCCAGTGAATATCACAGCGCTATGTCACAGGCAGAAATTGGCTAGTGTATGAGAAACTACAAGGTGTATATAGAATTGGGCAGAATAGGAATCTCCCTAGAGTGTAGGTCTGTAAGAACGGAACAAGTCCTCGACTTATCCTTACAGAGCGACACACAGATAGCTTCACTGTGGCCGTGATAACAGCCGTTACACGGTACTGAGAGAGGAGCGTGCACGTACACGGCTGTCCGGTGTACGTAAAATTGTCAAGCTCCGTGTTTTTTAAGCATACGGACTGACACACGCTGTCTCTCTATAGTTTTGAATGTGATCAAACAGCAAATAAATTTTCTGCTTGAAAACTAGACAAAACTAGAAGGTGCAGGTCTGTAAGAATGGAACATGTCCTCGACTTATCCTTACAGAGCGACACACAGCTTCACTGTGGCCGTGATAACAGCCGTTACACGGTACTGAGAGAGGAGCGTGCATGTACACGGCTGTCCGGTGTACATAAAATTGTCAAGCTCCGTGTTTTTTAAGTATACGGACTGACACACACTGTCTCTCTATAGTTTTGAATGTGATCAAACAGCAAATATATTTAACTGTTTGAAAGCTCGACAAAACTAGAAGGTGCAGGTCTGTAAGAACGGAACATGTCCTCGACTTATCCTTACAGAGTGACACACAGATAGCTTCACTGTGGCTGTGATAACAGCTGTTACATGGTACTGTGTGAGGAGTGTACACCACTGTATGGTGTGAAAAAATGCACGCTCAGTACCTCACCAGGACAAAAAAAAAATTGGGATTGCTTTTAAAAAAGCAGATTGCAGAGCAGTGGGTAAACAGCAATGCAGCTGTCAGGAAGCCTTAGAAGGCAGCCTAACAACCAACACCGCTGATCCAGCAAAATATAGCCTCCACGTGCACTGCACACACAGTGACTGGTGTGTTGTACAGGCAAAATCGCTAGCAGCAGAAGCAGTTTTTGGTGTCTTCTTCCCTGCCTAACGCTCTGCCTACAAAATCATCAGCAGCAGCTCTCCCTATTCTGAGATCAGCATGAGTAACATGGCGGTCGGCGTGCACGCCCTTTTATACCCCCTGTAACACCCACCAAAGCAAGCCAATCACTTGCATGCCCTTCTGAAAGATGGTGGTGACCCCTGCCTATGTCATCACGTTGCCCACAGTGTCCGTGGATCCTGATTGGCTGAAAAAGAGCGCAAAACAAACTTTTGAAATGCGACTTTGGCCCTTAAGTCGCCGACCTCGTGGCCGACCTCATCCTAGGGTCGGGTTTCGTTTCATGTAACACAACTTTGCCAAAAGTCGGCGACTTTTTAAATTTTTCGACCCATTTCGCTCAACTCTAGTCTTGACTATTCTCCCTGTCTATGCCCCCTGGTAACTTTGTCTCGCAGTTACCCTGCTAGGGGTTATCTTGCAGCTCCTAGCTCTGTGGAGTTTAGGCCACGCCCCTAGCAGTCACGTGCTTCAGGTCCTGCGGCTATGAAGTACACATCTACTTGACTGCTGCCTGCTCCACAGGTATCTTTGAGCACTGTTTGCTTTACTCAGGACATACGCACTGGCTCGTGAGCAAGTTCAGTGCGGTGTTCCTGACAACTTTGTATTTTTTTATAGCTCAGTCTTTATGACTCTGCTGTTGCTGTGAAGAGTGTGTATTCTGCCTGACTACATGGTCATGTGATCTTGGGAAGGAGGCTCCCTCACAAAGTCATGCGTCTCCGATGTCATCACAGGTCCTGAACACACAGGAGCAGGAGGACAGACAACATCCTGTTCATTGTGTGCTACTTGCTGAAGAGACTTTGGAGGAAGGCGTCAGCTTTCTTGTTTCAGGAAAAAGAAACTTTCTGAGATACAAAAATCCAGAGGCTTCTACTGCACCTAAAAGAAAGTGGTAACCTGCTGAAGGTGAGAGGAGGGGTCTGCACTTTACCCTTAGCACACACGCTAACAAAGAGTGTACAACCCTAATTGTAAATTGTAATCATTATTTTTTTTCATTTTAGTTTACTGACATCTAATGTTACAATGGCGCAGTCTACATCCAGGGGTTTGACTGACCAAGAAATTGAAGCAATCATTTTTGAAAGTGATGAAAACAGTGAACTTTCTTTGTCTGATGAAGAGTACATGCCACCAGATAATGTCTCTACTTCATCGTCCAGTGATTCTACAGATGATGAAGAAGTAGTGGATCCAGCAGAACGTATAAATAGAGCATCCCAAACTAATGTTTTTTGGAACAGTACTGCTGGGGTTCTTGGAGGCAACCCATCACATAATATTGCAAGAGTTGCTCAAGGAGCTGTAGGAATTCCACAATTCTTGCCCAAAAGAGATGTTTTCTGTACATTTTTTTCAGATGATATTGTAGATGAGGTAGTTTTGTGTACTAACTTTGAAGGAAAACGTATCGCTTCAGGAAGAAAAAAAACATGGAAAAATATAACAAAAGAGGAACTGTATGCTTATGTTGCCCTTACTCTTCTGGCAGGGTGTACAAAACCGTACAATGTTCCTTCCAATCAGAGAATTATTCCTGGACCCTTTTTCAGATCCCCACTATAAAGCTACAATGTCAGTCCATAGATTTGAGAATATTCGGAGAAGCCTTCGTTTTGTTGATAAGAGAACTCGTCCTGTGAGGTTGGAAACAGATACTGTAAATTAGCCCCTATTAGCTACATCTGGAATCTTTTTATCAAGAACTGTACAAAGCCTTACCATTCTAGTGACAGTGCAACTTCTTGCCTTTAGGGGAAAATAAATAACTTGATCCCAAGTACAGAATATATATTCTCTATGGCAATAAATACTGGTGTGACCCCAGGATATAAATGGGGAATAATTCCCTATGGAGCTCCCAAATAACTAAAACACACAAGAAAAAATGGAGCAAAAAATCCATAAATATAACAAGAACTAGGTATAAATCTTGCTTTACTGGTACAAAACAGTGTTAAAAAGACATCTTCACACAGTATTACAAACTGAGACAGAGACTTAAGACACAGGTCAGAATGCACCAAAGTTGGACTACAACGACAAGAAGGACGAAATGATTGGAGAGTTTTCGTGCAAGAGGCAGACAAAATGTTGGCCTGTAGTCATTTTTTACATTATGCTTGGTGTGTCAGCCCTCAACACCTATATTGTTTATAGTGAAACTCATCTAGAATTCCATGACAACAGGAAGGATAAGAGACGTCTATTCTTGACGGAACTTTGCTATGAACTTTTAATGCCTACCATGATGGAGCGAAGCAACAAGAAATGCTTGCCAAGGCAATCTACGGAAGCTATGAGCCGATGTGGTATACATTTTCAGGAACATCCAGAGTCAAGAGAAAAAAAAAGAAAGCGTTGTTATATTTGTCCAGCAAAGAAGGAAAGGAAATAAGAGCGTGTCTGTACTACTTGTGGACAAAATGTCTGCAAGGAACATTCTTCCGAACAGATAACATGTGAAAATTGTTGGGGTCATCAGTAAAGTTGAAAAGGAAAGTTTGAACAGAAATATTCCTGCACCATTTGTACTACAACTTTTATATAAAAAACATTTAGACCAAAAAAATTGTTATTATAAAGAATTATATAGAATGCATATATTGGGTGTTTTAAGCCCGTGTACTTACTTTTTTGTTATTTTTTGCGCATAATTATAATGTTTTGAAATATTCACAATTTAGGCTGCATTCCCACTGGCGCTGGGGTCTGCCAGGAGGGGATCCGTAATGGATCTGACCTTCTGGTAACTCCAGTTAAGGCTTCTGGAATGCCAGGATTCCGCCAGCTTTAGCTGGGGTCACCAGGAGGTCAGATCCATTACGGATCCCCTCCTGGCGGACCCCAGCGCTAGTGGGAATGCATCCTTACTTTGCAATTTTCAAATAAACTTTGAAAAATATTTTTATTTGAGTTATTCCATGTTATTTGCACACAGGCCTAAAAGGCCCCAGATATGTGAAAGTGTAGATTTCTATGGTTATGCGTTCTAGGGTTAATCTTACCTACAATTGTGCACCTGCTCACTATCTTACTAGTTGCCAAAATGTAGTCTACACAGGGCCAATTTATTACATGGTTTGAGGAAATGTCCAATTATTCAAAGATTCTGGGCCGAGGTAATTAAATACACGCAGAGAATCTGGAAGGGTGGGATACCCAAAAATGTACAGGCATGTGATATTCATTTCATTAGCCTGATAGGTGAATCAAATAATAACATATACAGTGCTCCCGATGCCGTACATATTGTTCTGCTCCCGATGCCGTACATATTGTTCTTCTCCCGATGCCGCACATATTGTTCTGCTCCCGATGCCGTACATATTGTTCTGTTCCCGATGCCGTACATATTGTTCTGCTCCCGATGCCGTACATATTGTTCTGCTCCCGATGCCGCACATATTGTTCTGCTCCCGATGCCGAACATATTGTTCTGCTCCCGATGCCGTACATATTGTTCTGCTCCCGATGCCGTACATATTGTTCTGCTTCCGATGCCGTACATATTGTTCTGCTCCCGATGCCGTACATATTGTTCTGCTCCCGATGCCATACATATTGTTCTGCTCCCGATGCCATACATATTGTTCTGCTCCCGATGCCGTACATATTGTTCTGCTCCCGATGCGATACATATTGTTCTGCTCCCGATGCCGTACATATTGTTCTGCTCCCGATGCCGTACATATTGTTCTGCTCCCGATGCCGTACATATTGTTCTGCTTCCGATGCCGTACATATTGTTCTGCTCCCGATGCCGCACATATTGTTCTGCTCCCGATGCCATACATATTGTTCTGCTCCCGATGCCATACATATTGTTCTGCTCCCGATGCCGTACATATTGTTCTGCTCCCGATGCCGTACATATTGTTCTGCTCCCGATGCCGCACATATTGTTCTGCTCCCGATGCCGAACATATTGTTCTGCTCCCGATGCCGAACATATTGTTCTGCTCCCGATGCCGTACATATTGTTCTGCTCCCGATGCCGTACATATTGTTCTGCTTCCGATGCCGTACATATTGTTCTGCTCCCGATGCCGTACATATTGTTCTGCTCCCGATGCCGTACATATTGTTCTGCTCCCGATGCCGTACATATTGTTCTGCTCCCGATGCCGTACATATTGTTCTGCTCCCGATGCTGTACATATTGTTCTGCTGCCGATGCCGTACATATTGTTCTGCTCCCGATGCCGTACATATTGTTCTGCTCCCGATGCCGTACATATTGTTCTGCTTCCGATGCCGTACATATTGTTCTGCTCCCGATGCCGCACATATTGTTCTGCTCCCGATGCCATACATATTGTTCTGCTCCCGATGCCGTACATATTGTTCTGCTCCCGATGCCGTACATATTGTTCTGCTTCCGATGCCATACATATTGTTCTGCTCCCGATGCCGTACATATTGTTCTGCTCCCGATGCCGTACATATTGTTCTGCTCCCGATGCCGTACGTATTGTTCTGCTCCCGATGCCGTACGTATTGTTCTGCTCCCGATGCCGCACGTATTGTTCTGCTCCCGATGCCGCACGTATTGTTCTGCTCCCGATGCCGCACGTATTGTTCTGCTCCCGATGCCGCACATATTGTTCTGCTCCCGATGCCGTACATATTGTTCTGCTCCCGATGCCGTACATATTGTTCTGCTTCCGATGCCGTACATATTGTTCTGCTCCCGATGCCGTACATATTGTTCTGCTCCCGATGCCGTACATATTGTTCTGCTCCCGATGCCGTACATATTGTTCTGCTCCCGATGCCGTACATATTGTTCTGCTCCCGATGCCGTACATATTGTTCTGCTCCCGATGCCGTACATATTGTTTTGCTCCCGATGCCGTACATATTGTTCTGCTCCCGATGCCGTACATATTGTTCTGCTCCCGATGCCGTACATATTGTTCTGCTCCCGATGCCGTACATATTGTTCTGCTCCCGATGCCGTACATATTGTTTTGCTCCCGATGCCGTACATATTGTTCTGCTCCCGATGCCGTACATATTGTTCTGCTCCCGATGCCGTACATATTGTTCTGCTCCCGATGCCGTACATATTGTTCTGCTCCCGATGCCGTACATATTGTTTTGCTCCCGATGCCGTACATATTGTTCTGCTCCCGATGCCGTACATATTGTTCTGCTCCCGATGCCGTACATATTGTTCTGCTCCCGATGCCGTACATATTGTTCTGCTCCCGATGCCGTACATATTGTTCTGCTCCCGATGCCGTACATATTGTTTTGCTCCCGATGCCGTACATATTGTTCTGCTCCCGATGCCGTACATATTGTTCTGCTCCCGATGCCGTACATATTGTTCTGCTCCCGATGCCGTACATATTGTTCTGCTCCCGATGCCGTACATATTGTTCTGCTCCCGATGCCGTACATATTGTTCTGCTCCCGATGCCGTACATATTGTTCTGTTCCCGATGCCGTACATATTGTTCCTCTCCCGATGCCGTACATATCGTTCTGCTCCCGATGCCGCACATATTGTTCTGCTCCCGATGCCGTACATATTGTTCTGCTCCCGATGCCGTACATATTGTTCTGCTCCCGATGCCGTACATATTGTTCTGCTTCCAATGCCGCACATATTGTTCTGCTCCCGATGCCGTACATATTGCTCTGCTCCCGATGCCGTACATATTGTTCTGCTCCCGATGCCGTACATATTGTTCTGCTCCCGATGCTGTACATATTGTTCTGCTCCCGATGCCGTACATATTGTTCTGCTCCCGATGCCGTACATATTGTTCTGCTCCCGATGCCGTACACATTGTTCTGCTCCCGATGCCGTACATATTGTTCTGCTCCCGATGCCGCACATATTGTTCTGCTCCCGATGCCATACATATTGTTCTGCTCCCGATGCTGTACATATTGCTCTGCTGGCAGCTAAGAAATGTATCTTGAGACTCTGGGTGGAGAACATAGTAACATAGTAATATAGTTAGTAAGGCCAGAAAAAGGCATTAGTCCATCCAGTTCAGCCTATAAAATTCTGTCAGAATAAATCCCCAGATCTACGTCCTTCTACAGAACCTAATAACTGTAAGATACAATATTGTTATGCTCCAGGGAGACATCCAGGTCTCTCTTGAACCCTTCGACTGAGTTTGCCATCACCACCTCCTCAGGCAGGGAATTCGAGATTCTCACTGCCCTAACAGTAAAGAATCCTCTTCTATGTTGGTGGAAAAACCTTTTCTCTCCTCCAGATGCAGAGAATGCCCCCTTGTGACCGTCACCTTCCTTGGTATAAACAGATCCTCGGAGAGATATTTGTATTGTCCCCTTATATACTTATACATGGTTATTAGATCGCCCCTCAGTCGTCTTTTTTCTAGACTAAATAATCCTAATTTTGCTAATCTCTCAGGGTATTGTAGTTACCCCATCCCCTTTATTAATTTTGTTGCCCTCCTTTGTACCTGCTCTAGTTCCATTATATCCTTCATGAGCACCGGTGCCCAAAACTGTACACAGTACTCCATGTGCGGTCTAACCAGAGATTTGTACAGAGGCAGTATAATGCTCTCATCATGTGTATCCAGACCTCTTTTAATGCACCCCATGATCCTGTTTGCCTTGGCAGCCGCTGCCTGGCACTGGCTGCTCCAGGTAAATTTATCATTAACTAGGATCCCCAAGTCCTTCTCCATGTCAGATTTACCCAGTGGTTTACCGTTCAGTAAATAATTTTAAAAAAATAGAGATATACTTACCCTCTGTCGGCCCCCATAGTCCTCTCGGTCCTTAGTGATGCTGCTAGCAACTTCCGTTCCCAGGGATGCATTGCGCGAATGATGTCTGATGACGTAGCGGTCATGTCACCGTGATGTTGCAAAGGTCATTTGTGCAATGCATCCCTGGGAACGGAACTTGCTGGCACGCCGCTGAGGGCCGGGAGGACTCCGGGGGCTGACAGAGGGTAAGTATATCCCGATTTTTTATTTTACTTCTATTTTTCACAGGAATATGGTACCCAGGGCATGGAGGAGAGTCTCCTTTCCTCCAGACCCTGGGTACCATCCGCACATGAAGCGCTCACTTTACGCATGGTGGGCATAGCCACATGCGTAAAGTGAGCGTTTCAGTGCAATCCTATGGTGGCGCAATTGCCGCGATTCCACAAAATTAATGGACATGCTGCGGATTTTACCGCGATGTGATTCCGTAGAGAAAAAATATGCGGCATGGGCACAGCAATTGGTGATTCCCATAGGATTGCATGGGAATGCGTTTTTATAGCGTTTTTTAAGTTTTTCCGCCGAGGCAGAAACGCTTAAAAAATGCAACTTGGGCACACAGCCTCATGCTTGTAAGCAGCACATGGCAGGGACATCATGCGTTGCTCATAAGCAGAGCACAGCTGCCGGAGTACTTACCGGGACTGTTCATTGGAGATAGCGGTGATTATTCATTGCTCTTCAGTAGCGCGCAGTGTCAGCCACTGGCTTCCTGCTGCTGCCGCCGGCGGTCACGTGTGCCGCTACTTAAGAGAAATGAATATTCATTGGATTCATTCATTCATCAGGAGACTATTTAATATTGAACTATATTCAAGCGGAACTAGGCGAAGAAAACCCGGAAATCATGTATCATGTTATCCGAAACAGTCAGAAAACTAGCCTCATATTGGGCGACCTCAGACTATATACTGTGTAAGTTTATAAGCCCCTCCAGTGTCAGGAATAGATAGTATGTGACAATACAGTATATACCACTCAGGGAACACTTACCTTTCAGAGATAATTTCCATATTCATACTAAATAATGGCACAGATCTCCCAGACATTATGACTGCACATATCTCTAGTCTTTATAACGATATTGCACTCATTCCCTGACAGACCGCAGCATGGCCATTAGTTAGAAGCTGCTAATGATCTTTGGAGCAGGTAAGTTTTCCTGAGTGGTACATATTGGGCCGTCTGAAGACTGAGTTTAGTCTAGGACAATTTGTCTGCACTACTAATTAACAGCAGTTACATTACCAAACTAGGGCAGTCCCTATAGGAGAAAAACACAAGAATTATACTGTATTGTCACATTCTATCTATTCCTGACACTGGAGGAGCTTATAAACTTACACAGTATATAGTTTGAGGTCTGGGATCTGCCAATATGTGTCTAGTTTTCTGACTGTTTCGGATAACATGATACATGATTTTAGTTTTTTTTGTCTAGTCTCGCTTGAATGTAGGTCAATATTAAATAGTCTCCTGATGAGTCATCTTTGGTGAGGACGATGAAACCCGTAGAAATGAGAGGCTTGGAGAGTGAGTGTGTATACGTCACCTCACCCTATATACTGAACTGTGGGGTACATGTTTTTTCTATTAGTCACCTACTGACTAACCTTCAGGGGGTGAATTATGGGTATAGTTTTACATTTGGAATAAAGTTTAGTTTTATCCTTTTGTCAGCAAACATGAGGAATGACAAGAGACAACCCATTTAAGAAGATTCAGTTTTGGTTAAAATTATTCCAACACTATGAACATAAAAAAGGCTTCTCCCCATGTGAAGTCTCTAATGTTTATTAACAACTGATTTCCAAGTAAAACATTTTCCACATTAAGAAAATGAAAAAAGCTTCTCTGCGTGACTGCTCTGATGTCTAACAAGAAGCACTTTCTGGTTAAAACATTTCCCACATTAACAGGAAAAAGGCTTCTCCCCTGTGTGGGTTCTTTGATGGCTATCAAGACTTATTTTCCATTTAAAACATTTCCCACATTCTGAACATGAATATGGCTTCTCTGCTGTGTGGATTCTCTGGTGCTTAACACAATTTGATTTATTGTTAAAACATTTCCCACATTCTGAACAGGAAAAAGGCTTCTCTCCTGTGTGGATTCTCTGGTGCTTAACACAATCTGATTTATTGTTAAAACATTTCCCACATTCTGAACAGGAAAAAGGCTTCTCCCCTGTGTGAGTTCTTTGGTGAGTAACAAAATGTGATTTACGTGCAAAACATTTCCCACATTCTGAACAAGAATAAGGCTTCTCCACTGTGTGAGTTCTATGGTGATTAACACAATCTGATTTATTGCTAAAACATTTCCCACATTCTGAACAGGAAAAAGGCTTCTCCCCTGTGTGAGTTCTCTGGTGATTAACAAAATGTGATTTCTGGTTAAAACATTTCCCACATTCTGAACAGGAAAAAGGCTTCTCCCCTGTGTGTGTTCTATGGTGAGTAACAAAATGTGATTTACGTGCAAAACATTTCTCACATTTTGAACAGGAAAAAGGCTTCTCCCCTGTGTGAATTCTCATGTGGTTAACAAAATGTGATTTCCATGTAAAATATTTCCCACAGTCTGAATATGAAAATGACTTCTTTCCTGTAGGAGCAGTTTGTTTTTTATTGCCTCTTTTGTGACTTTGATTTTCTTTAGTAGTCGGTAATGAATCTGAAGATGGGACCTGTTTCATAGGATCAGATAACAGATCTTTGCTGTGAATGGATGATGGTATATCTGGAGTAATATCAATCACTTCAGTTGTATCTTGTAGGATCTCAAGATCATCAGATTTAAAAATTGAAGATGTCAGCTGTCCCTCTGATCTCCTGGTACAGTCATCTGCTAAGATAAAATACAATTATTATTTTTAATAAAATATCCCAGTTTTATATTTTTGAACATTTCTGCTTACACTGTCCATAAAAATGGCAAGTTATGTAAAAAACTTTATTTATTTTTATCAAGACCATGACAGTTCACAGTCTAATAGAAAACCTTGTTGGATGAACCAGTAGTGTGCGGTGTTCAACTGTTTGTTCATTCTGCCTCCCAAATATTGAATAAAAAGAAACCAATCAATGTTATGTAGGCGAAAATAATACCAATTCTCATCTCACAAAAAACAAGTCCCCACTCAGGTCCATCATCTGTCAATGGAAAAACAGAGGTTCCCACACTATTAGTGGCTCAAAGGCTGTTGAAAAGCAACAAGGTTTCCATAAACCAATCCAGCAAAATCCGCTCTCACTTCGGAGTCTTGCAGTGTGCGCAAACAACATTTAGGATCCCTGTATTTAGTAATATTATAGTGAGAAGAATCTGCTTAATTTGCGGTGTGTGTCTCCTGGAGCACAATCTGGGCACTATGTGCTGGGTAAGAAAATGGCAAATGTGTGATTTTCACTCTCCAACATCCACTGCGTATTCATTTCTGGAAAGTGGCTGTGGAGTCAAAATATTCACTCCTCCTACACACGTGGTCAAAGTTGTTGGTACTTCTCGCTTGATGACAGAAAAACCCACAATGGTCACAGAAATAACTTGAATCTGACAAAAGTAATAATAAATAAAAAATCTATCAAAATTAACAAATGAAAGTCAGACATTGCTTTTCAGCCATGCTTCCTCAGAATTTAAAAAAATAAAACTCATGAAATAGGCCTGGACAGAAATGATGGTTCCCTTAACTAAAATATTTTGTTGCACAACCTTTTGAGGCAATCACTGCAATCAAACGATTTCTGTAACTGCCAAGGAGACTTCTGCACCTCTCGACAGGTATTTTGGCCCACTCCTCAAGAGCAACTGTCTCATGTTTGAAGGTTGCATTTTCCAGACGGCATGTTTCAACTCTTTCCAAAGATGCTCAATAGGATTTAGGTCAGGGCTCATAGAAGACCACTTCAGAATAGTCCATTGTTTTCCTCTTAGCCATTCTTGCATGTTTTTAGCTGTCTGTTTTGTGTTGTTATCCTGTAGCAAGACCCATGACCTGCGACTGAGACCAAGCTTTCTGACACTGAGCAGCACATTTCTCTCTAGAATCCCTTGACAGTCTTGAGATTTCATTGTTCCCTGCACACATTCTAGAAACCCTGTGCCAGATGCAGCAAAGCAGCCCCAGAGCATAACAGAGCCTCCTCCATGTTTCACAGTAGGGACAGTCTTCTTTTCGTGATATGCTTCATTTTTCTGTCTGAGGACATAGAGCTGATGTGCTTTGCCAAAAAGTTCAATTTTTGTCTCATCTGTCCATAGGACATTCTCCCAGAAGCGTTGTGGCTTGTCAACATGTAGTTTGACAAATTCCAGTCTGGCTTTTTTATGATTATTTTCAACAATGGTGTCCTCCTTGGTCGTCTCCCATGAAGTCCACTTTGGCTCATATACTGATGGATGGTGCAATGTGAAATTGATGTTCATTGAGCATGAAGTGCACCTTTAATATGTTTAGGAGTTTTTCTGGGTTCTTTTGTTACCATTCATATTATCCGTCTCTTTGATTTGTCATCAATTTTCCTCTTGCGGTCACGTCCAGGGATGTTGGCTACAGTCCCGTGGAGCTTACATTCCTGAATAATATGTGCAACTGTACTCACAAGAACATTAGCTGCTTAGAGATGGTCTTTTAACTTTTACCTGTAACATGTTTGTCTATAATTTTTTTTCTAATCTCCTGAGACATCTCTTTCCTTCGCTTCCTCTGGTCCATGTTGAGTGTGATACACCCCATGTCACCAAACAGCACAGTGAGTATCTGTAGCCCTCTATACAGGCCACTCACTGATTCCAGGATTGTAGACACCTGTGATGCTAATTAGTGGACACACCATGATGTAACATGTCCCTTTTGTCACATTATTTTCAGGGGTTCCATCATTTCTGTCCAGGCCCATTTCATGTATTTTATTTTTTTTTTTTAAAAATCTGTAGAAGCATAGTGGAAAAGCAATGTCTGACTTTCATTTGTTCATTTTCATAGATTTTTTATTTATTATTACTTTTGTCAGATTCAAGTCATTTCTGTGACCATTGTGGGTTTTTCTGTCATTAAATGAGGGGTAACAACAATTTTGACCACATGTGTATAGATTATAACCCTCAGTGAATTCATTTATAAAATGGAATCACTTTATGGGGATTTTGACTATTCTGTCAGGCTACTTTCACACTTGAGTTTTCTTGCTGCGCGTTTTTTGCGCATAAAAACGCATGGAAAAAACGCATACAAACGCTGCATTTTTTTCAAGCATTTTTAAGCGCATGCAGGAAAAAACGCAGCGTTTTTATGCGTTTGTATGCGTTTTTAGTGCGTTTTTAGTGCATATGCGTTTTTTCAAGATTGTTTGTCCACACCCAAAAAAAAAAAAAAACAATCTGCCAACACACCCGACCAATGGGACGTCAGTGGCTGTGTGGTATGTTAATATATAGACTCTGTCTACAGTATTCTTCACATTTGCTTGATTTTTCTCGTGTCAACATGGATCTGCGCTGGAAGAGTTTTCACTTCAACTTGGATTTGGACATCGCGATGGCTCAGGCGTATGCAGTTGCTTGCCATGAACAAAGGAAGAGAGAGAGGCAGTGAAGACGGCAGCGGTGGCGTATGTGGATACATCCGATTGTTGAACTCCGGGAGAGCCATGGCGCATACCACACCCTCTACAGTGAGCTACAGGCAAACCCGGAGAAATTAACAGATTATATCCGGATGTCCCAAGAAAGCTTCAGGGATTTGCTTGGTCGTGTCCAAGAATCCATACGGAGACAGGACACACAGTTCCGTCGTGCGATTCCTCCTGAGGAACGGCTACTGGTGACATTACGGTACGTAATATTTTTAAAAACCAAGTGGTGGGGTCTGATAGTTTTTTTTTTTACATGTACTATTCAAAATCTTGGCTAATTATTTTTCGTGAATGTACTAATATTTTATTTTATAGTTTTACAAAACCATATACAGAAATATTAATTTTAATTCTTTCTCTGTTTTGCAGATTCCTGGCGACTGGAGAAACCCTATCTTCACTCCACTTCCAGTACCGTATTGGAATCTCTACCTTGTCTGGAATTGTTGCGGACACCTGCCGGGCTCTCTGGAATGTTCTTTGTCCAGAATTTATGCCCCTGCCCACCACTGAAAAGTGGATGGAAATTGCTGACAAATTCTGGACAGGCTGCAATTTCCCCAACTGTTTGGGAGCTGTTGATGGTAAACACATACGGATCATCAAACCCCAAAGAACGGGATCTGAGTACTATAATTACAAAAAGTACTTTTCAATAGTACTCATGGCCATTTCAGAATCATAGAATCGTAGAGTTGGAAGGGACCTCCTGGGCCATTTGGTCCAACCCCTTGCTCAAAGCAGGATTCGCTAAATCATCCCAGTCAGATGTCTGTCCAGCCTCTGTTTGAAGACTTCCATTGAAGGAGAAGTCACAACTTCTCGTGGCAGCTTGTTCCACTCATTGATCACTCTAACTGTCAAAAAGTTTTTTCTAATATCTAATCTGTGTCTCCTCCCATTCAGTTTCATCCCATTGCTTCTAGTCTTTCCTTGTGCAAATGAGAATAAAGTTGATCTTTCTACAATGTGACAGCCCTTTAGATATTTGTAGACAGCTATTAAGTCTCCTCTCAGTTTTCTCTTTTGCAAACTAAACATTCCCAAATCCTGCAATCTTTCCTCATAAGACAGGGTTTGCAAACCGGTCACCATTCTGGTCGCTCTTTTCTGAACTTGCTCCAGTTTCTTGATGTCTTTTTTAAAATGTGGTGCCCAAAACTGGACACAATATTCCAGATGAGGTCTGACCAAAGAGGAGTAGAGGGAAATAATGATTTCACGTGATCTAGACTGTATGCTTCTGTTAATACATCCTAGAATTGTATTTGCCTTTTTTGCTGCTGCATCACACTGTTGACTCATATTCAGTTTGTGATCTATTAGTATACCCAAGTCTTTTTCACATGTGCTGTTGCTTAGCCCTATTCCTCCCATTCTGTATATGCTTTTTTCATTTTTATTGCCCAGATGTAGTACTTTGCATTTTAACCTATTAAAAACCATTCTGTTAGTTGCTGCCCACTTCTCCAGTTTATTTATATCTTTTTGAATCCTCTCTCTCTTCTCTAGTATTAGCTATCCCTCCTAGCTTTTTGTCATCAGCAAATCTAATCAGTTTACCCTCAATTCCTTCATCTAAATCATTGATAAAGATGTTGAACAATACAGGGCCCAGGACAGAGCCCTGTGGTACCCCACTTGAGACCTTCGTCCAACTGGATGTGCAGCCATTTACGACCACTCTTTGGGTCCGATCACTAAGCCAGTTATGAATCCACCTAACAGTTGCCTTGTCCATTCCATACTTAGTAATTTTTTCAATAAGGATTGTATGCGATACTTTGTCAAATGCTTTGCTGAAGTCAAGATATACTATATCTACAGCATTTCCTTGATCCATCCAATCAGTGATTCCGTCATAGAAGGAAATTAAGTTAGTCTGACATGACTTATTAGTTACAAACCCATGCTGACTCTGTTTAATCACTTCATTCTTATCAAGGTACTGACATACATGTTGTTTAATAATTTGTTCAAACATCTTTCCTGGTATAGAAGTCAGACTCACCGGCCTAGAGTTGCCTGGGTCCACCTTCTTCCCCTTTTTGAAGATAGGAACAACATTTGCTCTTCTCCAGTCTTCTGGGCTTCTCCTGTTCTCCAAGAATTTTCAAAGATTATAGAGAGGGGTTCAAAAATTTCTTCTGCTATCTCCTTCAGTACTCTGGGGTGTAATTCATCTGGACCTGGAGACTTGAATTCATATAGGTTAGCTAAGTGTTTCCTCACTTTCTTTCTGTTTATAGATATCCTGGATTCTTCTATTCCCTTAATAGGACAGTGAAGAACAGTTGATGTTACATTTCCTTTCTGAGAGAAAACAGATGCAAAATAGGAATTTAAAATTTCGGCCTTCTCAACATCCTGTCTTACCATTTCATCATTTTCATCCTGTAAAAATCCTATAGCATCTTTGACTTTTCTTTTCCTTTTGACATATCCCCAAAATCCTTTATTATTGCTTTTGACATCTCTTGCAAGCCTCAATTCATTTTCAGCTTTAGTTAATCTGATTTGTGCCCTGCAGGTTCTGCAGGCAGCATTATATTCTTCTTTAGATATGCCTCCCTCTTTCCATTTTATAAACATTTTTTTCTTCCTTTTTAGCATGTGCTTAAGTTCTGTGTTCATCCATCCTGGTTTCCTTAAATGCTTCCTATTCTTCCGTCTTTTTGGAATTGTTAACAATTGTGCTTTGAGAATTTCATTTTTCAAGATTTTCTGTTGTGAGCTTATCTGTACATTCACCGTTTGTGTCCGAGGATCACCCTCTTCTGGTGAAGGAATGTAGTGAGGCTGATTTGGATGAAAGAAATCAAACACCTGATCAGGTGGATTGTGACTGGGTAACAGGAACTTCAGATTAGATATAAGGCAGCCGACGCCCTTCTGAGTGGCTGGTGATTTCTCTGCTGGATTCTTGGAGACCAGTCTGATTTCTGCTTCTCAAAGATAAGTTTTTGCTCTGCTATTGAACTTATTAGTTTTGGTTTTGTTTACCTTGTTTTTTGAGTTCAGCCATCCCCGGCCGGGGATGTGCTGTATTCTTATTCCTTGATCAGTGTTCTCTTTTGCTCTGCTTTCAGAATATTCTGATTGCTGATATAGGGTTTGAAGTCTAGTGACTTCAGGATCCTTTTTGCTTATTAGTTGTGTTGGTAATATTTTTAGCAGGGTTTTCTCGGATTGCAGACAGCAGCTTTTCTGTCCTGTCCTTTTTAGTTAGCTTGGGCCCCATCATTTGCTCAACCTATCTTTCTATCTGTGTTAGAGTTTTCATCTCATTTCACCGTCATTATATGTTGGGGGCTGCCTATTGCTTTGGGGTCTGCTCTGGGGCAGTCAGTTTTTCCCTTTTCTCTCTTTAGGCTTATTTAGATCTCCGGCTGTGGCGAGGTGTCTAACCTTGACGTCTGAGTCTTCACAGGTCTTCCTCCTCTAGTTATCCAAAATTCTAAAATAGCATGGTTGCTACCTCCTAGGGTCCCAGCCACTTTTACCTCCTCAACCATTTCCTCCCTGTTTATAAGGATTAGATCCAAGGTAGCAGTTCCCCTTGTTTTCTCCCCTACCTTTTGGAAGATAAAGTTGTCAGCAAGAGAGGATAAGAATTTCCTTGACCTGTTAGTTTTGCCTGAGAGAGATTCCCAACAAATGTCTGGATAGTTGAAATCTCCCATGACAACTATGTCATATTTTTTGGAGAACTTGGCCATTTGATGCATAAAGAGTTCATCCATATCTTCAGCTTGCACAGGCGGCCTGTAGTAAATGCCTACAATGGTGTCCTTTCCATTGTTCTATCCTTGTATTCTTCCCTCTGAAGCTTCAATCTCTGTGCAGATATACGCGTTTCTAACATACAATGCAACACCTCCTCCTCGTTTATCAAGTCTGTTTCTTGCAAATAAGTTGTATCCTTCTAGTCTTGTATTCCAATCATGTGTATTGTCCCACCAAGTTTCAGTGATTCCAATGACATCATATTTCTTTTCCTGTGTTAGTAGTTCCAATTCTCCTTGTTTGTTGCCCATGCTTTGTGCATTAGTATAGAAACATTATAGTTTGTGATTGGTTTCTCTTTCTCCAATATTTTTATTAATTAGATTCTTTCGTCTTTGTTCTTCCTTTCCACTTCTAATAGCAGAGTTCTCAATAGCATTTGTCAGGTGTATGGCTTTTTCTGGTCTTTTGCTTCCCTTCCCATGTTGTTCTAGTTTAAAGCTCTCCTTACAAGTGTAGCAAGGCGACTTCCAAATACATGTTTTCCAGTCTTCGTAAGGTGCACCCCATCTCTAGCAAGTAGTCCATCGTAAAGGTAATTCACTCCGTGATCCAGAAATTCAAATCGTTGCTGATGGCACCATCGACGTAGCCAGTTATTCACCTGCAGAATCTTATTCCACCTCCTTGTTCCATGGCCATCCACTGGGAGGATGGAAGAGAAGACCACCTGCGTTCCCAGTTCTTTCACTTTCTTGCCTAAGTCTTCAAAGTCTCTGCAGATGGTTTCCAGGTCATTTCTTGCCGTGTCATTTGTCCCCACATGTAGTAGCAGGAATGGGTAGTCATCTGTAGGTCTGAAGAGTCCTGATATCCTGTCAGACACATCTTTAATTTTTGCACCTGGAAGACATCCGGATGCCGGATGTATGTTTGTAGCAGTGGACATTGGAGCATTTGGCCATGGTAATGACTCACAGGCTTTTAAAAACTCAGACATGGGCCGGAGGTTGTATGGCAAACAATTTAATTTCCCTATGCCATGGCCTCTTCCCCACACCGAAGCTCCGCCACTGCCCTTTGTAATGGTTGGGGATGAGGCTTTTCAAATGTGCGCAAACCTATTGAAACCCTACTCCAGCCGGGACTTGGACCACACCAAAAAAATATTTAATTACAGGCTGACCAGGGCCAGAAGAACTGTCGAGTGTGCTTTTGGGATTCTTGTCTCAAGATGGCGAATTCTCGGCACAGCCATTAATCTTAAACTTGAAACAGTCGATGAGGTGGTGAAGGCCTGTGTGGTTCTACATAATTTTGTGATAGCTAAAGAGCACCCGACCTTTGAACTCGATGATGATGCTCCTAACCCATTGCCTGAATTCACTCAGCACCCTCTCAGGTCATCCGTTGAAGTTGGCCAAATGAGGGACCAATTTGCGGTCTACTTTGTCTCTGATGTAGGACGGGTGCACTGGCAAGATGAAATGGTGTAAATGTTTTTGTTTGTTAATGTTAATAAAAAACCTGATTTGCTACCAGTACCGAGTGCACTATGCTTTTTACACTCCAATAAAATAAAAAAATTCCCATGTATACCTGTGAATTCATGATGTTCTCACACCTGGGCAGGTAAATACACATATGAGTTAAAATGCAGCATCGCTAGTCTGCGTGAAATATATTGGTACGTAAGCAAAGCTGCAGGTTAAATATGATATGTGTATTAACCAGGCCATGATTGATCAATATAACCAGGCCATGATTGATAGATAAATAGTTATGATTATGACATTTGAGCGACTTTGGTAGGATCGGGTTTCAGGAAACCAAATTTTTTTCAAATGAAACTTGTACAACTAGTGTTAAAAAAGGATTTGTTCAAAACCTAACCCGAATGCAAGTCAATGGGGAATAAAAGTCTGCATTGAGTGGATGAATGTAATCAGCTCAATTCCAACTTTTATTTCCCATTGTGGTAATGTTTCGCAATAAACTTGCCTTTTTTTGGCCCGAAAACCAGATCCTAGTCGTTAAAACTCTAGTTATAATACTAGGCCTTGGTATTTAACAATTATACTAGGCCTTGGTATGACTATACTATGCCTTGGTATTTAACATATGATGTGTATTTTACCCATGAGTGGATTCAACACACAAGAGTATGTTGTTAATTACAAGGTATATCAATAATCCCCCTTGCCTAGAATCACAGTAAGTGAAATGAGGATGGTAAAAACAGCCAATCCTCCAAACACTTTTTATGACACCTTGCAAAGTTAAAGTCGCATTGTGTGTACGGTGCAGTGTGTGTGAGCGGCGCCAAAAACATTAATCAAACTTATGGTGAACCAGAAATTTTAATTTATTTTGAAACAGAAAAATTAAACAAAACTTTATTTTTTTCTGCGTTTGGGGGTATATGGTTGCAAGTTGGTGGTATGCAGGGAAGATGCAGAACTTACAGTTGAAGAAGGTGTTCTAGGGGAAGGGGCAACAAAACTTGTGGGGGAAGGGAGTCCAGTTATGGGACTTGAAGTAGAAAAGGTTGAGGAGATGAAAGAGGTTCAGGTACATTGGTCCGAAGTGCTTGTTTACACAAACTTTTCTTCCTGGACCTATTTGGGCCCAATGCCCACCTTGATTGTTGGCGCATTGAACTTGGAGCAAATAACGAATGTGGGTCCCCCATCTGCTGCTGTGGCTGCTGCTGCTGTGGCTGCTGCTGCTGTGGCTGCTGCTGTGGCTGCTGCTGCAGCTGCTGATGCTCTATGGTGGCAGTGGCAGTGCTCGTCCTTGCAGGAGGACTGGTGGCGGCAGTGATGGTCCAGGTTTGCGGAGTGGTGGTGGCAGGGCTACTACATGTTGTAGTGTTTGTGGCAGGGCTGTTCCACATTTGCGTAGTGGTGGCTGTGCTCCAAGCATGCATGGGGGTGGCGGTGGTGCTCCAGACAGGAGCAGCGCTTGCCATGGTGGTGTTGGTGAAGTGACCAGCTGCACTCAGACTTGTGGTGGTGTAACGGTGGGTGTCCTGGCTTTGAATAGAGGTGTCCGTGCAGTGGTATGCAGCACAAGTCGGTAGTGAGGTGAAGCGAGTCAATGGTGGCACAGGTGGAAATGACACCACTGACTGCTGCCCATACCGATTATGCTGCATAGCCTGCAAGAAAGCATTGTTGCAGGCCTGCAGCACAATCAGCTGTTGCTCAGGACTAAGGTGTTCCGCCATGCCCTTTTCAATCTTACTAAAAAAATGGTGCGCTGGTCTGTTGAGGTCGGCCTCCAGACGGTCAAGGCGCTGTTCGACAGGAAGCGGTGTTGCATGTGGTTAAAACCACGTTCCATGAGTGAAAAACCGCTTTCCTATCTGTCGGACAGCGACTTGAGGCTGGCATTAAAGGCCTCGCTCAAGTGCATAAACTCAGGCAAGACATTCCTGTCCAAGGCCCTCTGCCGCTGGCAGATAGTGCCTGCATAACCAGTGGCAGAGACCTGGGACAGGGGAACACCTGATGGACCAGCTTCCTGGTCACTAGCTGTCTGTGTGGCTGACCTGCAAGGTGCTTCCTGGCTGTCGGATGGCTGGGACAGGTCAGAGGACGTCCGATGAAGGACCGCTCCAGGGCCAGGTTGCAGGGTGCTGCTCCAGGTGCTGTGGAAGAAAGGAAAATCATTACTATCATGCCTTTACAAGAAGCATCAGCTGTGGATTAGAAAAACACAGATTAATATAAATAAAAACCCAAAAATTATAATACTTACGATCTGGTGGCAAGGACCGGACTTAGGAACTGCAACGCGTGATAGTGACGGTATCTTGTTCTTGTCCTTGACGCAGATCCACTGCGAACCTGGCCCTCAGCACGAACATCACTGTTGAAGCGGTCCTTGATCGAGCGCCAACGTGTTCGGACTTTGTCCACTGTTGGAAAAACAAACCAACAACATGAACAATTGTGTTTCATGCACGACATATGCTATCACTAAACCCAACAGTGCCATCAAGGACAATAGTCACAGTGGCACAATACAGCAATACAATACCCAAAGCAGTCACTGTTGAGCCAGATGACACTGTTGGGTTTCCTGCTAGAATATATCTAGCCCGAAACCCAACAGTGCCATCAAGAACAATAGTCACAGCGGCAAAATACAGCAATACAATACCCAAAGCAGTCACTGTTGAGCCAGATGACACTGTTGGGTTTCCTGCTAGAATATATCTAGCCCAAAACCCAACAGTGCCATCAAGGACAATAGTCATAGCGGCACAATACAGCAATACAATACCCAAAGCAGTCACTGTTGAGCCAGATGACACTGTTGGGTTTCCTGCTAGAATATATCTAGCCCGAAACCCAACAGTGCCATCAAGGACAATAGTCACAGCGGCAAAATACAGCAATACAATACCCAAAGCAGTCACTGTTGAGCCAGATGACACTGTTGGGTTTCCTGCTAGAATATATCTAGCCCGAAACCCAACAGTGCCATCAAGGACAATAGTCACAGCGGCAAAATACAGCAATACAATACCCAAAGCAGTCACTGTTGAGCCAGATGACACTGTTGGGTTTCCTGCTAGAATATATCTAGCCCGAAACCCAACAGTGCCATCAAGGACAATAGTCACAGTGGCAAAATACAGCAATACAATACCCAAAGCAGTCACTGTTGAGCCAGATGACACTGTTGGGTTTCCTGCTAGAATATATCTAGCCCAAAACCCACCAGTGCCATCAAGGACAATAGTCACAGCGGCACAATACAGCAATACAATACCCAAAGCAGTCACTGTTGAGCCAGATGACACTGTTGGGTTTCCTGCTAGAATATATCTAGCCCGAAACCCAACAGTGCCATCAAGGACAATAGTCACAGCGGCAAAATACAGCAATACAATACCCAAAGCAGTCACTGTTGGGTTTCCTGCTAGAATATATCTAGCCCGAAACCCAACAGTGCCATCAAGGACAATAGTCACAGCGGCAAAATACAGCAATACAATACCCAAAGCAGTCACTGTTGAGCCAGATGACACTGTTGGGTTTCCTGCTAGAATATATCTAGCCCAAAACCCAACAGTGCCATCAAGGACAATAGTCACAGCGGCAAAATACAGCAATACAATACCCAAAGCAGTCACTGTTGAGCAAGATGACACTGTTGGGTTTCCTGCTAGAATATATCTAGCCCGAAACCCAACAGTGCCATCAAGGACAATAGTGTCATGTCGGACACTGTTCGCACCAGGGTATCCGGCAGATAGCGGAAAAACCCCATCCTACCACATGGTTCTCAGCGGCGCTGGTTGGTCTTTCGGTCCGGCTTGGATTGGGTTAACCAGGTTGTCATTCTGGCTGAGGGCTTAGCCACGCCCTCTGTCTTTAAATTGCCCTGTGTGACTATGGGCGTCGCCGACTATAGCTCTTGCCTTGTGCTAAGCGATACCGGTCTGGAGTGGTGGTCTAAGGAGCATACGGTTGCTGGTGTAGTATATTCCATTGTTGCCATTTTGCCTCCCTGTGTTGTATTATTTGGTTGCCCTTGCACATTACTGTATTCCCCTGTATGTACGCGGTGTGGTGCATTTCCGTTATCCCTGTCCATACTTATTTGTGGGGTCTGGTGTTTGGTCTCCTCACTGGGTGGAGGGTGGTGGGTTCAGCTTAGGGCTGGACAGGAGACAAGGACAGGGTGGAGGCCCAGGCAGGCACACCTTCAGTGTAAACCCTGGGTTGAGGGACAGACAGGGTTTCCCCTAGTCTGAGGGACACCGCAGGGGCCCCGGGGTTTCAGCCTAAAGTTACCTAGGCTTCCCATGACATTATAGTCGGCCCAAAAAAAAAAAAGAGGATTATTTACCATGGATCCTATAGTCTCCATAACCAAGCAGCTGGAGGCTCTGTCCATTCAGGTCACTGAACTGAGGGGGGCGGTCCAGCAACAAGGCCTCTCAGTTCCAGCTGTGCAAACTGAGGCAGCAGCCAGGGCAGCTGAACCTAAGTTACCTCTCCCTGAACGATTCTCTGGTGATCGCTGTAAGTTCGTTGTATTTCGTGAATCCTGCAAATTGTATTTTCGCATGCGTCCTCTCTCCTCAGGAAATGAGGCTCAGCGTGTGGGCTTGGTAGTTTCCTTGCTGGGTGGTGACCCACAAGCATGGGCGTTTTCACTACCTTCTGATTCACCAGCATTTGAGTCTGCAGACCTTTTTTTTCTGCTCTGGGTTTAATCTATGACGATCCTGACAGACTGGCTTTAGCAGAGTTTAAAATACACTCTCTACTCCAGGGTGAGCGACTGGCGGAGGATTATTGTACGGAATTTCGTCGCTGGGCTGTGGACACTCAATGGAATGACCCTGCACTAAGGAGTCAATTTTTGCATGGGGTTTCTGGAAGGGTTAAACAAACTCTGCTAATGTATGAGACTCCCGCCTCTCTGGGGCTGCTATGGTGCTTGTAGTACGCATTGATCGCCGTTTTCGTCAGAGGTCGCAGGAGACATAGCCTGTGGGGGGAGGGGCAGTCTCTGGTGAGGTCGCCCCAGGTGAATCCGTGGAACCTATGCAGATTGCTGGTATATCACATACACATAATAACAAGCATTAATGTCCCTTGCCCAGAAAGCAAGGGGTCTGTTTTTTTTGTGGCAAAAAAGGACATTTTATTAATGCTTGCCCCCTGGTACCTAAGAAAGACATGCCGGCGGAAAACTGCTAGGCTCAGAGGGTTTGGAGGAGTCTAGTCTGAGCCTTTGCATATCCTCCGTGGTGGTCTCCCAGTGTATGCTCCCTGCCAAGGTAGTTATCGGGGGCCAAGAGCTGTCGATTACTGTATTTGTAGATAGTGGTTCAGCCGCTAATCTCATTGATGAAAAGTTTGCGCGTACTGCGGGATTTAAGGTGGAGACGCTGCCTAATCCTATCCGGGTGGTTACCATCAATGCCTCCCCTCTCTCACAAGGGGAGATTAAAGAGTTTGTGGCTGATGTAAAACTCCACATTGGGGTCCTACACTCTGAGCGGGTAACATGTAAGGTGCTCAGTAATTTACCTGCTCAGATAGTTCGGGGGTTTCCATGGTTGTCTATGCACAATCCGGTGATTGACTGGAAAACCCAGGACATAATTCAGTGGAGCAGATACTGCTAGGAGAGTTGTCTGGCCACGTGTATCTTCGCTGTGACTCCCAGCATCCCGGAGCCACTGCTGGACTTTGCTGATGTATTTTCTGAAAGAGGTTGTTCAGAGCTGCCACCGCACCGACCCTATGACTGTGCTATTAGGTTAAAACCGGGGGCCAAGTTACCAAAAGCCAGGATGTTTAATATCTCAGGTCCTAAGAGGCAAGCTTTCAAAGAATACATTGCAGAAAGTCTAAGCAAAGGGCACATCAGGCCTTCATCATCTCCATTGGCGGCGGGGTTCTTCTTTGTCAAGAAGAAAGATGGCGGATTACGCCCGCGTCTGGATTTCAGGGAACTCAACCAGATTACGGTTCATGACCCCTACCCGATGCCACTGATACCCGATTTGTTCAACCAGGTGTCTGGTGCCAAATGGTTTTCCAAGCTTGACCTCAGGGGGGCGTACAATCTCATAAGAGTCCGTCAAGGGGATGAATGGAAGGCGGCATTTAATACCCCTGAGGGTCATTTTGAGAATTTGGTGATACCATTTGGGTTGACGAGCGCGCCAGCAGTATTTCAACATTTCATAAATGATGTCTTTTCTCATCTCTTGGGGAAATTTGTTATTATATACCTTGATGACAGTCTTATTTACTCACGCGACCGTGATGCACACATAGAGCATGTTAGGCAGGTGTTGAAGTTGCTCAGGGAAAACAAGCTCTATGCCAAGCTTGAGAAATGTGTATTTGTCGTCCAAGAATTACCTTTTTTGGGTTATGTAATTTCCACCTCAGGGTTTAAAATGGACACCGCTAAGGTGCAAGCGGTGCTGCAGTGGGATCGGCCTGATAATCTCAAGGCTCTTCAGCGATTCCTGGGTTTTTCCAACTATTATAGGAAATTTATTAAGAATTTTTCTATGATTGCTAAACCGCTCACCGACATGACTAAAAAAGGTACCAATTTTTTTGACTGGTCTGAGGCTGCTGTGCGCGCATTTGAATTCCTCAAAAACAGTTTTGCTTCAGCTCCCATCTTGGTTCAGCCTGATGTCTCCCTACCATTTACCGTGGAGGTGGATGCATCAGAGGTTGGTGTGTGGGCGGTACTGTCTCAGGGTCCATCCTTGGGCGAATTGCATCCGTGTGCCTACTTCTCCAAGAAACTGTCGCTGGCCGAGCGTAATTACGATTTTGGTAACAGGGAATTGTTGGCCATCAAGTTGGCATTTGAGGAATGGCGACACTTCTTGGAGGGGGCTGTCCATCATATTACTGTTATAACAGACCATAAGAATCTGCTTTATTTAGAGTCTGCTAAACGCCTGTCCCCCAGACAGGCTCGCTGGGCGTTATTCTTCACCCGGTTCAATTTTTTTGTGACACACCGACCAGGTTCTAAGAATACTAAGGCGGATACCTTGTCCAGATGTTTCCCGGGTGGAGAGCCACGTGATGATCCGGTGCCTATCCTCCAAAAGGGAGTTGTGGTCTCGGCTCTCACGACAGAGGTTGAGGCAGAGATTGCTGATGCTCAGGAGGAGGTACCGCCAGATCTGCCTCCTAATAAATCGTTTGTGCCACTACACCTACGCTTAAAAGTGTTAGGGGAACATCACGATACTGTCCTGGCAGGTCACCCAGGAGTTAAGGGCATTCTGGAACTTGTATCACGTCGTTTTTGGTGGCCCAAAATCCGTCAGGACGTGGCCTCATATGTGTCAGCCTGTACCACGTGCGCACGGGCCAAGACACCACGCTCCCGTCCTGCTGGCACATTGCATCCTCTCTGTGTGCCCAGTAAGCCATGGACTGAGATTTCCATGGATTTCATTACGGATTTGCCCTCCTCGGCTGGGAACACGGTCATTCTGGTAATAGTTGATCGGTTCTCTAAAATGTCGCATTTCGTTGCTTTACCATCTTTGCCCAATGCGAAGACCCTTGCTCAGGTATTTATTCGCGAGGTGGTCAGACTTCATGGTGTCCCGTCTGACATTGTATCTGATAGAGGTACACAATTTGTGGCAAAATTTTGGAGAGCTTTTTGTTCACGCCTAGGGATTAAATTGTCTCATTCATCGGCTTTCAGTCAAATGGGCATACTGAGCGTATGAACCAAAACCTAGAACAATACTTACGCTGTTTTGTGTCTGACAATCAGGAAGAGTGGTCGGCGTTTCTTCCTCTGGCTGAATTCGCGATAAACAATCATTATCAGGAATCGTCTGGGGAATCTCCTTTCTTTTGTGTTTATGGTCAACATCCCCAATTCTGTACCTTGCGCCAAGGGAGCTCTGCAGGTGTCCCTGAGGAGGACCAGTTGGGAGCACAATTGTCATCCGTTTGGAGGAGAGTAAAGCAGCGCTTGCTGAATGTAGGTTCTAGGTATAAACGTGTGGCTGACGGTAGACATGTGCCTGGTCCGGACCTGTGTGTGGGTGATTGGGTGTGGTTGTCTACAAGGAACATCAAACTCAAAATACCATCGCTTAAGTTGGGGCCCAGGTTCATTGGTCCTTTTAGGATCATTCTCCGCAATTATTAACCCTGTGGCATTTCATTTAGAGTTACCTGCCGTATACAAGATACAATGTGTTTCACAAGGCGTTACTTAAGAAAGTCGTGGGTGCTGTTGATGTTTCTCCCGTGCCACCACCTCCCGTCTTGGTGGATGGCACATTGGAGTTTGAGGTGTCCAAGGTGGTTGACTCTCGGGTAGTGCGTCGCACTCTACAGTACTTGGTCCACTGGCGTGGCTATGGTCCTGAGAAGAGGACTTGGGTGCTGGCCTCGGACATACATGCGGACCGACTGATTACAGTGTTTCATCGCCGCCATCCGGACAAGCCGGGTCCTCGACATTGTGAGGTTCCTGGGGTCCCTCGTAGAAGGCGGGGTACTGTCATGTCGGATACTGTTCGCACCAGGGTGTCCGGCAGACAGTGGTAATACCCCATCCTACCACATGGTTCTCAGCGGCGCTGGTTGGTCTTCCGATCCGGCTTGGATTGGGTTAACCAGGTTGTCATTCTGGCTGAGGGCTTAGCCACGCCCTCTGTCTTTAAATTGCCCTGTGTGACTATGGGCGTCGCCTACTATAGCTCTTGCATGTGCTAAGCGATACCGGTCTGGAGTGGTGGTCTAAGGAGCATACGGTTGCTGGAGTAGTATTTTTCCATTGTTGCCATTTTGCCTCCCTGTGTTGTATTATTTGGTTGCCCTTGCACATTACTGTATTCCCCTGTGTGTACGCGGTGTGGTGTATTTCCGTTATCCCTGTCCATACTTATTTGTGGGGTCTGGTGTTTGGTCTCCTCACTGGGTGGAGGGTTCAGCTTAGGGCTGGACAGGAGACAAGGACAGGGTGGAGGCCCAGGCAGGCACACCTTCAGTATAAACCCTGGGTTGAGGGACAGACAGGGTTTCCCCTAGTCTGAGGGACACCGCAGGGGCCCCGGGGTTTCAGCCTAAAGTTACCAAGGCTTCCCATGAAATTTAGTCACTGCAGCATAACAAAGGTAAAACGCCCTTTTGGAGGCTGCAGTGGCGCTGTCCCAGCCATCCATCAATGCTGCGGCCACCTCATTCCATAGCCGCCGGGTCACCACATTGTCCTTGTACAGCCGGTCACAGCTGTCCCACAACGGACCACGCTCCTGGACCAGGCGGATAAGCTGCTCATTATCCAGGCAAACGTCTTCATCTCGTTGTGGAACCTAGACAAAACACATTCATTAGAATATTCGAATTTTGAGTGAATAAAAAGTTACAAAAGAGATACAGAAAAGAGGAAATATAGAAGATAAAAAATAAAGAACATCACAAATAATTTGATACTTACATTACGTATCACCACCGGGACTTGGCTTGGCTGCTCCTGCTGTTCGCCCTCAGTAGTCACGTCCGCAGAAGATGACGATGTCTGAAAAAAAAAAAAAAACGTAAGAGATTTGGAGAAGCAGCAGATATACTTACCAAACGCACGAAAATAATCACCTCACGGTCTGCTTGCGCCAGTTCCTGCCGGGATGGGGAATATTCAGATTCCGAAGACATACTGCATGTAAAAATAATAAAACGCATTAGTACATATACAATTTAAAAGGACAGGCATACATTATTATATGTAATAATACTCACATTCTTGACGCTGAAGCTGGGATTGAAGATGGGTTCGTTTCTTGCAGAATTTCTGCTCTCCAGTGTGTCTGTATAGTTGTGGTACAGTGTTGGCAGACACCTCCTTTATATAGCCTTTTTTTAGGTTGGGAATTTTATAACTAGTCTAACTAGTGGACACCAAAAGAAACGCATGCGCCAAAAAAACGCATACATGCGCTTGCTAATGCGCACGTATGCTCATCCATAGGCCATAATGGTCAATTTTTGCGCAAAACGTGCGCATGCGTTTCTTTTTAAGCAGTTGGTCGGACCAAAAAATGCAACATGTTGCATCTTGAAAATAAAATCGCACACCCCAAAAAATGCAGCGCACAAAAAACGCATACGTGCGTATGCCAATGCGCACGTAAGCGCACCCATGTTAAATATAGGGGAAAAAACGCATGCGCACGTATGCGTTTTTTCCAGCGCAAAAAAAAACGCAAATGTGAAACCAGCCTCATTTAGTTATATTAGGGCTTCTGCATATGGTGTGTCTAATCTCGTCTGGGATCTGTTCCTGCTGTCCAGCTGGAGTAATCTGCTCCCTACTTCAGCCAATTGGATAGTACCTCACCCTACTAAAGCCCAAAGCACATGGCCGGAATCTGCCAGATACAGCGTTGTTCTCCTCTGGTTCAGTCCTCTGTGCTCAGCTCCCGGCTTGTGTATTTGTTTTCTGCTGTGACCGTGGCCCGTTTACTGACAACTCTTGTGTCTTCTGATTCTGTATTCTGTCCTTCTGGGTCTGACCCAGCTACCTGACTATTCTTCTTGCCATCTAATACCACGGAATAGCAGGTAACACCATGGTCCAAGCCTAGGGGTCCCTGTGTAAGTCTAGGTCCATGTAACGGTGTTAAAGGGCGATGAGCAAGGCAATCCTTGGGATATGTAAAGCAGAGAAGGTAGTGCCAAGCATGTTCATGGTGGATATCTTTTGATGAGCGAGTATACTCATTGCTCGGATGTCCTCCGAGTATTTTGGTGTGCTCGGAGATTTAGTTTTTGTCGTCTCAGCTGCATGATTTGCGACTGCTAGACAGCTTGAATACATGTGGTAATGCCTGTTTGTTAGGGAATTCCCACATGTATTTGTCCTGTCTACAAGTCACAAATCATGCAGCTGAGATGACGAAAACTAGATCTCCGAGTACGCCAAAATACTTGGAATACACCCGAGCAACGAGTATACTCGCTCATCACTAATTGTGTCTGCAAACTATTTCAGCAAGATCTTTATTCAAATAGCTAAATGGCGCTCCTTCCCTTCTGAACACTGTCAGCACATTCTACGTACGCTGTTATTTGGCTTTGTAGTTTATAGATCTGAGCAGGTAACGGTATCATATAAATCTTACTTTAACCCCTTCCTGACATCAGACGTACTATCCCGTCCATGGGACCCGGGCCCCTATGCCCATGGACGGGATAGTACGTCTACCGCGATCAGTGGCGCCCACGTGGTGAGCGCCGCTGATCGCGGCCGGGTGTCAGCTGATTATCACAGCTGACACCCGGCACAATGTGTCACGGACCGTCCCCGACACGTTAACCCCTTGCACACCGCGATCAAACATGATCGCGGTGTACCGGGGGTTAAAGGGAAGCATCAGCAGGGAGGGGGCTCCCTCCGTGCTTCCCTGAGCCCCCCACGGCAGCGCAATGTGCAGCGCTGCTGCGGGGGGCTCCTTTCCTGCAGGCCCCCGAATCCAAGATGGCGACGGAGGCCTTCGGGGGCCTGCAGGAAGCTGGCTTCCTCAGTGCCTGCAAAGCGCAGGCATGAGGAAGCCTTCTGCAGTGCCTGTGACAGATCGCTGATCTGTCACAGTGATCTGTGATGTGACAGATCAGCGATCTGTCACAGGACAGTGATGTCCCACCTGGGACTATTTAATAAAGTTAAAAAAAACTAAAAAAAAGTTTTAAAATAAATTTAAAAAAATCACCAAATAAATTAGAAAAAAGAAAAAAATATTCCCCCAAATAAATCCATTTTTTGGAAATAATAAAAAAAAAACAATAAAAGTACACATATTAGATATCGCCGCGTCCATAACGACCCGCCCTATAAAACTGTCCCATTAGTTAACCCCTTTAGCGAACCTCTTAAAAAATAAAAATAAAAACAAAGCAAAAAATATTTATTTATTTTCATACTGCCAAACAAAATGTGTAATAACGCGTGATCAAAAAGACACATATAAATATCCATGGTACCGCTGAAAACGTCATCTTGTCCCGCAAAAAATGAGCTGCCACACAGCATCATCAGCGAAAAAATAAAAAAGTTATAGCTCGCAGAATAAAGCGATGCAAAAATAATTATTTTTTATATAAAATAGTTTTCATTGCGTAAAACCGACAAAACATAAAAAAACGACCTAAATGAGGTATCGCTGTAACCGTACTGACCCGAAGAATAAAACCGCTTTATCAATTTTATCGCACGCGGAATGGTGTAAACGCACCCCCCCAAAAGAAATTCATGAAACGCTGGTTTTTGTTCATTCTGCGTCCCAAAAATCGGAATAAAAAGCGATCAAAAAAGTCACGTGCCCGAAAATGGTACCAATAAAAACGTCAACTCGTCCCGCAAAAAATAAGACCTCACATGACTCGGTGGGTCAAAATACGGAAAAATTATAGCTCTCAATATGTGGTGATGCAAAAACTATTTTTTCAATAAAAAGCGTCTTATAGCATGCGACAGCTGCCAAAAATAAAAACCGCCATAAATAGTAAATCAAACCCCCCGTTATCACCCCCTTAGTTAGGGAAAAATAATAAAATAAAAAAAATGTATTTATTTCCATTTTTCCATTAGGGTTAGGGCTAGGGTTAGGGTAGGGTTAGGGTTAAGGTTAGGGTTAGGGCTGAGATTAGGGTTAGGGGTGTGTTGGGGTTCGGGTTGGAGTTAGAATTGGGGATTTCCACTGTTTGGGCACATCAGGGGCTCTCCAAATGCAACATGGCGTCTGATCTCAATTCCAGCCAATTCTGAGTTGAAAAAGTCAAATGGTGCTCCTTCCCTTCCAAGCTCTGCCATGCGCCCAAACAGTGTTTTACCCCCACATGTAGGGTATCAGCCTACTCAGGACAAATTACCCTTAGGAAAATAAAAAATTGGGGGCAAAAATATAATTTTTGTGGAAAAAAATGATTTTTATATTTTCACGTCCGAGCATTATAAATTTCTGTGAAGCACTTGGGGGTTCAAAGTGCTCACCACACATCTAGATAAGTTCTGTGGGGGGTCTAGTGTCCAAAATGGGGTCACTTGTGGGGAGTTTCAATAGTTTAGGTACATCAGGGGCTCTCCAAACACACATGACACCCGCAGACCATTCCATCAAAGTCTGCATTCCAAAACGTCACTACTTCCCTTCCGAGCCCTGACGTGTGCCCATACAGTAGTTTTCTCCCACATATGGGGTGTCAGCGTACTCAGGGCAAATTGGGCAACAACTTTTGGGGTTCAATTTCTCCTGTTACCCTTGGGAAAATAAAAAAATTGGGGACTAATTGATCATGTTTGTGGAAAAAATACGATTTTTTTATTTTCATGCCCTGGCATTATAAACTTCTGTGAAGCCTTTGGGGGTTCAAAGTGCTCACCTCACATCTAGATAAGTTCCTTAGGGGGTCTAGTTTTCAAAATGGGGTCATTTGTGGGGGGTTTCCACTGTTTAGGTACATTAGGGGCTCTCCAAAGGCAACATGACACCCGCAGACCATTCCATCAAAGTCTGCATTCCAAAACGTCACTACTTCCCTTTCGAGCATCGACGTGTGCCCATACAGTAGTTATCTCCCACATATGGGGTATCAGCATACTCAGGACAAATTTGACAACAACTTTCGGGGTCCAATTTCTCCTGGTACCCTTGGGAAAATAAAAAAATGGTGACTAATAGATCATGTTTGTGGAAAAAATACAAATTTTTTATTTTCACGCCCAGGCGTTATAAACTTCTGTGAAGCACTGGGGGGTTCAAAGTGCTCACCACACATCTAGATAAGTTCCTTGGGGGGTCTAGTTTACAAAATGGTGTCATTTGTGGGGGGTTTCCACTGTTTAGGTACATCAGGGGTTTTCCAATTGCGACATGGTGTCCGGTCTCAATTCCAGCCAAAAACGTCAAATGGCGCTGCTTCCCTTCCGAGCTCTGCCATGCGCCCAAATAGTGGTTTACCCCCACATGTGGGGTATCAGCGTACTCAGGACAAATTGCACAATAACTTTTAGGGTCCTGTTACCCTTGGAAAAATAAGAATTGGGGTGAAAAGATCATTTTTGTGGAAAAAATATGATTTTTTTAATTGTGCGGCTGTATGTTATAAACTTCTGTGAAGCCCTTGGGGGTTCAAAGTTCTCACCACACATCTAGATAAGTTCCTTAGAGGGTCTAGTTTCCAAAATGGTGTCATTGGTAATGGGTTTCCACTGTTTTGGTACATCAGGGGTTTTCCAATCGCGACATGATGTCCGATCTCAATTCCAGTCAAAAACGTCAAATGGCGCTGCTTCCCTTCCGAGCTCTGCCATGCGCCCAAATAGTGGTTTACCCCCACATGTGGGGTATCAGCGTACTCAGGACAAATTGCACAATAACTTTTAGGGTCCTGTTACCCTTGGGAAAATAAAAATTGGGGTGAAAAGATCATTTTTGTGGAAAAAATGATTTTGTAATTGTACCGCTGTACGTTATAAACTTCTGTAAAGCCCTTGTGGGTTCAAAGTTCTCACCACATATGTAGATAAGTTCCTTGGGGGGTCTAGTTTCCAAAATGGGGTCACTTGTAGGGGGTTTCCACTGTTTAGGTTCATCAGGGACTCTCGAAACGTGACATGGCGTCCGATCTGAATTCCAGCCAATTTTGCATTGAAAAAGTCAAACGGCGCTCCTTCCATTCTGAGCTCTGCCATGCGCCGAAACAGTCGTTCCCCCCCACATATCAGGTATCAGCGTACTCAGGACAAATTGCACAATAACTTTTGCAGTCCAATTTCTCCTGTTACCCTTGGTAAAATAAAAAAAATTGAACCTGAAGTATTTTTTTTGTGAAAAAAAGTTAGATGTTCATTTTTTTTTAAATATTCAAAAAAATTCCTGTGACACACCTAAAGGGTTAATAAACTTCTTGAATGTGGTTTTGAGCACCTTAAGGGGTGCAGTTTTTAGAATGGTATCACTTTTGGGTATTTTCTATCATATAGACCCCTCAAAGTGGCTTCAAATGTGATGTGGTCCTAAAAATAAAATGGTGTTGTAAAAATGAGAAATCGCTGGTCAACTTTTAACCCTTATAACTTCCTAACAAAAAAAAATTTTGGTTCCAAAATTGTGCTGATGTAAAGTAAACATGTGGGAAATGTTAGTTATCAAGTTTTTTGTGTGCAGTATCTCTGTGATTTAAGGGCATAAAAATTCAAAGTTGGAAAATTGTGAAATTTTCTAAATTTTCGCCAAATTTTCGTTTTTCTCACAAATAAACGCAAGTTATTTGAATGAAATTTTACCACTAACATGAAGTACAATATGTCACGAGAAAACAATGTCAGAATCACCGGGATCCATGGAAGCGTTCCAGAGTTATGACCTCATAAAGGTACAGTGGTCAGAATTGTAAAAATTGGCCCGGTCATGAACGTGCAAACCACCCTTGGGGGTGAAGGGGTTAAGGGATCACCCTCACACTAATACCAGGAGGTAGGTGGATCCTCCAGGTCGTAAGTTCTATAGAAAAGGGCTTTCAATGCCCAAAGTCATTTGAACAGTTTTGGGTGGAGGAGAATGTTGTGGTCTAGAGGCAAAATGGTGATCATGGTAATACGGCCGGACTACACCACCGATAAAGCAGCCACAGCCGGTGACTGAGAGGAATCTGTGACTTCTCTGGATTCAGTGGTTACTACTCACCTGGGTAGTCATATGTGGGAATCTCCTCTTTACACCACTCATCATCTCTCACATATGTCTCTGTAGTATTAATATGGGTCAGATCTTTACCCTGAAACAAATATTGTAAAAGTCACAGACAGATGGAGAAGTCCCATCTATGATCAGCTCTAATCCTGCCATCTCCACCGCTCTCATTACACAAGTATAAAACATATAATACTGGTGGATAAAACAAGACTGAGCACAAGACCTTCACAGCCGTCTACACATCATAGGGGAGATCTCCTGACACCTTCTCTCCATCTACCTGATGATCCTGAGGAGCACTGGGATCTTCTTGGTTACAGTCCTGTGGAAGAAGAGGACGGGGACATCTCTCTGGTGTTGTCCTCTTACTGGATAGATCTGGAGGAAACACATACAGGGACTGAATTCATTCTCTACATACAGATAATTATAGGCCGTGTGTATTTAGTCCTGTCTATTACCTGGAGATGTGAGGGGCTGGGGAACCTCCATTATGACGTTCTTGTACAGATCTCTGTGTCCTTCTAAATACTCCCACTCCTCCATGGAGAAATAGACAGCGACATCCTGACACCTTATAGGAACCTGACACATACAATGATACCGTCATCCCCCGATCCCTTCATAGTGTTACTGTATAATGTCCCAGCATTCCCAGCAGTGTCACCTCTCCAGTCAGTAGCTCAATCATCTTGTAGATGAGTTCTAGGATATTCTGGTCATTGATGTCCTCATGGATCAGGGGGAGAGGTGGAGGTTCCGTGATTGGGCTCAGGGGTCTTCCACATCCCTCAGACACTGGGTCCTGACAGCGATCACTAGAGGTCTTCTTCACCACTGTGTAATCCTGGTAATGGAGAGACACATTAATAAATCTCACTACAGATATTTCCAGAGTCCTCACCTCTCTAGTTCTGTCCATCTATGTTAAGGGCTGGCGGAACGGTATGGTGGTATGTGGTGCGTTAACATCCCGGGGTCCACCGTGCAGAGAAGGAAACCTGCTGCGCTGTAATGGCGGTGACTATGCGGCAAATAATAAAGAGACACACGAGGGTTAGCGTCACCTAGTGTGTACAGGAGCGAGTTCTGTTGATTCACAGAACAGCACAATGTAGGTGCCGAAGCCTGTTAAACTCACAGGGCTTGGCCGGATGAGCACTAGTATACAGACACAGGACTCCGCCCCAAGGACACGGGGTTAGAGCCCCTCTAGCGCTCGGTGCCACTGTAGTGGAGCCAGCAAGAGACCAAACGAGAGATAACGCACCAGTGTGCACTGCACCAGTCTGGCGGAAGCTACTAACCACCGAGAGTGGGGAGGTAAGCGATAGCTTTGCACATGGTGCCGCACTGGCGGTTACTGCTACCTGGCGTGGTAGGACAGTGCCCTAGGCAGAGAGGCACAGTCGGAAGCTTGCAAGTGCAGAGGACTGGGATGCACTGTGGCATATAGCTTGGCCACTGACAGACCTGACTTCAACCACTAGACCCTAACAACATACACAATCAAGGGTAGGGGTTTCATGAGTCATTCGAAGTAACAAGCATCCGTCATCATACACACCATAAGGCACAAGAGTCTATACTAGCACATGGCCGAGTGGCCATGCGACTCTTTTATAGCGGTGACCTTCCCAGTAGTGGACAAATCAGAGCAGGAACGGGACCTGCGCATGTGACCTCCGACCTCCAATGAGAGGTCGTCCCACAGGCATGCTCAGTACCCAAAAGACAGGACTTAGTCCCAGAAGTGTCTCCTTGCTGCTGACTCAAGCATGGAGTTATAGCAGAGCCAGAAGGAGAAACCAGATGCCTAGCATCAGCCTGGGCAAGACGCCTGGACCGATTCCTCTGCTGAGCAGGAATCTCTGCGGCTGCAGAGGAATGGGAGACCGCAGAGGACATGGCTTGAGATTCCCCCTGTACAGTGGGAGAAGTTCGGCACCTAACAATGTGTTATTCCCATAGATAAGAATGATGTAATGTGATGTCATCAGAATCTCTCACCTCTCCAGTGAGACGGAAGAGGATCGCTAGGGTGAGGTGTAACATCCTCTCCACCATCTTGTCTCTGTCCATATCCATCCTTGATGGGTAAATCAGGAAAACTCTCTTTTGTAGAAGATCTTCACTGAGAGGATCCGATATTGTAGAAACCTGAATGAGAAGAAGATGATCCGATGTAACATCATAAGAATCCTGTGTAATAATACAATTACTGGAGATAATAAGGGAAACATATGAGGAGATTTATTATCTTACAGGGTTTAGTTTTCTTCCCTGACATCTACTAATAAAACCTATATATTTAGGCCACAGACAACAAGCAGTTTCCTCCTCGGAGTCGGCAGCTGAACACGTTCTTCATAGACTCATCTTCCATAACGCTAATTCTCGTCTCATTACCGGCACTGGAATCGGCATTAGCAATACTGCAGGAGATATTCATTACACGCGACATGAGAAATAACTCCTTCATGATGAGGACGACATCTTCATCTTCTACTACGGCTCTGGAGACAGATTTGGCCAGAGTCGGTCACTGCCTCCATCCCCACCGGCCGTCTATATGAAGGTTTCCCGTCTTCCCCGCACTGGAATCTTCTATCCCGTTAGATCTCAGCTCTGAGTCACACACAGAAGTTTGAGGCTTTTAGAAAAGATTTTTTATTTCCACAAACACAACGGACAGAAATGATCTGATCCCAAAGTCTCCATGTACAGTGATTTATGGGGTTTATTTCTGGCCTTAGGCTTTCCTTAGTCTTCAAGCAGAGGCTGGACAGACATCTGACTGGGATGATTTAGCGAATCCTGCTTTGAGCAGGGGGTTGGACCAGATGGCCCAGGAGGTCCCTTCCAACTCTATGATTCTATGATTCTATATTACAAGAAAAACTCCAGAAAAAGCCGATATTAAAATGTTTCTAAAGAAAATTGGCTCCAACAATTCTTGTAAGAAGAAAAAAAGCAGAAGACACAATTTATAATTTTTAACATGTTAAACATTTATTAAAAAGAAATGAATCTTTTTGTGCCCAAGAACATAGATGTACACCGCAGGGACGGCACAGATGAGGCTGCAACAAAAACCCTGACAGTTTAACTCCTTGCTGCTGTGAAAAGCAAACATGGCATCTAAGAAGGTGTGACGAGTTTGGCTGAATGCCCCCCCGCCTCCAAGTACTCGATAGTATGGGGCGGCCTAGTTACTGCGATACTTACATGCCTAATAATGAGGTCTGGGCTGCAATGTATGAAGGTCTATTAGGCCGGGCCAGAGGCAGCGTCCAATAAGTTACCTTATAACGCCCCCATATACATTAGGCTAAAGTTCCATGAAAGCACTGATTTCGGGGGGTTTGGCCGACCATATAATGTATTTGGGGGCCTCCCGACAGATGATGTCAGGGCAGAGAAGGATCCGGCATCCTGAATTTCAGAGGATAATCTGTTTGTTCTTCCTGTAGATAATCCTCCTCTAGAGGAAAGCTGGAATATTTGTGTGTATGGGGGAGTCGGGAGAGATCGCCGTCTGCCAAATGACCGTTCAGCCAACTCTGATCTCATGTGTATGGGGCCGCTAGTATTACACTGACAGGCAGTGATGATACACGGCACTATAGTAGTACAGGGCATCACCGGAGCCATCAGAGGCTTGTATGTTGTATGATCGCACTGATCAGAGGGGTTTAAAAAAGGTTTAAAGTGGAAAAATATCACAGTTTCAGCAACAAGAAATATCCGTCACTATATGGAAAGCGGAGTCACTGCACAATGTTAGTTACGTCACGTCCATAACTACTTTATTACACTCTATTATCCTGTACACAGTGGAGTAGATAGAAATCACAGATCCCACAGCAATAGCTGGAATTGGACCCTCCAATGCAAAGAAAAAAAAAATCTATATACACGGTTCAAAAAATAAAGGGAACACTTAAACAACAGAATATAACTCCAAGTAAATCAAACTTCTGTGAAATCAAACTGTCCACTTAGGAAGCAACACTGATTGACAATCAATGTCACATGCTGTTGTGCAAATGGAATAGACAACAGATGGAAATTATTGGCAATTATCAAGACACCCTCAATAAAGGAGTGGGGAACACAGACCACATCTCTGTACCAATGCTTTCTGGCTGATATTTTGGTCACTTTTGAATATTGGTTGTGCTTTCACACTTGTGGTAGCATGAGACTTACTCTACAACTGACACAAGTGGCTCAGGTAGTGCAGCTCATCCAGGATGGCACATCAATGTGAGCTGTGGCAAGAAGGTTTGAGGTGTCTGTCAGCGTAGTGTCCATAGGCTGGTGGTGCTACCAGGAGACAGGCCAGTACATGAGGAGATGTGGAGGGGGCTGTATGAGGGCAACAACCCAGCAGCAGGACCGCTACCTCCCCCTTTGTGCAAGGAGGAACAGAAGGAGCACTGCCAGAGACCTGCAAAATGATCTTCAGCAGGCCACAAATGTTCATGTGTCTGCACAAATGTTTAGAAACTGACTCCATTAGGATGGTCTGAGGGCCCGACCTCCACAGATGGGGGTTGTGCTCACAGCCAAACACCGTACAGGATGCTCGCCATTTGCCACAGAACACCAGGATTGGCAAATTCTCCACTGGCGCCCTGTGCTCTTCACAGATGGAAGCAGGTTCACACTGAGCACATGTGACAGATGTGACAGAGTCTGGAGACGCCGTGGAGAGCGATCTGCTGCCTGCAACATCCTTCAGCATGACCGGTTTGGCAGTGGTCAGTAATGGTGCGGGGTGGCATTTCTTTGGAGGCCACACGATGTTGGGCTTTGAGCACAACCCCCATGGAGACACAATTGTGCCTTTACCTGTAGATAAATTCCCAGTGGGGGGCAATTTCCAAAATGCAATAACTTAAGTGGGGAATTCAGCTCTTTTCACACTTAAGGGATCTGTATATGGAGTCTACAAATTACAGTGGGGAAATAAGGATTTGTTACGCTGACAATTTTGGGGCTAAAGTCACATTTTTGTGAGGAAATAAAGTAAAATTGTCATTTTTTCCTTCCACATTGCTGAAATCCCTGTTACACTATCCGAATTCAGATATTGTCCTGGTCAGAAAGGAGAATACAGGGAGCGAAAGGGTTAATAGGACTCACAGGAGGAACCGGCCCAGAAAGCAGAAGATCCAGGAGTGTCCGCCAAATATATGACTGCGCACAGGACCTGTGATGAGGAGGTGAGGAGTCAGGGGTCACATGATCAGGGGCCTCAGTGTGTCCAGGACTCAGTGTGCTGGAGCGCTCCCGATAATCAGCTGCGTGTGTCGCGCTGTGTGATAGTCACAGCACCTGCATGGAGGGCGACACATGCAGCTGATTATCGGGAGCGCTCCAGGGATCCGGGGTCCCGATGCAGCTATTCGGTAAGCGATATTAGCCAATAACAACTTCTCCGACGATATTCGCTCATCTCTAGTAATAACAGCTCAAAAACATTCACCAAACTTTTCATTAAGTTTAATAGCAAGACTCTATTAAATATTGAGCACCAGCGGGATGAAGCATTGACAGCGGCATGTAAAAGTGTGGGCGCCCCAGGTCAAAATGACTGTTATTGTGAGCAGTAGTAAGATGAAGATGAAATGATCTCTAAAAGGCCGAACCTCTAAGATGACACATGGCCTTTGTATTTTAGGCAACAATAATAATAAAACATATATTTATATAGACTTTTTTGCAATTTCATAATTGCAAAAAGAAAAAAGGGGCGATGCAAAACTTTGGGCACCCTGGGAGATTTGTGTACTGAGATAATTTTGACCAAGATTCCACATGTTAATTAGCTTGTTAGGATTACGGTGAGATCACATGGTGACCAGGAGCTACAGTCTGAGGAAAGGGCTAAAAAGCCTTCACTAGACCCCTGTTATGATTGGGTCACCGAGGAAGAAAGCAAGACCAAGCAAATCCACAGAAAACTAGAGAGGTTGGTAACTAAGCGGATTGCAGACCCCTGATCCTATCCACACAACTAGCAGTAGCCGTGGAGCGTACCTACGATGATTCTAGATGCCTCGACACAGCCGGAGAACTAAATAAGCCTAAAGCAAGAAAGGGGAAATCTAAACTGCCCCAGAGCAGACCCCAAAGGAATAGATAGCCCCCAAACATATATTGTCGGTGAGACAAGATGAAAACACAAACGCAGGTAGGAAAATAGGCTGAGCAAACGATGGGGCCGAAACTAACTAGACAGGACAGGAAAGGAAAGACACTGTCTGCAATCACGCAAAAAACCCTGCAAAAAATGCCCAACACGTCTGATAGAAAAAATACTGAAGTCACTAGACTTCGCCCACTATATCAGCACTCTGGGATATTCTGAAAACAGAGCAAAGAGAGGTCAATCTAATAAGGGACAAAAACAAACTGGCACAAGCAGTAACATAATGAAGGAAATTCAGCACAGCCCCAGCCGAGACTGGCTGACCACACAAAACTGAAATAGACAAAACCAAATCAAATGTGAACAATAGCAAAAGAACACTTAGATTGAGCATGCAGGGACTGAGCTGGAAAGTTGGAAACTAAGACCTCAGGAGCAACCAGAGGTAGGCCAGAAAGTGAATTCACAACAGACCCCTGTACAGCTGCATAATGAGGTCCAGGCTTTATAGTGAAGGGACAGGAGTGAGAGCCTGTGCCCAGGAGCTACAGTCTGAGGAAAGGGCTAAAAAGCCTTCACTAGACCCCTGTACAGCTGTATAATGAGGCCCAGGCTTTATAGTGAAGGGAGAGGAGTGAGGGCCTGTTCCCAGGAGCTACAGTCTGAGGAAAGGGCTAAAAAGCCTTCACTAGACCCCTGTACAGCTGTATAATGAGGCCCAGGCTTTATAGTGAAGGGAAAGGAGTGAGGGCCTGTGCTCAGGAGCTACAGACTGAGGAAAGGGCTAAAAAGCCTTCACTAGACCTCTGTACAGCTGTATAATGAGGCCCAGGCTTTATAGTGAAGGGACAGGAGTGAGGGCCTGTTCCCAGGAGCTAAAGTCTGAGGAAAGGGCTAAAAAGCTTTCACTAGACCCCTGTACAGCTGTATAATGAGGCCCAGGCTTTATAGTGAAGGGACAGGAGTGAGGGCCTGTTCCCAGGAGCTACAGTCTGAGGAAAGGGCTAAAAAGCCTTCACTAGACCCCTGTACAGCTGTATAATGAGGCCCAGGCTTTATAGTGAAGGGACTGGAGTGAGGGCCTGTGCTCAGGAGCTACAGTCTGAGGAAAGGGCTAAAAAGCCTTCACTAGACCCCTGTACAGCTGTATAATGAGGCCCAGGCTTTATAGTGAAGGGACAGGAGTGAGGGCCTGTTCCCAGGAGCTACAGTCTGAGGAAAGGGCTAAAAAGCCTTCACTAGACCCCTGTACAGCTGTATAATGAGGCCCAGGCTTTATAGTGAAGGGACAGGAGTGAGGGCCTGTTCCCAGGAGCTACAGTCTGAGGAAAGAGCTAAAAAGCCTTCACTAGACCCCTGCACAGCTGTATATGAGACCCAGGCTTTATAGTGAAGGGACAGGAGTGAGGGCCTGCTCCCAGGAGCTACAGTCTGAGGAAAGGGCTAAAAAGCCTTCACTAGACCCCTGTACAGCTGTATAGTGAGGCCCAGGCGTTATAGTGAAGGGACAGGAGTGAGGGCCTGTGCCCAGGAGCTACAGTCTGAAGAAAGGGCTAAAAAGCCTTCACTAGACCCCTGTACAGCTGTATAATGAGGCCCAGGACTTACAGTGAAGGGAAGGAGTGAGGGCCTGTTCCCAGGAGCTACAGTCTGAGGAAATGGCTAAAAAGCCTTCACTAGACCCCTGTACAGCTGTATAATGAGGCCCAGGCTTTATAGTGAAGGGACAGGAGGGAGAAAAGTGGGGAAAGGAGCCAGAAGAGCCGGACTGCCCATCACTAACCTGCAGAGCCGCACTCCACATATATGGCTGCTCTGTGCACAGGACCTGTGATGAGGTCACAGGAGGGGAGGAGTCAGGGGTCACATGATCTCCGGAGTGCAGACCTCCATGGAGCCTTCTCCTCAGTCAGTGACATTCCCGCCATTATTCGCCCCTCACTACTGGCACAATTACCCCGCGCCGCCTTCTCTACACAGTGTTATGTGTGGAATGTAACGTGTGATTTCTCTGGAGGGAAATAGACCCCACACAGGAGGGAATTCTCACCAGTTACCGGCCGTCTACTATATGGCGGCATATGATTGTGCTATCGACTCCACACCAGGAGTTAAAATCCCCAAATCTCGGTTATTTCCCCCTTCCAGAGTCCGGCTGAGGCCGGGGTCACACTTGGGAGAAACTCGCCCGAGTCTCGCTCCTCAGTGCCCTTGTGGATTAGCCTATGTAGGGGAAACGACACCGGCTGTCAGGGACAGGGGGCCCCAACTTAAATCGGATATTCGTTGTAAGAAAACCCAACCTGATGCTGCCATTCGGGGTAACCAATGCTCCGGCAGTCTGTGACAATGTCAGTAATTGTATTTTTCTCAGTGATTGGTAGATTTGTGGTAATTTTCCTGGATGATATAGTGATAGTGTTGAGCGATACCATCCGATATTCAGAAATATCGGATTGGATTGGATTGGCCCGATATTCCAAAAAGTATCGGTAACGCCAATTCCGATACCGGAAGTCCCATTCAAGTCAATGGGACAGAAATATCGGAATTAAAAAAAACCCTTTCTTGCCTTGTACATCCTGTTCGGGAGGGGGGAAGAGTGTGGGCGGTGTATGGACGGACACTGTGCGTGTCTGTGTGTGCGGGCGGGGTCTGTGTGGGCCTCTTGGGGGTGTGTGCCGACTGTCGGGGGCCTGTGCCGGCTGCCGGTGGTCTGTATGTGCCTCTCGGGCAGAGGCGTATCTAGGCTTTCTGGCACCCGGGGCAAGAATTCGGTTCGGCTCCCCCCCCCCCGCCCAAGTACATATGCGACTTGCACAGTTAGTCATGTACCTGCGAGCTGCTCTCCCTAATGCTCTCAATGTTCAGTAAAAAACTGAAAGCAGGAAGAGAAGCTCGTTGTCACAGGATCATAAGTATGAAAATCGCATATGAGTGAAGTGTCCGTGTGACGACTACTGGAACCTGCAGAGCTGAATCCTGACATTGCAGCTTCTGAATTCTCACAATGAATGCACTGCACACTTTTAGGATTCTCCCTTGCCGATGTACAGACATGTCAGCACAAGTATGTGATTTATATACTTCTGGCCACATTCCGACTAGACGTGCCCGGCCTCGCTCCGTTCATTTTCATTGAGTGAGGCCACACATGTCTAGTCAGCATGTGACTGCATGTATGTAAATTACCAGCATGAGAGAATCCTGACAGCGTTCAGTGAGCACTGTGAGAATTCAGAAGTCTGCAGTCACAAGGAATGACTGCAGACTCAGCACAAACCTGGACAACCCCTTTAATGTTCCTGACAAATAAAAACATGAGAATTAGTCAGTATCACAAATAACATTTACATCCAGGTACCTTATAGATGACGTCGTCTCTGCAGTCAGTCACCTTTTCTTCTAGACCCCATGATGAGTTTTCTCATCCACATCTCTTTTCTGCAGACTTCCATCTTCTCCGGTCTTCTGCAGAAAATCTCTACACGACGCCCTTAAAGATAGAAGTGTCATTATAATGCTCCTAAATAAAAATGTCTGCAATATACTGTCTCCTTACACTATTCCCCTCTAACATCCCACCTGTTCACCATACTGTCTCCTCATATATTTACCCCCTCACTCGCTATACTGTCTGTTCACACATATCCCCGACTCCCCATACTGTGTCCATCCACATACATTAACCCATTCGCTCCCCATACTGTCTGCACCAATCCCCCATACTGTTTCCTCATACATACTCTTTATTTTGTGTCCTCAAATCTCCCCACACATTAAATCCCCCCATCCCCAATCCCCCACACACATTAAGTACCCCCATCAACATTCCAAATCCCCCCCACACATTAAATAACCCCCCATCCCCACTCCAAATCCCCCCACACATTAACCCAATCCCCACTCATTAACCCCCACCCCCACTCCAAATACCCCCAAACATTAACCCCAACCCCACTCATTAACGCCCCCACACATTAACCCCCATCCCCATTAATTAACCCCCGCACACATTAACCCAATCCCCACTCATTAACCCACACACACATTAACCCCCATCCCCACTCTAAATACCCCCACACATTAACCGCCATCCCCTCTACAAATCCCCCCCCATCTCCACTCATTAACTCCCCCTGATCTCCCATCTTTGGTGGTTCTTCAGCTCCACAGAGGAGCACACTTACCACCAGCGTTTGCTTTGGGCGCCGGGGAGTGATGTCAGCAGCGTGATCACATGACCTGATCACGCTGCTGACGTCGCTCTGGCCCGGCGGTCAGAGCTTCAATTGTACTGGTGTCTGTATAGACGCCAGTACAATTGTTCCCTGGGAGCCGGCACGGCCTCCTTCTCTGCCCCGGCTGTCAGCTTGATAGCTGACACAGAGAACCGCCGACTCTCAGGCGGGAGGCGGCAGAACGCAGCCGCCAAGGAGGACACTGCGGACCGCTGCATTAGGCGGCCCGACTGCTCCCCCCTGCTGGCTGCGCCCGGGGCAACTGCCCCGGCTGCCCCCCCTAGATACGCCCCTGCTCTCGGGGGTCTGTACAAGCCTGTCGGAGGCCTGTGCCGGCTGCCGGTGGTCTGTACAGGCCTCTCGGGGGTCTGTACAAGCCTGCCGGGGGCCTGTGACGGCTGCCGGTGGTCTGTACGGGCCTCTCGGGAGCCTGTGCCGGCTGTCGGTGGTCTGTGCCGGCTGCCGGGGGCCTGTGGCGATGGTCTGTACGGGCTTCTCGGGGGCCTGTGCCGACTGCCGGGGGCCTGTGCCGGCTGCCAGTGGTCTGTGCGGGCCTGCCGGGGGTCTTGTGTGTGTGCAGGCATCATCCGATGGGACTACAAGTCCCATCGGGCGATGCCTGCTACAATGACAGTGATTGACACATTAGCCAATGATGGGACAGTAGTAGTCCCATCATCCGTCTAATTTTTTGAATGTAAAAAAAAAAATACTACATACATACTACATATATACTACATTCATACAACATACATACATACATACTACATACATACTACATATATACTACATTCATACAACATACATACATACTACATACATGCTACATATATACTACATTCATACAACATACATACTGTACATACTACATACATGCTACATATATACTACATTCATACAACATACATACATATTACATACATGCTACATATATACTACATTCATACAACATACATATATACTACATACATGCTACATATATACTACATTCATACAACATACATACATACATACTACATACATACTACATATATACTACATTCATACAACATACATACATACTACATACATGCTACATATATACTACATTCATACAACATACATACTGTACATACTACATACATGCTACATATATACTACATTCATACAACATACATACATATTACATACATGCTACATATATACTACATTCATACAACATACATATATACTACATACATACTACATATATACTACATTCATACAACATACATACATACATACTACATACATGCTACATATATACTACATTCATACAACATACATACTACATACTACGTACATGCTACATATATACTACATTCATACAACATACATATATACTACATACATACTACATATATACTACATTCATACAACATACATACATACTACATACTACATACATGCTACATATATACTACATTCATACAACATACATACTACATACTACGTACATGCTACATATATACTACATTCATACAACATACATATATACTACATACATACTACATGTATACTACATTCATACAACATACATATATACTACATACATACTACATACATGCTACATATATACTACATTCATACAACATACATACATATATACTACATACATGCTACATATATACTACATTCATACAACATACATACATACTACATACTACATACTTGCTACATGTATACTACATTCATACAACATACATATATACTGTATACATGCTACATATATACTACATTCATGCAACATACATATATACTACATACATACATGTATACTACATTCATACAACATACATATATACTACATACTGTACATACTACATGTATACTACATTCATACAACATACATATATACTACATACATACTACATATATACTACATTCAAACAACATACATATATACTACATACATACTACATGTATATTACATTCATACAACATACATATATACTACATACATACTACATATATACTACATTCATACAACATACATACATATATACTACATACATACTACATATATACTACATTCATACAACATGCATACATATATACTACATACATGCTACATATATATTACATTCATACAACATACATACTGTACATACTACATACATGCTACATATATACTACATTCATACAACATACATACATATTACATACATGCTACATATATACTACATTCATACAACATACATATATACTACATACATGCTACATATATACTACATTCATACAACATACATACATACATACTACATACATACTACATATATACTACATTCATACAACATACATACATACTACATACATGCTACATATATACTACATTCATACAACATACATACTGTACATACTACATACATGCTACATATATACTACATTCATACAACATACATACATATTACATACATGCTACATATATACTACATTCATACAACATACATATATACTACATACATGCTACATATATACTACATTCATACAACATACATACATACATACTACATACATACTACATATATACTACATTCATACAACATACATACATACTACATACATGCTACATATATACTACATTCATACAACATACATACTGTACATACTACATACATGCTACATATATACTACATTCATACAACATACATACTGTACATACTACATACATGCTACATATATACTACATTCATACAACATACATACATATTACATACATGCTACATATATACTACATTCATACAACATACATATATACTACATACATACTACATATATACTACATTCATACAACATACATACATACATACTACATACATGCTACATATATACTACATTCATACAACATACATACTACATACTACGTACATGCTACATATATACTACATTCATACAACATACATATATACTACATACATACTACATATATACTACATTCATACAACATACATACATACTACATACTACATACATGCTACATATATACTACATTCATACAACATACATACTACATACTACGTACATGCTACATATATACTACATTCATACAACATACATATATACTACATACATACTACATGTATACTACATTCATACAACATACATATATACTACATACATACTACATACATGCTACATATATACTACATTCATACAACATACATACATATATACTACATACATGCTACATATATACTACATTCATACAACATACATACATACTACATACTACATACTTGCTACATGTATACTACATTCATACAACATACATATATACTGTATACATGCTACATATATACTACATTCATGCAACATACATATATACTACATACATACATGTATACTACATTCATACAACATACATATATACTACATACTGTACATACTACATGTATACTACATTCATACAACATACATATATACTACATACATACTACATATATACTACATTCAAACAACATACATATATACTACATACATACTACATGTATATTACATTCATACAACATACATATATACTACATACATACTACATATATACTACATTCATACAACATACATACATATATACTACATACATACTACATATATACTACATTCATACAACATGCATACATATATACTACATACATGCTACATATATATTACATTCATACAACATACATGCATAGTACATACTACAGACATACTACATACATACATACATACTACATACATACATACATACTACATACATGCTTCATATATACTACATTCATACAACATACATGCATAGTACATACTACTACAGACATACAACATACATACAACATACTACATACATACTACATACAATGCATTCATACATTCATACAATACATACATATAGACATACAGTACATATAACATAGAGTACATACTCACCATCACTTGTCGCTTTGATCCCCGAAGCCAGTGTCATCTATAAAAAATTAGAAAATAACAAACAACCGATATACTTCCTGATCCGCAGAAATCCACGAGTGTCCCACGCCGATTTCCCGTGGAGAACAGCAGCATCAGCTGATGCGACCGCTCTCTAGGGGCTTCAATAATCCAATGATGGGAGGTAGGTATCCTTCCGCACTGTATTCCTCCGCCACTGTAAAAAAATAGTCCCTAGTCTCACTTTTGGCATTGCTGTGTGAGAAAGTTCCCACGCAGCTTTTGCCATAAAGTGAGACCAGGGACTATTTTTTTACAGTATGTATGTATGTTGCATGAATGTAGTATATATGTATGTTGTATGAATTTAGTATATATGTAGTATGTATGTATGTTGTATGAATGTAGCATATATGTAGTATGTATGTATGTTGTATGAATGTAGTATATATGTAGCATGTATGTAGTATGTATGTATGTTGTATGAATGTAGTATATATGTATGCTGTATGAATGTAGTATATATGTTGTATGTATGTAGTATATATGTATGTTGTATGAATGTAGTATATATGTAGTATGTATGTAGTATGTATGTATGTTTTATGAATGTAGTATATATGTAGCATGTATGTAGTATGTAGTATGTATGTATGTTGTATGAATGTAGTATACATGTAGCATGTATGTAGTATGTAGTATATATGTATGCTGTATGAATGTAGTATATATGTAGCATGTATGTAGTATGCATGTATGTTGTATGAATGTAGTATATATGTAGCATGTATGTAGTATGTAGTATGTATGTATGTTGTATGAATGTAGTATACATGTAGCATGTATGTAGTATGTAGTATATATGTATGCTGTATGAATGTAGTATATATGTTGTATGTATGTAGTATATATGTATGTTGTATGAATGTAGTATATATGTAGTATGTATGTAGTATGTATGTATGTTTTATGAATGTAGTATATATGTAGCATGTATGTAGTATGTAGTATGTATGTATGTTGTATGAATGTAGTATACATGTAGCATGTATGTAGTATGTAGTATATATGTATGCTGTATGAATGTAGTATATGTGTAGCATGTATGTAGTATGTATGTATGTTTTATGAATGTAGTATATATGTAGCATGTATGTAGTATGTAGTATGTATGTATGTTGTATGAATGTAGTATACATGTAGCATGTATGTAGTATGTAGTATATATGTATGCTGTATGAATGTAGTATATATGTAGCATGTATGTAGTATGCATGTATGTTGTATGAATGTAGTATATATGTATGTTGTATGAATGTAGTATATATGTAGCATGTATGTAGTATGTAGTATGTATGTATGTTGTATGAATGTAGTATACATGTAGCATGTATGTAGTATGTAGTATATATGTATGCTGTATGAATGTAGTATATATGTTGTATGTATGTAGTATATATGTATGTTGTATGAATGTAGTATATATGTAGTATGTATGTATGTTGTATGAATGTAGTATATATGTAGTATGTATGTAGTATGTATGTATGTTGTATGAATGTAGTATATATGTAGCATGTATGTAGTATGTAGTATGTATGTTGTATGAATGTAGTATATATGTAGCATGTATGTAGTATGTATGTATGTTGTATGAATGTAGTATATATGTAGCATGTATGTAGTATGTATGTATGTTGTATGAATGTAGTATATATGTAGCATGTATGTAGTATGTAGTATATATGTATGCTGTATGAATGTAGTATATATGTTGTATGTATGTAGTATATATGTATGTTGTATGAATGTAGTATATATGTAGTATGTATGTATGTTGTATGAATGTAGTATATATGTAGTATGTATGTAGTATGTATGTATGTTGTATGAATGTAGTATATATGTATGTTGTATGAATGTAGTATATATGTAGCATGTATGTAGTATGTAGTATGTATGTATGTTGTATGAATGTAGTATATATGTAGCATGTATGTAGTATGTAGTATGAATGTAGTATATATGTAGCATGTATGTAGTATGTAGTATGTTGTATGAATGTAGTATATATGTAGCATGTATGTAGTATGTATGTATGTTGTATGAATGTAGTATATATGTAGCATGTATGTAGTATGTATGTATGTGGTATGAATTTAGTATATATGTAGTATCTATGTCCCTGATGAAGAAGGCAGTTTGCGCCTTCGAAATGCGTTGGTTTGCTTTTTGGCCTGTTTACTGCCCCGTACAGGCTGTGACGTCAAACGCCCAGGTACTCTCGGGTGGCCGTTTCTAAGCGGGTTTCCAGGGAAGCCTTCGGCCAGGGCTTTCCCTTCCCGCTCCTTTCACTTCCTGCTCTCCCCTGTGCCTTGTGCACACGCTTCTTGTTTTGGCAGCACGCCATCTGTGCACGGACTTCCTAAGTCATTATCGTCCTGTACTGTGCTCCAGTCACTTCTGCCTGGAATGTAACCCCTGCTGTCTTTGTAACATATGTCCTTGTTTATTCCGAGACACACTCAGCTTTTTTTCCACAGTGTTGTTTCATGCACAAATCAGCATTGTTACCGCGACTGTGTGATTGACCCTCTGCAGCTCTCATGACGTTGGTATTGTCAAGTATTTACCTCGTGGGGATAACAAGCATCTTGACTTACCCCCGAAACCCCACCGTGACCATAAAACCACCACCACCACCTCGGCGCCAACTAATACACAGACACCGGTATTTCTTTTGGAATTTTATGGCCACAGCAGCCTTTTATTATAACAACAAACAAACAATAAACACTGTATCATAAATAACATGAGTACAATGAATTTAACCCTGGAAGGAGAAGTCCTTGAAGCCACAAGATCATGGTGAAATAGTCCAAAATATTGTGAACAACCCCCGACCATTTGCTTCCAGCCGTTACCCCACAGGCTCGGGAGCACCAGCACACCAATAGATGTTGTCCACAAACTCCTTGGAGATCCGCCCTCTTCCAACGGAAAACTCCCCATCCACCTTTCACCAGATCACGACCAGCATACCTTTAAACAAAGGAGACCCTACCCACAGTCTCCAAAACCAATTTCCACCGACTTCAAGGACTCCCCCTCCCCCAAAACCGCCATGACCCAAAATAGAATCACGCACCGCTGTCCCAAAAGAAAAAGGGAGGGATGGTGGGACTGTTCTGGAGCTGGGAGAAACAGGAACAGAGGGCGGGCACCCCCCAGTCACCGTCTTAAATACCCCCTAGCTCCCCCTCCCCTTTAACCCTTCCCTCACTAAACTTACAACCCCCCGTCATGATGGCCTCTGCCCACGCCTCCTCCAGGGGGTCGGGAGGCTCACTCCGGCCATTTCTTCATCATCATCCCCCTTTTTTCTGGTGAGTGCATGCTTGTTTCCTTGATGATGAGTGTTTAGTGCTATTGTTTTATGTGTGATTATGTATAGTATTTATAGTTTGTACCTTTATTGAACTGGTACATGTTTACTTAGGTGCCTTTGTACATCATTTGTCCACTTTTGCTGCCTCTATTTAATCCTTTTAGTGCAGGTCTCTTTGTTTGTTTTGGATTAGTATATATGTATGTAGTATGTATGTAGTATGCATGTTGTATGAATGTAGTATGTATGTAGTATGCATGTTGTATGAATGTAGTATGTATGTAGTATGTATGTTGTATGAATGTAGTATATATGTAGCATATATGTGGTATATATGTAGTATATATGTATGTTGTATGAATGTAGTATATATGTAGCATATATGTGGTATATATGTAGTATATATGTATGTTGTATGAATGTAGTATATATGTAGTATATATGTATGTTGTATGAATGTAGTATATATGTAGTATATATGTAGTATATATGTATGTTGTATGAATGTAGTATTTATGTAGTATGTATGTATGTTGTATGAATGTAGTATATCTGTAGCATGTATGTAGTATGTATGTATGTTGTATGAATGTAGTATATATGTAGTATATATGTATGTTGTATGAATGTAGTATATATGTAGCATGTATGTAGTATGTATGTATGTTGTATGAATGTAGTATATATGTAGTATATATGTATGTTGTATGAATGTAGTATATATGTAGTATGTATGTAGTATGTAGTATATATGTATGTTGTATGAATGTAGTATGCATGTAGTATGTATGTATGTTGTATGAATGTAGTATATGTGTAGCATGTATGTAGTATGTGTGTATGTTGTATGAATGTAGTATATATGTAGCATGTATGTAGTATGTATGTATGTTGTATGAATGTAGTATATATGTAGCATGTATGTAGTATGTATGTATGTTGTATGAATGTAGTATATGTGTAGCATGTATGTAGTATGTATGTATGTTGTATGAATGTAGTATATATGTAGTATATATGTATGTTGTATGAATGTAGTATATATGTAGCATGTATGTAGTATGCATGTATGTTGTATGAATGCAGTATATATGTATGTTGTATGAATGTAGTATATATGTAGTATGTAGTATGTATGTAGTATGTATGTATGTTGTATGAATGTAGTATATATGTAGTATGTAGCATGTATGTAGTATGTATGTATGTTGTATGAATGTAGTATATATGTAGTATGCATGTAGTATTTTTTTTTTTTTTACATTCAACACATTAGCCGGATGATGGGACTACTACTGTCCCATCATTGGCTAATATGTCAATCATTGTCATTGTAGCAGGCATCGCCCGATGGGACTTGTAGTCCCATCGGATGATGCCTGCACACACACAAGACCCCCGGCAGGCCCGCACAGACCACCGGCAGCCGGCACAGGCCCTCGGCAGTCGGCACAGACCACCGACAGCCGGCACAGGCCTCGGAGAGGCCTGTACAGACTACCGGCAGCCGGCACAGGCCCTCGGCAGCTGGCACAGACCACCGACAGCCGGCACAGGCCCCCGAGAGGCCCGTACAGACTACCGGCAGCTGGCACAGGCCCCCGGCAGCCGGCACAGACCACCGACAGCCGGCACAGGCCCCCAAGTGGCCCGTACAGACCACTGGCAGCCAGCACAGGCCCCCGAGAGGCCCATACAGACCACCGGCAGCCGGCACAGGCCCCCGACAGGCCTGTACAGACCCCCGAGAGGCATGTACAGACCACCAGCAGCCGGCACAGACCCCCGAGAGGCCCGTACAGACTACCGGCAGCCGGCACAGGCCCTCGGCAGCTGGCACAGACCACCGACAACCGGCACAGGCCCCCGAGAGGCCCTACAGACTACCGGCAGCCGGCACAGGCCCCCGGCAGCCGGCACAGACCACCGACAGCCGGCACAGACCACCGACAGCCGGCACAGGCCCCCAAGTGGCCCGTACAGACCACTGGCAGCCAGCACAGGCCCCCGAGAGGCCCATACAGACCACCGGCAGCCGGCACAGGCCCCCGACAGGCCTGTACAGACCCCCGAGAGGCATGTACAGACCACCAGCAGCCGGCACAGACCCCCGAGAGGCCCGTACAGACTACCGGCAGCCGGCACAGGCCCTCGGCAGCTGGCACAGACCACCGACAACCGGCACAGGCCCCCGAGAGGCCCTACAGACTACCGGCAGCCGGCACAGGCCCCCGGCAGCCGGCACAGACCACCGACAGCCGGCACAGGCCCCCCAAGTGGCCCGTACAGACCACTGGCAGCCAGCACAGGCCCCCGAGAGGCCCATACAGGCCACCGGCAGCCGGCACAGGCCCCCGACAGGCCTGTACAGACCCCCGAGAGGCATGTACAGACCACCGGCAGCCGGCACAGACCCCCGACAGTCGGCACAGACCCCCGCTGTAGGCGCAGACCCCCCGCAGTCAGCACAGACCGCGCATAATGATGACATCATTTCAGCAGCCAATCACAGCCACAACAGTGGCTCATTGCATTATGGGGACTTCCGATACCGGTATCCGATATTGAAAAAATATTGGTACTCGGTATCAGAATTCCGATACAGCGAATATCGGCTGATACCCAATATTTGCAGTATCGGAATGCTCAACACTATATATTAAGTTACTCGCGTCCTCTGGAGGAGCATGCTGAGCATGTCAGACAGGTTCTCCAAGTTCTACGTGACAACTATTTATTTCGTAACCTGGAGAAATGTCAATTTGTGGTCCAGCAGGTCCAGTTCTCAGGACATTTGGCTTCTGCATGGGGGTCTCAGATGGACCCCGTTACGGTTCAAGCAGTCCCTTCATTGGTTTGTACTATAAGCCGCACTGGACCAAAAGACGCACCCCAAATTTTCAGAAGGATAATAGGGCAAAAGTTAAAGTGTCAAATGGGGGTCTGTCCCACAGTCTGAATTCAGTAAACCCGGGGGGGGGGATCGGCAGCGCTGGTGGAGCTGAGTCACAGGAGCTCCCGATGTCGATCAAAGCCAATTTATAACCCTCCTGCCAATCTATACCGGACACAATTCTCTATAAATCTCCGGTGTCCTTGATGTGAGCAGGTGCTATTCTCAGTAATGGTCTCAGACACCGGTCTATAAATGTAGATAAAGATTCTGTTACTGATCCGACCCCGGACACTATCGGGCGGCCTGGTGGGGGCGCTGCGTCTTTGTGGACTTTAGGAATATAACACCAATGCGGCTTGTGTGGAAATTCAGGGAAGAGTTTCTCTGATATTAGACAATCGTCCCTTCTCTATGTGAAATCTCAGAGAAGATCTTAGTTGTTCCTTCTCGTTATTTGTGGGATCAGCGCTTGTTTTTCTCTGTGCTGCTCTCTGATCGCTGTCTTTCTGCTCCTTACTATATTGTCCATTGCTACTAACACTACATTATTGCCTTTATCGGCTTCTCTAATAACAGGATCTTGGCAGTTTTTATCTCCTTCAGTGCTCGCTGTTCTTTTTTGTTACATTATCTGTTGTTTTTGTACAGCACTGCCTGTGTGTCTTTTACCGCTCTGTAAAAAAACATAAAAACAATTAACCCGATCAGTAAACACCGGAAATAGAAAAAATGTGAGAATGACAAAATTACGTATTTATGGATGGCACAATTCCACAAAAAATGCTGTAACGAGCGATCACAATTGTACTAATAAAAACGTTATCTCGTCCTGCAGAAAATAATCCATCATACAGCTCCACCGGAGGAAAATAACAATGTTACGGGGCTCGGGAAATGGAGGAACTGCTCCAAAAATGTTTCTTTCCAAACCTCAGATTTTTTTTCTCCACTAAAAGAATAATAAAAACTGGACATGTTCGGTGTCGCCGTAATCATAGTGATGAGGAGAATCATATTACATGGTCAATTATACCACAAAATGTACAAAAACAATTCACAATAAACAATGTCAGAATTGTTTTTTCACAATTTCACCGCACTTGGAATTTTTCCTCGTTTTTGAGTACACTATGTGGTAAACTTAAGGGAGTCATTGAAAAGTACAACTCGCCCCGCAAACATCAAGCCCTCATATGTCTATGTGGCCAGAGAGATAAAGAGTTATGGCTCTGGGAAGAAGGGAAGGAAAAAATAGAAACAAAAAAACGAAAATGGGCCGCAGCATGAAGGGGTTAATTGCGTCTTTCTGCCACTTACAGGGAAAGTTAGAAATCAGTTGTGTCAGGTCAGCGTTATGTTCATGGCTTCTGATTTAGAGGAGTTGACTATAAAACACATACCTGTGATTCCAGCTTACTCCGTGTCTCTGGCACCGATAGGGTCCTGGTTACCAATAGGGGGCGACTGGGAAAAGATCTGGTCACAATTAGAGACTAAATGGATCCGGCAATTAAATCCCTGACATCCCAATGGTGTAGATGAAGTTCTCCGCTTCTCCCCTTTCCTATAGGGGGTTTGGTGGAATTCGTTCTCTACACTCTTTATTACATAAAACAGTTTTCTCTGATCTCAATGTGTCTTATTTGTTTCTTATTTCCCCATAATACAACGGTCACAAGATCGCCGATCTGCACTTTACTCTCCGATGGTGACGATCCTCTAGACATCCGGACAGTCAGGAGCATTGGATCCCATCTGTGTCTCCCCACTATTCTAACAATGGACGCTCTCTCCGCCATCATTTCCTCCTCTATACGGTTATTACGGGGAATGACGCTGTGATGACTTCTCTTCTGGGAGAGACACAGATCACAGGTGACTAATATTGCAGTGTGAATAGAAACTTATATTTCCGGTATTTTTCTGCCCTTACATTGTGGGTTATGAGGTGTTTGGGGCTTGTTTTTTGTTCCGCCCTTTTCCCTTTGTTTTTATCTTTCCAGTTGGTAATTGGGATTCTAATATAAGCCCATATATCCCGGGAAGTGTCAGGTGCTGGGATCTCATTATATTATTAATAACAATTTCATTCCCGATTATCCTCGTCATTTATTGCTCATTACATTCTCTCTATATAATAACAGATTCCTCTTTGTTACACGTCCTAATACTGATCATTTATATCTCTATATTGTAGAGGAAACATTTCTAGGAGTGTATACACTTCACCACAAACACTTCCCATAGATTTTATTATCCATCACTGTTATTAACCCCTTAATGACCGCCGATACGCCTTTTAATGGCGGTAATTAAGGGTACTAAAACCACAGCGCCGTTAATTCACGGCGCTGTGATTTAAGTGAATAGCGCCCCCCAGTGTCGGATTTTCTCCGGGATCTCGGCTGCCAGGGGTAGCCGAGACCCCAGAGAACATGAATCGGTCGGTTTTTACCGACCCCCACTTTTGCGATCGCCGTTATTAACCCTATAATGGCGACCGCAAAAAAAAAAAAAGCCGCGATTTTACATTTAATTTCTCTCTCCTCTGATGTGATCGCACATCAGAGGAGAGAGAAATAGGGTCCCTGATCCCCCCCCGGTACCTCTCCGTGGCCCTCCATCCCCTCCCGGTGGTCCCACGTCCCGCCGGCATCCTCCGATGGGCGCCGCCATCTTGAAAATGGCGGGCGCATGCGCATGCGCAGTGCGCCCGCCGGGAATCTGCCGGCTCCGGCTGGCAGATTCCATTCATTATTTTGATCACTATGATAAACGATCATAGTGATCAAAATAAAAAAAAAGTACATAACCCCCCCGTTTATCACTCCCTTATAGAGGCCAATATAATGAAATAAAGAAAATATTTTTTTTTTCAGTTTTCCATTAGGGTTAGGGTTGGGCTAGGGTTAGGGTTAGGGTAGGGTTAGGGTAGGGTTAGGGTTGGGCTAGGGTTAGGGTTGGGCTAGAGTTAGGGTTAGGGTTGGGCTAGGGTTAGGGTTGGGCTAGGGTTAGGGCTAGGGTTAGGCTAGGGTTAGGGTTGTGCTAGGGCTAGAGTTAGGGCTCGGGTCACGACTAGGGTTAGAATTAGGGTTAGGGCGAACTAGAATTAGGGTTAGAATTAGGATTAGGGATTAGGGTTGGGATTAGGGTTAGGGTTGGGATTAGGGTTAGGGGTGTGTTGGGGTTAGGGTTGGAGCAAGAATTGAGGGGTTTCCACTATTTGCCAACTTTGGGGGTCTAAAAATTGGGGTCTAAAAAATCACTTTTGTGGAAATAAAAAAAGACTTTTTATTTTCACGGCTCTGCGTTTCTAAACTTTTGTGAAGCGCTTGGGGGTTCAAAGTGCTCACCACACATCTAGATAAGTTCCTTAGGGGGTCTAATTTCCAAAATGGGGTCACTTGTGGGGGGTTTCCACTGTTTAGGCCCATCAGGGGCTCTGCAAGCGCAACATGATGCCCGCAGACCATTCCATCAAAGTCTGCATTCCAAAATGGCACTCCTTCCCTTCCGAGCTCTCCCATGCGCCCAAACAGTGGTTCCCCCCCACATATGGGGTATCGGCGTACTCAGGACAAATCGCATAACAACTGTGCGGGTATGATTTCTCCTGCTACCCTTGTAAAAATAAAAATTTGGGGGCGAAAAGATCATTTTTGTGGAAAAAAAATGGATTTTTTATTTTCACGGCTCTACGTTATAAACTTCTGTGAAGCACTTGAAGGTTCAAAGTGCTCACCACACATCTAGATAAGTTCCTTAATGGGTCTAGTTTCCAAAATGGGGTCACTTGTGGGGGTTTCCACTGTTTAGGCCCATCAGGGTCTCTGCAAGCGCAACATGATGCCTGCAGACCATTCCATCAAAGTCTGCATTCCAAAATGGCACTCCTTCCCTTCCGAGCTCTCCCATGCGCCCAAACAGTGGTTCCCCCCCACATATGGGGTATCGGCGTACTCAGGACAAATCGCATAACAACTATGCAGGTATGATTTCTCCTGTTACTCTTGTAAAAAATAAAAATTTGGGGGCGAAAAGATCATCTTTGTGGAAAAAAATAGATTTCTTATTTTCACGGCTCTACGTTATAAACTTCTGTGAAGCCCTTGGGGGTTCAAAGTGCTCACCACACATCTAGATAAGTTCCTTAATGGGTCTAGTTTCCAAAATGGGGTCACTTGTTGGAGGTTTCCACTGTTAAGGCACATTAAGGGCTCTCCGAACGCAACATGGCATCCGATCTCAATTCCAGCCAATTCTGCGTTGAAAAAGTCAAACGGCGCTCCATCCCTTGCGAGCTCTGCCGTGTGCTGAAATAGTGGTTTACCCCCACATATAGGGTATCGGCGTATTCAGGAGAAATTGTACAACAAATTTTGTGGTTGATTTTCTCTTTTAACACTTGTCAAAATAAAAAAAATTGGTTCTGAAGTAAATTTTTTGCAAAAAAAAGTTAAATATTAATTTTTTCCTTCCACATTTCTTTAGTTCCTGTGAAGCACTTAAAGGGTTAATAAACTTCTTGAATGTGGTTTTGAGCACCTTGAGGGGTCTAGTGTTTAGAATGGTGCCACTTTTGGGTATTTTCTGTCATGTACACCCCTCAAAATGACTTTAAATATGATGTGGTCCCTAAAAAAAATGGTTTTGTAAATTTTGTTGTAAAAATGAGAAATCGCTGGTCAACTTTTAACCCTTATAACTTCCTAACAAAAAAAAATTTTGCTTCTTTTGCTTCCAAAATTGTGCTGATGTAAAGTAGACATGAGGGAAATGTTATTTATTAAGAAATTTGTGTGACACATCTCTCTGATTTGAGGGCATAAAAACTGTTTATGTGACCACCGCCGCCTCACACTCCAACGCGCGTTGCGCGTTGGAGTGTGAGGCGGCGGTGGTCACATACACAGTATGAATTCAGGTGGGTAGTTTTTCATTAACCCCACACTATCATGGCCTAATTACCTTACATTTAAAATGCACTATGCACTTTATGCTTTTTTATACTAATGATAAATTTGGCCATATAATAAATTGATTTTTGATAATATGATAAAAATTGATGGGATAAATTGACTATATGTAATATAACATTGTATGATATATTTAAAATCCCTCCTTTTTTTCCCTTTTGGGATATAAAATTATATATACGATCTTTTGATTGCCTGTTATTGCATTTTAATGCAATGTCGCGGCGACCAAAAAGACGTAATTCTGGCGTTTTGAATTTTTTTCTCGCTATGCCGTTTAGCAATCGGGTTAATGCTTCTTTTTATTGATAGATCGGGCGATTCTGAACACAGTGATACCTAATATGTGTATGTGGGATTTTTTTTTACTGTTTTATTTTGATTGGGGCAAAAGGGGAGTGATTTGAACTTTTATTTTTTTTATTTTATTATTTTTAAACATTTTTTTTACTTTTGGCATGCTTCAATAGCCTCCATAGGAGGCTTGAAGCATGCATAACCCGATCGGCTCTGCTACATATGGGCTTTGAGCAGATCGCCCATATGTAGCAGATTTACTGCTGTGCTTTGAGCACCGACCACCGGGCAGTGCTCAAAGCCATCTGCCTGGAACAACCATAGAGGTCTCTAAGAGGCAACGTGACGCTGACCCCCGATCACATGACAGGGGTCAGCGATGAGCTCACTTCCGGCCCAGCGGCCAGAAGTGCTATTCAAATGCCCGCTGTCAGCTTTAACAGCGGGATTTAACTAGTTAATAGGCGTGAGCGGACGATGATTCCATTCGCACCTAATGCGGGCACATGTCAGCTGCTCATAACAGCTGACATGTCGCGGCTTTGAGGTGGGCTCACCGCCGGAGCCCACCTTAAAGCATGGGACCTTACCGATGACTAACTATTACTTCATCGGTAAGGAAGGGTTAAACTATTTGCACAGTTTTTCCCTCTCTGCTTTAGAAGTCAAAAAACTGGCTCCATAACACAATGTATAATTAGCATATCAGCAAACATCACTAGTGATCAAGGATAAGCGCACAATAAAAGTCACTATCACCGGCTGACACAAACAAAAGTCTGTTTTCTTGACCAACTAGAAATTAAACACTTAAATTTAAAACCAACATACAGATAACATTCTATTATTCTTCATTGCTAAAAAATTGTTGTCTGGTTCATTAAGATACAATGCTGTAATATTAAAAAAAAATGTAAAAGTTCAACTCACCTCCTTTAAAAATAAAACAATAAAAAAAACCCATACACATATTTGTTACAGCCGCGTTCAGAATTGCCCGATCTATCACTATAAAAAAGAATTAGCCCGATCGCTAAATGGTGTAACGAGAAAAAATGTAAAAACTCCAGAATTACTTTTTTTAGTCGCTGCAACATTGCATTACAATGCAACAAAGGACGACCAAAAGATCGTATCTGCACCAAAATGGTCTCCATTAATAACGTCAGCGCATTATGCAAATCATCTCTTCAGAGAGGAAGAGGACTAGAACTCTAGTGCCACCTATTGGAAGTAGCAATCCTAAAAGTCAATGTTGACCCTTTAACGAGCCTCGTTACATGACAGGATAAAAGCCAAGCCAGAATCTTCGTATTCAGACCCCTTTAAATTTTTCACTCTTTGTTTCATTGAAGCCATTTGGTAAATTCAAACTGATGCTATCTATTCCTGACACTGGAGGGGCTTATAAACTTCCGAAGTATATAGTTTGAAGTTTGGGATCTGCCAATATGTGGCTAGTTTTCTGTTTCGGATAACATGATACTAGTTTTTTTTTTTCGTTTAGTCTCGCTTGAATATAGGTCAATATTAAATAGTCTCCTGATGAGTCGTCTTTGGTGAGGACGATGAAACCAGTAGAAATGAGAGGCTTGGAGAGTGAGTGTGTAAACGTCACCTCACCCTATATACTGAGACGTGGGGTACATGTTTTTCTATTAGTCACTTTCCGACTAACCTTCAGAGGGTTAATTTTGGGTATAGTTTTACATTTGGAATTAATAACGTTTAGTTTTATCCTTTTGTCAGCAAACATTAGGAATAATAATACATTTTTATTTCTATAGCGCCGACATATTCCGCAGCACTTTACATTTCAGAGGGGATTTGTACAGACAATAGACATTACAGCATAACAATAATCACATAGATCATAACAGATACCAAGAGGAATGAGGGCCCTGCTCGCAAGCTTACAGTCTATGAGGAAAGAGGGAGAGAGGAATGACAAGAGACAACCCCTTAAGAAGATTTAATTGTGGTTAAAACTATTCAAACATTATGAACAGAAAAAAGGCTTCTCCCCTGTGTGACGTCTCTGATGTTTATTAACAGTTGATTTAAAAGTAAAATATTTCCCACATTAAGAAAATGAAAAAATCTTCTCTGTGTGACTGCTCTGATGTCGATTAAGAAGCACATTAACAGGAAAAAGGCTTCTCCCCTGTGTGGATTCTCTGGTGCTTAACACAATTTGATTTAGGCCTCATACTCACTGGCGATGAAATCGGACGATTGCAATCCAATTTTTAATCGGATTGCAATCGGACCCATGTTAGTCAATGGGTGACATCTCACTTGCGATTTTTTTCTCAGTCAAAATCGGTCTGAGAAAAAAATTGCAGCATGCTGCGATTTGCTGCAATTTTCGCCAATACAAGTCAATGGGTGCGATTAAAAAAACGGACCAAAAATGGACCATCCATTTTCCATCCATTTTTAATGGATACATCACCATTCTGTGGTATAGAACACTGTAAATGGTCCTGTAAATGACTGTAGAAAAAGAGTGGCTGGAAAAAAAAAAATCGCATGACACTGGCATAACACTCCACCCTTTTTTCCAGTCCAGAAATCGGACTGTTTTTTTAATCGCCAATGGGTATGAGGCCTTATTGGTAAAACATTTCCCACATTCTGAACAGGAAAAAGGCTTCTCCCCTGTGTGAGTTCTCTGGTGGGTAACAAATTGTGATTTCTGTGCAAAATATTTCCCACATTCTGAACATGAAAAAGGCTTCTCCCCTGAGTTCTTTGGTGGAAAACAAAATATGATTTCTGTGCAAAATATTTCTTTGTATATTGTATGTGAGGGTGGCTCCTCTTGGTATGCACCTATTCACATTAGTTTGGATGTGCCAGTCAGTTTTTTGTCTCTTGTATGTTAGCTTACTGACCGAGCACTCCGCCCTCCACCAGGTGGTGATTTTAATTACAGCAGGTCCCTACTTACCTATAGATGCAGGCATTGTTGACAGAGATGTCCACATTCACCCAGGAATTCAGACATCAGCCTTAGGCTGGAGTCACACACAACCAATAAAAAATCGGTCCCATTTTAACGGTCCGAAATCGCACAAAGGTATCTTAACCAGTGTTGCGTTTTTGATGCGATTTATCTTCATTGATGCGATTTTAATCGCATGTAAAGATCCTTTTGACATCCGTCTGGCGAGATTTTCTCGCAGGAAAGCAAAATGGACATATAATGGAGCCCAATGACAGGTTTCCCCACACAAAGAATGAATAGATATAGACACATTATATATATATATTATACATGTTATAGAGACACATTAATATCTATATTTCTAGTTCATACAGTTCTTAATTGCAGAATAGCCGCTGACACATTAGCCGGCTTTTGTATAACATTCTCCTGCCCGACATGAAATGACACATGGTTTACATATAGTTAACCATTTCATTTCATGTTTTGTTTTTTTTATGTCTATCACTATTATTTATATGAGGGCTTGTAGGTTAAATTTTGGGCTTGTAGGGGTTCATTTAAGGGGTTAATTCGTTGTATTAAATTGCGGAGACTCCCGCTGACGTCACTGAGGCTGCAGAGAGTCCCCGTAATTTACAACAAATTAACCCCTTAAATGAACCCCTACAAGCCCAAAATTTAACCCACAAGCCCTCATATAATTAATAGTGAGAGACATAAAATAAAAAACATGAAATGAAATGGTTAACTATATGTAAACCATGCGTCATTTCATGTTGGGCAGGAGCAGAATTATACAAAAGCCGGCTAATGTGTCAGCGGCTATTCTGCAATTAAGAACTGTATGAACTAGAAATATAGATACTAATGTGTCTCTATAACATGTATAAAATATATATATATTTATTTAATGTGTCTATATCTATTAATTCGTTGCTTTATTTAACTGAACACTGTGATTTTACTGTCTTTAGGGAAAAAAAATTGCCGGCTTTTGGTGCGATTTTTATCGCAACTCACACATCGGGTCCGTTTTTACTCCCATTTTTTCTCACCCCCATAGACATGCATTGTCGAATCCGATCCGAAAATCGGTGACAATCGCAGCATGCTGCGATTGTCTCGGTCAGAGGATCGGATGCGATAAAAAATCGCATGATGGGAGCTGCCCCATAGAATAACATGGGTTCGAATGCAATGCGATTTTTTATCGCATTGCATTCGACCGTTTTAATCGCTAGTGTGACCCCGGCCTTAGAGAGGTATTCACACAGTGTAGGTACCCATCAGATTTGAGGCTGCCTTGACGATGGCTGGTGGGCAGATATTTGGCCAAATTTTATGCTAAGAGTCTCATATATTTTTTCTATAATTCTAAAGCTGTATTGCAAATCTAATTACATATATTCCACATTGACATGCCTTAGCATGATAGAGTGCAACCATTCTTTGTATATAGTTTTATCCTTTTGTCAGCAATCATGAGGAATGACAAGAGACAACCCATTTAAGAAGATTTAATTGTGGTTAAATCTAGTCAAACATTATGAACAGAAAAAAGTCTTCTCCCCTGTGTGACGTCTCTGATGTTTATTAACAGTTGATTTAAAAGTAAAATATTTCCCACATTAAGAAAATGAAAATGGCTTCTCCTCTGTGTGACTGCTCTGATGGCGATTAAGAAGCGCTTTCTGGTTAAATATTTCCCACATTAACAGGAAAAAGGTTTCTCCCCTGTGTGGGTTCTCTGGTGCTTAACACAATTTGATTTATTGGTAAAACATTTTCCACATTCTGAACAGGAAAAAGGCTTCTCCCCTGTGTGGGTTCTCTGGTGCTTTACACAATCTGATTTATTGTTAAAACATTTCCCACATTCTGAACAGGAAAAAGGCTTCTCCACTATGTGAATTCTCTGGTGCTTAACGCAATATGATTTAGTGTTAAAACATTTCCCACATTCCGAACATGAAAAAGATTTCTCCCCTGTGTGAGTTCTCTGGTGGGTAGCAAAATCTGATTTATGTCCAAAACATTTCCCACATTCTGAACAGGAAAAAGGCTTCTCCCCTGTGTGAGTTCTCTGGTGGGTAACAAAATTTGATTTCTGTGCAAAATATTTCCCACATTCTGAACAGGAAAAAGGTTTCTCCCCTGTGTGAGTTCTGTGGTGGGTAACAAAATTTGATTTATGTGCAAAATATTTCCCACATTCTGAACAGGAAAAAGGCTTCTCCCCTGTGTGAGTTCTCTGGTGTATAACAAAATTAGATTTCTTGTTAAAGCATTTCCCACATTCTGAACATGAAAATGGCTTCTTTGCTTTAGGAGCAGTTTGTTTTTTATTGCCTCCTTTGTGACTTTGATTTCCCTTAGTAGTCAGTAATGAATCAGAAGGCGGGACCTGTTTCATAAGACCAGATAACAGATCTTTGCTGTGAATGGATGATGATATATCTGGACTAACAGCAATCCCTTCAGTTATATCTTGTAGGATTTCAAGATCATCAGATTTAAAAATTAAAGATGTCAGCTGTCCCTCTGATCTTCTGGTACAGTCATCTGCTAAGATAAAAAACAATTATTTTTTAATAAAATATCCTTGAGTTTTATATTTTTGAACATTTCTACTTAAACTGTCCATAAAAATGGCAAGCTATGTAAAAAACTTTCATTATTTACCAAGACAATGACAGTTCACAGTCTAATAGAAAACCTTGTTGGATCAACCAGTAGTGTGTGGTGTTCAACTGTTTGTTCATTCTGCCTCCCAAATATCGAATAAAAAGAAACAAATCAATGTTATGTAGGCGAAAATAATACCAATTCTCATCTCATAAAAAACAAGTCCACACTTAGGTCCATCATCTGCCAATGGAAGAACAGAGGTTCCCACACTATTAGTGGCTCAAAGGCTGTTGAAAAGCAACAAGGTTTCTTAAACCTATCCAGCAAAATCCGCTCTCACTTCGGAGTCTTGCAGTGTGCGCAAACAACATTTAGGATCCCTGTATTTAGCAATATTATAGTGAGAAGAATCCACTTAATTTTTGGTGTGTGTCTCCTGGAGAACAATCTGGGCACTATGTGCTGGGTAAGAAAATGGCAAATGTGTAATTTTCACTCTCCAACATCCACTGTGTGTTAATTTCCAGAAAGTGGCTGTGGAGTCAAAATATTCACTGCTCTTAAGGATTATAACCCTCAGTGAATTAATTTATAACATGGAATCACTTTATGGGGATTTCTACTATTCTGGTTTTCTGTCATTTAGTTATATTAGGGCTTCTGCATATGGTGTGTCCAATCTCATCTGGGATCTGTTCCTGCTGTCCAGCTGGAGTAATCTGCTCCCTACTTCAGCCAAGTACCACACCCTACTAAAGCGCAAAGCACATGGCCGGAATCTGCCAGATACAGCGCTGTTCTCCTCTGGTTCAGTCCTCTGTGCTCAGCTTGCGGCTTGTGTATTTATCCTCTGTTGTGACCGTGGCCCGTTTACTGACTACTCTTGTGTCTTCTGATTCTGTATTCTGTCCTTCTGGTTCTGACCCGGCTACCTGACTATTCTTCTTGGCATCTAACACCACAGAATAGCAGGTAACACCATGGTCCAAGCCTAGGGGTCCCAGTGTAAGTCCAGATCCACGTAATGGTGTTAAAGGGCGATGAGCAAGGCAATCCTTGGGATATGGAAAGCAGAGAAGAAAGTGCCAAGCATGTTCATGGTGGACATCTTTTGAGCTGCCAGGTGACCATGAACAGTGCTCCCGATACATTGTGTCTGCAAACTATTCCAGCTAGATCTGCATTCAAATAGCTAAATGGCGCTCCTTCCCTTCTGAACACTGCCATGTGCCCAGACAGTAGTGTACAACCGTATGTAGGGTATAGTGCGAAGCTGGAAAATAATTTGTAAGATCCATTTGTTTCCTATTATTCTTTGTGAAGAATTCCAAACTTACCACCACATAAAGTGACACACATCAGATATTAATAATGGGGCCTGATTAGGAAATACTGAAATGATCAAACTCAACAGTCTTCATCAGTAATAAATGAGTAACTAGTGGTGAAACCTCTCTGGGGTAATTAGAGTATGGGTCTCGGAGACTTCACAATCTATACTATCCTAAGCTCCAATATTTCTGTCAGATGAGTTTCAAAAAGAAATATTAGGCAATTAAAGAGAACTGTGTATAAGGCCGGTTTCACTCGTCCTGATATTTCTGGTACCGGAGATGTCCATGTGTGTAACACTTGTGGCACATGTGTGTAACACTTGTGACATCCGTGTGCAGCATCAGTACCACATGGATGGCCACATGGAAGAAGCGGTACAGTAAGCGCTGTTCCCCGGTGGCGGGTGCTGAAGACGCTCTCATCATTCTCCCCTGCTCTGCCGGCAGGGAGAATGATGAGAGTTATATTAAAGTCAGAATGATGACAGCAGGTGGGGGCTTTTGGGACTATTACTCCCATCAACCTACACCTGCTGCTGCTAAGAACAGTGACAGCAGGAGCGGATGAAGGGAGTATTCCTCACCCACTGCCTGCACTATAACTAAATAAATGAATGAAAAAAACAGCGTGGGTTCCCCTGTATTTTCTATAACCAGTCTGACAAAACTCACAACTGGGGCTGTAACCCTCAACTGTCAGCTTCAGCAAGGCTGGTTATCAAGAATAGAGGGGTCCCAACACTGTTTTTTAATTTTTTTAATAATAATTTAAAAAATCAGCATGGGGTCCCCCCCATTTTTGACAACTAGCATTGCTAAAGCTGACAACTGGGGGCTGGTATTCTCAGGCTTGTAAGGGGCCATGGATATTGACCCTCCCAGGATAAAAAAGCAGCTTGCAGCTGCCCAGAAAAGGCACATCTATGAGATGCGCCAATTCTGGCATTTTGCCTGACTCTTCCCACTTGCCCTGTAGTGGTGGCAAGTGGGGTTCATATTTATGGGGTTGATGTCACCCTTGTATTGTCAGGTGACATCAAGCCCACGGCTTAGTAATGGAGAGGTGTCTAGAAGACACCTATCCATTACTAATCCTATAGTTATATGGTAAATAAAGACACAGCCAGAATAAAGTCTTTTATTAGAAATAAAACAAAACGCAGTTTTCATTTTTTATTTAAAAATAACACCAAGAATTCTCACAGTGATCTGCTGTGAAGTCACTTAGCTTGAACTGTGGTGACCTCATCACTGACTTTTTCCCTCGGTCCTGAGGTCACTGCAGTTCAGCCTGGCTGGAAACCTCGATGATGTCACCGCTAGGGATGGGGAATCCTGAAATACTCGGAATCGCTAGACTCTAACGAGTCTGACTCGGAAACTCGCTACTCGATGCGAGTCTAGCGAGTCCAATGTTAATGAATGGGGATGCGAGTATTGCAGCGATTCCTGTGCTGCCATCTTTTTTGTTCCGCTTACTTCCCGCATGTGGCTGTGCACACCATGCGGGAAGTAAGCAGAACATTTGCGGGCTTTGGGCACCATATCCCTGTAAAAAATAGAATTTAAAAATAAAAAATATTGTTCTTCTCACCCTCCGACGTCCCGCGCAGCCTTCCCGCCTCTCCACGCATCCGTTCCCAGTAGTCCTTTGCGAAAATGCCCGCGATGGCGTTCGTTCTCGCGGGATCGCGAAGTCTCGCGGTCATTCGCGCGATGTCATCGCGAATTACCGCGAGACATCGCGATCCCGCGAGAACGGACGCCATCTCGGGCATTTTCGCAAAGGATTACTGGGAACGGATGTGTGGAGAGGCGGGAAGGCTGCGCGGGACGTCGGAGGGTAAGAATAACAATATTTTTTATTTTTTTTACATTTTATCTTTTATTACTGATGCTGCATAGGCGGCCTCAGTAGTAAAAAGTTGGTCACACTTGTCAAACACTATGTTTGACGAGTGTGAACAATCTGTCAATCAGTTCTCCAAGCGATGCTAGAGATCGCTTGGAAAACGCTAGCATTTGCATTGGACTCGTTACTGTGCGAGTAATCGCTTGGAAACTCGCAGAGTACCGACTCCTGCGAGTCCCCTACTACTCGCAGAGTAACGAGTCCTAACGAGTAGATTCGCCCATCCCTAGTCAGCGCTGGTCAATGATGCTGCGCTTGCAGCAGCTCATTCATCAGTGGTTCTCTGCCTGCATGGTTGCATCGTGGCACCGTCCAGGTTGAAAACTAATTATCCCCCAGACATGGATTACGGCGTGTGACAGAGCGACAGACAGGTGTGGTATATTGTTGATTTTTATTTTTATTACAGGAGAACGAGGTCTTCGGTGGAAATAGGCGTTAGGTGAGTATAACTGTGTTTGTTATTTTTAAATAAAAAAGGAAAACTGTTTTGTTTTATTTCTAATAAAAGACTTTATTCTGGCTGTGTCTTTATTTACCACTAGCTGAAGGGCTCGGCGCTGCCCGGGCATAGTAACCAACTGTGGTTAGTTATCACAAATTATAATGATTATATTGCACATAAAAACATTTCACATCATATATTCAACACTACAGATTTGCAACACAAATTAACTAAGGCTATGTGCCCACGTAGCGTTTTAAAACGCACAGTGAAAATCGGACTCCTTCCCAGAAATCGCACGTTTTTTTTCAGCGCGATTTCACCGCGATTTTACCGCGATTTTCGCGTGCGATTTTCTCAAGCACTTTCCAAGCGATTTGAAGCATCGCTTGGAAAGTGATTGACAGGTTGGTCACACATAGTGTTTGACAAGTGTGAGCAGCTTTTTACTATTGAGGCCGCCTATGCAGCATCAATAGTAAAAGACAGAATGTTAAAAATGATAAAAAAATAAAAAATCGGGGTATATTTACCTTCCGACGTCCCGCGCTGCCATCCCGGGCCTCAGCGTTCCCAGTAATGCCTTGCGAGACCTGTGATGACGTTGGTCTCTCGTTACTATAGCGATCTCGCAAGACCGCGTCATCACAGGACCTTGCCGCAAAGCATTACTGGGAACGCTTAGGCCGGGAATGCAGCGCGGGACGTCGGAAGGTAAATATACCCAGATTTTTTATTTTTTATTCTTTTTTTTTACAGGGGTATGGTACCCAGGGCCTGGAGGACAGTCTCCTCTCCGCCACACCGTGGGTACCAACCGCACATGAGACGCTTAACTTCCCGCATGGTGGGCATAGCCACATGCGGGAAGTAAGCGATTCTCATGCATTCCTATGGGTGCGGAATCGCGGCAATTCTTTGCGATTCCGCACAAAAGAATGAGCATGCTGCGATTTTTTCCGCGATGCGATTCCGCCGCGGAAAAAAGCACAGCATGTGCGGAATGCCATAGGAATGCATGGGGGGCGTTCTGTACACGATTTTTAAATGTTTTCGCAGCGTTTTCGCGGCAAAAACGCTTAAAAATCACATCGTGGGCACACAGCCTAAACGATTACCCAAGTATTGATAGTATTTTAATTTCAACTCATTCAAGAGCCTTTTGATAAACATGTGTATCTGTGTATCTAATCCTATCCTGTGTGATACTGTCTGCTGAGCCGTGTATCTAATCCTATCCTGTGTGATACTGACTGCTGAGCCGTGTATCTAATCCTATCCTGTGTGATAATGTCTGCTGAGCCGTGTATCTAATCCTATCCTGTGTGATACTGACTGCTGAGCTGCGTATCTAATCCTCTCCTGTGTGATAATGTCTGCTGAGCTGTGTATCTAATCCTATCCTGTGTGATACTGTCTGCTGAGCCGTGTATCTAATCCTATCCTGTGTGATACTGACTGCTGAGCCGTGTATCTAATCCTATCCTGTGTGATAATGTCTGCTGAGCCGTGTATCTAATCCTATCCTGTGTGATACTGACTGCTGAGCTGCGTATCTAATCCTCTCCTGTGTGATACTGACTGCTGAGCCATGTATCTAATCCTATCCTGTGTGATACTGACTGCTGAGTCGTGTAGCTAATCCTATCCTGCGTGATAATGTCTGCTGAGCCGTGTATCTAATCCTATCCTGTGTGATACTGACTGCTGAGCCGTGTATCTAACCCTATCCTGTGTGATAATGTCTGCTGAGCTGTGTAACTAATCGTCTCCTGTGTGATAATGTCTGCTGAGCTGTGTACCTAATCCTCTACTGTGTGATACTTTCTGCTCAGCTGTGTATCTAATCCTATCCTGTGTGATACTGACTGCTGAACAATGTATCTAATCCTATCCTGTGTGATACCGTCTACTGAGCCGTGTATCTAACCCTATTCTGTGTGATACTGTGTGCTGAGCTGCGTATCTAATCCTCTCCTGTGTGATACTGACTGCTGAGCTGTGTATCTAATCCTATCCTGTGTGATACTGACTGCTGAGCTGTGTAACTAATCGTCTCCTGTGTGATAATGTCTGCTGAGCTGTGTACCTAATCCTCTACTGTGTGATACTTTCTGTTCAGCTGTGTATCTAATCCTATCCTGTGTGATACTGACTGCTGAGCAATGTATCTAATCCTATCCTGTGTGATACCGTCTGCTGAGCCGTGTATCTAACCCTATTCTGTGTGATACTGTGTGCTGAGCTGCGTATCTAATCCTCTCCTGTGTGATACTGACTGCTGAGCTGTGTATCTAATCCTATGCTGTGTGATACTGACTGCTGAGCAGTGTATCTAATCCTATGCTGTGTGATTCTGACTGCTGAGCCGTGTATCTAATCCTATCCTGTGTGATACTGACTGCTGAGCCGTGTATCTAATCCTATCCTGTGTGATACCGTCTGCTGAGCCATGTATCTAACCCTATCCTGTGTGTTACTGACTGCTCAGCCGTGTACTTAATCCTATCCTGTGTGATACTGACTGCTGAGCCATGTATCTCATCCTGTCCTGTGTGATACTGACTGCTGAGCCATGTATCTAATCATATTCTGTGTGATACTGTCTGCTGAGCCGTGTATCTAATACTATTCTGTGTGATACTGTGTGATGAGCTGTGTATCTAATCCTATCCTGTGTGATACTGTCTGCTGAGCTGTGTATCTAATCCTATCCTGTGTGATGCTGACTGCTGAGCCATGTGTCTAATCCTCTCCTGTGTGATACTGACTGCTGAGCTGTGTATCTAATCCTATCCTGTGTGATACTGTCTGCTGAGCCATGTGTCTATTCCTATCCTGTGTGATACTGACTGCTGAGCTGTGTATCTACTCCTATCCTCTGTGATACTGACTGCTGAGCTGTGTATCTAATCCTATCCTCTGGGATACTGAATACTGAGCCATGTGTCTAATCCTATCCTGTGTGATACTGACTGCTGAGCTGTGTATCTAATCCTATCCTGTGTGATACTGACTTCTGAGCCGTGTATCTAATCCTATCCTGTGTGATACTGACTGCTGAGCCGTGTATCTAATCCTATCCTGTGTGAGACTGGGCTCCCACTGCAGTCTGTGTCAGAGGGAGGTCTGTGTTGGCACGGTAATAAATTGTGTTTTTTCCAGCTTTACAGAAGGACGATAACACCATAGAAATGATAAGAATAATAGGCAAAATTGTTTGGTGAATTGGAACGCGCAGGGTTAAAATTTCACCTCACAACATAGCCTATGACGCTCTTGGGATCCAGACGTGTGACTGTGCAAAATTTTGTGGCTGTAGCTGCGACGGTGCAGATGCCAATCCCGGACATACACACATACATACATACACACACACACACATTCAGCTTTATATATTAGATGTATAGACACCTTTCCATTACTAAGTCCTGGGCTTGATGTCACCTGACAATACAAAGGTGACATCAACCCCACAAATATGAACCCCACTTGTCACCACTACAGGGCCAGTGGGAAAAGTCGGGCAAAGTGTCGGAATTGGCGCATCTAATAGATGTGCCTTGCTTGGGCTGGTTAATGTTTAATCTTTATTTGTAGTTTTCAGTAAATGAGATTCTCATGCTTCGGGGTGGGATTGTGGGAGTGGATGTGGGTTGGGCTGTGGGCGGGGCCTTATGTGGTGCTATGCGTACATATTCATCTGTATTGGCTTATGACACTGATCCTTCAGTGACCTGCCCCCTATTTTACATAAAAAATTACATCCAGAAAAATGTCACCGGCGATGGCTCCTGCGCAGTAAAAACTATAAGAGATAGATGCTACTGTACAGGCGCCGCTGGTGTCCCTTGTAAAAAAATTTTTCTAGGCGTCACAATAGCCACAATATTATAGGCGTTGTCAACAATAATATCAACACTATTATATGCATTATGTAAAAATGGGGGGCAGATCAGTGAGAGGTCAGCGACCTGTCATAAGCCAATACAGATGAATATGTAATCAGAGCACCACATAAAGCCCCGCCCACAGCCCCACCCCAGAGCACGAGAATCTCATTAACTGAAAACTACAAATACAGATTACACAACAACCACAAGACGGATTTCATCACCAGGTATCACTGTAATCAGTATAACGGCGCTGACCTGACAGTGTCTGTAAGTTACTGTGCACAATCCTGCTGACAGGGGCACTTTAAATTTAGATCTCAGACATTTGGAAGAGGCAATGGAGAGATTTTTTGAAGACTATCAGGGAGTTACAGACTCACATTAGGCAGGAAGGCCGATCCCACCACAATCAAACTATCATACAGAAGGAACAGGTAGAAAAAGACAGAATAAAAAAATATGTTACATCCCCAACAACAACGTATGTACGAGGGAAGAACACTAAACTGGAGCTGCCCTCATTTATGGTGGACCATTGGAGCCACTATGAGTCCTGACCGGAAGAGTAGAGAAAGTATTAGCGCCCCCATTACAGGAGAGATTGTGCAGTAATCTGAATTCCTTAGGATGGAAAACATAATGGAATTCATGACGTTTAGTAAATCTATGAAACCAGGGCTGGAGCCAACACATCTCCTGCAGGCGGGAATAAATGTATATTACAGCCATCAGCCACGCACAGCTTAGAGATCTATCAGGGCACAGGTGGAATGTTTGTCCTGTAGATTATCACAATCCTCCTTGAAATTACCGTATTTGTGGACTATAAGACGCACCTAGGTTTTAGAGGAAATTAGGGGAAAAAAATGAAGCAAAACATGTGGTCAATTCTGTACTTAATATCTCCTATCCTGGTGTATATGGCCCTCTCATCCCTATCCTGGTATATATGGCCCCCTCATCCCCATTCTGATACACATGGCCCCCTCATCCCTACCCTGGTATGCATGGCCCCCTCATCCCTCTCCTGATATGCATGGCCCCCTCATTCCCATCCTGGTATGCATGGTTCCATCCTTATCCTGGTGTCACGATCCATTTTTCAGGTCATCGGGGGTTAATATTAGTTTTTACAGCTGGTGTTACTGCATGTTTAGTTGGTCTTCTGGTGAGTTTTTCGCCCTGGTGGCCGCTGGTGTTACTGCATTGTGATTAATTACCTATGCAGGCGGAAACCACTCCCACCGTCCTACATAAGCTCACCAGGTGCACCAACTGTTGGTGATATTGTTTCTCCTTGGAGACCAACCAAGCTGGAGTTCAGGAGCTGACAGAGTCCTGTGGATCTTCAGTTGTCTGCGGTTTTCAAGTGGCTAACTCTGCTGTCCTAGAGCATTGCAGGAGAGGGACAGGTCGGAGACTTGGGCCTCACTACCATTAAGCGTACCCCCAAGTTAAGGAAAGTCAGAGCACCCCCTTAGTCTTAGAGGCAGTTCAGGGGCCGTGGTTCCATATCCCCTGTTTTCCCCTTACTGCCCCGTGACACCTGGAATGAAGGGACACAATCTTGTCCTGGTATGCATGGCCCCATCCCTATCCTTGTATGCAGGGCCCCATCCCTATCCTGGTATGAATGGCCCCATCCTTATTCTGGTGTGCATGGCCCCATCCTTATCTTGGTATGCAGGGCCTCCATCTTGTCCTAGTATGCATGGTCCCATATCTCATCCTAGTATGCATTGCAACTCATCCTTATCCTGGTATGCATGGCCCCATCTCGTCCTGGTATGCAGGGCCCCATCTCGTCCTGGTATGCAGGGACCCATCTCGTACTTGTATGCATGGTCCCATCTCGTCCCGGTATGCAGGGCCCCATCTCGTCCTGGTATGCAGGGCCCCATCTCGTCCTGGTATGCAGGGCCCCATCTCGTCTTGGTATGCATGGCCCCATCTCATCCTGGTATGCAGGGCCCCATCTCGTCCTGGTATGCAGGGCCCCATCTCGTCCTGGTATGCAGGGCCCCATCTCGTCCTGGTATGCATGGCCCCATCTTGTCCCGGTATGCAGGGCCCCATCTCATCCTGGTATGCAGGGCCCCATCTCGTCCTGGTACGCAGGACCCCATCCTTATAAGTGGCCCCCACCCCCATGCCTATCCTGATATGTGTGGCCCCATCAAAAAACATTAAAAAAAAACATTATACTTTCCTACCCGGCGCTCCCTTGCAGCATCCTGCTCCGGTGCCAGCAACTGCATTATGCTTGTAAGCAGCGCTGAGAATAGTGAGTATTCATGAAAATTCAAGTCTCTTAAGTAGCGGCACACGTGACCGCCGGTAGCAGCAGGAAGCCAGTGGCTGACACTGCGTGCTACTGAAGAGCAATGAATACTCACTGCCCTTTGTGTGCACAGTCCTGGCAGCTGTTCTCTGCTTGTGAGCAGCGCGTGACGTCCCTGCCATGTGCTACTTACAAGCATATAGCGGTTTCTGGCACCGGAGCAGGACGCTGTGAGGGAGCGTGGGGTAAGTGTAATGATTTGTTTTTAAATGTTTTCTGATGGGGCCATGCATACAAAGATTTGGATGGGGATGGGGGTGTGGGCCAATTATAAGGATGGGGCCATGCATACCAGGACTGGGGTTGGGGGCTAATCATATCAAGATACTATTATTAAAGATAAATGAATATTCATTGCCCTCCAAGCCCATGGGCGTGGAATGCAGTGAATATTCATTTCTAGTGTTGAGCATTCCGATACCGCAAGTATCGGGTATCGGCCGATATTAGCGGTATCGGAATTCCGATACTGACTTCCGATACTTTTGTCATATCGGATACCGGAATCGGAAGTTCCCATCATGCTATGAGCCTGCTTGCTTTGATTAAGCCAATGGGAATCCTCCGAAGTGTGGGCACATCCTGTTAGGCATGTAGGCATGTTAACTATTGGCATGGCTGTGATTGGCTGCCGAAATGATGTCATGATGCACTATAAAAGCCACCGCAGCCGCCATTTCTGGTCACTCTGCTGTGAATTCAGTTAGGGACAGGCTGCTGTAGAAGACTGTGAGGGACAGTTAGAAATAGCGATTCCACCAAACATCTAGTGCTTTACCCAGGCTACATAAACCACCACTGTAGCCTTCTTTGCCCTAGCAGCAGTGTTCACAGCTGTCTGCAAGGGCTGTGTGAGTGCAGCTCACGCTGTGGAGTGGGTCCTGCAGCCACGTCAGGCTGTAGGCCACCCAGTGTGATCACTGCTGCCTCATACATCTTTTATTTTTTGAGCTGCATTTTTTACATAATTTCAATCTAGTGTGCTTCCATCCGTATCCATATACGTTGGTTGCAAACACTAGTAGTAGACAGCGGAGCCTTTCTGCAGCCTTTCAGTGCTAGTGTCCACTTTGCTGCACTGTTCACGGCTGTCTGAGAGGTCTCTGACTGTGTGTGAGTGCCGCTCACGCTGAGTAGTGTGTCCTGAAACTACGTCTGACTGTAGGACGCTCAGCGTGCGTCAGTGCCTCACACATATTTTTATTTGAGTGCAGCTCATTTTTTCTTCTATTAGTGTGCATCCATCCGTCTCCATCTACGGTGGTTGCAAACACTATATAGGAGTACACAGCGGAGCCTTTCTGCAGCCTGTCAGTGCCAGTGCCCACTTAGCTGCACTGTTGACGGCTGTCTGAGAGGTCTCTGACTGTGTGTGAGTGCAGCTCATGCTGAGTAGAGTGTCCTGCAGCTACGTCTGGTTGTAGGACTCTCAACGTGCGTCACTGCCTCACACATATTTGTCTTTGAGTGCAGCTCATTTTTTCTTCTCCTATTAGTGTGCATCCATCCGTATCCATCAACATTGGTTGGTTGCAAACACTATATAGGAGTAGATAGAGGAGCCTTTTTTTCTGGCTTGTGCCCTGCCGGCGCAGCCAGATTAGTATTACCCAATTTTTTTGGAGCCTCATCTTTTGCATTGTAGGTTACCTGCCTGCATTGTAATAGCTCCAAAAAGTTGGTGATACTGTCAGTTTCAATTCTTTGTTCACATACTTTGAGTTTGTTTCCAACAAAGAAACCACAAAAAAAGTTCACCAAACACTACATTTGGAACTTGTGTAGGCCACATCAGCTCCTATTAAAGTGTAGTCCACACACACACACTTCATAAAATTAGTGTTTCTTGTACCTGTAACCAGCTGTTCAGGAATAAGCACACTAAGGCCCCCCATTGTACTTTTCTGCCTATCTTAAGCAGTCTGGCAAGATGAAGAAGGCAGGGAGTAAGGCGCGTGGGCGTGGAGTTTCAGCAGGGAGAGGACGTGGGGATTCTGCAGGGAGAGGACGTGGGGATTCTGCAGGTAGAGGACGTGGGGATTCTGGGCCTGCTGCGTGCACCAGTGGATCAGCATCCCCCAGTTTTAGCAGGCAACAGTCCTTTATGCGCAGCTTTGTAGGACCTCAACGTACCCCACTGCTGCGGGAGGAACAAATTGAAGCCGTTGTCGGATGGATGGCAGCTAACGCATCGACTTCAATTATTTCCACAGCCTCTCAGGACCAGAGCACCGAAGAGCGACCATCTGTCTCTTCACCACCTGCCAAAGTGCCCAGGCAGTCAGAGAGACATGGACAGGAGCCATCACAGTCTCTACTTCTGTTCTCGGAATCTGTTAGCTTGGAAAGAGGGGGCCAGCCAAGCAGCATTCCTGAATGTGAAGAAGAGGGAGTATGCAGTGATGCGCAACTTCTTTGTCCCTCTGAATCTGAAGAGGCGTGTGGGCCAGTGCCTATGATCAGCACACCTCAGTACGCATCAGATGATGACGAGACTCAGTTGCCACTTTCTGGTGCGTACGGTGCTGGCGAGACAACCCCGGAGAAGCAGCTGTTTGAAGAGGGGAGGGAAGATGATGAGGTCCTTGACCCATCATGGCGTGAGGAACAGGAAGGTGGTGGGAGCAGCTCGGAGGAAGAGATTCCCCTACCGGCCAAAACAGGAGGCAGAGGGAGGGGGAAGACTTGGTTGCCTGTACCCTCCACTTCGGCACCCGTTAGGAGCATTCCTCATTCCAAAGGCAAAACGGGCGCTCCCAAGACTTGCAGTGTGTGGTCCTTTTTTGACACAGTTGCAGATGACATTTGCTTTGTCAAATGCAAGCTGTGTCATCACATAGTCAAAAGAGGGAGAAATGTCAGCAACCTCAATACCACAAATATGTGGAAACATGTGCGCACCAAGCACGAGTTGGAGTTGCAGAGACACCCTGAAGACGTAGGCCAACGTACAGCATCACCTACCACCTCTTCAGTTCGTGTTGGGGCCTCTTCCTCCAGCTCACACACTGCTGGTTCGGCTTCCTCACAGGATCGCCAAGGAAGAACCTGTGCCACTGTTGTCCGGAGACCCTGTCAGATTCCACCCATAGCAGCACGTTCCCATCCATCACAGCCATCGGTAGCACAGGCATGGGATAAAAGGCGCCCTTACTCGGCAAACCATCCCCGAGCACAGTCTCTGAATGCTGGCATTGCCAAACTTCTGGCAGTTGAAATGCTGTCATTCAGGCTGGAGGACACTGACACCTTCCGGGACTTAATGGCATTGGCAGTCCCCCAATACAACGTGCCCAGCCGCTTTTTTTTCAGCAGGCGAGCCGTCCCTGCCCTGCAGAAACATGTTGAGGGCAAAATAAAACATGCGCTACTAAACGCCGTTAGTAGCAAGGTCCACCTGACCACCAATGCGTGGACCAGTAACCATGGACAGGGACGATACCTTTCCCTCACTTCCCACTGGGTCAATGTTGTGGAGCCGAGTACAGATCTGGAGAGTGGCGCTGTACGTGTTCTTCCAACGCCACGGATTGCAGGACTCCAGTCTGTACACATAGACTCCTCCTCCTACTCAAGTTCCTCAGAAACAGCAGAGCAGGAGCCTGTTACGACCGATATGAGCACAGCCGTGGCCAAACGTCAACAGGCTGTACTCAAATTAATTTCTTTGGGGAATCGAAGCCACACAGCGCAGGAGCTCTGGAATGCTATCAAGCTGGAGAGCGATGTGTGGTTTGGGCCAGCGAATCTCCAGCCGGGCTTGGTAGTGTGTGACAATGGCCAAAATCTGGTGGCAGCTCTTGGCCTAGGCAACCTCACACACATCCCATGTCTGGCACGTGTGCTTAACTTGGTCGTGCAGAGCTTTCTGAGGGACTATCCGGATCTTGATGCACTGTTGCACAAGGTCCGCATAGAGTGCGCTCACTTGCGGCGTTCCAGCACGGCAAGATCGCGTCTCGCTGCTCTGCAGCGACGATTTGGCCTTCAGAAACATCGCATCATATGTGACCTACCCACCCGGTGGAATTCAACGTTACATATGTTGGAGCGGTTGTGTGAGCAGCAGTCATGGAGTACCAGCTGCATCAGGCGCAAACAAGTCGCACTGTGCGCCGTTCACACTTCAGCACCATTGAGTGGGCCTCTATGAAGGACATCTGCCTCGTTTTGCGTGCCTTCGATGAATCCACGCGGATGGCGAGTGCAGATGATGCACTAGTCAGCATGACTGTCCCCCTTATCTGCCTGCTTCAACAAACACTGCAAGCACTAAGGGATGAGGTTTCGGAAGAGGTGGAGGATGAGGAGTCCCAAATGCCATCTGCTTCTGGACAGTCTGCGCTACGTGTTTCCTCACAAAGGCCTAGGCAGGGGACACTTTGTGAGGAGGATGAGGAGGAGTCGATGGAGGAGGAAGACATCTCTCCAGAGGAGGGAGGTACACAAACCTCTACTCAGTATGTACAGCGAGGGTGGGGTGATGCAGAGCAGGCCGAGGTCACGCCTCAAACAGGGGACAGCGGTTCTTTGGCAGTTGGGAGTCTGCAGCACATGGTTGATTTCATGCTGCAGTGCCTGAGAAACGACCGCCGCATCGCCCACATTCTCGTCTCGGCTGATTATTGGGTGTACACCCTCCTAGATCCTCGCTACCGGGACAGCGTACAAAGGCTCATACCAACGTTGAACCGGGAGCGTAAACTGCGGGAGTACGAAGAGTCACTGGTGCAGTCCATAATGTTTTCCATTCCACCCGACAGCATTGTTGCTACTGCTTTACAAAGCAGCTCTGTGCGTCGAGGCAGTGGAGGAAACTCTGCACAAAGAGGGAGCAGAGGCAGCGCCGCAGCACAAGGCAAGACCACTATGGCCCAAATGTGGCAAAGTTTTGTGTGTCCACCACAATTGTCTACACCATCAGCGACGCCTCGAGTCAGCAGGAGGCAACGCTTCCGTCAGATGGTGTCAGACTACATGTCTTGCCCTGTCACTGTACTCCCAGATGGCTCTTCCCCCTTCAAGTTTTGGGTCTCTAAGCTGGATACATGGCCAGAGCTTAGCCAGTATGCATTGGAGGTGCTGGCTTGCCCTGCTGCCAGTGTATTATCGGAACGTGTCTTTAGTGCCGCAGGTGGTGTACTAACAGACCGTCGCACGCGACTATCTTCCGATAATGTTGACCGGCTGACTTTTCTGAAAATGAACAAGGCCTGGATCTCCAAAGACTTTGCCATTCCTCTTACAGACTAAATTAGTGGTTGTCAACTGTATCCAGGTCTGCTGGTGTGTTCATTTTTCTACCACCTGAACTACAATCCCTGTGCTTCAACACAGCCAGTTGTCACTCAGATGTGTCGTCTGCACAGAGAAACACACTAGCTCCTGTGTTAGTGGGGTTCAGTAACGCCAGCTGATCCCCTGCTGTGTGGACGGCAAAGTCACCAGCTCCATCAACATTCAAACCACTACTGATTTTTAACCGTGCCCAACTTAGGTCTCTGGCTCCACTGTCTCTACTATTTCCCCTGGCCTCCAACCCCGCCATCTACATCTCTGAAGTGGCGTCAGCACAATCTACACTTGTTCCTGTGGCTCAGTCCCATCAGTTTATCCCCTGATGTGTGTCCGGCAAGGTCTCCTGCTCTGTCCACATTCCCATAACCAGTAGTGGGAATGAGAACAGAGCTGGCGAACTTGCCGGACAAACATCAGGGGATCAACTGACGGGACTGAGCACCAGTAACACAGGAACAAGTGTAGATTGTGCTGACGCCACTTCAGAGATGTAGCTGGTGGGGTTGGAGGCCAGGGTAAATAGTAGAGACAGTGGAGCCAGAGGCCTAAGTGGAGCATGGTTAGAATCAGTAGTAGTCAACAACCTCCATAAAAACCACTGCCCATTGGCCTCTGCATGCGGCATGCGTAATCCTGGGCTCCAACAGTGTCAGTTGGTGTTCAGAAGTGTCGTCTCCACAGAGCCAAACACATTCGTTCAAGTGTTAGTGGGGTTCAGCACTGCCAGCTGTTCCCCTGCTGTGGAGATGGCAAGTCTCCTGCTGCCTACACCAGCCAAAATCCAGTAGGCCCCAGCCTGCTCCACGCCTGATCCTGGGCTCCAACAGCGTCAGTTGGTGTTCAGAAGTGTCGTCTCCACAGAGCCAAACACATTCGTTCAAGTGTTAGTGGGGTTCAGCACTGCCAGCTGTTCCCCTGCTGTGGAGATGGCAAGTCTCCTGCTGCCTTCACCTGCCAAAAGCAACAGGCCCCAGCCTGCTCCTCGCCTAATACTGGGCTCCAACAGCGTCAGTTGGTGTTCAGAAGTGTCGTCTCCACAGAGCCAAACACATTCGTTCAAGTGTTAGTGGGGTTCAGCACTGCCAGCTGTTCCCCTGCTGTGGAGATGGCAAGTCTCCTGCTGCCTTCACCTGCCAAAAGCAACAGGCCCCAGCCTGCTCCTCGCCTAATCCTGGGCTCCAACAGCGTCAGTTGGTGTTCAGAAGTGTCGTCTCCACAGAGCCAAACACATTCGTTCAAGTGTTAGTGGGGTTCAGCACTGCCAGCTGTTCCCCTGCTGTGGAGATGGCAAGTCTCCTGCTGCCTTCACCTGCCAAAAGCAACAGGCCCCAGCCTGCTCCTCGCCTAATCCTGGGCTCCAACAGCGTCAGTTGGTGTTCAGAAGTGTCGTCTCCACAGAGCCAAACACATTCGTTCAAGTGTTAGTGGGGTTCAGCACTGCCAGCTGTTCCCCTGCTGTGGAGATGGCAGTCTCTCCTGCTGTCTCCGCATTCCAAAGACAGTAGGCCTCTGCCTACACCCTCCTATTTCCTGGGCTTCAACACAGCCAGTTGTAGCTCGGAAGTGCCGTCCACACGGAAAGAGACACTTGCTGCCGTGTCTCAGTGGGGTTCAGTAACGCTAGCTGATCCCCTGCTGTGTGGATGGCAAAGTCTCCTGCTGCCTACACAGTCCTACTACTACTGATTTTTAGCCGTGCTCCACTTAGGCCTGTGGCTTCACTGATTTTCGTATTTCCCCTGTCCTCCAACCCCGCCAGTTACAGCTCCGAAGTGGCGTCTGCACAATCCACACTTGTTCCTGTGTTACAGGTGTTCAGTCTGGTCAGTTAATCCCCTGATGTGTGTCCGGCAATGTCGCCTGCTCTGGGAATGTGGACAGAGCAGGCGACATTGCCGGACACACATCAGGGGATTAACTGACCGGACTGAACACCTGTAACACAGGAACAAGTGTGGATTGTGCAGACGCCACTTCGGAGCTGTAACTGGCGGGGTTGGAGGACAGGGGAAATACGAAAATCAGTGAAGCCACAGGCCTAAGTGGAGCTTGGTTAAAATTAGTAGAAGTCTACAACCGATCTTAAAATTTCTTCAATGCAGCCTCAGCCTGCTCCGTGCTTGTCCCTGGGCTTCAACACAGCCAGTTGTAGCTCGGAAGTGCCGTCGACACGGAAAGAGACACTTGCTGCCGTGTCTCAGTGGGGTTCAGTAACGTCAGCTGTTCCCCTGCTGTGTGGATGGCAGTCTCTCCTGCTGTCTCCGCATTCCAAAGACAGTAGACCTCTGCCTACACCCTCCTATTTCCTGGGCTTCAACACAGCCAGTTGTAGCTCGGAAGTGCCGTCCACACGGAAAGAGACACTTGCTCCCGTGTCTCAGTGGGGTTCAGTAACGTCAGCTGATCCCCTGCTGTGTGGATGGCAGTCTCTCCTGCTGTCACCACATTCCAAGGACAGTAGGCCTCTGCCTACACCCTCCTATTTCCTGGGCTTCAACACAGCCAGTTGTAGCTCGGAAGTGCCGTCCACACGGAAAGAGACACTTGCTCCCGTGTCTCAGTGAGGTTCAGTAACGTCAGCTGATCCCCTGCTGTGTGGATGGCAGTCTCTCCTGCTGTCACCACATTCCAAGGACAGTAGGCCTCTGCCTACACCCTCCTATTTCCTGGGCTTCAACACAGCCAGTTGTAGCTCGGAAGTGCCGTCCACACGGAAAGAGACACTTGCTCCCGTGTCTCAGTGGGGTTCAGTAACGTCAGCTGACCCCCTGCTGGGTGGATGGCAGTCTCTCCTGCTGTCACCACATTCCAAAGACAGTAGGCCTCTGCCTACACCCTCCTATTTCCTGGGCTTCAACACAGCCAGTTGTAGCTCAGAAGTGCCGTCCACACGGAAAGAGACACTTGCTCCCGTGTCTCAGTGGGGTTCAGTAACGTCAGCTGATCCCCTGCTGTGTGGATGGCAGTCTCTCCTGCTGTCACCACATTCCAAAGAGAGTAGGCCTCTGCCTACACCCTCCTATTTCCTGGGCTTCAACATAGCCAGTTGTAGCTCAGAAGTGCCGTCCACACGGAAAGAGACACTTGCTCCCGTGTCTCAGTGGGGTTCAGTAACGTCAGCTGATCCCCTGCTGTGTGGATGGCAGTCTCTCCTGCTGTCACCACATTCCAAAGACAGTAGGCCTCGGCCTACACCCTCCTATTTCCTGGGCTTCAACACAGCCAGTTGTAGCTCAGAAGTGCCGTCCACACGGAAAGAGACACTTGCTCCCGTGTCTCAGTGGGGTTCAGTAACGTCAGCTGATCCCCTGCTGTGTGGATGGCAGTCTCTCCTGCTGTCACCACATTCCAAAGACAGTAGGCCTCTGCCTACACCCTCCTATTTCCTGGGCTTCAACACAGCCAGTTGTAGCTCAGAAGTGCCATCCACACGGAAAGAGACACTTGCTCCCGTGTCTCAGTGGGGTTCAGTAACGTCAGCTGATCCCCTGCTGTGTGGATAGCAGTCTCTCCTGCTGTCACCACATTCCAAAGACAGTAGGCCTCTGCCTACACCCTCCTATTTCCTGGGCTTCAACACAGCCAGTTGTAGCTCAGAAGTGCCGTCCACACGGAAAGAGACACTTGCTGCCGTGTTTCAGTGGGGTTCAGTAACGCCAGCTGTTCCCCTGCTGTGTGGATGGCAGTCTCTCCTGCTGTCTCCGCATTCCAAAGACAGTAGGCCTCTGCCTACACCCTCCTATTTCCTGGGCTTCAACACAGCCAGTTGTAGCTCAGAAGTGCCGTCCACACGGAAAGAGACACTTGCTCCCGTGTCTCAGTGGGGTTCAGTAACGTCAGCTGATCCCCTGCTGTGTGGATGGCAGTCTCTCCTGCTGTCACCACATTCCAAAGACAGTAGGCCTCTGCCTACACCCTCCTATTTCCTGGGCTTCAACACAGCCAGTTGTAGCTCAGAAGTGCCGTCCACACGGAAAGAGACACTTGCTCCCGTGTCTCAGTGGGGTTCAGTAACGTCAGCTGATCCCCTGCTGTGTGGATGGCAGTCTCTCCTGCTGTCACCACATTCCAAAGACAGTAGGCCTCTGCCTACACCCTCCTATTTCCTGGGCTTCAACACAGCCAGTTGTAGCTCAGAAGTGCCGTCCACACGGAAAGAGACACTTGCTGCCGTGTCTCAGTGGGGTTCAGTAACGCCAGCTGTTCCCCTGCTGTGTGGATGGCAGTCTCTCCTGCTGTCTCCGCATTCCAAAGACAGTAGGCCTCTGCCTACACCCTCCTATTTCCTGGGCTTCAACACAGCCAGTTGTAGCTCAGAAGTGCCGTCCACACAGAAAGAGACACTTGCTCCCGTGTCTCAGTGGGGTTCAGTAACGTCAGCTGATCCCCTGCTGTGTGGATGGCAGTCTCTCCTGCTGTCACCACATTCCAAAGACAGTAGGCCTCTGCCTACACCCTCCTATTTCCTGGGCTTCAACACAGCCAGTTGTAGCTCAGAAGTGCCGTCCACACAGAAAGAGACACTTGCTCCCGTGTCTCAGTGGGGTTCAGTAACGTCAGCTGATCCCCTGCTGTGTGGATGGCAGTCTCTCCTGCTGTCACCACATTCCAAGGACAGTAGGCCTCTGCCTACACCCTCCTATTTCCTGGGCTTCAACACAGCCAGTTGTAGCTCGGAAGTGCCGTCCACACGGAAAGAGACACTTGCTCCCGTGTCTCAGTGGGGTTCAGTAACGTCAGCTGATCCCCTGCTGTGTGGATGGCAAAGTCTCCTGCTGCCTACACAGTCGTACTACTACTGATTTTTAACCGTGCTCCAATTAGGCCTGTGGCTCCACTGTCTCTCGTATTTCCCCTGTCCTCCAACCCTGCCAGTTACAGCTCCGAAGTGGCGTCTGCACAATCCACACTTGTTCCTGTGTTACAGGTGTTCAGTCCGGTCAGTTAATCCCCTGATGTGTGTCCGGCAATGTCGCCTGCTCTGTCCACATTCCCATAACTAGCTATGGGAATGTGGACAGAGCAGGCGACATTGCCGGACACACATCAGGGGATTAACTGACCGGACTGAACACCTGTAACACAGGAACAAGTGTGGATTGTGCAGATGCCACTTCGGAGCTGTAACTAGCGGGGTTGGAGGACAGGGGAAATACGAATATCAGTGAAGCCACAGGCCTAAGTGGAGCTTGGTTAAAATTAGTAGAAGTCTACAACCGATCTTAAAATTTCTTCAATGCAGCCTCAGCCTGCTCCGTGCTTGTCCCTGGGCTTCAACACAGCCAGTTGTTGCTCGGAAGTGCCGTCTTCACAGAGTAAAACACTAGCTCCTGTGTTTGTGGGGTTCAGTAACGTCAGCTGTTCCCCTGCTGTTTTGATGGCAATCTGTCCTGCTGCCTCCCAATTGACAGCACATCAGGCCTCAGCCTGCTAAGTGCTTGTCCCTGGGCTCCAACATCGCCAGTTGCTGCTCATAACTGACTTTGGCACGGGTACTCCCTCCTGCCCAGCTTGGTTCGAGCCCTGCCTGCTGTTTCCGGGAAGTGTCAATGTCAGTTTGCCACCCCAAGTTGCCATGTCGTGTTGCGGTTGGGTTAGCCGAGGCTAGGGTGCCAGCAGTTTAGGTGCTTCCTATGTGGACTGCGGGTTCTGGTAAGAAAGGCTTTTTCCGTAGTGCCAGTAGGACAAGCACCCCCTGTAGGACTGTGTGATTCGGTAACTGCGGCCAGCTTGCGGCATGCCAACTTTGCTTTTCAGGGGTAACTTCAGCTGCCCCTCCGGGTTCCAGCACCGTCAGCTGGTTCTCGTCAGATCCTTTGGCCTAGGTGCCTCCATCTCGGTATCCGAGTTCCGGCAACGTCTGCTGGTCCTTGGTAGTGCTTTGTAGCACAGGTACCTCCTGCTTAGTAACCGGGTTCCAGCACCGTCAGCTGGTCCTCGGTTGTGCCATTGGCTCTTATTCCTTCTGCTGCCCCTCCGAGTGCCAGCACTGTCAGCTGGTCCTCGCTATTTCCATTTGCTCTTGCAGCTTATGCTACCCCTCCGGGTTCCAGCACCGTCAGCTGGTTCTCGTCAGAGCCTTTGGCCTAGGTGCCTCCATCTCGGTATCCGAGTTCCGGCAACGTCTGCTGGTCCTTGGTAGTGCTTTGTAGCACAGGTACCTCCTGCTTAGTAACCGGGTTCCAGCACCGTCAGCTGGTCCTCGGTTGTGCCATTGGCTCTTATTCCTTCTGCTGCCCCTCCGGGTGCCAGCACTGTCAGCTGGTCCTCGCTATTTCCATTTGCTCTTGCAGCTTATGCTACCCCTCCGGGTTCCAGCACCGTCAGCTGGTTCTCGTCAGAGCCTTTGGCCTAGGTGCCTCCATCTCGGTATCCGAGTTCCGGCAACGTCTGCTGGACCTTGGTAGTGCTTTGTAGCACAGGTACCTCCTGCTTAGTAACCGGGTTCCAGCACCGTCAGCTGGTCCTCGGTAGTGCCATTGGCTCTTGTTCCTTCTGCTGCCCCTATGGGTGCCAGTACCGTCAGCTGGTTCAAGAGGACATAGAACAGGAAGACAACCACCAAGATGCAGAACAACAAGAGAGAGAAGACAAAGAAGCATAAAAAAACAAAGCAGAAGAACATTAAGCATAAGACTAATACTCTGAGCAAATGATATTATCTTATTTATAAGCAGAAGAAGACTAAGCAGTGTATGGGAGTGAGTCCGTTCCTCCTCGTGGTGCCCCTGGAAAAGGCCTGCTGCTGCAGGCCAAACTGAACGCGGACAAATCCTGTTGTAAATCTTTTGTGACAGGCAGAACGGAAGGTGTAAACTTCTAACTTTTCTAGATAACAACTACAGGAATGCCTGACACAAACAAGAATATGATGAAGAAGAATAGGAAGAAGATGAAGAAGTTGAATATGTAGAATAATAATTGCTGAATAAGAAGAATATGAAGAATGTAAGAAAAGGAAGAAGAAGAAGAATGTAAAAAAAGGAAGTAGAAGAATTTAAAAAAAGGAAGAAGAAGAAGAATGTAAAAAAAGGAATAAGAAGAAGAATGTAAAAAAAGGAAGTAGAAGAATGTAAAAAAAGGAAGAAGAAGAAGAAGAATGTAAAAAAAGGAATAAGAAGAAGAAGAAGAAGAAGGTAAAAAAAGGAAGAAGAAGAAAGAAGAAAGAAGAAGACATACATGTCTGGCAAAATATAAATGAGGCTAACATAGTCAATATCTTTGTAACTCCTAACATCTTTAAAAAAAAAGTTTAATTCCTGCTATTCCATTTGATTGGGCTTTAATGTCTCCTCCACCTCCCACAATACATTCTACATTATTCTTAGTTGTTTTTCTTCATGTAGAATTAACCTACAAGGAAAAAAAGGGGTTTTTTTAATTCCGATATTTTGGCCCCATTGACTTGCATTGGTTCCCGGTATCGGAATCGGCGATACCGATACTTTTTTTTTTAAGATCGGCCGATCCATTCCGATCCGATATTTTCAAGTATCGGCTGGTATCGCTCAACTCTATTCATTTCGCTTTAGCAGCGGGAACAGGAGTTAGCCGCAGTCACCGGCTCCAGCCTCGTGTAACCCGCTGCTCCGCCGATGCTGTTCCCCCACCTCCCCACAACAGCCAGAGCCGGTACATCCGGACTATAAGACGCACCCCCCATTTTCCTCCACATTTTTGAAAGAAAAAAGTGCGTCTTATAGTTTGAAAAATACAGTAGTGTTAATACAAATTGAAAAGTCAGGATAAAGGGAAACTCTGCTGTTATTATACAGAAATTCACACTTGGCCTCACTGCACATTTACTGTTGTCGCTTATAAAAGGGAAGTTTGGCCAGAAAGACTGGACCTGGTCTTGTAGGGACCATGAGACATTCAGCAGCACAGAAGGGAGAGAAGATTGACCCGACAAGATTTCAGGGATCTAGGAAGCCAACAGCATCATTACCCTCCGCTTTCTCTTACAGGCCCAGCATAAGATTTTTCTTCAAGTGATTTTCTATCTTGTCAGCACATTCTACGTACGCTGTCATTTGGCTTTATAGTTACAGATCTGGGCAGGTAACGGTCAGCGTCTCCTAATCCCAGGGGGTAGGTGGATCCTCCAGGTTGTAAGTTCTATAGAAAAGGGCTTTCAATGCCCAAAATCATTAGAACAGTTTTGGGTGGAGGAGAATATTGTGGTCTAGAGGGAAAATGGTGATCATGGTAATACGGCCGGACTACACCACCGATAAAGCAGCCACAGCCGGTGACTGAGAGGAATCTGTGACTTCTCTGCATTCAGTGGTTACTACTCACCTGGGTAGTCATATGTGGGAATCTCCTCTTTACACCACTCATCATCTCTCACATATGTCTCTGTAGGATTAATATGGGTCAGATCTTCACCCTGAAACAAATACTGTAAAAGTCACAGACAGATGGAGAAGTCCCATCTATGATCAGCTCTAATCCTGCCATCTCCACCGCTCTCATTACACAAGTATAAAACATATAATACTGGTGGATAAAACAAGACTGAGCACAAGACCTTCACAGCCATCTACACATCATAGGGGAGATCTCCTGACACCTTCTCTCCATCTACCTGATGATCCTGAGGAGCACTGGGATCTTCTTGGTTACAGTCCTGTGGAAGAAGAGGATGGGGACATCTCTCTGGTGTTGTCCTCTTACTGGATAGATCTGGAGGTAACACATACAGGGACTGAATTCATTCTCTACATACAGATAATTATAGGCCGTGTGTATTTAGTCCTGTCTATTACCTGGTGATGTGAGGGGCTGGGGAACCTCCATTATGACGTCCTTGTACAGATCTCTGTGTCCTTCTAAATACTCCCACTCCTCCATGGAGAAATAGACAGCGACATCCTGACACCTTATAGGAACCTGACACATACAATGATACCGTCATCCCCCCGATCCCATCATAGTGTTACTGTATAATGTCCCAGCATTCCCAGCAGTGTCACCTTTCCAGTCAGCAGCTCAATCATCTTGTAGATGAGTTCTAGGATCTTCTGGTCATTGATGTCCTCATGGATCAGGGGGTGAGGTGGAGGCCCCGTGATTGGGCTCAGGGGTCTTCCCCATCCCTCAGACACAGGGTCCTGACAGCGATCACTAGAGGTCTTCTTCACCATTGTGTAATCCTGGTTATGGAGAGACACATCAATAAATCTCACTACAGACATTTCCAGAGTCCTCACCTCTCCAGTTCTGTCCATCTGTTATTCCCATAGATAAGAATGATGTAATGTGACGTCATCAGAATCTCTCACCTCTCCAGTGAGACGGAAGAGGATCTCTAGGGTGAGGTGTAACATCCTCTCCGCCATCTTGTCTCTGTCCATATCCATCCTTGATGGGTAAATCAGGAAAATTCTCTTTTGTAGAAGATCTTCACTGAGAGGATCCGATATTGTAGAGACCTGAATGAGAAGAAGATGATCCGATGTAACATCATAAGAATCCTGTGTAATAATACAATTACTGGAGATAATAAGGGAAACATATGAGGAGATTTATTATCTTACAGGGTTTAGTTTTCTTCCCTGACATCTACTAATAAAACCTATATATTTAGGCCACAGACAACAAGCAGTTTCCTCCTCGGAGTCGGCAGCTGAACACGTTCCTCATAGACTCATCTTCCATAACACTAATTCTCGTCTCATTACCGACACTGGAATCGGCATTAGTAATACTGCAGGAGATATTCATTACACGCGACATGAGAAATAACTCCTTCATGATGAGGACGACATCTTCATCTTCTACTGCGGCTCTAGAGACAGATTTGGCCAGAGTCGGTCACTGCCTCCATCCCCACCGGCCGTCTATATGAAGGTTTCCCGTCTTCCCCGCACTGGAATCTTCTATCACGTTAGATCTCGGCTCTGAGTCACACACAGAAGTTTGAGGCTTTTAGAAAAGATTTTTTGTTTCCACAATCACAACGGACAGAAATGATCTGATCCCAAAGTCTCCATGTACAGTGATTTATGGGGATTATTTCTGGCCTTAGGCTTTCCTAATTAGCAAACGACATAATTCCTTATGAAAACATATTATATAGACAAAGAGGATGTCCCCAGAAGTTCCATAGGATTCGGGAAAGGTGGTGTACCTCACCCATGTCACACTTGGCTCCTAATGCCATGGTCTCCTCCATCTCGGATACAATCCCTGATGTATATCCCTTCCAGAGTATGAAAGTGGTGATATGTGTGGACTTGAGAATATGTGTCTATTATAACCTGACCTGGTACGAGCTCATAACTCTGATAACGGACCTGTTGGTGAGGAGGAGCAATGCTTTATAGAGCACATTATGGTGAATGCTGTGTCTCATTCGTTTTGTTTATTTCTGAAAGTGTGATATTATATCTCTGTCCCTGTGGACGGTGATTATACGGATTATTCTGATCTTACACTGCATTGTCATATGTTTGTCATCTTATTTTGTGGAATCTTTCAATAAAAAGAGTTTAAAAAAATAAATAATCCGTCACTATATGGAAAACAGAGTCACTGCACAATGTTAGTTATGTCTCGTCCTTAACGATTTTATTGTACCCCATTATCCTATACACTGTGGAGTAGATAGAAATCATAGGTCTGACAGCAATAGCTGGAATTGGAGCCCTCAACTTAAAATGAAAAAATATATATAATATATATAATATATATACACACACACTCACAGGGTCGGACTGGCCTGGCGGGGTATCGGGGAAATCCCCGGTGGACCCTTGGCTGTGGGAAGAAAAGGAGGAGAAGAAGAAGAGAAGAAGAGAGAAAGAAAAAAAAGTCTGCGGTTTTTAGGGGCGTGGGCCTTTTAAAAGCGCAGGCAGAGTACGTGCAGGGGTGCGCGCATGCAGGGGTCATTACCTGAACCGCTGCGGCGCATGTCCCAATCAATACTGAAGAGTGTGCGCTTGCCGTCACTGGCATATGACATCACCGTTACACGCCACAAGCGATGTGCGCACACATTCACTGCCGGCCTCTGCTATGTCGGAGGCCATTTTACTAAGTGCACTGCGGACCTGCAGAGGAGGAGGACGCAACACGGCGCTGGAAGCGCAGGAAGGTAAGAGGAATCTTTTTTTTGTCCTCTCTCTCTGTACATGAAGCCAGGACAAGGAGCCAGGATGGATACACATGGGGGCCAGGATGGGTATACATGGGGGGCCAGGATGGATACACATGGGGGCCAGGATGGGTATACATGGGGGGCCAGGATGGATACACATGGGGGGGCCAGGATGGGTACACATGGGGGGCCAGGATGGATACACATGGGGGGCCAGGATGGATACACATGGGGGCCAGGATGGATACACATGAGGGGCCAGGATGGATACACATGGGGGGACAGGATGGATACACATGAGGGGCCAGATGGATACACATGGGGGGCCAGGATGGATACACATGAGGGGCCAGGATGGATACACATGGGGGGCCAGGATGGATACACATGGGGGCCAGGATGGGTATACATGGGGAGCCAGGATGGATACACATGGGGGCCAGGATGGGTATACATGGGGGGCCAGGATGGATACACATGGGGGGGCCAGGATGGGTACACATGGGGGGCCAGGATGGATACACATGGGGGGCCAGGATGGATACACATGGGGGCCAGGATGGATACACATGAGGGGCCAGGATGGATACACATGGGGGGACAGGATGGATACACATGAGGGGCCAGATGGATACACATGGGGGGCCAGGATGGATACACATGAGGGGCCAGGATGGATACACATGGGGGGCCAGGATGGATACACATGGGGGCCAGGATGGGTATACATGGGGGGCCAGGATGGATACACATGGGGGGGCCAGGATGGGTACACATGGGGGGCCAGGATGGATACACATGGGGGGCCAGGATGGATACACATGGGGGCCAGGATGGATACACATGAGGGGCCAGGATGGATACACATGGGGGGACAGGATGGATACACATGAGGGGCCAGATGGATACACATGGGGGGCCAGGATGGATACACATGAGGGGCCAGGATGGATACACATGAGGGGCCAGGATGGGTACACATGGGGGGCCAGGATGGATACACATGAGGGGCCAGGATGGATACACATGGGGGGACAGGATGGATACACATGAGGGGCCAGATGGATACACATGTGGGGCCAGGATGGATACACATGAGGGGCCAGGATGGGTACACATGGGGGGCCAGGATGGATACACATGGGGGGCCAGGATGGATACACATGGGGGTCCAGGATGGGTACACATGGGGGACCAGGATGGATACACATGGGGGGGCCAGGATGGATACACATGAGGGGCCAGGATGGATACACATGAGGGGCCAGGATGGATACACATGAGGGGCCAGGATGGATACACATGAGGGGCCAGGATGGATACACATGAGGGGCCAGGATGGGTACACATGGGGGGCCAGGATGGATACACATGAGGGGCCAGGATGGATACACATGGGGGGCCAGGATGGATACACATGAGCGGCCAGGATGGATACACATGAGCGGCCAGGATGGATACACATGAGGGGCCAGGATGGATACACATGGGGGGCCAGGATGGATACAAATGGGGGGACCAGGATGGGTACACATGGGGGGCCAGGATGGATACACATGGGGGGCCAGGATGGATACACATGGGGGGGCCAGGATGGATACACATGGGGGGGCCAGGATGGATACACATGGGGGGGCCAGGATGGATACACATGGGGGGCCAGGATGGATACACATGGGGGTGCCAGGATGGATAAACATGGGGGCCAGGATGGATACACATGGGGGCCAGGATGGATACACATGGGGGGCCAGGATGGAGACACATAGGGGTTAGGCTGGATGCATATGGGGGCCAGGATAGAGGCACATGGGGGACCAGGATGGAGACATATGGGGACAGGAAGGATACACATTGGGGTCCAGGATGGATATATGGGGAAGGGCAAGGATGGACATATATGGGGGCAGATTGCATATATGGGGATATGGGGGAAGAACAAAAGACCAGGAAGCATATATATATGGGGTCCAGGTTGGACATATATGGTGGATAAGGATGGATATATGGGGGAGCCAGGAAAAGGGACCAGGAAGGATATATGGTGGCCCAGGAAAGATATATAGGGGCAGGATAAGACACATATGAGGGCCAGTATGTATAGCTGGTGGAGCAGGATGGATATCTGGGGGCCAGGCTGGACAAGGGACATAGGGGACCAGGCTGGGGCATATCATAAAATAAAGAGGGCCAGGCTGGGTGAGATTATTAAATAAAGGGGGCCAGGATGAGGGACTAAATTACTGTTTGAGGGGCAGAATGAGGAACACGCTATATTAGTGCAATCATATAATCCCTTTAAAAACATGAAACTTTAATAAATTGAGGTAAAAAACACCCCCCTAGTGCAATAACACAATTAACAAACTATACAATAATAACCTACGATAGCCCTACGCTAGCCTGCTATCCCTTCCTGACAGTGGAGGTTGGCACCCTAAAAGATACGATTTGGCACCCCCACTCCGCGGCGGCTCTCCCAGACTTGCCCTAAATGACCCTTATAAACTACAGGTGGGAAAACAAAAAGCAAATAAAAGAGATGAAAAAGATAGTGCTTAATAAAATACACAGGCTGTTAATGTACAATATATAAAAGACAGGCTGTTACCGTATTTTTCGTTTTATAAGACGCTCCGGATTATAGGACGCACCACAAATTTTGAGGAGAAAAATAGGAAAAAATGTTTTTTTAATAAAATGGTGGTGCCTCCAGGTGTCTTATTGCTTATCGTGGGTGGTGGCTGCGGTGAAGTGGGGTCCCAGGGTCGCTGCTGGAGGAGGCAGGAGTGGGGTGATACTGCAGACCACAGGAAGGGATGAGAGGGTGCTCCGATGTGCAGTGCGCTGCCAGGGGGGCTCGTGCTGCTACCAGGGGGGCTCGTGCTGCTACCAGGGGGGCTCACGCTGCTGCCAGGGGGGCTTGCGCTGCTGCCAGGGGGGCTTGCGCTGCTGCCAGGGGGGCTCATGCTGCTACCAGGGGGCTCATGCTGCTGCCAGGGGGGCTGTACTGCTGCCAGGGGGGCTGTGCTGCTACCAGGGTGGGCTTGCGCTGATGCCAGGGGGGCTGTACTGCTGCCAGGGGGGCTCATGCTGCTACCAGGGGGGCTCATGCTGCTACCAAGGGGGGCTTGCGCTGCTGCCAGGGGGGTCTGTTCAGCAGCCCGGGGCTATGCCCACATTTACCGGGTGTCCGTCGGCGCTGTGGGTGTCTCCGGGTGCCCAGCCGTGTCTTCACGTGCCCAGCGGTGTCTCCGGTTCCAATCCCGGGGCTCTGGCGACATTTTGCGACAGGCCAGAGCCCCGGGGCTCCCTCTCGGTTCCCTCTGTTTTGGGCTCCGGCAATATGGCGGCCGCCGCCGGGGACGGCGCATGCGCTGATGGTGATCTCGGGACTGAGATCTCAAGAGATGAGATTTCAGAGAGATGCACTTACAAAGCGGAAAATACGGTACATGTAAAGTAAACATAGAGTAACGTCTTGTATAACCAGTAGATAGTAGCACATCTTGTCTTTTTGGGTATTAATAGACCCCAGAAAATATAGATTCCATAAGCTACCAGTAGATAGTGGCAACCTTGTCTTTTTGGGTATTAATAGACTACAGAAAACATAGATTCCATATGCATTATCAGATAAAGCCAAAAAAAGAAAAAATCTCTCTGCAGTAAAATCAGACAAGCACAGACAAGAGGTAAAAAATAGCGTGGTTCAATAAAGGAACACCAGAATTATATCCATATTGGTTCCGATAGAAGGCAATGGATGATATCAATTGCCAGAAAAAAAATCAAAGAAACAGCTGGGGGTTAACCCAAACTTAGCTTCCAGCCTCGATGCGTTTCCCCGTTCACGGTTCATCAGGAGGCACTATAAGGAACTGTAATGATCCCAGTGCAGGTTTTGACCTGCACGTCAGGGGTTAATGTCTGGAGCCCAGTGCAGGCTTTGACCTGCATGCCTGGGGTTAATTATTGTGGCCTCTGTTTGGTTCAGGGAGAGTTTCTTCTACCCCTGAGAAACTCCAATCCCCGTCAGTTATACTTTTGCCTTTGGCCGAGTGTGTTGACCCCTGTGTGCCTGTTCGTTGTCTTATAGCTTGCTTATATGGTTCTGACCCGGTTCTGTCCCCGTTGTGAGTTTGCCTGTTGATTCTGTACTGCGCTATCCTCTCTGTGTATGACTCATTGCCTGTGACCTGACTATTCTCTGCTCGCCCCTCTTGTACTTTGCAGCTATCTCCGTGTATGACTTATTGGCTACGTCTTGACTTTCCGTTCTGTCTAATCCTCTGGTATTGTCGTGCTATCTCGTGCTTTGACCCCGGCTTGATCTGTTATCGCCCCTGTCTATGCCCCTTGGTAACTTTGTCCCGTAGTTACCCTGCTATGAGTTTTCCTGCAGCTCCTAGCTCTCTGAGGTTTAGGCCATGCCCCCAGCAGTCACGTGCTTCAGGTCCTGCTGTTCTGAAGTACGCACCTTCTCTGCTGCTGCCGGCTCCACAGGTATCTCTGAGCACAGTTTGCTTTACTCAGGACACGCGCACTGGCTCAGTGAGCAAGTTCAGTGCGGTGTTCCTGACAGGAACCAGCCAATTCATGGATATGAGGTGTCCAGATAGAAAGGCAAACCTGTCCAAATGCCATAAAGGACTAGTTTATATATCCTAACATGGAGTCCAAGGACCAATCATGTCCAGCCAAGACAAACACACCCACATTTCCCAGATCGCACCAGGTCATAGATAGTCTCCTTAATGAATTTGAACAAAGAAAAAAATGAAAAAAAACCCACACATCAAACCCTATTTCCAGCGGTATAAATCAAAAAGGGGATAGAATGATATTATGTACAAAGCAGGAGACATAGAATGAATGAAATACCTGAAATCTACGCTGAGGGTTTCACAATCAAGTCACTGTGATGTTTCCATAAACGGTCATAAAATATAACATGTCTCGACAGTTATAGATGTGCGCTCCCGATGATTACAATACAAGCTGAGCGTACGAACATGGTCGCCCCCAATGTCCTGTGGTGCTCCTCTGGGCAGGCGCAGACAGGCGTCTCATACTTGACGATTGCAGGCGTGCGCTCCGGTGTGGAACGCCAGCCACTTTCTGTATACTAGGAGATGGCAGGTTTTTGGACATGCGCAATGAAGGTTTTAGGCGGCGAACCAGGATGGATATTTGGGGGAGCCAGGAAAAGGGACCAGGAAGGATATAAGGGGGCAGGATAAGACACATATGAGGGCCAGTATGTATAGCTGGGGGTGCAGGATGGATATCTGGGGGCCAGGCTGGACAAGGGACATAGGAGGCCAGACTGGGGCACATCATAAAATAAAGGGGGCCAGGCTGGGCAAGATTATTAAATAAAGGGGGCCAGGATGAGGGACTAAATTACTGTTTAGGGCCAGAATGAGGAACACGCTATATTAATTTATGGTGACAAGTGGGAAACATAATTTCTTTACGGTCCAATTAGGGACATTATTACTACTGTAATATAATTTACTTTTTAGGAAACACATTGGAGATCCGCACGACGGAGGCAAGCGCAAGCAAAAGGCAACAGGATTAACCACCTCTAAGGTTTCGTAAGGACCAATAAACTTGGGACTCAACTTAGCAGAAGGAACCTTCAAACTTATATTCTTGGTCCTTAACCGTACCTTATCGCCCTCCTGGAATGCCGGTGCCACCAACAACAAACACCACACAGAATCACGGCCCCCACAGCACCTCACACAGTATTATGGCCACCACACCCTGCTACAGAAAATAAGGATCCCCAGTCACTATGGAGGCATTTACAGTCCACCACAACCCCTTACTCAGCATAATGGCCCGTACCAGCCACACATTCAGATTCCTCTTGATAAAGCGGCCTGAGGCGCCGCGAAACACGCGTCGGGGGTGGCACAGCCTGGTTCTCCCTTCCTCCCTGTCTCGGTAAGCTCCCCTGTGGTCTGTCTTTGATATTATTTGGTTGCATCTTGCAGCGGGTCACTATACTACACTAGCTTCCTCTCTCACTTCATCTTTTGATGTTTAATTCTGGATTTACTGTTTGGGCGCTTCTATCATACTATTACTTGCAGGACATGGGCCCATATGGGGATGCACACTGGGGCTACCTTTCCACCTTGGTGGAGGAGTAGGGTATTTTGGGTTGATACCGTCTATTTTGTCTGACTAGCACATTGTTACATATGTATTATCTGTAGTACTTTTTTCTAAGAAAATTTGACTATTTTATATGCTATTTATCGCATGCTCTTATTCTGTCTCCTGGTTTTCACAGTGTATTTTGAGCTTGTGCAATTGGCGCTGGTGTTTGGGTTGCTCTTTCCCATCTCCATTACGCCACATTATGTCCAAGGGATTTTTGTTGCCAGCCACACATTCAGTATGAGAGTCCCAACAGCTCTTCCCTTAATATTAAGCCTCCACAATTCCTGATTTAAAAGCACACACACTATTCCCCCAACCCCGTTCCCGAGGTGAACTGCTCCGGTCTGTGCGGTGTGAGTACTGAGGCTCCATACTACAGGTGTGATGTAGTGACGTCATTGTGCCTGCAGTGCACGGAGTCTCAGACTCACAGGTGAAGGCTGAATGGGGGATCAGGAGCTTTTGACTCCTGACTCACTATTCTATTCAATGGTATCACCGTCATGGGAGTGTGGATATCGCTGAAATTGTGATGATGGGAAGGAGAGGGCGACCAATACCAAACCCCACGAGCCCTGTCAATGTTTGGGCATCATAGCAACCGAGTGGGCTACCTTTATGGATGATACACTCCTGCCTATCCAACTATTGTATGGTAAATATCTCATAGATCCGGGGTTCATTAGTATCTGCACCAAGAATGAGGCGAAGTGACTCTACGGAATCACTGGGAAGAGGGAGAGTTTCAGGAAGGAAGAGTCTAGATGGTGCACCATGTCTGGTGACCTTGTTGACCCAGTTTCCTGTTATTATAAAGGCCATTGCCTCAAAGGAAAGGGGTGCGAGGAGGAATCTGAGGTACCGGCCATGGTAAAGTGCCCGAGGCAGCTGGGTGTGGGGCAGAGCCCTGCTTACAGGGGCATAATGGGGGCATTACACTGTGTGGGGCCAAGAAAGGGGCCCTGTACTATGGGAACACTCCGTCTCCTCACTGCCTGTCCTCCATAGTGGGGTCGTATGTATCTATTACAGGAAACAGAAACGTGAGGATTCTTATAGAGTCTCAGTGCAGAAGGGGTTAATGTCCCCCGCGCTCAGTAATGGGGGATCTCCACATACCTCCACCTGCAGAGCCGCACTCCACATATATGGCTGCTCTGTGCACAGGACCTGTGATGAGGTCACAGGAGGGGAGGAGTCAGGGGTCACATGATCTCCGGAGTGCAGACCTCCATGGAGCCTTCTCCTCAGTCAGTGACATTCCCGCCATTATTCGCCCCTCACTACTGGCACAATTACCCCGCGCAGTGGTGTAGCGGGGGGCGGTCCGCCCCAGGCGGCACGTGTGTGGGGGCGGCGCGGCAGCAGCAATTCAATTCCTCTCCTCTGACTGGGAGAACAGCGCGGACTCCGCGGAGGCCCAGTGCAGGCGCTTTCTACCTTCTACGCCACTGCCTTGCTGGACTCGGAGCCCCGGCTGCTTTCCGCTCCTGAGCCGGTGCTGGGCGGAGGTGTTGGCCGCTCGGAGCTGCCAGAAGAACACGTGGCGTGTGGCTGAGGTGACGCAGGAGGAGCGGATCCCGGGACACAGGAGCCGGTGAGTGAGGGGGACGGCGGGGAGCGCTGCCCAGCCTGCCCATGATGTCTGTGAGGGGAGGGAGACACCGCGGTATGTGATTGCCCCTTGAATTTCATTGCATCATGTAATGTTATGCTACAGGGGGCGGCATCTAGGTAATTACTCCCTCTCCCCCATTTACTAATTCTAAAGTTGAGGCTCCCTAATCCTTGGAGTTGGATTGCCTACATCTTCATATAGCTGATATTATGCAAAAGAGTTGGGCTCTGTAGGGAGAGGACATGGGGGGCTGTGCAGAGGAGGACATGGGGGGGCTCTGTAGGGAGAGGACATGAGGGCTGTGCAGAGGAGGACATGGGGGGGCTCTGTAGGGAGAGGACATGGGGGGCTGTGCAGAGGAGGACATGGGGGGGCTCTGTAGGGAGAGGACATGAGGGCTGTGCAGAGGAGGACATGGGGGGGCTCTGTAGGGAGAGGACATGGGGGGCTGTGCAGAGGAGGACATGGGGGGCTCTGTAGGGAGAGGACATGGGGGGGCTGTGCAGGGAGAGGACATGGGGGCTGTGCAGAGGAGGACATGGGGGGGCTCTGTAGGGAGAGGACATGGGGGGCTGTGCAGAGGAGGACATGGGGGGGGCTCTGTAGGGAGAGGACATGGGGGGCTCTGTAGGGAGAGGACATGGGGGCTGTGCAGGGAGAGGACATGGGGGGGCTGTGCAGGGAGAGGACATGGGGGGGCTGTGCAGGGAGAGGACATGGGGGCTGTGCAGAGGAGGACATGGGGGGGCTCTGTAGGGAGAGGACATGGGGGGCTGTGCAGAGGAGGACATGGGGGTGCTCTGTAGGGAGAGGACATGGGGGCTGTGCAGAGGAGGACATGGGGGGGCTCTGTAGGGAGAGGACATGGGGGGGCTGTGCAGGGAGAGGACATGGGGGGGCTGTGCAGGGAGAGGACATGGGGGGGCTGTGCAGGGAGAGGACATGGGGGGGCTGTACAGAGGAGGACATGGGGGGGCTGTGCAGAGGAGGACATGGGGGGCTCTGTAGGGAGAGGACATGGGGGGGCTGTGCAGGGGAGGACATGGGGGGGCTGTGCAGGGGAGGACATGGGGGGCTGTGCAGGGGAGGACATGGGGGGGCTGTGCAGGGAGAGGACATGGGGGGGCTGTGCAGGGAGAGGACATGGGGGGGCTGTGCAGGGAGAGGACATGGGGGGGCTGTGCAGGGAGAGGACATGGGGGGGCTGTGCAGGGAGAGGACATGGGGGGGCTGTGCAGGGAGAGGACATGGGGGGGCTGTGCAGGGAGAGGACATGGGGGGGCTCTGTAGGGAGAGGGCATGGGGGGGCTCTGTAGGAGGGACATGGGGGACTGTGCAGGGGGGTACATGGGGAAGCTGTGTAGGGGAGGACATGGGGGGCTGTGCAGGGGAGGACATGGGGGGCTGTGCAGGGGAGGACATGGGGAGGCTGTGTAGGGGAGGACATGGAGGGGCTGTGCAGGGGGGTACACAGGGGAGGGGGGCTGTGCAAGGGGAGAACATGAGGGCTCTGTAGGGGGTGTACTGTGGGTCTGTGCAGGGGGAAGACACGTGGGTCTCCTTACACTGTTTTATGGTGCAGCTCTCGGCAGGGCAGTGGTGGAGGTTCAGTAGGGTCATCACGCTAATACATACACATATATATATATAGAGAGAGAGAGAACTGCAAGAAGATGAAAGTCTAGAAATTTAGAAATAATAACAGCAGAGTTAGTAGTAGACTAAAAATTAGATCTTTGAGTGTAGTGTGGGCTCTTCGGATTCTTCCGGATTATCAGCGACCAAAGGGGCGGCAAATTTTTCGACCGACCCGGGCGCCACAAACAGTTGATATGCCACTGACCCCGCGCCGCCTTCTCTACACAGTGTTATGTGTGGAATGTAACGTGTGATTTCTCTTGAGGGAAATAGACCCCACACAGGAGGGAATTCTCACCAGTTACCGGCCGTCTACTATATGGCGGCATATAATTGTGCTATCGACTCCACACCAGGAGCTAAAATGCCCAAATCTCTAATGTAACCGCTATAAGAGAAGATATAACAAATTTCCCCTAAACTCACACAGCGGAGGAGGCCTCACTTGGAGCAATGTGACTCGCGCACAGAAAATCTATTCCCGGTTCTGTGATTAAGTTAGCGGCCGACAGGAAGAAGAAAGGTCTGAATTACAGCCCAGACTGGAGGAGAAACTGCAGAAGTCAGAATTGGCCAATCAGCGCTCTTCACCCCTATACTTATCTACACAAATACAAGATATGAAATGACAATTAGACGCCATTCTCACCACCAGAACGGAGAGGCGCTAACTTGGAGTAAAGCCGCGTTTTATCCAGGGCTGTGGAGTCGGTAAGCCAAACCTGCGACTCCGACTCCTCAATTTCCCTTACTCCGACTCCAACTCCGACTCCACGACTCCGACTCCCACACATATTGCTTATATTTAAGTGAAAAATTTATTGTAGTACAATGTGAACCTCAGACATTTAATCATTTTTATGATCCAATAATCAAGATATTTAGATAGACCAGAATATATATTGGTGTACTACCCGGTTTTCATTCTTTTTGGTACAGATACGATATGGATAGACAGATATGGATAAATGGATAGATAGAGCAGATTTCTAATCTGCTTTTGCTATTGAAAACATTATCTATGAGCTCAAAAACCTTTCAGGTGATGCGGTTTTTTAAAAAGATGATCAGCTTTTGCAGCGGAAAAACGTATCCTCAAAAAACACAGGAAAAACGCTGTGTGTGAATGTAGCCTTAGGTCAGTAATAGAACAGCCATTTATAGGACATTTCATAACTTTCCCAAACTCCTATTAAAAAATATTCAGCACATCCTGCATTGAATTACTGTACCCAATTTATTATATATTTTAGGAGTCGGAGTCGGTCCATTTTATACCGACTCCAACTCCGACTCCACGAAAATGAGCACCGACTCCGACTCCACGACTCCGACTCCGACTCCACAGCCCTGGTTTTATCACCATGCCAATAAGCCTAATAAGATGCCGCTCGTAAGCTCAGAATGAGAGAGTCACTGCATATAATCTCCACTATAAAAGACCCTAAGGGTCAGACCTCAGCCCACCCCGATGTCATGTATAGCACTTATAATGAATACCCCCAGAGTTTGTATTCGCCCCACAATCACCCCCCCCCCACTACTGGAGTCATTCCTTCACACACTACATCTACCTAACCTGACTGAGTCCGCGGCACAACAACTCCATTTACACATCTCTGAGGAGGAAATAGCTTCAACAACCAAAAAACTAAAAAGAGGAAAGGCCCCGGGACCGGATGGTCTTACAGCAATATATTATAAAAAATGCAGCGATGTGCTGACACCACATATAAAAACCTCTGTAATTCACTACTAAATGGCTCACAGCTGCCCCCTGAGCTCTACGTGGCGCATGTAACCGTAATCCCTAATCCTAAGAAAGATCATCTCACAACAAATTATAGACCTATCTCCCTCTTATACATTGACTTCAAAATCTTTACATCCGTTGTGACTAACAGGACCAATAAAATCCTCCCTCACCTCATCCATCGGGATCAGGTTGGTTTTATACCAGCGCGACAGGCCCCAGATAATATTAGGAGAGGGTTAAATATTATTCATACAACTAACCTACAGCGAAAGCGACTTCTCCTGCTTGCATTAGATACTGAGAGGGCTTTCGATTCGGCGTCCTGGTCGTATCTCTTTACGGTTCTATCGGAAGTCAGATTCTCCCCTAAACTTATAAAGTGCCTCCAATTGTTATATGATAGCCCTATCGCTTATGTAAAACTCCCGTCACCACACCCCCTCCAATTAATATTCAGAGGGTACCAGGCAGGGCTGTCCTCTATCTCCGGATCTTTTTGCACTTGCAATGGAACCCATTGTGGAAGCAATAAGGAGAAATCAGAATATCCTGGGCCCTGAGAATATGGGAGACCAATATAAAGTCAGCCTCTTTGCGGATGATCTCCTGCTAACATTAATAAGTCCCCACACTACACTCCCTCAATTGTTTTCTCTCCTTCACGAATTTGAGAAGATTTCAGGGTTTAAGATTAACATTGATAAATCCGAAGCATTATTTGTAAATTTTCCTAAGAGCAAACTAATATAGCCTCCCATTTTGGGTTTATACACAAAGAACATTATCTAACATATCTGGGTATCAACTTAACAGCCAACAGGTCACCTCTGTTTAGGTGGAATTACACTCCACTGATCCACAACTTCCAGAGGGACCTGGATAGATGGGCTTCCTCAAAGTTATCCTGGCTCGGCAGAATACAGGCATTAAAAATGGTGTCACTGCCTCGCTTCTTATATCTATTTAGGTCCCTCCCAATTATGGTACCAGCCAGAACGATCACTCATTTACACTCTATGATGTCTAAGTTTCTTTGGCTCAGAAAACAACCCAGAATTGTGCAAAAACTTATGTTCCGTCACAGAAAAGAAGGGGGTTTATCCCTCCCTAATTTTACACTTTATTACAAGTCGGCACAGATTGCTCCATTAATAAGTGCGTGTTCATATCCCAATAGTCCGAGATGGGTTATTCTGGAATCATTTCTCTCCAAACCATTCTCTTTATCAGGCCTAATGTGGACCACAGACCGACTTCCACGGGGGTTAATGAATGTGGCTCCTTTTACAGTCCACTCGTTGCTTCTTTGGAGGAAAGTCCGGTTTAAATATAACTTACAATCAAGCCCTTCTCCCCTGACAGCTATATTACAAAACCCCATGTTTCCGCCAGGCCTTGAGCCACAAATGTTTTCTTGGTGGATAATGAAAGGTATTCATATACTTAAACATTTGTGTTCCCCATTTAATATCTTACTTGACAGACAGGAATTTGTTCAAACATTTGAACCTCCAGTTAGGGAGGTAATGCGACTGAACCAGATCTTCCACTTTGCAAAGCAGATCCTCCCGAGCGGTACTACTCTCAGGGCAACCAGTTTTGAAAATTAATGTCTAAATGACCCTTTGGGCAGGGGAACGATCTCTCATTGACAGTAGTGTAGCTACCGGGGGGGGCAGAGGGGGCGGTGGCCCCGGGCCCCGTGCTCTGATGGGGCCCACCCGAGCTATGCTATGTAACTATATCGGCGTGCAGATCGTGCCGATACAATTCCATGCTGCAGCAGGGAGTGAGTCATGTGACCGCTCTTCTGCAGAGGAGAGGGGGAGGTCACTCACCCAATCCTGGCTGAGCGCGCTCTCCTTGAAAGCTCCCTGCTGCAGAGAAGTCATCAGCTCCAGCAGCAGCCTGGACGCGGGGGGCTCTGCCTCTGCCTGTGAGCTGAGTTCACTGTCTGCTCTGCACTTGATTGCTTCTGACTGAGAGGAGCCTGACAGCTGAGGAGCCGCTGCTCCAGGACCGGTGGACACTGCACACAGCATGGGGATTGATGAGTATCTATGTTAATTACTATTTGAAGTGTCTAATCTGTTGCTTTGGATATATACATACAACTTACTGCTATTTGGGTGTAATATTCATTACATGATGCTCTCCTTACGTGTTACATAGTTTTCAGGCACTTTGCAGCGGTCACTGATGCGCTATATGGCGATGCTTTGTCTTGGCCTGGGAATTTACTGCACTTTGGGACTGAGAGAAAACCAGGAAAAGTGCAAACTAGAGATCGCACTGCTGGCTGCAGGCATTGAGCTGTGCAGAGAGAGCGGCGCATCCTCCCTGGCAGAGGGAGGGTTAAACCAGTGTATCACCTTATCTCGCTGTTTGTGCTGGCGTGTAATTATTAACCTACCCGTTACCAGGCTGACAGCGAGTCCTGGAGGATTAGGGGATGTGCACACGTTGTGGATTACTCTGCGGATTTTTCCGCGCGGATTTGGCCAAATCCACAGGTAAATCCACAGGTTAAATGACCGGCGTTTTACCTGCGGATTTAGTGCAGATTTTGTGCGGATTTCCCCTGCGTTTTTACACCTGCGGATTCCTATAATGGAGCAGGTGACAAAACGCTGCGGATTCCGCACAAAGAATTGACATGCTGCAGATTTAAATCCGCAGAAAATCCTCAGCGTGTGCACTGTGTTCTTCATTTCTCATAGACTGTACTGTACAACGCAGCAGAAACTGCTGCAGATCCGCAGGACCAAATCCACTGCAGATCCGCAGCAGAATCCGCAGCGTGTGCACACAGCCTAACTAGTGTTTGCTGCTCCTACTGGGAAGTGAAGTCTGGCACTTGTAGTGCCACAGCAGCAGTTAGTGCTTGGTGACAAATAGCTGTGGAATAGTGTTTTTCTATGCAGCGATTGTTAGTGGCATGGACATGTTACTAGTGTGATATATTAGTATCAGTAATGCAGGTGACTTATCGTTAATCCTACAATGTGTTGAGCTACAGGGGGAGGGAGGTCACCCCGGGACCAGCGCTCTGAGGGGACCCACCCACAGCACGCCGATAGTGTTACATTCTGCGGCCGATCAGGCAGAATCGATCTCCCTGCTCTGCCACCCGGCCGCTATGGGGCCCGTGAGCAGGCGCTAGGGCCCTGCGCCAGCAGTGGGTCCCCACCTGTCATTGCAAAATCAACTGTGTTGGCTGGAGGCCATTTCAGCTGACTCCATTGATAAGAGAAGGAGCATTACACTTCCTCTCCCATCATCCCCCTCTCATCAGCTTCTGATGTCACTAACGCCAACACTGACAGGGGGTCGCGATGACGTCACTACTCGGAGCCTACAGTCCGGAGATGTGCGGGAGCTCGCAGCAGTGAAGAAACCAGGAGGAAAGGTGAGTTTTGGAATTATTTTTTATGAGGCTGCCTATGGGGTGCATTATATAAAGGGCTGCATTATTCTATAGGGTCTGCCTATGGGGAGTGCATTATACTATACTGAGGACTATAGTGAACTTGTCTGGCACATTATACTATATGGAGGCTATCTAGCGGGCCATCATACAGTGTGGAGATTACAGTGTTGGAGCTATCAAACAATTTGGGGAATACTAAGCGGTCAGTGTATATACAGTGAGGGGGGATTAGACTGTGTATAAGAGCATCATACTGTGTATAGGGGAGCATCATACTGTGTATAGGGGAGCATCATACTGTGTATAGGGGAGCATCATACTGTGTATAGGGGAGCATCATACAGTGTATAGGGGAGCATCATACAGTGTATAGGGGAGCATCATACTGTGTATAGGGGAGCATCATACTGTGTATAGGGGAGCATCATACAGTGTATAGGGGAGCATCATACAGTGTATAGGGGAGCATCATACAGTGTATAGGGGAGCATCATACAGTGTATAGGGGAGCATCATACAGTGTATAGGGGAGCATCATACAGTGTATAGGGGAGCATCATACAGTGTATAGGGGAGCATCATACAGTGTATAGGGGAGCTGTACAGCAGGAGACTCATGACATTATTAAATGTAAAGTGGGCACTTATTGTTATAGGGAACTCAGGTAACTGTGACTGTCAAAGGGGCACAAATGGCGCTATTACTTTCTAGGGGACAAAATATGGGCACTGTTTTCGAGAGTTGCTTTAGAATTTAGAGGGCACAGAGAACCACACAGCAGGTCCAGTTAAAGGGACACATACAGCAGCAGCGGCTCAGCATTGGGGTATCAGCAGGGTAAGGAGTTTGTGCAGGTAGGGAGTAGTCCCATTGGTGACAGTGCTGAAAATTTGAGACATGAAATGAATCTTTGTTGTAATCTCTGCAGATGAGTCCTTCCTGGAAGAAGTTGTCATGTTGGTCTGGGCCAGATGGAAAAGTGAACGATTCCATCAGAAAGAACGTCAGCTGTAAGTTACCATCTGTAACTGTGCTGTGATCTCTTATACAGTATGTTGTGTAGGACGGGTATCTACCACTCACTATATGGCGGTAATATCAATATTGGTCTTTATTTAGAAATTATATTCAGCAACAGCGCCGTCCTCTGCTGAGGTTCTCCTCCACTATTACTGGGCGTCACCGAGTTGTAATCAAGGTTACCTGGTTGGGAGCTCACTCAGAAGTTTCGCCCCCCCGAACCAAAACCCTAGCTACGCCTCTACTCATTGATCTACTATGCTATAAATTCTCCACAAAATGATAAAAAATTGAAGTATACAGTATGTTACAGTGGGAGGAGGATTTGGGGTTTGAACAGTCAATTATGACACCATATCAAGAGGTAGTCACCAGACTTCTCTTGTGGAGACCTCCTTAAAACTATTGCACAGAGTCTATTATGTACCGGAAAAAATTCACAGCATTTTTCCTAAAATCTCGGGAGACTGTTTTAGGGGCTGTGGAATATCTGGTGACATGACACATATTTGGTGGTCTTTTACGGTGGTTTCTGGGCTTTGGGAGAAGGTGAAGCGTCTGATAGCACAGATGTATGGTGGACCGGTTGATCTGGAACCTTCTACCCTTTTACTGGGAACCAGGCCTTCCCAGCTTCCAAAAAGCTTTCAGAAGCTAGTAAACTACTTATGTATGGCCACTAAAATCCACATTGCGGCAAAGTGGAAGTTGCCCTCACTGCCAAGATCTATGGTGAAAGAGAAGATGAACAACATTAGAATCGTAGAGTTGGAAGGGACCTCCTGGGCCATCTGGTCCAACCCCCTGCTCAAAGCAGGATTCGCTAAATCATCCCAGTCAGATGTCTGTCCAGCCTCTGTTTGAAGACTTCCATTGAAGGAGAATTCACCACTTCTCATTGCAGCTTGTTCCACTCATTGATCACTCTAACTGTCAAAAAGTTTTTTCTAATATCTAATCTGTGTCTCCTCCCATTCAGTTTCATCCCATTGCTTCTAGTCTTTCCTTGTGCAAATGAGAATAAAGTTGATCCTTCTACAATGTGACAGACCTTTAGATATTTGTAGACAGCTATTAAGTCTCCTCTCAGTCTTGTCTTTTGCAAACTAAACATTCCCAAATCCTGCAACCTTTCCTCATAAGACAGGGTTTGCAGACCGATCACCATTCTGGTCGCTCTTTTCTGAACTTGCTCCAGATTGTTGATGTCTTTTTTAAAATGTGGTGCCCAAAACTGGACACAATATTCCAGATGAGGTCTGACCAAAGAGGAGTAGAGGGAAATAATGACTTCACGTGATCTAGACTGTATGCTTCTGTTAATACATCCTAGAATTGCATTTGCCTTTTTTGCTGCTGCATCACACTGTTGACTCATATTCAGTCTGTGATCTATTAGTATACCCAAGTCTTTTTCACATGTGCTCTTGCTTAGCCCTATTCCTCCCATTCTGTATATGCTTTTTTCATTTTTATTGCCCAGATGTAGCACTTTGCATTTTTCCCTGTTAAAAATGTTATTCTCATTTGTGGCCCCAGCTTTTCTTGTAGAATAAATCCCTTTCTCACACAGTCCTGTAGTAATGACTTTGTTCTCACGTTTTGTAGGAGGGTTCGTCTGACTCCATCTTATGTTATCAGTATAAGTGCGAGAGATGAGAGACCGACGACCACAGTTTTACCGTGTGTGTCCGGCGTCAGTTCTACAGTGTGAGAGATGCAGGGTCTGTGACCGAAGCTGGGGGTATACGGGTGTATACAGCATACACAGAGGGGTCTGTGACCGAAGCTGGGGGTGTACGGGTGTATACAGCATACACAGGGGTCTGCGACCAAAGCTGGGGGTATACGGGTGTATACAGAGTACACAGGGATCTGTGACCGAAGCTGGGGGTATACAGGTGTATACAGTGTACACAGGGGTCTGTTACCAAAGCTGGGGATATACGAGTGTATACAGCATACACAGAGGGGTCTATGACTGAAGCTGGGGGTATACGGGTGTATACAGCGTACACAGGGGGGTCTGCGACCGAACCTGGGGGTATACGGGTGTATACAGCGCAAACAGGGGTCTGCGACCAAAACTGGGGATATACGGGTGCATACAGTGAACACGGGGCTGTGACCGAATCTGGGGGTATACGGTGTATGCAGCGTACACAGAGGGGTCTGCGACCGAAGCTGGGGGTATACGGGTGTAGACAGCATACACAAAAGGGTCCATGACTGAAGCTGGGGGTATACGGGTGTATACAGCGTACACAGGGGGGTCTGTGACCAAAGCTGGGGGTATACAGGTGTATACAACGTACACAGGGGTCTGTTACCGAAGCTGGGGGTATACGGGTGTATACAGCATACACAGAAGAGTCTATGACTGAAGCTGGGGGTATACGGGTGTATACAGCGTACACAGGGGTCTGTTACCAAAGCTGGGGATATACGGGTGTATACAGCATACACAGAGGGGTCTGCGACTGAAGTTGGGGGTATACAGGTGTATATAGTGTGAGGGACGCGGGGTCTGTGACTGAAGCTTGGGGTAAACAGGTGTATACGGTATACACAGGGGTCTGCGACTGAAGCTGGGGGTATACGGGTGTATACAGCGTACACAGAGGTGTCTGCGACCGAACCTGGGGGTATATGGGTGTATACAGCAAACAGAGGGGTCTTCAACCGAACCTGGGGGTATACAGAGAACACAGAGGGGTCCACACAAACACGGCTTCGCTCCGTACACCTCGTACACACACAGCTCCGCTCCGTACACCTCGTACACACACGGCTCCGCTCCGTACACCTCGTACACACACGTCTCCGCTCCGTACACCTCGTACACACGCGGCTCCGCTCCGTACACCTCGTACACACGCGGCTCTGCTACATCCACCCTGTAAACCCCTCCTGACCCCACACATAAACTTCCCCTCATCCAGCACCATGACAACCAGCACAGCAGAGTCCTGCACACACTGAGGCCCCTGATCATGTGACCCCTGACTCCTCCCCTCCTGTGACCTCATCACAGGTCCTGTGCGCACAGAGCAGCTGTAGAAATCTCCGGCCTCGGGGGTCTCACCAGACTTCGCTCTTTTCTTGCAGGGGCCGCAGTGGATTTCATCCTGGATCCATAGAGCTGAATAGAGGAGCGATGTTCCTTCACTCTGATGGGAATTGATGGTGACGTTTGTCCAACGTCCACGTTACCGAGTAAATCCCCCCAGGACTGCAGCCGGTAAAGACCCCGATATCCACAGGTGTCCCCTCTAATTGGGGGAAAGGGATAGAAAAGCCTCTTATCCCGAGGGGAAACCCTGTACATGGAGACATCGGCCTCAGATCTCTCCTGTCCTGTTCTTCAAGAAAAGCCTCAAACTTCTGTGTGTGACTCAGAGCTGAGATCTAACGGGATAGAAGATTCCAGTGCGGGGAAGACGGGAAACCTTCATATAGACGGCCGGTGGGGATGGAGGCAGTGACCGACTCTGGCCAAATCTGTCTCTAGAGCCGCAGTAGAAGATGAAGATGTCGTCCTCATCATGAAGGAGTTATTTCTCATGTCGCGTGTAATGAATATCTCCTGCAGTATTGCTAATGCCGATTCCAGTGCCGGTAATGAGACGAGAATTAGCGTTATGGAAGATGAGTCTATGAGGAACGTGTTCAGCTGCCGACTCCGAGGAGGAAACTGCTTGTTGTCTGTGGCCTAAATATATAGGTTTTATTAGTAGATGTCAGGGAAGAAAACTAAACCCTGTAAGATAATAAATCTCCTCATATGTTTCCCTTATTATCTCCAGTAATTGTATTATTACACAGGATTCCTATGATGTTACATCGGATCATCTTCTTCTCATTCAGGTCTCTACAATATCGGATCCTCTCAGTGAAGATCTTCTACAAAAGAGAATTTTCCTAATTTACCCATCAAGGATGGATATGGACAGAGACAAGATGGCGGAGAGGATGTTACACCTCACCCTAGAGATCCTCTTCCGTCTCACTGGAGAGGTGAGAGATTCTGATGACGTCACATTACATCATTCTTATCTATGGGAATAACAGATGGACAGAACTGGAGAGGTGAGGACTCTGGAAATGTCTGTAGTGAGATTTATTAATGTGTCTCTCCAAAACCAGGATTACACAGTGGTGAAGAAGACCTCTAGTGATCGCTGTCAGGACCCTGTGTCTGAGGGATGGGGAATACCCCTGAGCCCAATCACGGGGCCTCCACCTCACCCCCTGATCCATGAGGACATCAATGACCAGAAGATCCTAGAACTCATCTACAAGATGATTGAGCTGCTGACTGGAGAGGTGACACTGCTGGGAATGCTGGGACATTATACAGTAACACTATGAAGGGATCAGGGGGATGACGGTATCATTGTATGTGTCAGGTTCCTATAAGGTGTCAGGATGTCGCTGTCTATTTCTCCATGGAGGAGTGGGAGTATTTAGAAGGACACAGAGATCTGTACAAGGACGTCATAATGGAGGTTCCCCAGCCCCTCACATCACCAGGTAATAGACAGGACTAAATACACACGGCCTATAATTATCTGTATGTAGAGAATGAATTCAGTCCCTGTATGTGTTTCCTCCAGATCTATCCAGTGAGAGGACAACACCAGAGAGATGTCCCCGTCCTCTTCTTCCACAGGACTGTAACCAAGAAGATCCCAGTGCTCCTCAGGATCATCAGGTAGAGGGAGAGAAGGTGTCAGGAGATCTCCCCTATGATGTGTAGACGGCTGTGAAGGTCTTGTGCTCAGTCTTGTTTTATCCACCAGTATTATATGTTTTATACTTGTGTAATGAGAACGGTGGAGATGGCAGGATTAGAGCTGATCATAGATGGGACTTCCCCATCTGTCAGTGACTTTCACAATATTTGTTTTCAGGGTGAAGATCTGACCCATATTAACACTACAGAGACATATGTGAGGGGTGATGAGTGTTGTAAAGAGGAGATTCCCACCTATGACTACCCGGGTGAGTAGTAACCACTGAATGCAGAGAAGTCACAGATTCCTCTCAGTCACCGGCTGTGGCTGCTTTATCGGTGGTGTAGTCCGGCCGTATTACCATGATCACCATTTTGCCTCTAGACCGCAACATTCTCCTCCACCCAAAAGTGTTCAAATGACTTTGGGCATTGAAAGCTCTTTTCTATAGAACTTACAACCTGGAGGATCCACCTACCCCCTGGGATTAGAAGATACTGACCATTACCTGCCCAGATCTGTAACTATAAAGCCAAATGACAGCGTACATAGAATGTGCTGACAGGTTAGAAAATCACTTGAAGAAAAATCTTATGCTGGGCCTGTAAGAGAAAGCGGAGGGTAATGATGCTGTTGGGTTCCTATATCCCTGAGATCTTATTGGATGTATCTTCTCTCCCTTCTGTGCTGCTGAATGTCTCATGGTCCCTACAAGACCAGGTCCAGTCTTTCTGACCAAACTTCCCTTTTATGAGCGACAACAGTAAATGTGCAGTGAGGCCAAGTGTGAATTTCTCTACAATAACAGCAGTTTCCCTTTATCCTGACTTTTCAATTTGTGTTAAAACTACCATATTTTTCGCACTATAAGACACACTGTTTTCCTTCAAAAATGTGGAGGAAAATGGAGGGTGCGTCTTATAGTCCGGATGTACCGGCTCTGGCTGTGGTGGGGAGGTGGGGGAACGGCATCGGCGGAGCAGCAGGTCACAGGAGGCTGGAGCCGGTGGCTGCGGCTAACTTCTGTTCCTGCTGCTAAAGAGAAATGAATATTCACTGCATTACACGCCCATGGGCTTGGAGGGCAATGAATATTCATTTCTCTTTAATAATAGTATCTTGATATGATTAGCCTCCAACCCCGGTCCTGCTATACATGGCCCCATCCATATAATTGGCCCACACCCCCATCCACATCCTGGTATGCATGGTCCCATCAGAAAACATTAAAAAAACAAACCATTACACTTACCTACCCCGCGCTCCCTCGCAGCGTCCTGCTCCGGTGCCAGCAACTGCTATATGCTTGTAAGCAGCACATGGCAGGGACGTCACGCACTGCTCACAAGCAGAGCACAGCTGCCAGGACTGCACGCAAAGGGCAGTGAGTATTCATTGCTCTTCAGTATTGTGCAGTGTCAGCCACCAGCTTCCTGCTGCTACCGGCGGTCACGTGTGCCGCTACTTAAGAGAAATAAATATTCATGAATACTCACTGTTCTCAGCGCTGCTTACAAGCATATAGCAGTTGCTGGCACCGGAGCAGGATGCTGCGAGGGAGCACCGGGTAGGTAAGTGTAATGGTTTGTTTTTTTTAATGGATGGGGTCCTGCATACCAGGATAAGGATGGGGACCCAGTATACCAGGACAGGGATGAGGTGGCATGCATGCCAGGATAGGGATGAGAGATCCATGCATACTAGGGTAGGGATGAGGGATCCATGCATACCAGGATAGGGATGAGGGATCTATGTATATCAAGATATGGATGAGGGATCCATGTATACTTGGATAGGGATGAGGGATCCATGCATACCAGGGTAGGGATGAGGGATCCATGTATACCAGGATAGGGATGAGGGATCCATGCATACCAGGAGAGGGATGAGGGATCTACGCATACCAGGGTAGGGATGAGGGATCCATGCATACCAGGGTAGGGATGAGGGATCTATGCATGCCAGGGTAGGGATGAGGGATCAATGTATACTAGGATAGGGATGAGGGATCCATTCATACCAGGATAGGGATGAGGGATCCATGCATACCAGGGTAGGGATGAGGGATCCATGTATACCAGGGTAGGGATGAGGGATCCATGCATACCAGGGTAGGGATGAGGGATCCATGCATACCAGGGTAGGGATGAGGGATCCATGTATACCAGTGTAGGGATGAGGGATCCATGTATACCAGTGTAGGGATGAGGGATCCATGCATACCAGGGTAGGGATGAGGGATCCATGCATACCAGGGTAGGGATGAGGGATCCATGCATGTCAGGGTAGGGATGAGGGATCCATGCATACCAGGGTAGGGATGAGGGATCCATGCATGCCAGGGTAGGGATGAAGGTTCCATGCATACCAGGGTAGGGATGAGGGATCCATGTATACCAGGGTAGGGATGAGGGATCCATGTATACCAGGGTAGGGATGAGGGATCCATGCATACCAGGATAGGGATGAGGGATCCATGCATACCAGTGTAGGGATGAGGGGGCCATATATACCAGGATAGGGATGAGGGGGGCATATATACCAGGATAGGGATGAGGGGGCCATATATACCAGGATAGGGGATATTAAGTACAGAATTGACCACATTTTTTTGCTTCAATTTTTTTTCCTAATTTCTTCCTCTAAAACCTAGGTGCATCTTATGGTCCAAAAAATCCGGTAATTTCAAGGAGGATTGTGATAAACTACAGGAAAAACATAATGATAATATTAAAGTAATTGTTATTAAATTATAAAAACTGAATTAATATGCAGCTGAATCAAACTGGAGCACGTATGGAAAATACTGTATATGAAAAATGTATTACAGTAAATAAAGCCACAATATTCACAATAGAATAGAAAAATCCTAATACACACTGTCAGTATAAAAGCACATTATATCAACTGCCCCTATATATATAATCACAAAAACGGAAAGTGCTGCATTGTACAAGTGTGAAGAGTGTTATAACCAAAGTGCTGTAGTGCCAAAGGTGCTATACAGAAACCAGCGCCACAATCGCTGTGTGATAAAGTGCTAATAGTGCAGACACACCATGGGGCAAATAACTACAATGTGCCTGTAATAAGTATCCGGTGCAAAGTGCTGCAGCAAAAGTACCCGAGGATAAAGTGCATGTGCTTGTATCACCGAGATACACAGTGTGCTGCCAGGGTCCCATGGACCTGATCCTTATTACAGGCACATTGTAGTTATATGCCCCATGATGTGTCTGCACTATTAGCACTTTATCACACAGCGATTGTGGCACTGGTTTCTGTATAGCACCTTTGGCACTAGAGCACTTTGGTTATAACACTCTTCACATTTGCACAATGCAGCACTTTCCGTTTTTGTGATTTCATATATATTTTTGATATTTGATTCCCTCCATATTAACAATGATAGGGGCAGTTTATATAATGTGCTTTATACTGACAGTGTGTATTAGGATTTTTCTATTCTATTGTGAATATTGTGGCTTTATTTACTGTAATACATTTTTCATATATTTTCCACACGTGCTCCAGTTTGATCCAGCTGCATATTAATTCAGATTCTATTTATTATTATTCAATAACAATTATTTTACTATTATTAGCATTGTTGCTCTGTCTTTTTAGCACTTTTTTTTTAGGACTTCATTTCTGATTGTGCTGGACAATTTATTTTTATACAATTGATTTCACCTTTGCTAAAGTACAAACATTCCACCTGTGCCCTGATATATCTCTAAGCTGTGCGTGGCTGAGGGCTGTAATATACATTTATTCCCGCCTGCAGGAGATGTGTTGGCTCCAGCCCTGGTGTCATGGATTCACTCCACGTCATACATTACATTGTTTTCCATCCTAAGGAATTCAGATTACTGCACAATCTCTCCTGTGGGCGGGGCTGTGGGTGGGGCTGTGGGCGGGGCTTTCTGTGGTGCTCCGATTACATATTCATCTGTATTGGCTTATGACAGGTCGCTGACCCCTCACTGACCTGCCCCCATTATTACATAATGCATATAATAGCATTGATATAATTGGTGATAATGCCTATAATATTGTGGCTATTGTGAGGCTTAGAGAAAAAAAATTTACAAATGACACTGGCAGCGCCTGTCCAGTAGCATCTATCTCTTACTTATAGATAGTACTATGCAGGCGCCGCCATCGCTGGTGACATTTTTCTGGATGTAATTTTTTTATGTAAAATAGGGGGTAGGTCACTGATGGATCAGTGTCATAAGCCAATACAGATTAATATGTACGCAGAGCACCACATAAGGCCCCGCCCACAGCCCAACCCACAGCCCCGCCCCAGAGCACGAGAATCTCATTAACTGAAAACTACAAATGCAGATTAAGCAATAACCAGCCCGCAGCTGCCCAGAAAACCCAGAAATTCTGACGCTTTGCCCGGCTCTTCACACTTGCCCTGTGTTTTGTTTCATTTCTAATAAAAGACTTTATTCTGGCTGTGTCTTTATTTACCATATAACTATAGGATTAGTAATAGAAAGGTGTCTTATAGACACCTTTCCATTACTAATCCATGGGCTTGATGTCACCTGACAATACAAGGGTGACATCAACCCCACAAATATGAACCCCATTTGCCATCACTACAGGGCAAGTAGGAAGAACCGGGCAAAGCCCCCAGTTGTCAGCTTCAGCAAGGCTGGTTGTCAATGGGGGGACCCCACATGGTTTTTTGAAATTATTTATTTAAATAATTAAAAAAAACAGTGTGAGGACCCCTCTATTCTTGATAACCAGCCTTGCTGAAGCTGACAGCTGAGGGTTGCAGTTCCCAGTTGTGATCTGGACCCATGGAAGCGTGTTTAATGCGAAACGGCAGTAGTCCTGTTTCTTGCCTGCATGCCTGCACTTATCCTGCCCTCACAAACCTTGTCCATGTTTGCTTTTCGGAAATAAAGGAGGTTTTTTATGATACGGTAAATGGAGTGTGCTGCTTTTTTCCTTATTTTTTGGTTTATAGAAACCTTGTTGCTTTTCAGCAGCCTTTGAGCCACTAATAGTGTGGGAACCTCTGTTTTTCCATTGACAGATGATGGACCTGAGTGGGGACTTGTTTTTTGTGAGATGAGAATTGGTATTATTTTCACCTACATAACATTGATTGGTTTCTTTATATTTGATATTTGGGAGGCAGAATGAACAAACAGTTGAACACCGCACACTACTGGCTCATCCAACAAGGTTTTCTATTAGACTGTGAACTGTCATTGTCTTGGATAAATAATTAAAAGTTTTTTTTACATAGCTTGCCATTTTTATGGACAGTTTAAGTACAAATGTTCAAAAATATAAAACTCAAGGATATTTTATTTAAAAGTAATAGTTTATTATCTTAGCAGATGACTGTACCAGGAGATCAGAGGGACAGCTGACATCTTCAATTTTTAAATCAGATGATCTTGAGATCCTACAAGATACAACTGAAGAGACTCCAGATATACCATCATCCATTCACAGCCAAGATCTGTCATCTGATCCTATGAAACACGTCCCATCTTCTGATTCATTACCGACTATAAAAGAAAATCAACGTTACAAAAGAGGCATTAAAAAACAATCTGCTTCTAAAGCAAATCAGTCATTTTCATGTTCAGAATGTGGGAAATATTTTACACGGAAATCACATTTTGTTAACCACCAGAGAACTCACACAGGGGAGAAACCTTTTTCATGTTCGGAATGTGGGAAATATTTTGCACATAAATCAAATTTTGTTACCCACCAGAGAACTCACACAGGGGAGAAGCCATTTTTCTGTTCAGAATGTGGGAAATATTTTGCACAGAAATCAAATTTTGTTACCCACCAGAGAACTCACACAGGGAAGAAGCCTTTTCCATGTTCAGAATGTGAGAAATATTTTAGCAATAAATCAGATTGTGTTAGGCACCAGAGAACTCACACAGGGGAGAAGCCTTTTTCATGTTCAGAATGTGGGAAGTGTTTTGCACATAAATCAAAATTAGTTACCCACCAAAGAACTCACACAGGGGAGAAGCCTTTTTCCTGTTCAGAATGTGGGAAATCTTTTGCACAAAAATCACAATTGATTACCCACAAGAGAACTCACACAGGGGAGAAGCCTTTTTCATGTTCAGAATGTGGGAAATGTTTTAACAATGATTTACATTGTGTTAAGCACCAGAGAATCCACACAGGGGAGAATATTTTTTCATGTTCAGAATGTGGGAAATGTTTTGCACATAAATCACATTTTGTTATGCACCAAAGAACTCACACAGGGGAGAAGCCTTTTGCATGTTCAGAATGTGGGAAATGTTTTAACAATAAATCAAATTGTGTTCAGCACCAGAGAACTCACACAGGGGAGAAGCCTTTTTCATGTTCAGAATGTAGGAAATGTTTTAGCAAGAAATCAAATTGTGTTAAGCACCAGAGAACTCACACAGGGGAGAAGCCTTTTTCATGTTCAGAATGTGGGAAATATTTTAACCAGAAAGCGCTTCTTGATCGCCATCAGAGCAGTCACACAGAGGAGAAGCCATTTTCTTAATGTGGGAAATATATTTACTTGGAAATCAACTGTTAATAAACATCAGAGATGTCACATAGGGGAGAAGACTTTTTTATGTTCATAATGTTGGAATAGTTTTTACCACAATTGAATCTTCATAAATGGGTTGTCTCTTGTCATTCCTCATGTTTGCTGACAAAAGGATAAAACTAAACTTTATTAATTCCAAATGTAAAGCTATACCCATAATTCACCCCCTGAAGGTTAGTCAGTAGGTGACTAATAGAAAAAACATATACCACACATCTCAGTATATAGGGTGAGGTGAAGTTTACACACTCACTCTCCAAGCCTCTCATTTCTATGGGTTTCATCATTCTCACTAAAGACGACTCATCAAGAGAATATTTAATATTGACCTATATTCAAGAGACTAAACGAAAAAAAAAAGCTAAAATCATGTATCATGTTATTCGAAACTGTCAGAAAACTAGCCCCATATTGACAGATCCCAGACCTCAAACTATATACTTCTGAAGTGTATAAGCCACTCCAGTGTCAGGAATAGATAGTATGAATTTGAATTTACCAAGTGGCTGCAATGAAACAAAGAGTGAAAAATTTAAAGGGGTCTGAATACTTTCCATACCCACTGTATCAGTAAAAATAACTCCTCTTTATTAGGTAAAGTATAAAAGAATTGCTCCATTTTCCGATACCCGTCGTGTCTCCATTTTTCATGATCTCGGGTTGGGTGAAGGCTTATTTTTTGTGTGCCGGAAAGTAATTCTGGCGTTTTGACATTTTTTCTCGTTACACCATTTAGCGATCGGGTTAATTCTTTTTTATATTTTTAGATCGGGCGATTCTGAACGCAGCTATAACAAATATGTGTATGTTTGATTTTTGTTATTGTTTTATTTTGAAAGGGGCGAAAGGGGGGTGACTTGAACTTTTATCTTTTTTTTATATTTTTAGAAACATTTTTTTTTTACTTTTGGCATTGTGAAGCCATACAGCATTGTATCTTAATTAACCAGACGACTATTTTTTAGCAAATGAAGAATAATAGAATGTTATCTGTATGTTGGCTTTAAATGTAAGTGTTGATTTCTAGTTGGTCAAGAAAACAGACTTGTTTGTGTAAGCCGGTAATATTGACTTTTATTGTGCGCTTGTCCTTGATCATGTAACTGGACACTTTGGGTGCACACCAAGTAAAGAAAGTGTGGACCCGTAGAAGCGCAAAATGGCCGTCGTCACTCACATACTCCATCTCCCTGAGGACATGCTGTGAACTGCTTGATCAATAAAGAACAGACTTTTTACACTGGTGAGTGCCACCTCATCTCTTCTTCATGTTCTATGTGTTATCTGCCTGTTCTGTGGTACAATAAAGCATTGTCCACACTGTTTTACCCTCACCCTGTGTTGTCTGAGTATCGTTTTGCCCATGTTAATAGGAGAGCGGGAGTTCGGCGGGACGATCCCTGGTCCATGCAGTTTTGCCTAGCGGGCGGCGCTCACAGCATTACGGAAGTCAGAAGCATAGAGGTCTGCTGGAGACCTCTGGTTTTCATGCCAACCCATCGGTGACCCATGATCATGTGATGAGGTCATCGATGGGTGGGATTTCCGGCATGCTTGCTGGAAGTGAGCTTTAAATGCCGCTGTTAGGGGCAAATGGCAGCTGTTCAGTACAGCTGACATGTGCCGTAAAAGATGTAAGCTCACCGCCGGAGCCCACATCAAAGGGAGGAAGTACATTTACACCCAATGTCAGAAAGGATTAAAGGGGATTGTTTTTACAGAGACAGAAGTAATCAATCATGTATACATACAGATAATTACAAAAATACACAGCTTCTAATGGTAAATAGTATAGAGTTACCACAAGAAAATATAATTTGTGTAAATCATGTGTAGATATAAAAATTCAGGCAAATGTCAAATGTTGTAGCGCCATCTCGTGGCTATGTGCAAAAGTGCCATCATAGAGTAACATGTATCCTAAGAGAGCGTCACTATCAAGGTGGGGATGAGATAAGTGCACCGTATTTATTGAGTGTAAGATAAATCCATACATAGATGTATTGGCAACAAAAATCTCTTGGACATAATGTGCCGTAATGGAGATGGGGAAGAGCAACCCAAACACCAGCGCCAATTGCACAAGCTCAAAATACACTGTGAAAACCAGGAGACAGAATAAGAGCATGCGATAAATGGCATATAAAAGAGTCACATTTTATTAGAATAAAGTACTACAGATAATACACATGTAACAATGTGCTAGTCTGACAGAATAGACGGTATCAACCCAGAATACCCTACTCCTCCTTCACCTCTGGATATTTAATCTTGGACTTACTGTTTGGGCGCTTCTATGATACTATTACTTGCAGGACATGGGCCCATATGGGGATGCAGCACACTGGGGCTACCTTTCCACCTTGGTGGAGGAGTAGGGTATTTTGGGTTGATACCGTCTATTCTGTCTGACTAGCACATTGTTACATATGTATTATCTGTAGTACTTTATTCTAATAAAATGTGACTATTTTATATGCCATTTATCGCATGCTCTTATTCTTTCTCCTGGTTTTCATACATACAGTGGGGCAAAAAAGTATTTAGTCAGTCAGCAATAGTGCAAGTTCCACCACTTAAAAAGATGAAAGGCGTCTGTAATTTACATCATAGGTAGACCTCAACTATGGGAGACAAACTGAGAAAAAAAAATCCAGAAAATCACATTGTCTGTTTTTCTTTCATTTTATTTGCATATTATGGTGGAAAATAAGTATTTGGTCAGAAACAAGCAATCAAGATTTCTGGCTCTCACAGACCTGTAACTTCTTCTTTAAGAGTCTCCTCTTTCCTCCACTCATTACCTGTAGTAATGGCACTTGTTTAAACTTGTTATCAGTATAAAAAGACACCTGTTCCAACCCTCAAACAGTCTGACTCCAAACTCCACTATGGGGAAGACCAAAGAGCTGTCAAAGGACACCAGAAACAAAATTGTAGCCCTGCACCAGGCTGGGAAGACTGAATTTGCAATAGCCAACCAGCTTGGAGTGAAGAAATCAACTGTGGGAGCAATAATTAGAAAATGGAAGACATACAAGACCACTGATAATCTCCCTCGATCTGGTGCTCCACGCAAAATCCCACCCCGTGGGGTCAGAATGATCACAAGAACGGTGAGCAAAAATCCCAGAACCACGCGGGGGGACCTAGTGAATGAACTGCAGAGAGCTGGGACCAATGTAACAAGGCCTACCATAAGTAACACACTACGCCACCGTGGACTCAGATCCTGCAGTGCCAGACGTGTCCCACTGCTTAAGCCTGTACATGTCCGGGCCCGTCTGCAGTCTGCTAGAGAGCATTTGGATGATCCAGAGGAGTTTTGGGAGAATGTCCTATGGTCTGATGAAACCAAACTGGAACTGTTTGGTAGAAACACAACTTGTCGTGTTTGGAGGAAAAAGAATAGTGAGTTGCATCCATCAAACACCATACCTACTGTAAAGCATGGTGGTGGAAACATCATGCTTTGGGGCTGTTTCTCTGCAAAGGGGCCAGGACGACTGATCCGGGTACATGAAAGAATGAATGGGGCCATGTATCGTGAGATTTTGAGTGCAAACCTCCTTCCATCAGCAAGGGCATTGAAGATGAAACGTGGCTGGGTCTTTCAACATGACAATGATCCAAAGCACACCACCAGGGCAACGAAGGAGTGGCTTCGTAAGAAGCATTTCAAGGTCCTGGAGTGGCCTAGCCAGTCTCCAGATCTCAACCCTATAGAAAACCTTTGGAGGGAGTTGAAAGTCCGTGTTGCCAAGCGAAAAGCCAAAAACATCACTGCTCTAGAGGAGATCTGCATGGAGGAATGGGCCAACATACCAACAACAGTGTGTGGCAACCTTGTGAAGACTTACAGAAAACGTTTGACCTCTGTCATTGCCAACAAAGGATATATCACAAAGTATTGAGATGAAATTTTGTTTCTGACCAAATACTTATTTTCCACCATAATATGCAAATAAAATGAAAAAAAAACAGACAATGTGATTTTCTGGATTTTTTTTTCTCAGTTTGTCTCCCATAGTTGAGGTCTACCTATGATGTAAATTACAGACGCCTCTCATCTTTTTAAGTGGTGGAACTTGCACTATTGCTGACTGACTAAATACTTTTTTGCCCCACTGTAGATATATGTAAACGGATTGTAGATGTATCACTGGATATCAGTTTATAAGGGTAATAGATGCTGTGCACTTATAGATGAATAGCTTATATAATAAGGACACGGGGTCGTGTCTGGATGAGGAGCTGAGGGGGCACGGGGAACAAACCCGCAATTCCACTCACCACGACCTCAGACGGGGTCCGGGCACTGATGGGGCGCAGCGCCGGGCAGGATACCGTTCTTTGTGCTGGCGCCTGGGAAAATCCAAGATGGCCGCCGCAGCACTCACCATGCAGCCAGCGGCAATATGAAGAACTGTGGGGGGTCTGATCTCCTGACACCAGGTCAGACCTCACCGGATAGGAGCATGAGTGCAGCGGAGCAGGCACAGGAGAGATCAGGCAGCTCTTCACCCAGGAGCCCGGAGAAGCAAAGCAACAAAACGCAAGTATAAGTGTGGCGCCCCTGAGGGCTCAGTTGCCACAGAGGTACTGCACCTCCTACTGAGGTGTGGTACCCCACTATCCAGGTAAGTTGGAGGCTCCTGACCACACTCCAACACCTGCATCCCACACCACAAAGTAGTGTAGCAAAGTCACATTGTGGCTCCCTGCTTGAAGTGTAGCAGAGCACCTTTGGTGGCTCCCTGCTTGGAACACAAAACGTGCTGGGAGGCGGGTGGAGTTAGAATACATAAAATGTTAAGAATCTGGGTTCTATGCTGCCTATGCAGGAATCCAGGTTCTCACATTTGTCTCCAGAGGCTAAGTCCTTTTTTCCAACTTCTGAGCATGCCCACGGGACGAGCTCCCATTGGAGTTCAGGAGTCAGGTGCTCTGGTCCTGCTCCTGATTCCATTGGCTTAGCTCAGGGCTCTGGAGATTTCTAGCAGGTCCCGTACGCTATAAAAAGTGCGCATGGCCGCTATGCCATGCGCTAGTATTTTTATACTGCTGCTGTGTGTATGGTGACGGATGCTTGGACTGGTGACTGACTCATTATGAAACCCCTTCCCTCGGTTATTACGTCTGTGTGAGTGAGTGGTATTCTGTCAGCACCTGCGCCAACGCGCACAAGCTCCATCTTCTAGCAGCTTAGCGTCCTGCATTGCGCTTGCGATATTTGCGGTTGCAGCCTTTCCAGGCGTGCGCAGTTGCGACGCCGAGCACATGTGTACACGGTAAGTCCGCTCGGTTGTAGTGACTGTATTTAACTACTCCGGTTTCCGGCTACCGCACGTGTGCTGCTGAGATCCTGTGCTGTTAACAGGCTCAGCGACACTATTTTGTGTTATTTTTCCCTGCAGCACTGTGTACTTTAACAGGGCTTGCCTTATTGCATCTGGGTGAGTTAGAACCCTGTGCATATTAGTGCTCTGTCTCTCCCAGCAGTGGCGAAGGTACTTTAATTATTTATTTTTTTAGTGCCTTCCGCCACTCCTAACATAATAATAGCACCAGGGTCTGGCTGGAGATGGCAGATCAGCAGCAACTGTTGCAGTGCGTGCGACAGCTCGAGACTCGCTTGACTACCCTTGAGCGAGCTCTCGCAGCTTCGCAGGCCACAGAGGCTGCTGTCCAAGCACTCACGGACGCGGTAGGGCGTATGTCCATGTCCGCCTTTACGCCGACAGTTACCCGCCTCCCGTTACCCGAAAAATATTCTGGGGATGGCGCCTCCTGTAGAGGTTTTATCAGCCAGTGCTCGATCCACCTGGAGCTGCTGGCTGCGCAATTCCCTACAGAGCGGGCCAAGGTGGCCTTTATTATATCCCTACTGTCGGGTAAGGCGCTGGAATGGGCTACGCCACTATGGGAGCGTGGTGACCCTGATATCCGGACCGCAGCTAATCTGCTAACTGCTATCAAGCAGGTGTTTCTTGGTCCGCGGGTTACACACGATACCTCTCTCCAACTGCTCTCCTTGTCTCAAGGATCACTCTCGGTCAGTCAATACGCCGTCCATTTTCGGACACTGGCGTCCGAGTTGGAGTGGTCCGACAAGGCTCTGATTCCTGTCTTCTGGAAGGGATTAGCGGAGCATGTAAAGGATGCTGTCTCCACGAGAGAAATTCCTACCAGTCTCGAGGAGTTAATATCAATCTCCTCGCGGATTGACCTCCGATTTTCGGAGCATGGTTTGGAGCGAGTTCATTCCAAACAGAGAGGTACCCCGGCTCCAAAATTTTTTGAATCTCTGGATCCGTCTGAGCCAGAAGTTCCGCCACCCGAGCCCATGGAAGTGTCTCGCGCCATTTCTGAGACATGTCCGGCTCATGAGTCCATATGCGGTTGTTTTCATCCACCCGCTGCTTCTCCGGAAGACAGCGCCCCGCAGTGGTCTGACGATGAGTCGGTAGGCGAGGCTTTTGTCCCTCCTTGCCAGCGGTCTAAAGTCCTCGCGTGGGCACACGCGCCAAATGCGGACGGCCATCGTGGCTATATGCAGACCACGAAGTCTCTGGCCGGTTCGTATTGGTGGCCGCACAGGGCTCGGGATGTAAAAAAGTTTATCCGAGCATGCACCCTGTGTGCTCGGGATAGCCTTCCCAAGTGGAGTGTGGCTACGCCCGCTGTTACACGGCGGCCTCCTCCTAAAACTCCCACTCCTATTGTCTCCTGGTTATCCCTCCTGAGGCCTTTCGATCTCGTCTACCCCCCTCCTAGGGCCCCCTCCTCCCTGAACCTTCCTATCAGGGAAATGTTAAGAATCTGGGTTCTATGCTGCCTATGTGGGAATCCAGGTTCTCACATTTGTCTCCAGAGGCTAAGTCCTTTTTTCCAACTTCTGAGCATGCCCACGGGACGAGCTCCCATTGGAGTTCAGGAGTCAGGTGCTCAGGTCCTGGTCCTGATTCCATTGGCTTAGCTCAGGGCTCTGGAGATTTCTAGCAGGTCCCGTACGCTATAAAAAGTGCGCATGGCCGCTATGCCATGCGCTAGTATTTTTATACTGCTGCTGTGTGTATGGTGACGGATGCTTGGACTGGTCACTGACTCATTATGAAACCCCTTCCCTCGGTTATTACGTCTGTGTGAGTGAGTGGTATTCTGTCAGCACCTGCGCCAACGCGCACAAGCTCCATCTTCCAGCAGCTTAGCGTCCTGCATCGCGCTTGCGATATTTGCGGGTGCAGCCTTTCCAGGCGTGCGCAGTTGCGACGCCGAGCACACGTGTACACGGTAAGTCCGCTCGGTTGTAGTGACTATCCTTAACTACTCCGGTTTCCGGCTACCGCACGTGTGCTGCTGAGATCCTGTGCTGTAAACAGGCTCAGCGACACTATTTTGTGTTATTTTTCCCTGCAGCTCTGTGTACTTTAACAGGGCTTGCCTTATTGCATCTGGGTGAGTTAGAACCCTGTGCATATTAGTGCTCTGTCTCTCCCAGCAGCGGTTTTGCCATCCACTGCACGGTGGACCCCGAGTGGCGAAGGCACTTTAATTATTTTTTTTTTTTTAGTGCCTTCCGCCACTCCTAACATAAAAAGAGCGGCAAGGTTTAGGATTTCGGGCAGTCAAGCAGTCAGTCGGTCAGTTAGAGAGAGAGTGAGTCAGGAGATCCCTGAGAGAGGGATGGAGGAAGGAAGTGCTGCAGCAGATGACAGTGATCTGGGTCTGCTGGCACGGGAAAGGAAAGAAAGAGAGACAGACATTGAAAAGAAACCTGATCTATAAGAAGGAAAGACTAGTACGGAACGTAGGAGTAAAAGGGAACAGAGGACGTGGGTTAGGAGAGAACGATGCCTAGAAGTTCTAAGCGCAAGGCCGAGGCCCGGTCCCTGAGGTTGTATGGATACTAAGGGTCCTACAGCAGACACCGGAGGAGTAGTGGGCTGTAAATGCACTACTCCCATCTAAGACTTGAGGGCACAACAGCAACTTGGATAGTGAGCCGGGACTTAGGAGTAAGGAGTCCCCGAAGCAGGCTACAGCTGTCTGCCATATAAGTATAGTTCTTGGGAACATCTGACAGGAGGAACTCCAGTGTAACTCAGTACTGGGAGTACTTCACTCAAAGGCGCTATAGAGGAGACGTTCAGAAAGGTACATGTTGGCGGAGTGTTGGAATGGAGCATTCCATCTTGCCTGTAGGTTGACTGAGCCCCTGACCTGGAGGACACAGCATGGAGGCAGGCACCTGTACGTACTACAGACTGTGAGTAAAGCTTTGGAACTACAAGCCCTTGTGTCCTCCACTCATTCCGGCGCCAACATCCTCAACACTGCTACATTTCTGCACCATCCACGTCTCCCTACTATTATCTCCTTTTTACAGTGCCCTGGGACTACAGCTCCACCTGTGGGGAGATTTAACATCTTTGCTGCACCACACCACCAGTCCCAGAGGATCTGCATGCAGCGTCGGCCTAACAACTCAGTTGCCGAACACCACAGGTGGCATCACGAACTATTTATCTAATCCACTGCATTTCCACAATTCAATCTCCCCTATTACTTGGGCGCCCAGGGCCACAGACCAGGTCACTGCTGCTGTGACACATCCTGCTGATACCGGCCCAGTACCGAGTACCCCACAGCCCTGGGAGGGCGACCCATATGCACCTGACCTGACACAGGGCACCTCTCCACCCCAACTCTATGATGTCTGGCGGGTTCTACACGCCTCCAAGCGGGATTACACCTTCTACTCACACTACCATAGAAGTTATTCCAGAACTGATCTAATGGTCACAGATAAATGGTTATTACTAGAGTTGAGCGAAGCGGGTCGAAAAAATTCAAAAGTTGCCGACTTTTGGCAAAGTCGGGTTTCATGAAACGAAACCCGACCCTAGGATGAGGTCGGCCACGGGGTCGGCGACTTACGCGCCAAAGTCGCGTTTCAAAAGTTTGTTTTGCGCTCTTTTTCAGCCAATCAGGATCCACGGACACTGGGCAACATGATGACATAGGCACGGGTCACCACCATCTTTCAGAAGGGCATGCAAGTGATTGGCTTGCTTTGGTGGGCGTCACAGGGGGTATAAAAGGGCGTGCACGCCGACCGCCATCTTACTTCTGCCGATCTTAGTATAGGGAGAGGTTGCTGCTGATTCTGTAGGGAGAGCGTTAGGCAGGGAAGAAGACAAAAAAACTGCTTCTGCTGCTAGCGATTTGGCCTGCACAACACACCAGTCACTGTGTGTGCAGTGCAAGGGGAGGCTATATAGTGGTGTATCAGTGGTGTTGGTTGTTGGGCTGCCTTTTAAGGCTTCCTGACAGGCTGGCATTGCTGTTTACCCACTGCTCCGCAAACTGCTTTTTTAAAAGCAATCCCAATTTTTTTTTTTTTTTTGTACTGCTGAGAAGAAAAAAAAACTGCTTCTGCTGCTAGCAATTTGGCCTGCACAACACACCAGTCACTGTGTGTGCAGTGCAAGGGGAGGCTATATAGTAGGTGTATCAGTGGTGTTGGTTGTTGGGCTGCCTTCTAAGGCTTCCTGACAGGCTGGCATTGCTGTTTACCCACTGCTCCGCAAACTGCTTTTTTAAAAGCAATCCAATCTCCCTTATCCTCTAGTCACTTTTGTCACAGCTGTGCCATCGAGCCTGTCACATAGCGCTCAGATATTCATTGGGACTCACACAATCCAAAAGTGTCCAGTGTCCAAAAGTGTGTGCAGAGATTCAAAATCTCCCTTATCCTCTAGTCACTTTTGTCACAGCTGTGCCATCGAGCCTGTCACATAGCGCTCAGATATCAGTGGGCCTCACACAATCCAAAAGTGTCCACTGTCCACAAGTGTGTGCAGAAATTCAAAATCTCCCTTATCCTCTAGTCACTTTTGTCACAGCTGTGCCATCGAGCCTGTCACATAGCGCTCAGATATCAGTGGGCCTCACACAATCCAAAAGTGTCCAGTGTCCAAAAGTGTGTGCAGATATTCAAAATCTCCCTTATCCTCTAGTCACTTTTGTCACAGCAGTGCCATCGAGCCTGTCACATAGCGCTCAGATATCAGTGGGCCTCACACAATCCAAAAGTGTCCACTGTCCACAAGTGTGTGCAGAAATTCAAGATCTCCCTTATCCTCTAGTCACTTTTGTCACAGCAGTGCCATCGAGCCTGTCACATAGCGCTCAGATATCAGTGGGCCTCACACAATCCAAAAGTGTCCACTGTCCACAAGTGTGTGCAGAAATTCAAAATCTCCCTTATCCTCTAGTCACTTTTGTCACAGCAGTGCCATCGAGCCTGTCACATAGCGCTCAGATATCAGTGGGCCTCACACAATCCAAAAGTGTCCAGTGTCCAAAAGTGTGTGCAGATATTCAAAATCTCCCTTATCCTCTAGTCACTTTTGTCACAGCAGTGCCATCGAGCCTGTCACATAGCGCTCAGATATCAGTGGGCCTCACACAATCCAAATGTGTCCACTGTCCACAAGTGTGTGCAGAAATTCAAAATCTCCCCTGTCCTATAGACACCTTGTACCTTGTTTTACATTACTATATAGTTTGTTGGATTTTGTCTACATTTCTACCAAAAATGAGGAAGGCTGGTGGAAGAGGCCGTGGAATTGGGCGGGGGTTGGCAGCTGGTAATGATGGTGTTGGTGGTGGATCTGATGGTAGTGGCAAGAGCAAAATAGGACCAAATGCAGGAGGTGCTGACCCTGCGTCATCGTCTGGCTACATAAGGCCTCGAACGCTTAGTTTTCTAGGAGTTGGCAAACCGCTTTTAAAGCCAGAGCATCAGGAAAAAGTTTTGTCTTACATTGCTGACTCAGCCTCCAGCTCTATCGCCTCCTCTTCTTCAGTTGTAAAAAGTAAAAGCACTGAGTCGTCATTGGAGGCTCATGTTCATGAACCACACCTTTCCTTGTGTCCTTCACCCCAACCAAGATTGAAGGATGACGCAGGCCATACTACTGATTACTCCATGGAGCTGTTTTCACATACCATGCCTGGATTATCAAGTGAAATGGTGAATTACCCTGGCCAAGATGAATCTGACATGGAGAGCACTGATGCACAGCCGCTGATGGATGATTCTGCTGGTACATTCACTCAGAGCACTACATTGTCCTCGCAGTGTACAGAGCCAGATTCTGACCCTGATGAGACTCAGGTGCCCCTTCCCGCACACTATACCACCATACACGGTGACACAGAGGAAGGTGCACATGACATAGAAGAGGAGGTGATGGATGACCCAGTTGTTGACCCAGATTGGCATCCATTGGGGGAAGAGGGTGCTGCTTCCAATAGCTCAGATGAGGAGCATCCACAGCAGACATCGACATCGCAACAGCTGTTATCTGGCAGGCCCGGAGCACTCCAAAGACAGGTTCCAAACATCAAAAGAGTTGCTGGACAGCGTGTCCAGAGGGTCAAAAGATCACAGCGTGCTAGGCCGCAAAATGTCTGCCAAAGTAGGAAGAGTGCAGTGTGGCACTTTTTTGAACAAAATCCTCATGATCAGGCCAAGGTTATCTGTAAGAAGTGCGCAAAGACCTTTAGCCGAGGGAAAAATCTGAAAAATTTGAATACCAGTTGCATGCTTAGACATTTAACCAGCATGCACTTGCAAGCGTGGACACAACACCAAACCTCAAGTGCCACATGTGCAACTGATCACAACGAAGGTAGTCAGCAACGCTACATTGTTTCCCCCACTGTAAGCCCACCGGTTAGCACAGCAGCAAATGTTGAGGTGTCGTTGCAAGACCACAGCAGTCAGGGAATCCCACTGTTATATCAACGAAAGACTGATTCTAGGCCATCAGAAAGAACACCAACTCCATCACCATCATCAACCCTCTCTCAGTCCGCCCTGTCCACCGCTACTTCCACCATATGCAGCTCTCAAGTCCAGCTCACCCTCCCAGACACTATGAGTAGGTCAAGAAAGTACTCAGTCTCTCATCCGCGTACACTGGGTTTGAATGCCCACATTGCCAAACTAATCTCGTTTGAGATGATGCCCTTTCGGTTGGTGGAAAGCACAGCTTTCCGCGAACTCATGGCCTATGCAGTACCACGCTATGACCTACCCAGTCGCCACTTCTTCTCTCGCAAAGCCATCCCAGCCCTCCACCATCATGTGAAAGACCGCATTGTCCATGCACTCAAGCAGTCAGTGAGCGGAAAGGTGCACCTCACAACTGATGCATGGTCCAGTCGGCATGGCCAGGGCCGTTACGTGTCCATCACTGCGCACTGGGTTAATGTGGTGGATGCAGGGTCCACAGGGGACAGCGGTGGTGGGACAGTGCTGCCTAGCCCACGGTATAGGAAACAGTTGGCTGTAGGCGTTCGACCCTCCTCCTCCTCCACCTCCTCCAGAAGCGAAAGCTCGTCCACAGAGCGCAGTCGTACGAGCACTCCATCTGCAGCTGCCACTGTTGCACACGATGTGTCCCCCTATCGAGCAGCTAGTGGAAAGCGTCAGCAGGCTGTGTTGCAGATGATGTGTTTGGGCGACAGACACACCTCCGAGGTGCTGGCCGAGTACTTGAAGCGACAAACTGAGTCATGGCTGGGCAGTGTACATCTTGAGGCAGGCAAGGTAGTTAGTGATAACGGCCGTAATTTTGTGGCAGCCATAGCCCTTTCAAAACTCAGCCACATACCTTGCTTGGCTCACACCTTGAACCTGGTGGTGCAGTGCTTCCTCAAAAATTATCCGGAGTTAACAGCCCTGCTCCAGAAGGTGCGAAGACAGTGCGCGCACATCCGCCGGTCGCCTGTACACTCCGTTCGTATGCAGAAGCTGCAGCGATTGCTCCACCTTCCCAACCACCGCCTCATTATCGACATTGCAACAAGGTGGAACTCCACCCTGCACATGGTGGAGCGGCTGTGCGAGCAGAGGCAGGCCATAATGCATTTGTGGGAGGATACACGGCCAGGCACTTTGAGAGCAGACATGGAGTTGACAGGTGTGCAGTGGTCGAAGCTGAAAGACCTTTGTAAAGTCCTTCAGTGTTTTGAGGAATGCACACGGCTGGTAAGCGCAGACGACGCCATCCTAAGCATGAGCATCCCACTTATGCATCTGCTCATGCAAACTTTGACGCACCTTAAGGAGCAGGCGTCTGCAGCCAATGTTGATGAGGAGGAAGAGGAGGAGGGAATCCTTGATGACATTCAGCCATTGTCTGCTCAGGGACCTCTCCTGGACGAGGTGGAGGAAGAAGAGGAGGAGGAGGAGGATGATGGGGATGATTACTTAGGGGAGGAGGATGCATCTCGTGGGGCAAGTGAAAATGTTGGCGTGGCAAGGTCTGGTACAGGGTTTGTGCGTGACTGGAGGGATGTGGATTTGCCAGAAAGTGCTCCTCCACCCAGCACTCGCAGTGCATCATTGACACCGGGAACATTGGCCCACATGTCAGATTATGCCTTGCGGATCCTAAAAAGGGACCCCCCGCATTGCCAAAATGATGAACGATGACGACTACTGGTTGGCCAGCATCCTGGATCCACGCTATAAAGGCAAATTACAAAACATCATGCCACAGGAGAACCTTGACCTAATATTGGCTAATAAACAAGCAACTCTGGTAAATCGGTTGCTTGAGGCATTCCCAGCACACAGCAGCGGTGATGGTTCTCACACGAGCCATACGGGCCGGGGGCAGCTTGGCAGAGGTGTTCGTGGTGCACACAGCAGAAGTGGCATTGGAGACAGGGGTTTCATGACAATGTTGTGGACTGATTTTTCAAATACCGCTCACACAACTGGTAATACTGCATCGATGGAAAGTGACAGGAGACAGCAGTTGTCAACTATGGTAACAAACTACTTTTCCTCCCATATCGATGTTCTCCCACACAGGTCATTCCCCTTTGACTATTGGGCCGCTAAACTGGACACCTGGCCTGAATTGGCCCAATATGCCTTACAGGAGCTCGCTTGCCCAGCTGCAAGTGTGCTATCGGAAAGAGTCTTCAGTGCAGCTGGATCAATCCTGACAGAAAAAAGGACCCGTCTGTCAACCCAAAATGTGGATGATCTAACCTTCATTAAAATGAACCACGCATGGGTTTCCAAGGATTTTGTCCCACCTTCCCCTGATGACACATAGGGTGACAGAAAAATGGCTTGCTTTGGTCCACCTCTTCCTGGTACTTCACCTATTTCGCCTTTTGCATCAGCTGAATGTCCAACATCAACATATGCCACTTTCTAAAACTCCCTAACTGTGCTGCCTCCCCCCCCATGGCCGGGGTCACCACCTACCGCGCGACACCGTGCGAGTGCCGTTGCCCTGGACAGGTGGGTAGGCCGACTCTTGGGCGCGGGCACTGGCACAGGGTCCCTCATAGTGCAATCAAGTGTCTCTGACGGTGGTGGTGCACACCCGCCGTCAGACACACCGCTGTACTATGAGGGGCCCAGTGCCAGTACCGACGCCCACGAGTGGGCCCCCCTTGCTTGGGCAGGGCCCCAGCATTTGCAATCTTTACCTCTCCCTGCTCCTCTGCTGTGTAATCTGGGCTGTCAAATCCATACTGTGCCTGACACCGTCTGAGCCTGCCTCCTGAGACATATATTTTGAATGTGTACGCTATCCATACATGTTATCCAGGGATACGGTACCCTTTCTAACCTTTGTGCAATCACGTGCAATCCATACTGGGCCTAACACCGTCTGAGCCTGCCTCATGCTGTATAGACATATATTTTGAATGTGTACGCTATCCATACATGTTATCCAGGGATACAGTACCCTTTCTAACCTTTGTGCAATCACGTGTAATCCATACTGGGCGTGACACCGTCTGAGCCTGCCTCCTGAGACATATATTTTGAATGTGTACGCTATCCATAAATATTATCTGGGGATACGGTACCCTTTCTAACCTTTGTGCAATCACGTGCAATCCATACTGGGCCTAACACCGTCTGAGCCTGCCTCCTGAGACATATATTTTGAATGTGTACGCTATCCATACATGTTATCCAGGGATACGGTACCCTTTCTAACCTTTGTGCAATCACGTGTAATCCATACTGGGCGTGACACCGTCTGAGCCTGCCTCCTGAGACATATATTTTGAATGTGTACGCTATCCATACATGTTATCTGGGGATACGGTACCCTTTCTAACCTTTGTGCAATCACGTGCAATCCATACTGGGCCTAACACTGTCTGAGCCTGCCTCCTGAGACATATATTTTGAATGTGTACGCTATCCATACATGTTATCCAGGGATACGGTACCCTTTCTAACCTTTGTGCAATCACGTGCAATCCATACTGGGCCTAACACCGTCTGAGCCTGCCTCATGCTGTATAGACATATATTTTGAATGTGTACGCTATCCATACATGTTATCCAGGGATACGGTACCCTTTCTAACCTTTGTGCAATCACGTGCAATCCATACTGGGCGTGACACCGTCTGAGCCTGCCTCATGCTGTATAGACATATATTTTGAATGTGTACGCTATCTATACATGTTATCCGGGGATACGGTACCCTTTCTAACCTTTGTGCAATCACGTGCAATCCATACTGGGCCTAACACCGTCTGAGCCTGCCTCATGCTGTATAGACATATATTTTGAATGTGTACGCTATCCATACATGTTATCCAGGGATACGGTACCCTTTCTAACCTTTGTGCAATCACGTGCAATCCATACTGGGCCTAACACCGTCTGAGCCTGCCTCCTGAGACATATTTTGAATGTGTACGCTATCCATACATGTTATCCAGGGATACGGTACCCTTTCTAACCTTTGTGCAATCACGTGCAATCCATACTGGGCCTAACACCGTCTGAGCCTGCCTCATGCTGTATAGACATATATTTTGAATGTGTACGCTATCCATACATGTTATCCGGGGATACGGTACCCTTTCTAACCTTTGTGCAATCACGTGCAATCCATACTGGGCCTAACACCGTCTGAGCCTGCCTCCTGAGACATATATTTTGAATGTGTACGCTATCCATACATGTTATCCAGGGATACGGTACCCTTTCTAACCTTTGTGCAATCACGTGCAATCCATACTGGGCCTAACACCGTCTGAGCCTGCCTCATGCTGTATAGACATATATTTTGAATGTGTACGCTATCCATACATGTTATCCAGGGATACGGTACCCTTTCTAACCTTTGTGCAATCACGTGCAATCCATACTGGGCGTGACACCGTCTGAGCCTGCCTCCTGAGACATATATTTTGAATGTGTACGCTATCCATACATGTTATCCAGGGATACGGTACCCTTTCTAACCTTTGTGCAATCACGTGCAATCCATACTGGGCCTAACACCGTCTGAGCCTGCCTCATGCTGTATAGACATATATTTTGAATGTGTACGCTATCCATACATGTTATCCAGGGATACGGTACCCTTTCTAACCTTTGTGCAATCACGTGCAATCCATACTGGGCCTAACACCGTCTGAGCCTGCCTCCTGAGACATATATTTTGAATGTGTACGCTATCCATACATGTTATCCAGGGATACGGTACCCTTTCTAACCTTTGTGCAATCACGTGCAATCCATACTGGGCGTGACATCGTCTGAGCCTGCCTCATGCTGTATAGACATATATTTTGAATGTGTACGCTATCCATACATGTTATCCGGGGATACGGTACCCTTTCTAACCTTTGTGCAATCCATACTGGGCCTAACACCGTCTGAGCCTGCCTCATGCTGTATAGACATATATTTTGAATGTGTACGCTATCCATACATGTTATCCAGGGATACGGTACCCTTTCTAACCTTTGTGCAATCACGTGCAATCCATACTGGGCCTAACACCGTCTGAGCCTGCCTCCTGAGACATATATTTTGAATGTGTACGCTATCCATACATGTTATCCAGGGATACGGTACCCTTTCTAACCTTTGTGCAATCACGTGCAATCCATACTGGGCCTAACACCGTCTGAGCCTGCCTCATGCTGTATAGACATATATTTTGAATGTGTACGCTATCCATACATGTTATCCGGGGATACGGTACCCTTTCTAACCTTTGTGCAATCACGTGCAATCCATACTGGGCCTAACACCGTCTGAGCCTGCCTCCTGAGACATATATTTTGAATGTGTACGCTATCCATACATGTTATCCAGGGATACGGTACCCTTTCTAACCTTTGTGCAATCACGTGCAATCCATACTGGGCCTAACACCGTCTGAGCCTGCCTCATGCTGTATAGACATATATTTTGAATGTGTACGCTATCCATACATGTTATCCAGGGATACGGTACCCTTTCTAACCTTTGTGCAATCACGTGCAATCCATAATGGGCGTGACACCGTCTGAGCCTGCCTCCTGAGACATATATTTTGAATGTGTACGCTATCCATACATGTTATCCAGGGATACGGTACCCTTTCTAACCTTTGTGCAATCACGTGCAATCCATACTGGGCCTAACACCGTCTGAGCCTGCCTCATGCTGTATAGACATATATTTTGAATGTGTACGCTATCCATACATGTTATCCAGGGATACGGTACCCTTTCTAACCTTTGTGCAATCACGTGCAATCCATACTGGGCCTAACACCGTCTGAGCCTGCCTCCTGAGACATATATTTTGAATGTGTACGCTATCCATACATGTTATCCAGGGATACGGTACCCTTTCTAACCTTTGTGCAATCACGTGCAATCCATACTGGGCCTAACACCGTCTGAGCCTGCCTCATGCTGTATAGACATATATTTTGAATGTGTACGCTATCCATACATGTTATCCGGGGATACGGTACCCTTTCTAACCTTTGTGCAATCACGTGCAATCCATACTGGGCCTAACACCGTCTGAGCCTGCCTCATGCTGTATAGACATATATTTTGAATGTGTACGCTATCCATACATGTTATCCAGGGATACGGTACCCTTTCTAACCTTTGTGCAATCACGTGCAATCCATACTGGGCCTAACACCGTCTGAGCCTGCCTCATGCTGTATAGACATATATTTTGAATGTGTACGCTATCCATACATGTTATCCGGGGATACGGTACCCTTTCTAACCTTTGTGCAATCACGTGCAATCCATACTGGGCCTAACACCGTCTGAGCCTGCCTCCTGAGACATATATTTTGAATGTGTACGCTATCCATACATGTTATCTGGGGATACGGTACCCTTTCTCACCTTTGTGCAATCACGTGTAATCCATACTGGGCGTGAGAACGGCTGGCGAGCTGTTAAGCAAGCTACAGCACCTGTCCAGACAAGTACAGGGATTCCCTAGCGAGGAGACTTATTTGATTGTTTTCAATGTTGGGACAGCAATTTTTGGGGAGCACTATACTCTGGAGAATGATAGATGGGGCCCACCATACACTGGAACATTCCAAAGGTGGACATCAGACACTGGAGCAGCATTTACAGGGCCCATTATACACTAGAGCATTAGAAATGGGGCCCATTATGTTTGGAGCATTATTTGGGCCCATAAGACAGTGGAGCTTCATCCATGGGGACCAACATATACTGTAGCATTATGTGGAGCTCATCATATACTGTTTCAAACATTATATGGGACCAATGATTCTGTATGGAGAAATAGATGGGCCTCGTCATGAGATGTAAAAAGTGAGGTATTTTTCATTGTACTATACCGCTATTTCTCTGCCGTATCGGAGCATGATGAGTTGTGGTATGTGTTAAAGGGGCGCTCTTTCGCCCAGGGCACATTAAAACCTGGAGCCAGCCCTCCCCCCCACAGTTTGTAGCCAAATAACCCCCATTTTTCAGTGCGTAACTTGTATTATGAAGTTAATTAAGGTTGACAAGCTTAAGAAAGAAGAATTGATGCTTTTGGCATTCAAATGGGCACTGTAGGTGTGTTTCCTGTCCTCCTCTCACTGCCGACTTTTATTCCCCATTGACTTACATTGGGTTTCGTTTTTCGGGACGACCCCGACTTTTCCCTATAATCGGACGATCTTGCTCGACCCGACGTTTGGAAAAGTCGGGTTTCACGAAACGAAACGCGACCCTAAAAAAACAAAAGTCGCTCAACTCTAGTTATTACAGGACATCCAAAAGGCCATGATAGGGAACATAACCTGGTCGGACCACGCCCCGGTCTCCGTCAAATTACAGAGGGACACAACTATCCGACATATTCCCCATGGAGAGTAAATAACTACCGAATCACATCCCATAAAATTAGGCCCCAATTGCAGGAAGCATTATCAGAATATTTCACAATTAATATCACACCTGATGTGTCCGTATCTACAGTATGGTGCGCCCACAAGGCCAACATCCAGGGTAAAATAGTGTCCCAGAATAAAAAACCAGCACTACACCAAATAGAGGAAATTAATCAAAACAAAGCGCACTAGAAGAGGCACACAAACGTAGTCACACAAACACAATCCTCCAAACATTACAGAAACTAAGGTATGAACTATACCAAGAGGAATTGGAAACATGTGACCCAGAGAAGCAGAGGATCGGGAGGCAGTCAGCACCCATACTGCTCAGGAACCAGTACCAGGCTCTTACGCAGGAGAATGATGAAGAAATACATCAGGATAAGACTCTGCCCACAAACAGCAACCTTGTACTCCTTCAGAATCCTCCTGGATGGAGAAAGAAAAATGTTGTGAAGAAAAAACGGAGAGTGGTGGTCATGGGGGATTCCCTGTTGAGAGTAAGAATACAAGGACTTACTTACTGTTTGGGTAAGAATACAAGGACAGAACAATGGAAAGGGCACCATTGTAGGCATTTACTACAGGCCGCCTGTGCAAGCTGAAGATATGGATGAACTCTTTATGCATCAAATGGCCAAGTTCTCCAAAAAATATGACATAGTTGTCATGGGAGATTTCAACTATCCTGACATTTGTTGGGAATCTCTCTCAGGCAAAACTAACAGGTCAAGGAAATTCTTATCCTCTCTTGCTGACAACTTTATCTTCCAAAAGGTAGGGGAGAAAACAAGGGGATCTGCTACCTTGGATCTAATCCTTATAAACAGGGAGGAAATGGTTGAGGAGGTAAAAGTGGCTGGTACCCTAGGAGGTAGCGACCGTGCTATTTTAGAATTTTGGATAACTAGAGGAGGAAGACCTGTGAAGACTCAGATGTCAAGGTTAGATTTCAGAAAGGCAGATTTTAAGGGATTCAGAAAGAGAATTGGAGGGATCCAATGGCTGGATATCCTTAAGGACAAAACTGTCCAGGAAGGATGGGAAATCTTTAAAAATGAAATTCTCAAGCACAATTGTTAACAATTCCAAAAAGAGGGAAGAATAGGAAGCATTTAAGGAAACCAGAATGGATGAACACAGAACTTAAGCACATGCTAAAAAGGAGGAATGAAATGTTTATAAAATGGAAAGAGGGAGGCACAGCTAAAGAATAATATAATGCTGTTTGCAGAACTTGCAGGGCACAAATCAGATTAACTAAAGCTGACAATGAACTGAGGCTTGCAAGAGACGTCAAAAGCAATAATAAAGGATTTTGGGGATATGTCAAAAGTAAAAGAAAAGTCAAAGATGCTATAGGATTTTTACCGGATGAAAATGATGAAATGGTAAGAAAGGATGTTGAGAAGGCCAAACTTTTAAATTCCTATTTTGCATCTGTTTTCTCTCAGAAAGGGAATAGAGGAATCCAGGATATCTATAAACAGAAAGATAGTGAGGAAACACTTAGCTAACCTAAATGAATTCAAGTCTCCAGGTCTAGATGAACTACACTCCAGAGTACTGAAGGAGATAGCAGAAGAAATTTTTGAACTCCTCTCCATAATATTTGAAAATTCTTGGAGTACAGGAGAAGTCCCAGAAGACTGGAGAAGAGCAAATGTTCCAATCTTCAAAAAGGGCGAGAAGGTGGACCCAGGCAACTATAGGCCGGTGAGTCTGTCTTCTATACCAGGAAAGATCTTTGAACAAATTATTAAACAACATGTATGTCAATAACTGGATAAGAATGAAGTGATTAAACAGAGTCAGCATGGGTTTGTAACTAATAAATCATGCCAGACTAACTTAATTTCCGTCTATGACAGAATCACTGATCAGGTGGATCAGGGAAATGCTGTAGATATAGTATATCTTGACTTCAGCAAAGCATTTGACAAAGTCTCTCATACAATCCTTATTGAACAAAAATGACTTGGTATGAAATGGACAAGGCAACTGTTAGGTGGATTTAAAACTGGCTTAGTGATTGGACCCAAAGAGTGGTCGTAAATGGCTGCACATCCAGTTGGAAGAATGTCTCAAGTGGGGTACCACAGGGCTCTGTCCTGGGCCCTGTATTGTTCAACATCTTTTTCAACGATTTAGATGAAAGAATTGAGGGTAAACTGATTAAATTTGCTGATGACACAAAGCTAGGAGGGATAGCTAATACTAGAGAAGAGAAAGGATTCAAAATGATATAAATAAACTGGAGCAGTGGGCAGCAACTAATGGAATGGTTTTTAACAGGGAAAAATGCAAAGTACTACATCTGGGCAATAAAAATGAAAAAAGCATATACAGAATGGGATGAATAGGGCTAAGTGACAGCACATGTGAAAAAGACTTGGGTATACTAATAGATCACAGACTGAATATGTCAACAGTGTGATGCAGCAGCAAAAAAGGCAAACGCAATTCTAGGATGTATTAACAGAAGCATACAGTCTAGATCACGTAAAGTCATTATTGTCCTCTACTCCTCTTTGGTCAGACCTAATCTGGAATATTGTGTCCAGTTTTGGGCGCCACATTTTAAAAAAGGCATCAACAAACTGGAGCAAGTTCAGAAAAGAGCGACCAGAATGATGACCGGTCTGCAAACCCTGTCTTATGAGGAAAGGTTGCAGGATTTGGGAATGTTTAGCCTGCAGAAGAAAAGACTGAGAGGAGACTTAATAGCTGTCTACAAATATCTCAAGGGCTGTCACATTGTAGAAGGATCATCTTTATTCTCATTTGTACAAGGAAAGACTAGAAGCAATGGGATGAAACTGAATGGGAGGAGACACAGATTAGATATTAGAAAAAACTTTTTGACAGAGTGATCAATGAGTGGCACAAGCTGCCTCGAGAGGTGGTGAGTTCTCTTTCAACAGAAGTCTTCAAACAGAGGCTGGACAGACATCTGTCTGGCATGATTTAGCGAATCCTGCTTTGAGCAGGGGGTTGGACCAGATGGCCCAGGAGGTCTCTTCCTACTCTACGATTCTATGATTTCTTCAAGATGGTGCACCTGGTGCCACTCTCGCGGCTACCTTCTGCACAAGGCCTGGCAGCATTGTTCATTAAACTTGTCTTTCGCTTGCATGGAATGCCAGACAAGATAGTCAGTGACTGGGGTCCCCAGTTTGCGTCTCGATTTTGGAGAGAGCTCTGTAGTCTGCTCAGCATTGAGCTAAATCTCTCCTCGGCCTATCATCCCGAGACGAACGGGTTGGTAGAGAGAGCCAACCAGACCATGGTCACATACCTACGAAATTTTGTCTCGGTCAGGCAAGATGACTGGGCATCCCTGCTACCATGGGCAGAGTTTGCTTTGAGCAATACTGTGGCCGATTCCACCGGCTAGACCCTATTCCTACTTAATTATGGCCAGCTTCCGCGCATCCCTGCCCCTATGCCCGTGTTGTCCACCAATTCCAGGGTGGCAGACTGGGTGGTGGAGGCTCGTGACATTTGGGATTGCACTCAGGATGCCATCCGGGCCTCCAAGGAGAGAATGAGGGTCTCCGCCGACATGCACCGGCGTCCTGCTCCGACCTTTGCTCCTGGCGACTTAGTATGCTGGTCAGCAGCGAGCTACTCCAGGGACTAAGTCCTCCTTTCGGTCCACTGAGCATGCCCGTGGGATGATCTCTCATTGGAGATAGGAGGTCACATGCTTAGGTCCAGCTCCTGCTCTGATTCGACCATCAGGAAGGTCCCGGAAGGTCGTGGCTATAAAAGCCTCGCATGGCTGCCCCGCTATGTGCTATGATAGAGATTAATTCTTATTGTTATAGTGGTGTGTGTGATGATGGCTGTATGAGACAGGTGAATGACTCATTATGACTCCCCTCCCTCGGTTGTGTATGAGTTAGGGTCACAGAGTTAGAGTCAGCACCTAGTACTGGTACTACCTAGCGCCACAGTGCATTCAGTCTCTCATCCGTTAGCGCCAGTCAGCACAGGCATCACAGTACCGCATGTGTAGCAGCGTCCGTCTGTACGGCGCCGTGCATAGATAGTGTGCTTTCCAGCACCAAGCTCAGGCTGGTTAGTGGCGGCCACAAGTGCAGAGGCAGTACATGCTCAGAGCGGCAGTCTAATGTGTGCTGCGCCCTGTGACGGTTAACAGGGCACAGCGTTCCAGGGGGAACCTTCCCTGGCTCCGCAGTAGCGGTTCCGGGGTAATGGGTCTAGAGGGGCAGGCTCCTCGTGTCTCGGAAGCAGTGTCCTTTGCCCTCACCCTAGCGCTCCTCTAGCCATAGTACACATAGTACTGACACTATTAGTCACTGACATCTATAACTCTAATGGTTCTGCAATGGTTTATTGTATGTGAACTATGTCTCCTATCCTGTCGGGTTCTGTCATGATGTTACAGAATTATCGGCGATTCTGCCATCTATATCTGTATGAACTATAAAGACCTATAATATTTCAGGCCATGGATCAGTGAAACGTCCATTTTGCAGTAAAATCTCGCCACACGGACACTTTGATGTGAGGAGATCGCATCCTCGCTCTGCACACGGAGGACACACGGATCACTGATCAGGGAACATTTCTGTGATTCTCGGCCCTGAAACACCGACCGATTGTTGTAAATGTTATGTGTGACCCCGGCCTCAGCCGGACTCTGGAAGGGGGGAAATAACCGAGATTTGGGCATTTTAGCTCCTGGTGTGGAGTCGATAGCACAATCATATGCCGCCATATAGTAGACGGCCGGTAACTGGGGATAATTCCCTCATGTGTGGGGTCTATTTCCCTCCAGAGAAATCACACGTTACATTCCACACATAACACTGTGTAGAGAAGGCGGCGCGGGGTAATTGTGCCAGTAGTGAGGGGCGAATAATGGCGGGAATGCCACTGACTGAGGAGAAGGCTCCATGGAGGTCTGCACTCCGTAGATCATGTGACCCCTGACTCCTCCCCTCTTGTGACCTCATCACAGGTCTTGTGCACAGAGCAGCCATATATGTGGAGTGCGGCTCTGCAGGTGGAGGTATGTGGAGATTCCCCATTACTGAGTGCACGGGACATTAACCCCTTCTGCACTGAGACTCTTTATAAGAATCATCACGTTTCTGTTTCCTGTAATAGATACATACGACCCCACTATGGAGGACAGGCAGTGAGGAGACGGAGTGTTCCCATAGTACAGGGCCCCTTTCTTGGCCCCACACAGTGTAATGCCCCCATTATGCCCCTGTAAGCAGTGTTCTGCCCCACAACCAGCTGCCTCGGGCACTTTACCATGGCCGGTACCTCAGATTCCTCCTCGCACCCCTTTACTTTGCTTGGCACCAAATCTATGTCATGCTGCCGCCTCTCCCTGTAACACCTCTCTTTATAGTATAATACACTCCCCATAGGCAGAGTCTATAGTGTAATGCACTCCCCATAGGCAGCCTCTATAGTGTAATGCACTCCCCATAGGCAGCCTCTATAGTGTAATGCACCCTCATAGGCAGCCTCTATAGTGTAATGCACCCGCATAGGCAGCCTCTATAGTATAATGCATCCCCATAGGCAGCCTCTATACTGTAATGCATCCCCATAGGCAGCCTCTATAGTGTAATGCATCCCCATAGGCAGCCTCTATAGTATAATGCATCCCCATAGGCAGCCTCTATAGTGTAATGCATCCCCATAGGCAGCCTCTATAGTGTAATGCACCCTCATAGGCAGCCTCTATAATGTAATGCATCCCCATAGGCAGCCTCTATAGTATAATGCATCCCCATAGGCAGCCTCTATAGTGTAATGCATCCCCATAGGCAGCCTCTATAATGTAATGCATCCCCATAGGCAGCCTCTATAGTATAATGCATCCCCATAGGCAGCCTCTATAGTGTAATGCATCCCCATAGGCAGCCTCTATAGTGTAATGCATCCCCATAGGCAGCCTCTATAGTGTAATGCATCCCCATAGGCAGACTCTATAGTGTAATGCATCCCCATTGGCAGCCTCTATAGCATAATGCATCCCCATAGGCAGCCTCTATAGCATAATGCATCCCCATAGGCAGCCTCTATAGCGTAATGCATCCCCATAGGCAGCCTCTATAATGTAATGCATCCCCATAGGCAGCCTCTATAGCGTAATGCATCCCCATAGGCAGCCTCTATAATGTAATGCATCCCCATAGGCAGCCTCTATAGTGTAATGCTTCCCCATAGGCAGCCTCTATAATGTAATGCTTCCCCATAGGCAGAGTCTATAGTGTAATACTTCCCATAGGCAGCCTGTATAGCGTAATGCATCCCCATAGGCAGAGTCTATAGTGTAATACTTCCCATAGGCAGCCTGTATAGCGTAATGCATCCCATAGGCAGCCTCTATAATTTAATGCATCCCCATAGGCAGCCTCTATAGCGTAATGCTTCCCCATACGCAGCCTCTATAGCGTAATGCATCCCCATAGGCAGAGTCTATAGTGTAATACTTCCCATAGGCAGCCTGTATAGCGTAATGCATCCCCATAGGCAGCCTCTATAATTTAATGCATCCCCATAGGCAGCCTCTATAGCGTAATGCATCCCCATAGGCAGAGTCTATAGTGTAATACTTCCCATAGGCAGCCTGTATAGCGTAATGCATCCCCATAGGCAGCCTCTATAATTTAATGCATCCCCATAGGCAGCCTCTATAGCGTAATGCTTCCCCATACGCAGCCTCTATAGTGTAATGCATCCCCATAGGCAGCCTCTATAGCGTAATGCATCTCCATAGGCTGCCTCTATAGTGTAATGCTTCCCCATAGGCAGCCTCTATAGTGTAATGTATCCCCATAGGCAGAGTCTATAGTGTAATGCATCCCCATAGGCAGCCTCTATAGTGTAATGCACCCTCATAGGCAGCCTCTATAATGTAATGCATCCCCATAGGCAGCCTCTACAGTATAATGCATCCCCATAGGCAGCCTCTATAGTATAATGCACCCCCATAGGCAGCCTCTATAGTGTAATGCTTCCCCATAGGCAGCCTCTATAATGTAATGCATCCCCATAGGCAGCCTCTATAGTATAATGCATCCCCATAGGCAGCCTCTATAGTATAATGCATCCCCATAGGCAGCCTCTATAGTGTAATGCACCCTCATAGGCAGCCTCTATAATGTAATGCATCCCAATAGGCAGCCTCTATAGTATAATGCATCCCCATAGGCAGCCTCTATAGTATAATGCACCCCCATAGGCAGCCTCTATAGTGTAATGCATCCCCATAGGCAGCCTCTATAATGTAATGCATCCCCATAGGCAGCCTCTATAGTATAATGCATCCCCATAGGCAGCCTCTATAGTGTAATGCATCCCCATAGGCAGCCTCTATAGTGTAATGCACCCTCATAGGCAGCCTCTATAATGTAATGCATCCCCATAGGCAGACTCTATAGTGTAATGCATCCCCATAGGCAGCCTCTATAGTATAATGCACCCCCATAGGCAGACTCTATAGTGTAATGCTTCCCCATAGGCAGCCTCTATAGTATAATGCACCCCCATAGGCAGCCTCTATAGTGTAATGCACCCCCATAGGCAGAGTCTATATGGAAAGCTGTAAATCTGTCCCCAATTGCCTCTGCATGGCATAAAAATGACCTCTCATTATACTCACCAATGGCGCTCACCAAGGCATAGCTGGTCTTGACTTATGATCGCCATTCTCCATAACTGCATCATCTGGATGACACGTCCTTAGTCATCCACACAGTGTCACCCATTGTGCTCCTGTGCAGGCGCACTTTTCTCTGGGATGCTGAAAGCAGAGCTAAGTATTGTAGTACGTATGTGCTGGGAAAGGCTAAAGGGCGCTGATGACCTGGAAGTAAAGCCGGCGCATGCGCACTACAATACTGTGCTCTGACTTCAGTAGGGCAAAGATAAGTGCGCCTGCACAGGAGTGCGATAGAGTACACTGAATGCATGATGTAGGACGCATCTTCCACATGAAGCGGGACAGCGATCACAAGAAGAGGGTAGGCACCGGATCAAGACTAGAGACGCCCAGACCGTGCCGTCTGTGAGTATAATGAAAGCTCTTTTTTGTGCCTTGCATAGAGGATTGGGGACATATAGAGAGCATTCTAGAACACTGTATGTGAGGGCGATGCTGGCCGGACCTTATATGGGGACAGCATGCTGAAAGGCTCCCTTTAATCTGTAAGACCTGTAGCCACCGCCTTTTAGCCACATTTAAAAAGCCATCCTGCAAGATTCCAGCCGCTCGCAAACTTAAGAAAATAATCATTCTCCTTCTCGTAAGCTAATCGGCAGCGTCCAGTCGGATGAGTGTCTATGGTCCCTGCTCAGCGCCTCCTCTGACCCCACAATTGCCATCCTCCTGCCTTTACTGACGTGGCTGATGCCTCCTATGTCATCCGGTCTGTTGCGCTGCGCAGCTCCTGTTCCCTCCTGTGCAGGTGCGAGAGCTGGACAGACAGTGGATGACACAGGAGATGTCAGCCATGTCAATCAAGGCAGGAGAGACGGTGAATCAGGCCCATAGTGAGCAAAAAAAACCGCTGTGCACATGCTGCGGGAAATTCAGAGCGGAAACGCAGCGGTTTATTTTCCACAGCATGTCAATTCTTTGTGCGGATTCCACAGCGTTTTTACACCTATTCCATTATAGGAATCCGCAGGTGTAAAAACGCAGAGCAAATCCGCACTAAATCCGCAGGAACCTGCAGGTAAAACACAGGTCGCTTTACCTGCGGATTCTGCAGAGTCCGTGCAGAAAAATCCACAATGGAAAAGCAACGTGTGCACTACTTTAAATTGACCCCCAATGTATCCCCCCCGGCGCCCCTAATGAATGTTGTAAATACCTCATGTTGCCTATACTGCCTGTGAGCGGTGTTATCGCTGGCCGCTCACAGGCAGCACGTAACCCAGCGCTGACATCACAAGTGAGGCGTGACTCAGCCCTGGGCCCCGCAGTGGCTGCTGGGTTGTGGGCGGGGTTACCCCCGGGGTCACACCCAGCATCCACTGCACGCTTTATCAATGAATGGGCGCTTGGTGGATGCCGGGTGTGACGCGGGGGGATATCCCTGCCCACAGCCTGGCAGCCAGCGCGGAAGGAGGAAGATGGACCCCCGGCTGCTGCCAGCACTAGTCGGGACGTCAGCGGAAGCAAGAGCCGGCTGCAGCCAGGGGTCATGTGCTGCCTGTGAGTGGCCAGCGATGGCGGCGCTCACAGGCAGAATAGGCAACATGAGGTATTTACAAAATTCATTAGGGGCGCCAGGGGGATACATTGGGGGGTTAATTTAAAGTAGTGAACAACCCCTTTAAGAACCTTCATTGCTTTATATATCTGTATGTATATATTCGACCAACAGATTAGACATATCAAATAGTAAATGACATGTGCCAAGATACTCATCAGTCCTCATGCTGTGTCCAGTGTGTCCCTGGTCCTCAGTGCTGCTCCTAGCCTCCTTGGCTGTCAGGCTCCTTCCAGGCAGAAGAGTGCAGACAGTGAGCTCAGCTCACAGTCACAGGCAGAGCAAGCCCCGCTGCGTCCAGGCGTTTGGGGCTGATGACTTCTCTGCATCAGGGAGCTTTGAAGGAGAGCGCGCTCATCCTGGATTGGGTGAGTGACCTTCCTTCCCCCTCTCCTCCACAGACTGAAGAGCGGTCACATGACTCACTCCCTGCACTCTGATACATGTGAAGTACAAACGCCAGCCCTGACAGAGTGACAGTAGCTCCAGGTGGGCCCGCTCTCAAGCACAGTGTTACATCGCATCATCTTCTTCTCATTCAGGTCTCTGCAATATCGGATCCTCTCAGTGAAGATCTTCTGCAAAAGAAAATATTCCTGATTTACCCATCAAGGATGGATATGGACAGAGACAAGATGGCGGAGAGGATGTTACACCTCACCCTAGAGATCCTCTTCCGTCTCACTGGAGAGGTGAGAGATTCTGATGACGTCACATTACATCATTCTTATCTATGGGAATAACAGATGGACAGAACTGGAGAGGTGAGGACTCTGGGAATGTCTGTAGTGAGATTTATTAATGTGTTTCTCCATAACCAGGATTACACAGTGGTGAAGAAGACCTCTAGTGATCGCTGTCAGGACCCTGTGTCTGAGGGATGGGGAAGACCCCTGAGCCCAATCACGGGGCCTCCACCTCACCCCCTGATCCATGAGGACATCAATGACCAGAAGATCCTAGAACTCCTCTACAAGATGATTGAGCTGCTGACTGGAGAGGTGACACTGCTGGGAATGCTGGGACATTATACAGTAACACTATGAAGGGATCGGGGGATGACGGTATCATTGTGTGTGTCAGGTTCCTATAAGGTGTCAAGATGTTGCTGTCTATTTCTCCATGGAGGAGTGGGAGTATTTAGAAGGACACAGAGATCTGTACAAGAACGTCATAATGGAGGTTCCCCAGCCCCTCACATCACCAGGTAATAGACAGGACTAAATACACACGGCCTATAATTATCTGTATGTAGAGAATGAATTCAGTCCCTGTATGTGTTTCCTCCAGATCTATCCAGTAAGAGGACAACACCAGAGAGATGTCCCCGTCCTCTTCTTCCACAGGACTGTAACCAAGAAGATCCCAGTGCTCCTCAGGATCATCAGGTAGGAGGAGAGAAGGTGTCAGGAGATCTCCCCTATGATGTGTAGACAGCTGTGAAGGTCTTGTGCTCAGTCTTGTTTTATCCACCAGTATTATATGTTTTTTACTTGTGTAATGAGAATGGTGGAGATGGCAGGATTAGAGCTGATCATAGATGGGACTTCTGCATCTGTCTGTGACTTTTACAATATTTGTTTCAGGGTGAAGATCTGACCCATATTAATACTACAGAGACATATGTGAGGGGTGATGAGTGGTGTAAAGAGGAGATTCCCACATATGACTACCCAGGTGAGTAGTAACCACTGAATGCAGAGAAGTCACAGATTCCTCTCAGTCACCGGCTGTGGCTGCTTTATCGGTGGTGTAGTCCGGCTGTATTACCATTGATAGGAACTGAAGGAGTTAAATTGAGTTCTGTCTATGTTGCATTCTCTTGTTTAAAACCTTATCTGTTCTTCGAGGAGATGTCTCAGACATCTCCCTTGTGAACCAAGGTCAAATACCTCTGCTTTTTCGCCTAAATGACTTTCTTTGTCGAAAACAAGTTGTAAAATCATTTGTACTGCGCATGTCTGTAAAATGTTTAAATTCTTTACTATAAAAGACGGAAGCCTAACTGATAAGCCAGAGGCGTCTTGGCAGGCATCCCGAGTGGTATTATACAGCTGGTGTCTGTGTAGTTCTTCTCGACGGAGCTGATTTAATTAGAGACATATGATGCTTCACACCTAAGAACATCGGTCCTTCAGATGAAAGAGTAATCTGAGGGATCCCGACACCATGATCACCATTTTGCCTCTAGACCACAACATTCTCCTCCACCTAAAACTGTTCAAATGACTTTGGGCATTGAAAGCCCTTTTCTATAGACCTTACGACCTGGAGGATCCACCTACCCCCTGGGATTAGGAGACGCTGACCGTTACCTGCCCAGTTCTGTAAACTACAGTCAAATGACAGCGTACGCAGAATGTGCTGAAAAGTTAGAAAATCACTTGAAGAAAAATATTATGCTGGGCCTGTAAGAGAAAGCGGAGGG